>NC_081322.1:32389030-33589030 GCF_026419965.1 Kogia breviceps | reverse complement strand
TGAACCTATTAATTCCCTGACTAAAAACAATGTTGCGTGTCCTTCTAAGTGTGTAGCCTGCAAATAACACCAAAGTTCCAGCTTCTGGGAAAACAGACAGAAGAACATGGAGAGACACTGGGAAGACAGGCAAGAATTAGGAATTGGTCATGGCTTTTTGGGAAGGCTGGGGCTGAGCTATGGAGGGAAGGGACAGGGAGGTGGAAGCCAAAGAAGAAACATCACAGAGGAGAGAAAGTAGGCCCTGACAGGTAGCAAATGCAGACTGCTAGTCACTTCCTGATTTTATTCTCTTCATTTGCCTTCACATTCTTCCTGACTACTGTCCCTGGAAGGACTTTTTTTCCACTTCTTCTTGACAAAGCATCCAGACACTCACCTTCCCCCTAATTCAGATTTCCACAGTTGCTTTGTGAATAATTCCACAGGAAGGTCTGCCCCGACAGAAAATTCCAAGTACCTCTCTAGAAGCTTTTTCATCTCCAGCAGTCCCCTAAACTCTTTTCTAAATGGTTGTTCTTAGACATGATTTTTTCCAAGAGTGGTCTTTATTGTTTCCAGTTTCTTTAAACATCTTTATGATACTGGTAATTTCATTGACTGTGGAGAAATAAGGCTCTAGTATATTTTTATACTCTGTCCTCATAAGATATGATTGTACTAGTGAATCATGTCTTCAGAAGAGAAATGCACAAATTAAGTTCCATATTTTATATAATCCATTAATTTCATTCTGACTTCTGCCAATTATAGGCTAATAATAAATAAAGCTATGTTATTGAATTTTACTTAACTTGCCTTTATCCTATATATACTTTGTTCTAAAATAAGCAAATGTTGAAGTATTCATAAACTGGGGGATTATTTTGATAAATTAATAGTCATTTATATAGGGTGATTTCCAGACTAGTATTAAGCCATCTTTTAATGAATTTGAGTGTTAAATAAACTGCTTTCCTTTATTTTAGGTGATGGTGTTTGTACATGCTCGAAATGCCACTGTAAGAACGGCAATGTCTCTAATAGAAAGAGCCAAGAATAATGGCCAGATTTCCTACTTTTTACCTACTCAAGGACCTGAATATGGACATGCAGAAAAACAGGTAGGGAACAAATGACAGCACAATACAAGAACTAAAGCACATAATGTGCCAGATATACCAGATGTTTTATATATGAAAGATCCATGCTTTCCAGTTTCCAGTAAGTTAATTTTACAGATTTATCATGTTATAATTTTGACTTTTTTCTTGACTTTCAAAGGATCCAAATGCATGTTGTGTCCAATTATCACTTTTTTCTGTATGATTATAATTGTAGTGTTTAGTCCCATAGTTAAAGCATAAAATAGTTACATTTTATAAAATACATTAACATCTAATGGATTATTGTACTTTTAAAGATATAACAGATAATTTTTTTTTTTAATTTTCTAAAGTTAACATGGACAGATGTAATTTACATAAACAGAAGCTCTTTTTGAGAGTAAAGGTTTGAGACCAAAAAGGTTCAGAACAGCTGCCTTGCCACTCACTATATGCTCAAAGGACCTAAAAAGTCTGGGTCCTCGTTAGAAATGCAGAACCTCAGGCCTCCCCTGAGACTTACCACATCATAATCTGCATTTCTACTTGATCCCCAAATGATGTATGCAGGGCTTCCCTGGTGGCGCAGTGGTTGAGAATCCACCTGCCGATGCAGGGGACGCGGGTTCGAGCCCCGGTCCGGAAGGGTCCCACATGCCGCGGAGCGGCTGGGCCCGTGAGCCATGGCCGCTGAGCCTGTGCGGCCGGAGCCTGTGCTCTGCAACGGGAAAGGCCACAGCAGTGAGAGGCCCGCGAACCGGAAAAAAAAAAAAAAAAAAAAGATGTATGCACATTACAGTTTGAGAGGCACATCTCTAGGTGATTTGAGTGTCGATAGTATTCTAAGATTTATAAAAGGTTTTATTCAATTGTATCAAGTAATGATTTAGATCAAGAGTGGGCAAACTACAGCCCGAGGGCCAAAGGTGGCAACCTGTTTTTGTAATTAGTTTTATTAGAAAACAGTCAGAGCCCTTCCTTTGTCTTCTGTGGCTGCTGCTTTACACACAAGGGAAGAACCGAGTACTTGCTGCCGGGATTATATGGCTCACAAAGGCTAAGGTACTCTGTCCCTTTGCAGGAAGTTTTGCCCTGATTTAAAGCTATAAAAATAAATTTTTAAATAAAAAAACTATAGACATAAAATGATAGTATCTTCACAATGTTTTCTGTGCATGACTTAAGATTTAACTGATGTTTGCTGAACAGCTGCCAGGCATTGTGCTCTGCACCTTCACATTTACCATCTTAGTAAAATGTATTTAGTTATTAGGATTGTGCTTTAAATTTCACCATTTTATATTGATATTTTAAATTCTGACTATGATACTCTGATGCAGGTTGTTTTGAGTGTCAGATTCTCTTTCAGTGTAACTACAAAATTTATACATGTTTTTTCTTTTTTTTTTGCTTTACAAAGTTTTCTATTACATACCACCTATTATGCAGCTTTGTATTCTTCCAGTTATTTATTAATTATGAATTTATGAGAGTCTTTGACAAGTCAGGTCGGCATTCATAATGGTGAATTATGAAAGGTCTTGTTTCATTTCTTTGGAAATACAAAGCAGCTCTATTGTGTTTAAAAGCCAAGCCTTGAGAGCCACCTTGTGGATTTCTGGTTATTTTATACCTCTCAGTTCTGAGAGTTATTGCTATTCTAAATCATGCAGGTCTATTGTTTCATTGTTATAATAATAATATTCAATATTTATCAGTTTACTTGGGCCAGGCATTGTTTTCATTGCTTTCTATAACTCATTCAATGTTCACAACAACCTATGATGTAGG
This sequence comes from Kogia breviceps, assembly GCF_026419965.1. Classification (NCBI taxonomy): domain Eukaryota; kingdom Metazoa; phylum Chordata; class Mammalia; order Artiodactyla; family Physeteridae; genus Kogia; species Kogia breviceps. The sequence goes on along the minus strand of NC_081322.1, from coordinate 33,586,154 downwards.
TTTATACTATTGTTATCTCTTGATATGGCATTTGTGTATAAGTAATTCAAATATAACATGAAATACTCTAAAGCATATAGAAATAATTTATGTAGAGGCATTTTCAAATGATATTTATTTAAGAACATGTCACCAAACGTATAATGACAGATCACTATGCTGAAAAAAACGTGGAGACTTGAAAGTCCCTAGTCATTTTATTATACCTTTCTTTTTTTGATATTTTCATTATACTTGATTTTTATCCTGACCCATCTGTTATTGTTGGTTTTTTTTTTTTTAAACAAGAATGGATTCCACAGACATTATTAATAAGTACATGTTTTCAAGGAACGCTGTCCTATTCACCATTATACTCTTTAGTATAGCATTTGGCTGATAGTAGGTACCCCAAAATTACTTTTTTTTTTGCCTTTGTTTCTTGGAGGCAGACATTATTAAGAGATGTTCTTACTTTAGTTACCTCATTTGATCTCTACCACTATTCTGTCCTCTAAAGATTCTTATCCCCATTTTACAGATAAGGAAATTGAGAAAAGAGAATAATTTTCCCAGAGACTCTCATGTAAAAAGTGGAGCTATGATTTGAACCAGACTGACTCCAAAGTCTACCCTTTGAACTACAGTGCATCCTGTTTGTTCAAAAGCAAACAGAACATATCCAACCTGTGACTTTCTAACGCCTTTAGAGCTTTGAGTCTTTTCTTTTGTTTCCTTTAATAAAATGGAAGAACATTTCTTCAGCTCAACTGTATCCCTCATTTCTCCGAAAGAGAGATTCAAAACAGTTGGCCCCTCCACAGTAAAATTATTTATAGCAAAAGATAAGGTAATCTTTCTGGATGTTTTCTCAAAGCTCCAGAATTTTAGATTATTCTTCTAAATCTAAAGTTGAATGTTTGTTCCTATTTCTTGAAGTGCCTTTTAAACTTGAATGGTGTTAACTTACTAGCAGTTCTAAGGCTGCTATTACGATGATGGCAGGAGATATTTCTTCTGATGTTTTTGAAAAATAGGAAATTAAGTACTCAGAACATTAAAATAAAATTAGAAGGTAAGTTTGCTATGGTAGTACATAGAAATTTAGCTTCCTGACTCCTGTTAATGGAGATACAACTAAATTTCTACCGTGCCACAGTGATCCTTTATCCCTAAGTGTTTAAAGTAACCATCTCAATTCCTGACTCAGCAAGTATGGTTTTTAAAAGTATTTCTTCACAGTTTTATTCAACACACTTTATTTGTGTAAATAATAAATAAAACTCCATTAAGGATTCTTTCTTTCTGTGTGTGGGGGGTGGGGTGGGAGGGAGGGCAGTGTGCGAACATAATGAGGCTGTGTCTGTGCCTTAGCCACAGCTGAAGATGAGTCATTTCTTTCCAGTAAGTAACAGTTGTACTTCACGACCCCTCATACCATTCCTGTCTTTGATATCAAATTTACTCCCAGCTGAAAAAGCCACCATATTTCCAAATTGTCCACTGAAACAGGAAAATAGGGAAAAGAAAGTGAAATACCCCAATGGTAGATTAAGCTACAGAGATGGAGCTTGCAGTTCTCCCTGGGGAAGGGAGTATCTGAGGAATTACAAACCAGGCCCAAAGTAAGAGGACACATTAGCAAAAAGCTCTGGCTGTGACTTCACCTCTAGAAGCCCTATGGCCTTAAACACCTAAACATTTCTTAAAGGTACTTTTTCTTCTATCAAATGGAGTAATAATGGGGTAAATAACACCTAGTAGTTTACTATGAGAAACAAATGAAATGATATATGAAATTATTTTGGAAACTAGCTGAAGAATGATAAAACATTGCATATCATATTCTGGAAATCTACTTCTAGAAGTTTACTTTGCATATTACTTTTTGCCTTCTCCCACAAAGACACTCTCTTAAGAAACCACTGTTTTCTGTAAGATAGAACATACCTTAGGGAACAGTAGCAGCTTGCATTTATACATAGAAATATATCATTAGGGATACAGACATTTTCATTATTAAACCATTATTTGTTTGTTTGTGTTTTTTAAGATTTATTTAGTATTTATTTATTTTATTTTTGGCTGCGTCGGGTCTTAGTTGCACCACGCAAGATCTTTGTTGAGGCATGCAGGATCTTTTGTTGCAGCGTGCGGGCTTCTCTCTAGTTGTGGCAGGCAGGCTCCAGGGCAGGTGGGCTCTGTACTTTGTGGCACATGGGCTCTAGTTGAGGCACACGAGGTCAGTAGTTATGGCATGTGGGTTTAGTTGCCCTGTGGCATGTGGGATCTTAGTTCCCCAACCAGGGATCGAACCCGCGTTCCCTGCATTGGAAGGCGGATTCTTTACCACTGGACCACCAGGGAAGTCCCTGTTATTTTTAATTATAATTTTAATTTTAAGTTGAATGAATTATTCTAATTAGAATCTTCAGATTCTGTTTCACTCTCCATCTCAGTCAAATAAATTCTTTCCTTTAGGGACAAAACTTTAAACAGGCTTTAAATATTCTAGTACTAGGATGGATATTCCCACCCACCCTGTACAGTATTTCTCTGATTAATATGCACTGATGTTCAATTTTTTACATATATTAGTGATATTAAAAGTTTTCCTTGTAGGTAGATACAGTCTATCATGCAGCAAGCCTCATGAATGTAGTGATTAGGAATATCTGTTAAATAAATCAGAACACTAGGAAAAATCGAGTAATAATATGTACCCTCAAGCTACCTTAAAGTACCATTTTATGACTTTTTATTATTATTTAGATCTACCAACCATAGCCTGCTTTCATAGTTAGCTTTAGCCTTTGCCTAAATTATAGGAATTTGGCTTTGATGTAAGTAATCTGATACTTAATATTGATAGCTTTAATTATTTCTGGCTTAGCAGCTTTCCAGTGTCAGTATAACCAAATAAAATTAGAATTTCCTCTTCCTGGAATAGATGATATCTGTTAGCTAAAGAGAGTAGCAGGTACCTAAGAGCCCCCTTTCTCTTGTTTTTTTACTTTAAATAAGTGTAAACTGTTGTCTGAGAGTTTATTCTTTCCTCAGGCATATCAACCTCCTTTCCTTTAGGAGGCTAATATATTAATTCTACTGTCTGTTTGTAACCACATAGAAAGAATGTTAAAAGTATATTAATTTTTTTAAGTAAAATGAAAGAAAATTAATCAAAAATAGATTTGAGTGTTTAATTGGATTTTTTCATTTTCAAAGGGAAATAGGCTCTTTAGAATAGAGATTTTGAACCCAGGCAAACCTTGAAGGTCCATGCGTATTGTAGCAAATGGTAGGATTTCCTCATATTTTTATGGATGGCTGAATAATAATCCACTGTGTGTGTGTGTGTGTGTGTGTGTGTGTGTGTGTGTGTTTGTATCACAAATTTGTTATTCATTCATTCATTGCTGGATACTTAGGTCGTTTCCATGTCTTGGCTATTGTAAATAATGCTGCTATGAGGGGTTTAGATATCTTTCCAACTGTTTTTGTTTCCTTTGGGTATCTTCCCAGAAGTGGAATTGCTGGATCATATGGTAGTTCTATTTTTAATTTTTTGGTGAACCTCCATACTGTTTTTCATAGTGATTGCACCGATTTACATTCCCACCAACAGTGAGTTCACAAGGGTTTCCTTTTCTCCACATCTTCACTGGCATTTGTTATCTCTTCTTTTTGATGATAGCCATTCTGACATTCTGATGAGTGTGAGATGATATGCCATTGTGCTTTTAATTTGCATTTCCCCAAAGACTGACTAGTGATGTTGAGCTTCTTTTTATGTGCCTGTTGGCCATGGCCATCTTCTTTGGAAAAATGTCTCTTTAGGCCCTTTGCCCATTTTTAATTAGATTATTTGGTTATTTGCTATTGAGTTTAATGAGTTCTTTATATACTTCGGTTATTAACCCCTTATCAGATATATGGTTTGCAAATGTTTTTTCCCATTCTGTAGGTTATCTTTTTACTTTGTCAATTTCTTTTGCTGAGTGAAAGCTTTTTAGTTTGATGTAGTCCCACTTGTTTATTTTTTTATTTTGTTGCCTGTGCTTTAGGTGTGATTTTCAAAAAATTATTACCATGACCCATGTCAAGCAGCTTCTTTAGTGAGACCCTTTTTAAGAAACACAGAAAGTAGCATTGGAATTTTATCTTTATTTAAGTAGCCTTGATTGCAGCAATTTTTGTTCCTGTGCTTTAAGATGTATTTTAGAAACATACAATAAATTTCTTAAAACAAGTTTATACATCTTATTAAAGAATCTTGCTGTTTTGGAAAAGTATGTATATTAGAATATTGTTGCTCTCTCATTTGAAAATACTTTAGTAGGAAAACCATTTTAAAAACAAATAGATTATATAAGTAAAGATTTCTAATCCCTAGTGGTACAGAGATTTGTATTGATAAAATTTAAAGATCAAAATAACATTTCACAGTGATTTTTTTAAAAAAAATTTTTATTTCAGCATTTATTTTAAAATGGCCAAATGGGTATGAAGAATACAATTTTAGATGAGATTTCTCTCATCTAATTAGGGTGCTCTCTCTAGAATGCTAACTTGTGTCTGTATAATTGGGTTGTAGATAATACCAGGGTAGCTCATATGGGAACCAAGACCATCTTTCAAGGATTATAACATGGAACAGGGGAAACGGTACTTCTTTCTCCCCAGTTAAAGTACATAATTTGCACAGCTAGAATGACATATGGAAATTGGTTAGGGGAATTAGGCTAGTCTGTGTCGTTGTGAATTGACTATATACACATGAACCTCAAACTGTTTTTAGTGGTAGTCACTCAGTGAGTATTTACTGAGTGTAAGCTACCTACCAGTCGCTATGGTAGATCAATAGGTATCAAGATAGAAAAACTCTGCTGTCAACCTGTTTAAAGTGGATTGAGAAAGTTGTGTTGTATCAGTCAGGATTCATTAAAGAAAACAAACCATTGTATGTATATTTTAAATAGAAAATAATTTTGTGAAAAGAAGTTAGGTAATTCCTAGAATGTTGATAAGATTGGAGTGGTAGAAGTCGGCCAACTACTACTGGAACTGTTGAGTTTAAGAACCAGCAGCCATACCATGGTGGTGGTCCAGCATATAGAAGTTACACCTGCTGCTAGATACCTTTCATCATTCATGAACATGCTGGAAAACCAATTTTTGATGGTACGTGGGTCTCTCACTGCTGTGGCCTCCCCCTTTGCGGAGCACAGGCTCCGGATGCGCAGGCTCAGCGGCCATGGCCCACGGGCTCAGCCGCTCCACTGCACGTGGGATCTTCCCGGACCGGGGCACAAACCCGCGTCCCCCGCATCGGCAGGCGGACTCCCAACCACTGCGCCACCAGGGAAGCCCCATTATAACTTTTAAGCCTCATTTCTCTAAGATTTTGCTTGCCAGCAAAAGAAAACAGCAGAAAATGGTTTCCTCTTCACTTCCATTGCGTAGATATTACATGAGTGCATTTAATAAGCAGAATGGATTTTTGTATCCAATACCCTGACTACAAGAGATCTGGGAAGTACAGATTTTACCTTCTGGCTCATGCAATACAAAAAGGCCTCATTGAAGGAGGTGGGACTTGCATGCTGATTAACATTCTTCGCGTTAATTGGGAATGGAAATATATTTTGGAAGAAAAAAAGTAGCTGCCCATTTATTTTTATGGAGCTTATGTTCTGGCTGAAAAAAAATAACAACTAATTAAATAATTGATTTTAATTATGTTGTATTAAATAATAAAGAGGGATTAAGTGCTAAAAGAAAGTAAAATTGGGAGGATGCTTAGCTAACACAGTGACATTTAAGGTGAGATATGTACACAAAGCAAAGGACAGCAGAAGAATGGTCTAGGCAAAGTCTCTGACACCAGAAAAGCAATAGCACATTGAAGGATGTGGATAAAATCAGAGTGACTAAGAAACGTAGAGAATGATGGGGAGTGGTAGATACCATGTTTATAGCATGAGTCTAATGTTGTAGGCAAGGACAAGATTGTGAGGGCCTTGTTTATCATGTTACAGATTAGGTATTTTATCTTAAAAGAAATGTGTTATGATTACAGAAGTTTGAGGAAGGGAGTGGCATGTCATTAACTATATTCCCCTCAACTAATAATATAAAAATAAAATGACAATTTGAGCACACAAAACAAGTAATTTTCCTAACAGGGTTGCACTTTTAAGAAAGATCACTGCACACAGGCAGGGCAGGAGAGAATGGGAAAACCAGTTAGAGATGTGGATTCATTGGGGCATATTTAGGAAATAGAATTGATTGACTTGGTAGTTAATGTGGTATGAAAGGTTGAGGAAGAGAGATCTGGAAGTTCTCTGGCTTCTAAAAGATGTCTGGCTTAATAATGTTGAGTGGTTAGTTGGGTCATTTATGAGGAAAAATTAGTAGAGAAGGATTACTTTGGAGGGAAGGGTACAGATCATGAATTCCATTTGGATGTGCTGAGATGAAGTGCCTGGGATACTTAGAGATGTAGAGTAAGCATCTGGATGGATATGTAAGTCTAATGTATCAGAAGCTCAGTCTGTTTTGGAGTGGGAAAACCATGGGAGTGGATATGAGTGGTAAAAGACCTAAGACCAAGTCTTGAGGAATTCTGATATTTAATGATTAGAGGAGAATGAGCCAGCAGAGGAGCCTCCAAACACTGGAGTATACCCCGGAGTAAATGTCATAGAGGCCAAGGAAAAGAACGTTTCAAAGAGAAGAAAGAGATGATCTATACTGACTGCTGCAGTGAGTGGTCAAGTAATGTGAGGGCTGCAAAATACACTGTACTTAGCCACGTGGAGGATATTGGTGACCTTATTCAGGGCCTTTTCACTCCCAGAGTGGAGAGTAAAAACTAGATTAAGCTGGCTGATGAATGTAGATTAAAGTGTAAACATCAATTTTGAGAACTTAATTTATATACAAAAGGAAAATGGATAGTATCTAGAAATATGAAATAGTACTCAGAAAGGTAGACATACTATTTTTCTTTTCAAGATGGAAGTGATATGCTTATATTCTGTGGAAACTATTCAAGAGAGAGTGAAAAAGGATTGAAATTGATTGATTGTTCATGTAGGAAAGGAAAGAGATCACAGATAACCTATAAGAGTCCTGAGAATTTTCAAGAGGCATGGGATCCAAAGAAGTAGAGATTTTCCTTAGATAGGAGTTAGGGCACTACTGTTAAAACAGAAGAGAAAGTTAGAAAGATGTGTTCTGATGCAAATAGGTTTTAGGTGTATGGCAGGAAGATAAGGGAGCTTCCTGTGACGTATTGTATTTTCTTTGTGAAGTAGTTGTTAAGGTCATTCTCTAAGCATCAAGGATAACAAGGTGGAGAGAAGTTTGTGGAGAGCCAGTTAATGTAGACATTGCGAGACATGAGACAACAAACTGACCATAAAGACATCACAATTGCTGTCCAATGTTAAGGGCTTGTTGAGATTGTGATCATGGATTTAGAGTGGTCTCCAGTTGCCCTTGTATATAATTTTTCTTAAGCATTAGCTACCTTGGGTCATCCAAGTTTGACATTCTTCCAGTCTTATATGGCAAAACGGCAGATGAGTTTAAGAAATTGGGAGGAATGTGATTAAAATCTTGGGCTGTGTTATCTGCACTGGAGAAAGAACCAGAATTAAGACTGGGGCAGGGATGGAGAGGGCGTGCTGCTGATGAGTATTAAGAAAGTAGAGGAATTGTGATCTGGAAGTATCATTAATGATAAAGAAAGAGCTTAGAAAAAATGAGTTGGGCATGCTTGACATATAGGAATCTTTGGTCAGAAATTGAGGTGTTTGTACTAGCGATTTTGGTTTTGGAAGTAGTACAGTTGGTTGATGACAGGCCTAGAATATAATCGTTGGTATGGCTAAGATGGGACAGAGGAGATGTCAGTGTAAATGAGGGTGTCAAGGAATTGAAGAGCGAGGGTTTTAGATGTCCACATGGAAAATACAGTCACCGAGGATCATAATAGGAAATGGGATAGACAGAAAGACTAGGAGCCATACGTATGGAGTCTTCATTGGATAAGGTAGGGTAACAGGTGACATAGCAGATATACTGAACCTTAAAGGAACAGAGGTTTTTGTAAAAAGTTAGTACAGGCTGACCTGGAAATGGTGAGAGGGAAGAGAGAGAGATCATCCCCCACCACTTGAAAGATATGCATGGAAAACAAGAGTCCATGGAAAAGAGTCAAGTTTCAGTTAAGGCGGGGTGGGAGATGAGGTTGATATAGTTTGCTTACTACTGAGTGGCAATTCTGGAGAACAGAGTGAAGAATTTCATACCCTAAGGTGGAGAAATAGTAGAGGAAGTAGGGAACTGACTCAACAGCGAAGAAATACCAAGTATTATGGGAACAATAGTATAATAGGGCATTGTTTCCCCATTACCTGTTTCCATGCCAGCTGTGAGAATCAGAGTATCTGGATCTAAGACCCTAAAATTTTAACATGATCCTCAGAAGTTCTGATCATAGCTAGATTTTGTTGATCATGTGTACAGATGGCTAATAGGCCTTATCCTGAGGACAGGGTGGGAGGTATGATGTGTTTCCTTCTGAAAGACTCATGGAAGACAGAGCATTGCCGTTCTTGGTTCTCTTGGTGTGGACACCAGAGGAGCGATTTCAGATGTCTTGGTGATAAGGGTTTAAAGTGGAATAAGAGCTTTGAAAGAGAAAAAGAGAAAAAGAGAAAGGGTGGGGAAAGATAATATTCCTTAGATCTCTAAACTCCCTTGTCAAAAGATAAGCCAGGTATTGGTTTATGCTCCTAACAATGTAAGCAGGTCCACTGATTAACTTTATAGCTTTGTTGAATGATAAAAATTACACATACCAAAGATGAGGACTCTATAATATTTGTTCCGATATTGATAAGGCATACTCACTAGTAATTGTGAAAAAAGAATGGTATCATTTGGGAGAAACTATTTGCGTCCTTCTGGTTAAATTTTAGTTTTTATAATGACTGTTAAGTTATTTCTTCCTAATGGATTTGAAATAATCCACATTAAAGCGTACCTTATCAAGATAAATTACCTCAGAAGGCTTACAAGGGTCGCTAAATTATTTTTGCCATTTCTTATTGTACTTTCTTGCTGGGTTTGTAACTGAGCTGAAGGTCCTGTGTTACTTCTGTATATTTTTTTGTCTTATGGAGGAAAAAAAACTAATTTGTTTTATTTTAATATCTTCAGTTACTTGCTGTCAGTCTTCATTCTTTAATCATGTATTTGTTTTAGTTTGGAAGTCAACTTTGGGAAGTGGTTACATTATTCATTTTAAAAAGTCCTTATACTGATTTTGTGTCATAGGTAGGAAAAAGATATGTAAAGTTATGGAAGGAAGCTTGAGCCATGCTTTCACTAGGGGAAAAAAATTTAGAATCCTCTGTGTGCTAATGGATTCTTAGCAGTTGTCCATTCTATTCTAATTTTACTGACAATAAAGCCCTGTATGGGAAGTTCACTTGTGACAAGTGGAAATACAAAAACTGAGGAAAACAAGTTTACGCAATTCTTCTACTACACACCTGACTCCCTTTACCTTTCACAGCTGGTGTTCTTTTGTGCTGAATTTCCATGTATAGCGATACTTTATCCAGTGAGTATAGTACTGGATCTCAAATGGCTTTCTCGGAGAATCCGCTGCTCTGTTCAGACAATGTGAACAGGGTGAATTATACCCCTCCAGTCCTGCAGAGGCTAGCAAAGCCCGGACTCCAGGTAGGGCTCACCCTGAAAAAACAGGTGGAAAACAACAACTGTTCTGATACTTGAGGAAGCAGCAGGCATCTTGTAATAAGTTTAGCTTCGTAACTCATGGTCTTAACTATCTTTCTCCATTGATTTCTCCAAATAAAACTCCTATTAAAAACCTTCTTCCATTTATGTTTCTTTCAAGGGAAGGTTTTGTACAAACTGCCATTGTGTGTGTCTGCATGTGAGTTTCAGTATGAAAAAATTGGATCGTGTTAGGCACAGTTTTATGTCTCATACTTTTTTCACTTAGCAATACATCATGGAAATCTTTCCAGATCAACACTGAAAGATCTGATTCATTCTTTTAACAACTGCGTAGTGTGCCCCAGTGTGGACATTATCTTAATTCATTTACCCAGTCTGTCTTGATGGTTACTTTTGTTGTTTCTAATTATGTTGTATTGTAGACGGTGCTGCAGTAAACATTCTTGCTCACACTCTTGGCACTTGCAGTGATGTCCACTAGGAAAATTCCTGGCAGTGGAATTTATTTATCAACACGGTACATGCATTTAAAATTTTGGTGAATGAGTGGTGCTGAATTGCCCACTGAAGAGATTATTCCAACTTGCATTTCCTGGAACAGTAACTTCCTCCCACCTAACTTTGCCAGTACTGAACAGCGTTAGAGTTTTTGAGATTATGACAGATTAATAGGCAAAAAATGGTACTTCATTATTATTTTGACTGGCATTTCTTTATGAGTGAAGCTGAGCATTTTTCATATTTGCCATTTGAATTTCTTTTTCTATAAATTGCATGTACTGTTATATGTGTTATAAACATTTTTCCTACTTAATCTTTGATTTTGATTTTTATTAATTTATGAATATTTTTACCATAATGAGATTTTTTTCAGTTTACAGTATTTGGGCTTTGTCTTGCTTATAAAGATCACACTCACTTCATCATGATTTCCTCCAGCCCTTTTTAAGTTAAGTTTTTGATTTTTATTATTAAATCTTTAATCCATCTAGAACTTATTGCATATAGTAATGGTGTTGGTTTGCAGTCTCCTCGGGACCTTTCTGGGTGTAATGTGAGACTGGCCCCAAAACACAGAGGACAAGGAAAGACTTAAGAAAGAGGCAGGCCACTCCAGATTGGTGGGTGGCAGGTTTAATAATTGAGGGAACTTATATACAAGTAGATCTCCGCACCCACCTGCCACAATCTTAAAAGTTTATATAGAGGCCTTAACGGGGTTTAGTCATGTGCACAGACAACACCGCATTTCTGTCTAAGGGCTGTGTCCTTGGGCAGCCTCTAAGTGAAGGCAAGCAGAGTGCACATTCCAAGGACAGGAGAAGGGATGAGGAGCCTCTGATTGCCTGGGCCCAGCTTGTGGGTCAAACTGGTAGTCACATCTTCTCGATGACCTCCCCCAGCAAATGCATTTCTGAATACTTCCTGTTTATTCTGTTGTTTTTAAAGTTTAATATAACATACCAAATTCTCACATTTGCCTGAGTCAGTTTCTGAACTTTGTTTTCTATTTCCTTGATCTTATTGTCTCTTCTGTGGTATCAAACTATTTTACTTATTTGTTTGGTTTTCTTTAACATCTTTATTGGAGCATAACTGCTTTACAATACTTATTTGTTTTTTTAATATTTTTAATATGTGATTGGGATAAGCATCCTGATTATTCTTCAATTTTAGAATTTTCCCTGGATATACAGGTTTACTTTTAAGGACGAACTTTAGTATCACTTCCAAGAAATAACGTTTATCTTTTAGTTGAGTTAGTGCATTGATTTACAGATTAAGTTAGTGAGAATTGGTATTTTCACCAAATCAAGTTTTCCCATCTCAAAAGCAAAGCATATCATTTCATTTCTTGAATGTCCTTCGGCAGTATAATGATGCTTTCTTCATGTAGGTGCTACCTATTTCTTGTTTTTTCTGTTTTTGACGGCTTTTATAAATGTGCTATTTTCTTCCCTTTTATTTTCTAACAATTGTTCATTTACAGAAAGACTTTTTTAAAATATTGATTTGGCGGACTGAATTCAATTTCTGAATTCAATCATTATTTTAGTTAGTAGTTTTTCATTAATCCTCAGTTTTCTAAATAAATGTTTATTTCATCTGCAACTAATAATTGCTTTGACCTCTTCTATTCCAGTATTTCTACTTTTTATTATTTTCTCATGTCTAATTCCATTGTCTAGGACATTGGTAAGCTGATTGTAAACATCTTTGCCTTGTTCCTAACTTAAATTGATATATGCCTAATGTTTTATGATTCAGTGTGGTTTGAAATCGATGTTTTGTCACCTCTGCTCATCAAGACTGAATGTGGTCTTTTGTGAGATTTTAGTGCCTGGAGATGATCATATGCTTTTTCTCCTTTGACTTATTAATAAATATGTTAATATATTTATAGGTATAGTGCCCTTGCATTCTGGGGTTTAATTTACTTAGTTGTGGTATATTGTTTTAATGCACTGGTGAATTCTGTTTTCTAAAACTCTTTACTATTTGGATTAATATTCTTAAGAGAGATTTCTCTATTGTATTCTGTTTTCTGCTGCTTTATCAGGTTTTAATATCAGTGCTATTACACTGCCTCTGTAAGATTAATTTTCAGACTTCTATTTCTGTGCTCTAGGGCCTCTTAGTAACATTAGAATTAATTTGTCTTTAAAAAGTATGAAAGCCTAGATGTTAGATAGCCTTTACATTTTCTTCCATTGCTTTTATTATAATTTTCTATTACTTTTAATATAAATGTAACATTTTCCTAGAAAATCATCTATTCCAAACATTTTTAATAATGGAATGTACTGAATTTTTCAGAATACTCTTCTGATTCTTTAAAATTGTGATGTATTTCTGAACACTTCTTTTTCACATTACTAATTTTGTTTTTTTGTGCTTGTGCTGTTGTGCTTGTTTTCCACTATGTTTCTCCTTTTATTTAAAGGCTAGACAGTAAATATTTTAAGCCTGCAAACATATGGTGTCTGTCACACTCCTCAACTCCCCTATTGTAGCTCAAAATCAGCCATAGACAATATGTAAACAAACTGATATGGCTGTTTCAATAAAACTTTATTTACAAAACAGGCAGTTGGCACATAATTTGCCAACTCCTGCTGCCCAGTAATAGACATTGTCTATTTTTATTTTTTTCTTTTAAAATTAGAGTTTTTATGTTTACTTATCAATTTCACATCTTAAAAATCAGATTCTATTTTAACTTTATTAGGGCATTTCTCCTTTTTTCCTTGGCTTTGTTATATTTTTATAGATTTCTGAATTAGATGCTTGATTTACTTATTTATTATATTCTTATTTAGTTATATAAGTTATATATATTTTATATATAAGATATATATAAGTTTATATATAAGTTATATATATTTTAGTTATATCAGGTATGATGTTTTCTGAGAGCACAACTTTACTCCATCCTATAAGTTAGGGGTGGGGTACAGATCAGGGGGTGCCAGGAGTTGTAAGTGGGGAGGGTTTAACTATAAAGGAATAACAAAAGAATTTAAGGGGGGTAAAGGAACTGTTTTGTATCCTGATTATTATGGTGGTTACTCAATTTGAACATATGCCAAAATTCGTAGGACTGTACACCAAAGTGGAAAGAGAATTTTACTGTATGATAATTTTTTAAATAAGACTTTAAAACGTACTCATCCCCAGGCCTCCTCCCCAGGATTTCTTGTTTATTTGTCCTGTGAACTAGGCTAGATCACAAATGGCAGATTCAGATTCAAAGACAGTTGAGAATGAACAACCCAGTCTTATTTTAAGATTGTCGTCACTTCATGTCTTTAATGAATCAATAAAAAAGCAATGCACAGAATATGAGCAGGAATAGAGACAAAGGCGAAGTGACTCCTGGTACTTCTCGGTTGCTTACAGAGAACAAGCTGGTTGAACCCACCTGGTCAGAGTTGGAGGTGATGTGTCAGCACCCCATGATCTACCTGCTACCTTATAAGAATATTTTTCACCGCAGTTACCTATTTCCTGCGTTCAGCTTCTTACTGTGTCATTGGTGTCACAAGCCAAGTCTTACCTCAACTGGATGTTGACTGAGAATCTGCATTTGTAACAAGCACATCAGGATATTCCAGTGCAGGGGTCCACAGACAGGAGATTCACCCAAAACAAAGAGCCATCCAGCAGTATGATTTTTTTTCTGACTGTCTCCAAGCAGTATTTTTTACTTTCCTCTGTTAGCTCTGAATGTTCACTCATGAATATTAGCTAAGAAATGAAGTAGGTGAAGTGTTTTTCCTTCTTCTACTTTGACCCCACGAGGGAGCTCTGTTATACACTAGCAAATACTCCATAACGTGGAGCCCGTATTTGTGAGACTGACAATAACACACGTCTCAAAAGATGGAAGTTAAGGCAATATGATCCAAATGTAGTTAATAATAAAGTGTATTTATACAATTATTTATTTATACAATTATTTATACAAATTATTTAATTTATACAATTAAAGTGTATTTATACAATTATTTATACAGTTAGAGGCTGACCACACGGCACGAAAATGACATAATACCCTTCCCTTGAAACTTAATGAAGATAACGTTTTTGTGTATATGTGTATTTTGCTTGGGACTCAACAAGGCTCAGAATTCTAAGTTGTTATTTACTTGGCTGGCCACTAGATGGTGGGGTTTGTTAATGTTTTCCGTTCCATTTTATATCTGTAGCAGATTTCATGGAGTGCAGTTTTCTTAGATCATTTTCTTAGTTAATTATTATTAATTTAGAAGTTTAAAATTTTAACTGACCTTAGAGATAATCAGTGTGACTGTACTAGACCCCCATTCCCTGCCAGTGTAGTGCCCCTTATGTGAAAACTATGGAAAGCGCTGTTTCAAAAGAAGCTATCAAGATGTTGATTGTGAAATTTTCAGAGCAGTAGCAAATAAGCACAGGATGTGATGCCCAAACAGAAGCTTTGACTATATGAACACTTTTGTTAATCCATAGTCTTTAATTTTGCAGAAAAAAATTTCCCTGTTGTACAGTGAGTTGTCAGTGAATTTTGTAAGATCTGCTGTGGCACTTACACAGATTGCAGATAAGTGGACCATATCCCACATCTGAGGTCAGACCAGGCCAAAGAACAGACCTCAGAAGCGAAGTTAGTATATTTAAGGCAGATGTAAAGTTGAGGAGCTAAGACAGGTGGCCGGTGCCATCCTGTCAGAGATCAGCAGGAACACAGGTGTTTCTGTGTTCCTGGGGAAGCACAGTTGGGTTTGTTGGCTCATAACTATGAGAAGGAGCACATGTCCCACGGAACCAGGGGCATCTCAGTAAGGAGGAAAGGCTTCCAAGGCAGTGGGTCTGGAACAGAAAGTGTAAAGACCCTGAGGCAGGTGTGGATTTGTCAAAAAAAAAAAAAAAAAGGTTGGGGGACACTTAGAGAAAAAGCCAGCTCTTGTGTCTGGCCTGAGTAAGTAAGTGAGGTTCAGGAATGGGAATGATTTCTGTAGGTCTTGCATCCTAAGGACTCTGGCCTTTACTCTGAATGAGTTGGAAGCCACTGAGATTTATGCTTATTTTTAATAGAGTTTTTTTGAAAGGATAGGAAACAGGTAATACTGATTGATTGCAAGAAGAAGACACCTGAGTGAAAGAGATACTTGCTTTTACCTTCTTTCCTTTTGGATTTTGTGCCATGTTCAGGGTTACCTATTTTTTAAGATAGAGGAAATATAATTTTTAATGATTTTGTATAAAGCATTATATACTAAGACTTAGTAAGACCTTAAGATACTTAAAAATAATTCTGTGCTCTCTTTGATAAACTCATTCAAGAGACAATAAATAACAATTGCTTTTAAATGCTAAATAACACTTTTTTGTTTATATCCACTCTAGGTGCAAAAGTCAAGAAATAAACAAGTACGAGAATTATTTCCAGATGGTTTTAGTATTCATCATGCAGGAATGCTTCGGCAGGACAGAAATTTGGTTGAAAGCTTGTTTTTTAATGGGCATATCAAAGTCCTAGTCTGTACAGCTACATTAGCCTGGGGTGTCAATCTTCCTGCTCATGCTGTTATTATTAAGGTGAGAGCTTACCTTCCTTTGCGCATGGATTTGTGGTATCTTAAAACAAACCTGTGGATTGATTTATTTGAAAATATTGATTTGGCTGCTTCAGTGACTTTGAATGTTATTTATATAAGGTCAGAACTATATTCTCCAAAAGAATCTAGTTTATATTGTGAAAATTTAACGCTATCACAGATGATGAAAGGATTAGTTAAAGTACACTTTTGAGATCTTGCCATATTTGCCTAATTTCAGTATTCAGCTCATCAGGATTATATTTGTGTGTGTTTATGTAAATTTTTATTAACTTTTCCTCATCTAGGGAACACAAATATATGCTGCAAAAAGAGGCTCCTTTGTTGACCTTGGAATTTTAGATGTCATGCAGATATTTGGTCGAGCTGGAAGACCACAATTTGACAAATTTGGGGAAGGAATCATCATAACAACCCATGATAAACTCAGCCATTACCTCTCTTTGCTCACTCAACAAAACCCAATTGAGAGTCAGTTTCTGGAAAGCCTTGCAGATAATCTAAATGCAGAGGTAAGATCTAATGAGTTAAAGGTTGAAATAGAATCACCAGCTTCAAGAATGACCATGAAAAATAAAGTTTAAGTTGATTGCTATTTCATGATATTTAATAATACATTTTATTTCATATGCAGTTATAAGACACAAGAGGTGGAATGACAATATTATTGATTAGTTCAGAGCAATATAGAATGCAAATGATAACTGATAAGATATCATTGCTTAAAGACTATACTTTTAAATCATGAGGTTTTGTTACAGGACAGAAATCTAACCAAAGCTATACAAACTAGGGAAACAGAAATAGCAATAACAACTATATTTGTACTGCACTTTAATAAAGTTTATTATGAAGTATTTTATAAAGTTTTTATAAGGTTAATAATGCTCTTCTGTCTTAGATCATTTGATTAACTTTGTTATAGAAAATATGATTGCTTAAATTGAGCTACAATATTATAGTTTATTTCATGTGTGATGTGTTTGTGTTAAGATTTTTTTTTTTAAACTCAGGATTACTTTTATTGTTTTAATTCTAGAATTTTCAACCATAACAACCATTCACAAATAGTTATAGGTTAGCTTTACATATAAAACCTTCCAGTAAATACTCTGGAGAAGAGCAAGCACATATAAGTTTAGTCCCTATACTTTAAGATCTTAAAATAAAATTATCACAATAACTTATGTTGACCATCTTTCTGCCATTGTGTAAAATAATATTTTTTTATACCTTTCATTTTCAGAAGTATGTCTTTAAGGCCAAATTTTACTGGACCCTATCAGAATTCTGAGTGACATCGCATGTTAGGAATTCAGTTAGGCTCAAACATTTACATTAAAAAGCCGCAGTCAAGATAAACCTTGACATTTTAATAGACTGCTAAAAAAGAAAATTATTTCCTTTTCTTGGAGGCACAAACATAACACTTTCACTAATAAGACTCCGTAGATAAGAAATTAATGTCACCTATGAGAGAACAGTTTCACAGGGGACTTGTATAGTCACGATTATTGTGTTAAGATTTAAATAGCAGACCCTGGAAACCTAGATAACATCTTAACTGGTAAAGAGGATGAACATTCTTAAGAGTCTGTGTGTCAAACAATCAAATGAGGTTTTGCTGTTTTCACCGCATTTTTAATTGTTGTTCTGCCATCCAACACTTTCCTACTTCTTTCCTATATCCCTTCTTACCATTAAAGTTGACTCAAACAATTTTTGAAAGTAGGTGGGATATAACTATTAAATAAATGAATAAGTGAAATATTTGAACTGAAATATTACAGAAATTTCACTTCTATTCTATTCATGTTATTTAGAAGTCTTTTTAGAGGATGAGAAACACACTCGGTATGCAGTTTCTTCTGGTCAGGAGTATATAGTCCGAAAGGGGAGAAAAAGACACAAAAACACAGTGCAATAATGTTGGTGAGTAATAAGTTCTAAAGAAGAATTCAGTAGAAGGAGAAAATACTTTTGGCCCCAGCTTATCAGGAAAGGCTTTGTTCATGAAGGTGGTAAATCTGGGTTCAGAAGGTTAGGTCAGGTTTAGAAGATCTAGTTGGAAGTTAGAAAAAAGTCATGAAAGATGCTGGCTTCTAGTAGCATAATTACAAGAAAGTGAAAATGATTAGGAAATGAATTATGATATTAGGAATATCTCCAAAGGAAATATATCTCAGATGGCATGGTTTAAATTATTAGGTCTTGGTCAGGGGTCACCAGTATCTATGATGGAATAGTCTAATGTACAAAGATAGTAATAGTAGCAGTGGACTGAGGATGCGTAAACCTGCTGGGTGCTTTTTGTATATTCTCTCAGTACTGCTACTAAGGAGATATTATTGTCCTCAGAGAGATAGGTAACTGACCAAAGGTCATTCAAATACTAACTTCTGGAGCTATTATTCAAACGCAGGTCTTTTTAACTACAAACTTAGCCTTCTTATTATAGCCTAGATTTCTGATATATAAAATATAGTAACTTAAAGGTGAATACATTTATCAAAAAAAAAAAAAAGGTGAATACATTTCTCTATATTAATCAACCTACCATTTGCCTTCTTCTAAGACCAGGACTAAATATTTTCCAAAATGGTAGTAATAATTTCTCTGACTTACAATAAAAAGCAAGGCTGTTTTATACAATTTTTCTAGAAAAGCATATCAAGAAAGACTACATCTTTGTAAACTTAGAATTATTTTCCTTGATAGCTTTTTATAAGTGGTAAATTAAACACAAAATGGTGATGTTTTTATGCAGAAGACACAGGTGAGTAAAATACTTCTCTGGTCTTCAGGAAATTCTTTTTCTTAGGGACTATAATAAAATAAATGAAGCTATTTGGTCAAGCCCTGAGAAATTAAAAATCAGTTGTAGCCCATAGATTCACCTCATATTCATAAAATACTTATTAGG
Source organism: Kogia breviceps (assembly GCF_026419965.1). Lineage (NCBI taxonomy): Eukaryota > Metazoa > Chordata > Mammalia > Artiodactyla > Physeteridae > Kogia > Kogia breviceps. The sequence continues at coordinate 33,567,368 of NC_081322.1, read as the reverse complement.
GTTTGTCATTTTCAGAAATGTCAACTAACTGTAACGATAATTCCATTTAATGCCATAAATGGAGTTCAAATAATGACACATATACCTTGAAATTTTTAGGTAATAATGGTGAAGTATAGCCATTGATAAAATTTCTTTATCATATTTATCATATTGATATGATATATCATATAAAATATGATATAATTATATTATATCATATATAATATATATTATATTGTATATCATATCATATATATCATATATCATATCAAATTTCTTTATCATGTCATAGACTAGCTCCCATTTAAAGTAAATTTTCTTCTTAAGGAAACAAACCCCCTTAAATTATAGTTGAGTGTGAAATTAAATTTGGTAATCTGTGGAAGCCAAGTGTGAAATTAGTTTATAACATGAATGTGTGCTGTGCTCTTAAGGTAATGGATTTTTAAGTCTTTAGACTCCGAAAATCTTTGCAAGACTGTACAGCAGCAGTGATCAACATCAAGGTCACGTTAGATTAGGAATGTTGCCCATACTAATATATTTGATAACACTAGTTTAGAAGAACTGGAGAAAGTATCATATTAAGCTATCATTTTAATGAAGACATTTTATGAGACATCTTTGCTGATTGATGCCTAATGGGGCTGACTCCTGAATGCTAATTAATGCCAAAGTTCACAAGTCTCAGCCCTGTATAAAGCCTCTTAATTTTGCACTGAGAGAAACACTGAAGCATGTTTGAGGCTTATTAAAATTTATTCAGCAGACATTACTGGGTATTCTTTCACAGTTTCACCTGTGAAACTGTTCTCACATAGGTGACATTAATTTCTTATCTATTCTGTGCCAGTCCCCTATGGTCCATACTTTAAAATGTATTAATCTTTCTATAATCTGACGTACGTTCTTTATTCAGAGTTCCTCCCATCTCCGCAGGGCACAGTACAAACACTTTGTCCTTGGATTTAAGTCCTCAGCAGTCTGACACCTTCCCAGTTCTGGCTCTGGTTACTTTCCAGCACAGGTCTTCTGCTCTAGACAGTCCCTTACTCTACTCACGTCACCTATAAAGTGCCAATCTTCCCATGTATAAAATAGGAATAATATAACTAGATTGTTGTGAAAATTTAACAAACACCTGTGCCAAGTTGTTATTCGGTACAGAATTATAGCAGTTACATTATCTCATAGTCCCTTTATCCTCAGCCCCAATCATACTTACTACCCACACTCAAATTTTAGTGGAATAAGTAAATGAATGGTCGCATAAATGGTGTTTTCATACAGTTACTAAAGGGGTTTGTGTATACATATGTATTTAGATACATATGATTTTTATATTTGCTTGTTTAGTTTTATATGATTTCAACTAACTTTTTGAAAAACACATGAAAATAAACAATTAAGATAACCTGTTAAGTTTAAATAGGTAAATTAGATACAAAGTGATACTTTGAGCCTTACTTCTAAATTACCAGATTTGGGGTAGTTTTTTTTCTCCTCTTTTACTTAGAGCGTAAAGCTGTATTACACTATATACTCATGGCACTTTTATAAGTTTCACATGTTAGGTGTTTTTCTTTCAAAGCATTTTTGAATACGTATTATGTCCTAGGCACTGTGGATAATGGTTTCATAGATGTCATCTTAATTCGTTACATGTATCTCACCTATAAGACTACAGATTTCTTGAGACCAGGAACCATGCTCTATTTATTGCCATATCCATTGTACTTTATACTTTACATAGTGCAGTCTTGTTACTGACTTCCTGTATGATTATTGAGATGAATGAATAAATTTCAGAGAGATACTGTGAAAAATACTTGTTTTATAAAAGGCTCCTGTACTAAGTAGCCACTAGACCACAAATATTTGCAAGTAAATTTTTGTTTTTGTCACTAGGTGGCATTCAAAGATTAATCTCACAATATAAAGTACCATTATAAATTTACATTCATTTTTCTGAGTAGTCTTTTCCTTTTTGGTGAATATTTGGGAGACTTGCATTACTTGATCCAGTTTTTGGTACCTACTTCACCTTTTCCTTTATTCTTCTCACTACCTAGCAATAGGTAATTATTTATTATTGTTAATTTACTGAGTCTGATTTTGAAAGTATAATAATAGCAAGCTTATTTTATCCTTTATAAAATTTTCTACCCTTAGGAGTTGTGTGGTGTTATTTTAAAATATCTGTAAGTCATAAGGGGATTAACACAAGTTGGCTGTCAAATAATAGAATCACAAATGGAGGACGCTGTCAGACTTTTAGCCATATCATCAAGCTAGTTTCCTTTGCCTGAGCAGACTAGAAAATGTTTAACTGTGTTACTTGTAAATATTTAGGAAGTGTTGTAGAGCTAACTCCTTAGCTAAATTTTAGTTCTTGTTACTCTTTACTTTGTGGAAACTCTTACAGTTCACATTTTAGGAAGTGTATGTTTACTTATATTGTGGGTGGTTTAGTCATTTGTAAATACATTAATGTATTTACTTATATTGTGGGTGGTTTAGTCATTTGTAAATACATTAATGTAAATTTATTTTTTCCAGCTTTATGAAGATATAATTGACATATGACATTGTAAGTTTAAGTTGTACAATGCAATAATTTGACACACATATGTATTTGTGAAATGTTTACCACAATAAAGTTAGTAAACACATCCTTCACCTCACATAATAACAATTTTGTTTTGTTGTTATGATGAGAGCATTAAAGCTCTACTCTTATATCAACTTTCAAGTACACAGTACAGTATGATTAACTGCAGTCACCATGCTGTACATTAGATCCCCAGAACTTACTCATCTTAAGCCTAAAAGTTTGTACCCTTTAACCAACATCTCCTCATGTCCCCTACCCCTCAACTCCTGGCTACCTCCTTTCTGTTCTTTGTTTCTTTGAGTTTGATGTTTTTAGATTATTTGTATAAGGGAGATCATACAGTATTTGTCTTTCTCTGTCTGATGTATTTCAAGATAGTGTAATTTTTAAAGTAGATAGAATCTGCCTTACCATTTATTTACTTTTGGTCATTTTTTTTTTAAGGACAAATAGTATGGTGTAATATTGCTATATGTCATCTTCAACTAACTAAAGATATCTAAGCATTCGCATACCTATTTTCCAAAATTAGTTATACAGAATTTAAATTATAATATGGGAATAAAGCAAACATTAAGGTTTATATTTTCTTTACTATTTAGTACTAAAATAAGAAGATTTATTTTTCCTTCTTTTCTCCTGAAATTTGGTTATTTAGGTAGGGATCATCACTTCTCCTTTGATTAAAGTATTAAGAGGTTAAAAAAAATTTTTTCAGTTACAGGTTCAGGAAAAATTATTCAACTGTGAAATTTCACAGCTTGGATAAATTTGTTAATTAAAATGAACACTCTAAGTATAAAAGCACAATGACTGCATATAGATCGAGTGGCTAAAGAAATGTATTTTTAAGAAAACTTTTCACTGCCATTCTGGCCTAAGGTCATTTTCTAACAATTCCCTTTATTACACAGATTTTATATGTTATTGTTGTGTTTTAAAATAATTAACCTTTGGTTTCATTAAATTAACATGTTATAAAGCTACATTAAAATGCTATGTTAAAAATTATATTTTCTCTCAGAATATAATCTAAAGAATTACCCAGTGTTTATTATAATTCAAAAGTATAAATATCTGTTTTTTCCATAGGTTGTTTTAAGTTTACCAATAAAAAATTAAAACCACTCCCTGTTCTTGTATGATCTTTTTAAAGTGTATGTATTATTAATATGTATAAATCCCAATAAAATATGATTTTGTTTTATGCAAAAATTACTGCATTTATCATTGTATTTATAGTATATATTTATACTAGCTATACTGCAAATGGTTATCTTTAGAGGAAAAAACTACTAATGTTATGCCCTTTGTGATTGTGGTAATGACAGTATACAAAATCACAACAAAGAGGGATAGAATCAGCAATATTGTGTTGTTTTGATTGTGGTTCAGTCACATTTAAAACTGTCAGTAATGTTTTCACTTAAAATGAAACCAAAATTTAAAAGAAGCAAAAAGAAGAAGAAAAATTAATGAATACCAAAATGTTTATAATACTGTATGGAATTAAATTCAAATGGGAAAACTAATCAAATGACATAATAATAAGTAAAGTTTTGGAAGATCGCATTTCTAATGTACTGTTCTCAATTAAATGAGGCAGGACTGATTTTTAATTAATTCGAGAAACATCATGTCCGATAATTGTGCTTACCTTCTTTTAAATACAGCATAATGATGTATTTTAAAAACTTAACTTTCAACAAAATGGTCTTTGATGTAATGTGTATATTCAACTATAATACATTAGTTTAACTTTTGTTATATTTTTGATTTACAGATTGCTCTGGGAACAGTTACTAATGTGGAAGAAGCAGTGAAGTGGATAAGTTACACTTATCTTTATGTACGGATGAGAGCAAATCCATTAGTGTATGGCATCAGTCACAAGGCTTATCAGGTAGAAAACTCATTTACTAAAAAAAAAAGTCAGACCTCCTTTTTAGTTCTGTAATCCTTTCATGATATGAGGATAAATATTTGCTACTTCTGCTCATCTGAAAAGATTTAGGTACCTGGAAGAAAAACAAAGAGCTTTAATCTTTTTTAGAAGATACTAAGGAAAATTAAATTTGTCTCTGGTAATTATTTCAGTTTCTTTATATATCTTTCCCACTGATCTTTATGTTATTATCAATTTACTGCTCAGATAAGTTTCCATTTGATATTAGTATTTTGCTATTTTTTAACTATATTTTTTAAATTTAGTTTTTAGAATAAACCAGACATGAGGAAACTTACAAACCACTTTTAATGATAGGCTTATATTATATACAGTATATTCTTCTTATCAAGTCCTTCTAAGCCTTTGTTCCTTAATTAAAAGATAGCATTAATGAGTTACTATCTTAACAGTTTGGAGGCTGGATCAGTTCTGCTGTGCACATAGACTGAGAATCAGATGCATGTGACCACAGCTCTTCCAATAAACTTCACAGTTGTGTGGTCCACATAGCTTACAGATTCTGTGAGATCTTGTCTCTTCTTTAGAACTCTGCTTTATACCCTGTAAATGCTTCCTAATTACAACAACTGGTTGTTGTCTAATGAAAATACGATTTCACCACCATCATATCGATATTCATTGGTGTTAAATCAAAATTAGCAAATAAGTTGAATTTAACTTGGAATTATAATTTTCATCTATTTACTAATAATGATAATTGTGTGTGTGTGTGTTCCATTTTGTATCCAAGCAGTTGCCTATCTTTTTTTTAATCTTTCCTTTTCATATACAGTAATTTGACCATGGGAAAATTGAAACTTAAGATTTAGAAGGGAAAAAAAAAAGAAGAAGAATAGCAGCAGCAACTAGTTATGAAGCTGTTCATCTGAAATCATTTGATTTTCATACTTAGGTTTACTGTAGATGGGGTAATTCAACTACCTTTATTATTCTTCTTCTCAGTTAAAATCTGTGCTAATCTTCAAATGGATATCTTTTACAGCCAGGTCTCTCTCAGTTATAAAATGTAGGTGTATTGTAACCTGTACCTTTATAAATTTTAAAGAATAAGGCACTAGCTATTCTTATTACAAATGTGGGTTTTGTGAAAAGAGTCAATGGCACTATGAAAATATTCTGAAGGGGTGAAGGAAGACCAAACACAACATGTATTTTTTCATGGGCTAAGGCATCTCAAGTCTTGGGACAAGATAAACACATCAGTTGATTTTTGTTTAAGTACCAGGTTAATATCAGAAGTCATTTTTTTATAATTTTCTAGTATAAAAAGTGGGTTTTTTTCCTTTCTGAGATAGTTTTACAACCTTCACAGTTCAGATAATCTTACCTTTTTATTTTTTTGACTTAAGTGTTTTTATTTTATTACTCAATAAGAATGTGTAGCCACAAAATTCATGTGAACTAACACAGATCATGTAGTTTAATTCTTTTTAATGGTTTAGTAATATGTGATTAATAAAATGGTTTCATAAGATGAGCCTGAAACATACAGTATGTTACCTACAGAAAATATTTAAGACTTTTTGTATTTGCTGATGTGACTGGATTCCGTCTTACTTCCCTACAATTGATTTTCCTTTGCCTCATTATGATTTACCCATTTATTTTAGCTATATTTGATGCATGAATAAGCTGCCATAAAAATCTAAGTTAGAACAAGTGGTAGGAGTATTAACTCATTAATTGATTTCTTTTTTTTTTTTTGCCTTTTAAACATCTTTATTTGAGTATAAATGTTTTACAATAGTGTGTTAGTTTCTCCTTTACAACAAAGTGAATCAGTTATACATATACATATGTTCCCATATCTCTTCCCTCTTGCATCACCCTCCCTCCCACCCTCCCTATCCCACCCCTCTAGGTGGTCACAAAGCACAGAGGTGATCTCCCTGTGCTATGCGGCAGCTTCCCACTAGCTATCTAATTTACATTTGGTAGTGTATATATGTCCCTGCCACTCTCTCACTTCATCACATCTTACCCTTCCCCCTCCCCATATCCCCAAGTCCATGGTCTAGTAGGTCTGTGTTTTATTCCAGTCCTACCACTAATCTCTTCATGACATTTTTTTTTTCTTAGATTCCATATATATGTGTTAGCATACGGTATTTGTTGTTTTCCTTCTGACTTACTTCACTCTGTATGACAGACTCCAGGTCTATCCACCTCATTAATTGATTTCTAAAGTATTTTATACTTCCCCCTCCCCCCTTTAAAGGTCATACTTCACTTTACAGCTATAAATATATACATATATTTATATATACACACACATCAAAGTAACAGGAATGTTTGTTAATATCTTGTGTTAAATGTCCTTTCTGCTTAGAAAAATACTGTAATAATTTCTAAGCTATTCAGAAATTCATTGTCAAATTGATTTTACTCTTTGCTTCTATTACCATTATAGGCAGAATGGGTTTCCCCATCAACAGTTATAAAAACTGCTGGAACACTAAAACCATGCTTTTGAAAGGATGACTTTTAATTTATTTTTGTATACCTTTATTTGAACAGAGGAGAGCATTCTCACTATCATTTCTCTGAATAGGACTGTGGTTTGATATTTTAAAATTCTTATTTATTTTAGTGTGGGAGGGAGAAAGCAGTGATTTTTTTTTCATGTATCTAATTCCTAATCCTTATTAATCTTAAAGATTATAAGACTATATAGGAATTTTAGATTCTAAAATATTACTATCTGAAGATAATATACAGATTGATAATTTTAATTAATTTTAAAGCTTTCTTTATTTAATGGAATAAAGTATTTTCTAATTATGTCCTATCTTGTAAAAAATGCATTCTTTTAAAATTATAATAAAAAATTTATACTAACTAAAGCATCAACGGAAAATTTTAATTTCCATAACAGGTATACATTTGCAAATGATGACTCTCTGAAGAATTATTCAAGTGTTTTTTTTCCTATAGATTGACCCAACATTAGCAAAGCATCGAGAACAGTTGGTCATTGAAGTTGGACGGAAACTAGACAAAGCTCGGATGATTCGTTTTGAGGAACGAACTGGATATTTTTCCTCAACTGATTTGGGTAGAACTGCCAGCCACTACTATATTAAATACAACACTATTGAGGTAGTATACTGAGTGGAACAAACAGAATAATATGTTCGTCTTTAAATGAAAATACTTTCTAGACTTCAAAATATAGTATTCATGCAAAATAACAAAAGCTACTAATACAACAAAATGCATTTGACTTTTATGAATTCAACAACATACACTCAGTAAAGATAAGAAAAAAAATAGGGCTTCCCTGGTGGCGCAGTGGTTGCGAGTACGCCTGCCGATGCAGGGGACACGGGTTCGTGCCCCGGTCCGGGAGGATCCCACATGCCGCGGAGCGGCTGGGCCCGTGAGCCATGGCCGCTGAGCCTGCGCGTCCGGAGCCTGTGCTCCACAATGGGAGAGGCCACAACAGTGAGAGGCCCGTGTACCGCAAAAAAAAAAAGTGAAAAGAAATATAAATATGCAGGACCCTCTTGCCATCCCGTTCAATGAGTATATCCCAAGCAGTAGAAACACCCAAGTCTAAAACCATTGAGCACATTGGTGAGACCTCTGGAATGAGTGCCTGAATGATTTAAAGAGGGGGCTGATGGCTTAATGATATCCGTGAATAAAAAGTTGAAAAATTAATTGCAAGTTATTGAGAAACACTGACTAAAAAGAATTATAAAAACTAATGAAAATATCAGGGCACTGAGCTGTACTATTAGGATAATTGAAGAGATTTTTCAAAGGTAATTTTTACTACACAATTGTATCCTTGCCTGTTACCTTAATGTAATCTTATGTAAGGTAGGGTGCCACTATAAATCTACATTTTAAAGAATGCATACTTGTCTTCGTGTGTATTTCTATACCTATGTATGTACCTTCACATGTTAATACATGGGAAAACTTAATAGTGATTACCTGTGAGGAGAGGACTTAAAGTTGAAGGGAGTTGGATTAAGGTGAATTTTTACTCTTTACTCTTTTTATAGAAAGTGTGATTTTTTTTATATGTTCATTTGTATTTTCTTAAAATTGTTTTTTAAATGAAAAAGTAATAGAAATCACTAAGATGAAATTTCTTCAGAAACATGAACACCAAGGCCTATATGAAATCTAAGTTTTGTACTTATTTAACATGTGCTTATTATGCAGATAACATGTTTCAGAAAACATTTTCACGTGCATAATAGCTTTTCCTCATCTTGCCGCACATAAATCTTGTGTTTGCTTGTGTTTGTATAGCACTTTAGGTTTCTTCAAAGCCTTTTAACATATATTACTCACAGCCGTGATCTGGTGGTTCCCCAACCCAAAACATTTTCCCTCGCCCTCTGTTGCTGCCATCACCTACTCATGTCCACTCATTTTGTCCATTGAGTTTCCTTTCTCACTTGTCCACTTTGTAGTGTGTTGCTGCCAAACTACATCTTAAGCCTGTTTGCAGCTCTCTTTCAGGGACTGTAGCCTTTCTTCAGCTTTGTTTTTGTTTTGATTTTTTTTCTCTCCAGTTTCCTGAATTTCTGTATGCCCTAACTAGCAATGTTGTGATATATTTGCCGGAATCTTAAGTTACATATTTTTAGTTATTCCTCTCTGAATTTTATGTGATATATGATCAGCTTTAAGTTGATGAATGGTGCAGATTTACATATTCCCATGCTGAAAATGAGCCAAGACAAGAATGTTATGCTGTACGTTGTTTTAGATATCTGTTGTAAGTTTCATTAACTGATTTTATAGATCTTTTGCTTCTAAAGGTCTTCTCTAGCTAATTTTGTTTGGGGAATGTTTTTTAGTCTTTGATAAATTTGGCAATGTTTAAAATGATGATTTTGGAACAGTATGCTACAGACATTATAACTCTGCATATTCTAGGGCTCAGATGTTCTCTTAGAATGTGTGATTTATAGTCACATTTTTAATTAAAAATATTTTACTGGACCTTGTATTTTAATCAAATATAACACTTACCTTGGTAGACCTTCAATGAACTCTTTGATGCTCACAAAACAGAAAGTGATATTTTTGCTATAGTCTCCAAAGCTGAAGAATTTGATCAAATCAAGGTAAGATTACTTGAAGCTTGAATCAAATGCATATAACACATATGTGTTGATTCATTTATAAAAGTTCATAATTAATTGTTATTCCTGATACAATATAAGCTGTATGACACTTCACATTTTGAGTACCAGCAATGTTCTTCCATTTATCAACAATGTCCACTATCCTAGATTTTGATAGTGTGTTATACCTGACCTCATTCTTTGCTCTCTATTGCAAATCAAACATAATTTAAATAGGTTTTGCAGTAATGAAACTATCAGAGAATATAGTGTGTAGATTTTGGTTTATTTGCAATATAAGTTTTGCTGAAGAAAATATAAAGGACATGCATGATTCAAACTTAGATATGAATATTTCTGTACCCATATTATAATTTAATCTTATTAACAGTGAAAACTTTAATACTTTGAATCATAGTACTTCACAGCTTTAAGCTATGAATGCGTTATACTATATAAAAATATATGACTGTAATGGATACATTTGAAGATAATTCAAGTTTGCCCTAATCCATTTGGGCAGAGGTTTTACTCTGGTCAAATAAAAAATGAAATCTCATCAGTTGAAGGATGGTGAGGTCAGAAGACTTAATTTTTGTGACATATCAAATCTGTATATGTCAATGGCAATTTTAATATTGGTGATGAATAATAAAATGTAATCTTATCAGCATCAAGATAGTTTTTCATTGTATTTTATTAGCTACCTATGAAAAAATTGCTATTATTTTAGTATACAAAAGGAGACTCTTGAGTTATCACAGATGGAAACTTTCAGAAAACATGCAATGTGGTTTAATTTCGATATAAAAAATTAAATAAATCAGCCCAAATAATCCTATAAAAACATTGATTCTTCCAGGTCAGAGAAGAGGAAATAGAGGAGTTAGATGCCTTATTAAACAACTTTTGTGAACTCTCAGCTTCTGGAGGTGTAGAGAACAGTTATGGGAAAATAAACATCCTACTACAAACTTATATCAGCCGAGGGGAGGTGGACAGTTTCTCCCTTATATCAGATTCTGCATACGTTGCACAGGTAAGAATATTACTCCCTTCCTGTTTTCTCTTCCTTGGTTACTTTTAGAGATTCAAGGAATTGAGTCATGCTATACTATGAATGTATTGAATTGTGACATACTGTCAAATTACCATTTTATCTTAGAACTGGTTCTGTTTAATTTGTACATCTTTTATGCCATCTATGCTGTTAGATCAGGAACAGGGGTGGGATTTGGTGGTTGGTTTGGCTTTTTTTGATGTTGCTATTATTTATATTTTAGAGTTAAAAAATATCAATATCTGATTTTTTTTCTGTTTTAAATGATAAAGTTCACTTCTTTTACTTAGGAAGGGCAATAGTACAAGAATATTTCAAGTGAAAAGAAAAAATTGTGGAACCTTTGTAGCATTCCCCAGATGTTAGAAATATAAACAATTGTTTTTAACCATTAAACAAGGCTTAATAAATATACCCCATACCATATATTAAGTATGATATATCTTTTATAAAAAAGGTAATCTTTCTTTCCTACTGTCGATACTTACAAATTGAGTACTGAAGGAAAATTAATCCATAACTTACAACTCATTAAATGTTTAAGTTTTTTAAATTACCATAGTATAAAATGTTGTAATATTTATGTTTTTAATATTCAAGCCCTCATATGATATAAAGATTTTGTTAGCAGTATTTACTTTTCAAATGAGAGTTTTCCCTTCTAGGCTTACTTTTTTAAAAGATATTTTTTATTTATCAAGAATACTTTTTAAATTATTTTTATTGAGTAATGCCTCCTCTAGGTTAAGGAGAAATAAAAGGTTAATCTTATTTTAAATACAGAAAATATTCCACTCTGTATTTTGTGTTTGTAATTTTGCTCAAAGACTTAATATAGAAAGAGTATGTTTGTGTTAAATGAATTATTATTAACAGCTATGAATACCCCAGAGTGCTTTCAAGTAACTGTAAACATGAAATATTTATAAACATAAACCAAGATATATTGGTAAACAGTTTGAATGAATGCAGTAATTTAATCAAAGTAACCAAGAAACCAGGTGATGATTTCATATTTATATAAAGTAAATGTGGATGTAGTGAAGACATATTTTTTTAATTTTTCATTTTGGAACGCATATGTTTGTGCCATAGAAAAATACATATATTCTCAAAAACCTAAAGCCTCTATAAGGAACCATTGTTTTTAAAGTCTTTTGTTTTATCTGTTTTTCTGAAAAATAATATAATATTGTCATTTTATTTTATCTAATGATTTTATATTGCAATAGTTAATGATTTAACTAAAAGGCAAAGCTTTACTGGGTTCTGGATGAATAATCTGGCCACATTTCTGCTTGATTCAAGATTATGAAGATATCATCAGAGACTGATTTACAAATTGCTTTACAATATAAAACTTACGGTTTCTTCATGATTGGTACCCAGAAAGTCAGTCTCAAAAGATTGAGGATATATCTCTAAGAATCCCTTTTTTAAAAAAAAAAAAAAAGCTATTAGGGGTTTATCATTCTTGAATATGTTAGATAAATTATTGTTGATTTGGGGGGGGGTGAGGGTTTTTTGGTTTTGTTTTGTTTTTGTGTGTGGTTTTTTTTAGTTTAAGCCATCAGTAGTTCCACAAGCACTCTCTCAGCTCTGTAAAATGGTACTTCCTTGTATATTTCTGAACCTTTATTCTCTCAGCCCTTAAGATAAATCCTTAGCTCAGATATTCTATGATTTTATAAAGGGGCTGATATTTATCTTCTACATGTTAGAGATTTTGATCATTATTCCCATGCAGTTTATATCATTTCAGATTAAAATGTCCTGTTGGTATTTTCTCACATGGGATTTCTCTTTCCACTTCTTTTAGCTTTTAGGGAACAACTATAGGTTCTGAAATATAAAAACATACTTTCAAACACAGTTGAGAAAATTAGCCTGGCAATTTTTTTAGAAGAGCAACTGAGCATGCTGTAGGAAGACCTATTTGATAACTATAGAAATCAAAATATTCACTTTACTTATCATTTTCTGGGCCTAATAAGAGATATCCTGTCAATTTTTCACGGGTGTTACAGCTATGCTCATACTTCTAAATACCATTTGTTCTTAAATTTCTAATACTGAAACAAAGTAGTCGAATTTATCAAAAGATGAATAACACTTTTTATATAAAATATAAAACCAAAGTCCTTAATTCTTATGATCATTTTTCATCTCATAATTTCAAGCTGTATCATCTGTTTGCTATTTAAAATCTTACTCTTTTCCATCTCTTTTTATGATTTTGATCAGATTTAACATTCTTCGTTTTCAAATACAGATGTCATTAGATATTGTAAGGTGTCTCTAAACTCATGATTTTAAAAATAATCTTCCATAAAACAGTCTGCAAAGTTAATGATAGAGGGAAGGAAGAAAAACAAACTACAGAGATGTGAAAAAAGGCTTCAATCATTGTAACTTTCTGTATGTCTACTAATGAAGTTATCCTCAGATCACTGAATTTAGAATCTTGGAGTTAAGTTTGGCATTGTTTAGATCTGGCTTTCAGTAGATACTCTGACACCAACTCTCCTGGTCAAATTATTAACCTCACCAAACTTTAGTATCTTCATCTATAAAATCATAATACCAAGACCAGTCAAATGCAGTTGTCATAAAAATTAAATGAGATAATATATGCAATGCGGTAAGCATACTGCTTGGTTTATACAGGAGCCATTAATATGGGTTAGTTGCACTCATCAGTTTTTCTTTGTTGCTCTTCTCTCACTAATTTTTCTCTCTGACTGAATCCCAAAGTCTTCCTTATTCCTCTAAATAGCTTTATAAATTTAATCATTCCACTATATACCCAAGGGCATCCTTGGCTGTCTCTTAGATTCTAAAATGGCCTCAGCACCCTCCCAAATACTTTGCTTTTTTTTTTTTGTCTCTTCCTACTTCATTCCTGTTTAGGGGGTATGAGGTGGAGCTTCTCTAAGGACTGGGAAATAAAGCTACTCTTGGAGAGTTAAACAGGATAACATCCACATATAAAGGATATGATTATTCTTGTGTAGAAGTAATAAAGATAATTAGGGTTATATGAGGATAGATGTTGCCCACAATTAAAGGATGCAGCTAGACATACTTTTGAAACTGAGTCTGAATAAGAAATTTATTGACAAATTTAAAATTACATTGGACCTAACCACCAGTCCCCCTTTTCATTCTTCAGAACGCAGCTAGAATTGTCCGTGCTCTTTTTGAAATTGCTCTGAGGAAACGTTGGCCTGCCATGACCTATAGGCTCCTGAATCTTAGTAAAGTCATCGACAAGAGGCTCTGGGGTTGGGCTAGCCCTTTGAGACAATTTTCAGTCTTACCACCACACATTCTAACAAGATTAGAAGAAAAAAATCTTACTGTGGATAAGCTGAAAGACATGAGGAAAGATGAAATAGGTAAGAAGGAAGCAAAAATGTTTTAATGTACTGTTTCAGGCAGTTAAAGTATTTCACTTGATGTAAAAAAAAAAGTATTGTGAATTTCCACATTACTAAAGATAAACTTTTACCATTTTTATGAAATTTCTTTTACATTGAACTAAACTCAGGCAAAAGTCTCTCTAAATTTTATTAAGTTACTCAATAGAATTAGCAGTTAAAAGGGAGTTTAGATTGTCACACCCTTGAGTATTTTACAGATAGAATCTTAGCTACAAATGATGAGAATTAGTCAATGAGGCTTATTCTCAATTTATTTCTTTTGTTCATTTCATCGTCTTTTGTTATGTATATCAGCAGTATTATAGCAAAACAGTATGTCAACATTAAACCCTACATTTCTTCAGTTTCTAAATGAATTTCATCATTACACATGTACAGATCTTTAAACACAGTTGGTATCGGTGTGTAAATAGCATTTGGTCTTCTATGTTTTTCACATAATATTGAAAAATTATCTCTACATACATTGCCATGTACCTTAACATTCTGTTGGACAAACATTGATTAGGTAATATTTCAGATTCTGAATAGAATAGACATTACACATGAAGGGAGTCAGGCTGAGGAGAAATAGAGGACCTGGCAAAAGGTCCATAGATGTGTAGAGAGGCTGAGATAGTTATTTCCCTTGTATAATAAGAAGAATACTTCTCAGATGGAATGGAAAAGGGGAGGTATCAATAAAAATAGAGAGAAATTGAGCATACAAACTAGGAAGTTGAGATTACTCACCTTGGGTAACATAAATATTTTATTAAAATAAGGAAAATCCCTTTAGATTTTCAAACTTTGGTGAACATAAAACATTTTGATTTACTTGTAAATATGTTTTTAAAAAATTATATTATGAAGTACCAAGACATACAAGAAATATTGATACTATAAGATAAAATCTACTTCCGCTTAGTCACTTGGCCTGGAGTAGGAAAATGTTTAAAGTTAGTCACATCTGTCTGTGACCCTCACCCCCACCCTGGTGCCTCCATTTGTATCTGTATTTCAGAATCTGATCATTTATGAAAATATGTATAAGTGGTTAATTTTGTGCTGGACTGGCCATATTTTATATTTTTATCTTTGTTTTCTGGAAATGGTATGGATAGGTTAGTTATGTTTGATTAGTAAAGCATTTTCCATCATGGTTATAGAGTTCTGAAATAGGCCTTGAATAAATTAATGACTGTTCTTACAAAATACTGAATATTTCTATAATGAGTCTTAAACTGGCTAGGAGAAAAGTGGAGCTGTTTATAGTAGTTTAAACACTATCAAGTCTCAGTAATTTTAAGAACCCTATTAATAGCTGAAAAAACCTTGATACTGGTTTACAGAGCTATGAATTGCTAATTCAAGTTAACTATTACAAAATATTCAAACATGCCAGGTCAAGAATGTCGGCTATTCTACATAGCAAATCATAAAACAAGCAATAAAAGCACCTTCTCTGAAATCCCATTTACAAGTCAGATTATATTGCTTTTTTTCTGTCTGGACACATTTCTTCTAAGTGACATTTTCCCTGCAGGTCACATTCTGCATCATGTGAATATTGGGCTCAAGGTCAAACAATGTGTTCATCAGATTCCTTCTGTTACAATGGAAGCGTCCATTCAGCCCATCACACGGACTGTCCTCCGAGTGACACTCAGCGTCTGTCCTGATTTCACTTGGAATGATCAGGTAGAAATGGAAAACGCCTAAATCTACATTAAGGAAAAATGTCTGTACTGCAGGTTCAACTACACCTCCTTACGTCTGTCCTCAAGGCATAGAGAAAAACCTTTAAAAAGAATATATATATCGAAGAATCATTTAAAACATTGTATCAATAGTATTGTTTACTCTCATCCTCAAGATAAGCATGTGGTATAATATATTAATAATATGTCAACCAGTGAGACCCCTTCAGAACATTTTAGGAAACCTAAAATTTCACATTGTATAATGGTTGAGTGGATTCAGCTCCATAGGGACTTTGCTTAATTCCATCTTCCTTCATTTTTCTCTATGTGATCTTCATTTTTTCCAGCTCTTCTTACTCTGTCATTTTAACCTACTCAAAATTCAAGATTCTTCCTGCTAAAAGGGCCCTTTTAAAATCCTGAGGTTTCTCAAACTATCATTCTCTTCTTTACCATTAGACTTGTAGAAAGAGTAATCTGCATTTTCCTCCTGGTCACCTGTTTCCTGCTGAGACTACTTCTTCAGTGATCACCAAAGACTGACTGATTGCCATAATAAATGGCTTTTCCTTAGTTATTTTCTTTACTTCTCTGAACATTCAGTCCTATACATTGTCCTTGAAAATGTCCTTCTTTGGCTCCCATCACTTTTCTGTTTCTGTTTTTACCCCTACTTCTGTTCTTTCTTCCAGACCTTAGCTGTTACTATATACTCTGGATCCTCTTCTTATTCAGTCAGTAATTCTTAAGGTCTGTCTTTGCACCAGTTACTGAGCAAAGAGTACAGTAGAAAAGAGATTGTACATACAGGCAAGTACGTGTCAATCCTTTCATTCAAGAAGCCAGCGGGGGAAGACAAGTAAATCAATAAATGTAGTATAGCAATGCTTACCTTACATGGTAATTGTAAGGTTCTAGTTAAGTGTAAGTAAATATCTTCTGCATTACCTGACGTTAGTACATCTTTAAAGTGAATGCATTTTATTCTGCGATGTTACGCAACCATAGTCCTAACCCAAATCTACCATTGGTCTTAAAGTGTCCTTAAAGTGTCCTAACCATTCATTCCTTCAGTTTCCTCATCTGTAAACATGTATACTAATAATTATTATCTTTCTCATAGAATTTCTGTGAGGACAAGATGATATAAAATTTTATTTAATATTTTTATAAATATAGAATTCTACGTAAAGTATAAATTTACAAGTAGCCATAAACTCATTTCAAGTTTTTATATTTTCAAATGCTTAAAAGTTTTATGTTTTTTTACCCTGTTTTCTTGTATCAAGATCCATAATAGGAATTCCCTGGCTGTCCAGTGGTTAGGGCTCTGTGCTTCCACCGTTGGGTGCCCAGGTTTAATCCCTGGTCGGGGAACTAAGATCCCACAAGCCACCCAGTGCGGCCAAAAATAAAATAAAATAAAAAGGATCCATAATAAATCTCCCACAATTTGGTTTAATTCATTGTTAGAATGGAGTACTTAATTGTTCATAGTTGCTTCTATCAGTTAGAATGCTGTTGGCTGCAAGAATAGCAAATATGACTTGTCTCAAACTCACTTAAGCAGAAGATATATCATCTTACATAATGATAGGTCCACAGGTAGAATAGGCCCTGAAGATGATTGAGTCTTCTGTTTAATGATATTCTTCCGGACCCAGGATCTTTCTATCTTTTAGCTCTGCTGATGTTGTTGGCTACTTCCCAATTGTTTTCATGCTTCCTTGTTCACATTTAACAGGGAGAGGGAAAAATACCCCACCTGCAGCAGCCCAGAGCACGGGCCAGAACACCTTTTCTTCAGCCTAACTGGGCCGGTATTGAGCACATGCCTATCCCTCACCACAACCTGTTGTAAGGGGGATACCATAAGCCGATTAGTGTATGCTAACCAAAATTATCCTGGGAGGTGGGGTTACCTTCTGAATTGCATGAGAGAGGTGTGAGTACTAAACAAGACTAGGCTTTGTAAGGAACAAAAAAAGAAAGAGCAATGAGTATACAAAATACAGTATATCTATCCAATGGAATATTATTTGTTAATAAGAAGGAATGAAGGACTGATGCATTGCTATGACATGAACTAAAACATTATGGTAAGTGAAAGAAGCCAGTCGCAAAATCATTTCATATATATTATTCCATTTATATGAAGTGTTCCAAATAGGCAAATCTATAGAGAAAGAAAGTAGATTGTGGTTGTCCAGCATTGGAGGTTGGGAAGATGGGGGAAGATAGGTAGGGTACAAGGTTTCTTTTGGGGATGATAAAAAATGTCCTAAAATTAGATTATGAAGATGGTCACAAAACTTTGTAAATGTATTAAAACTATTGAGCTTTATACTTTAAATGAGTAAACTTTGTTATGTAAATTACATATCAATAAATCTGTTAAAAAGAGAGGGGAATGGGTGCTGGGAATACAAACAACAGTATCCCTTACTTGAGTTACAGTATATAGTATTAAGATACTATTTTTCTTCTAGGTCCATGGGACAGTAGGAGAACCCTGGTGGATTTGGGTAGAGGATCCTACAAATGATCATATTTATCATTCAGAGTATTTCCTAGTTCTAAAAAAACAGGTAAATATGTATGTATGGCTCTATCCTTATTATGTTGTTGTCATTAGGAAGAAAATGTAAACTAAATAATTTCTATTTTACCTATTTCTCTATAATTTCATAGTGCCATTAAAGCTTTATGTATTATTTTTTATGTTTCTGTTTGGTTTTTTAAAAAATATTATAGTATTCATATATTCAAAGTGATTTTCATTTGAGAAATTTAATTATAATCTTTCTAATGGTTTAAGGCATGTCTTCCAGAGGGGTGAGTGGGATAAATAATATTTTTTTTAATTAAATAAATAAAAAATAATAACTTTAGGTGTTACATAAGCACAGTACTAAAGAATATTGAATCACATTGTATAAAAGATATTGTTTTTTAAATTCTCTATAAATTTCAAGAGAAAGACTCAGATTGATGAAAGCTGTCTTTAACTGTGATGCTTCATTCCTAATTTCTCTTTTTATCAAAGAGAAAGCAAGCTAGCTTTAGGCTTGAGTGGACACCCATAGAATTTTATAGCAATATTTTATTTTCATTGCATTTGTGTTCATGATTATCTTCTATTTATGTCAAGTGTTCTGTTATTCCACTTATGGTAGTCAAAGAATTTAAAGAAAACTATTAAGTAAATAATTTGGTAAAAATTAATGAAGTAAAGTACTCGAATGAATAAATTTTGGAAAATTCTGATAATGAGTCAAATTGATAACCTGTTAATACATGATGATATGCATACGTAAATAATATAAACTGAGTGTATGTTTTTCCTTCTGTAATATCACGTATCCTCAGAAGGGAACCACCTACAAGTTTCTGAAGTATCTGAATATCTCAGCTATTTAGAAATCCAAGATTTTTTTTTTATCTTTAGTACATACTGCTATAGATACGATTGTGTTGGGTTTTTTTTAACATCTTTATTGGAGTATAATTGCTTTACAATGGTGTGTTAGTTTCTGCTTTACAATAAAGTGAATCAGTTATACATATACATATGTTCCCATATCTCTTCCCTCTTGCGTCTCCCGATACGATTGTTTTTACAAGAGACTAATAAAGCCTTTATGCTACTAGAATAGCCATATTCATTTTAGACTTTATTTCACATTAGGTCATTAGTAAAGAAGCTCAACTGCTGGTGTTTACAATCCCTATTTTTGAGCCTTTGCCTTCTCAATATTACATCCGAGCAGTGTCTGATCGATGGTTAGGAGCTGAGGCTGTATGTATTATTAACTTTCAACATCTGATTCTACCAGAGAGACATCCTCCCCATACAGGTAACATATGGAATAGTAACTTGAATCATTGATTTTTCCAAAATTGTTATTTTAGCTCATGTTGAAAAGTGTCTATGCTTTAAAGTTGCCTGAATCCGAATAAAAATCCAACTTATTTGTCAATACAGTTTGAAAAGAGACTTTTCAAAATCAGATCAAATGGCAGGCCTTCATTTTTTTTTTTAATTTGAGATCCAAAAACATTAAGACTAGTTCAATTTTTATAATCTAACAAGCATGAGACTCACTGTTTCTGTATTACTATGCCTTGATCTCTGTTTTTGCATTATAATTTCTCCACATCTCCTTCCTTTTTCATTGCAAGTGTTGACATTTTATCTGTGCTCTCTGAAACTTTTGAGATATCCTTTCTTCCTTGCATTTATTGTTAAATTTACTTTTAGTATGTTAATTTAATTAAAGTGAATTGTAGCGTTTTTTCCTCCTTATAGTGTGCTTCTACACCAAAAAGTGCTAATACTAAGAAGTCAGGTTATGGTGTTACTACAGAATGGATTCACATATACTTCGAATCAGTTTGTGTCTTACAAACAACATATACTCTTTATATTGGTTCTTTTCTTCCACACTAACATTATAAAAGGGTATGCGGTGATCTGCAGTATCATGTAACAGTGTTTTTCATTGTTTTCAGTGTTTGATAGTTGACAAAAATCCATTTAAAATTTTTAAAATGATTGAGTGCCTTTCTATTTTGACTTGTTAAAGAAGCAAATTTTCATGAATAAATATTTATAATGATAATTTTAAGTGGTCTAGAAAATATTCTATTTCAAAAATATCTTGAGGCTAATCTATTAACTAATTAGTATATTAAGTTTATTTCTTCTCATTGAGAATTCATAATGGATGAGTAAAGATTTCAAGAGGCCCTTAATTTATAGCAAAATGAAAGTCAATTTCCCTTTTCCATATAAGTCTTCTGAAGACAAACTCTTTGTTTTTTCAAAATAGAAATAATAGTTTTTACTGCTTTCAGTGAACACATTATTTGACAATCTTTTGGGAAAATAAAGTAGTTATTAATGTGACTTTAATCTTTGTCATTTTTGTACTTTGTTCATTATCTTAGCATATCTTAAAGAGAGATACTTTAAACTACAGCTTAATACCACTTTGATATCTTGACAGAGCAAAACTAAAAAATTGTCAACCTAGAAAAATAATGAGATTGCAGTATCTACTAATCTACTCATTGAAGAAGACCTTTCTGGTTTTCTTTTATCGAATATGCTTTGTGATATCTGGAATCTCAAAATAAAATACATAAAAATGTTTGGTGCTTTCATTTAAAACGTATGCTACCAACATCACTACTGGGTCTCTCTGGCTACAGTACCTGATTATAACATGTATTAACATTATATTTTAATGCTCATTTAATCAATTCTTTGTTGAGTGGCCAAGCACATGTCACCTTATTTATATAATTGGATGGTTTTCTGACTACATTTTTAAAATAAATAAATGTACCACCATGACATACCAATTGATATTAAAAATGCATGATGTAGGACTTCCCTGGTGGGGCAGTGGTTAAAAATCCGCCTGCCAATGCAGGGGACACGGGTTCAAGCCCTGGTCCAGGAAGATCCCACATGCCGCGTAGCAACTAAGCCCATGCACCACAACCATTGAGTCTGCACTCTAGAGCCTGCGAACCACAACTGCTGTGCCCACATGCCACAACTACTGAAGCCTGCGTGCCTAGAGCCCGTGCTCCACAACAACAGAAGCCACTGCAGTGAGAAGCCCACGCACCGCAACGAAGAGTAGCCCCTGCTCGCCGCAACTAGAGAAAGCCCACGCACAGCAATGAAAACCCAACGCAGCCATAGCCATAAATTAATTAATTAATTAAATTTTTTTTTAAATGCATGATGTAACCTCAATGATGGCTAGTTCTGTTTGGCTCCAAGTATACATATAGGCATCCCACTGAGCTCAAATCAGTCAGGAAAAAATCTTAATCTTCCACAGAAGTAAAGCATCTTAATTTAGCACTGTCAATAAATGCCAAAATATTTATTTTTTTAGTCTTTATTAAGAATATGTTTATGCTTTGATTAGCATTGCAAGTTAAGACTTCCTCCCTTCTTGATTTTCAGTGCTACAAAAAATATAGGCTATTGTAATCTGGTATAAGAGACATAGTTAGTTCTCAATTACCTGTGTAATAGAGTAGAGCAGTGGAGCAATGATAATACTTTTAAAATTAGCTTTTTTACTTTTAAATACATTTTCTGAGGAGAGAATTCTGCACACTTTCCCATCTGAAACTGTATGATGAAGATCTAACTCAAGATACAAACCACCATGTCCCCTTACTGATTTTTTTCCCTTCTTACTCACACTTCAAATGAGTAGAGTCATCTTCCAGGAAGTAATCCTGAGAGTAGCCAACTGATACCTTTCTGGATTATATGAAAATGAAATGACTATCAAGTTCAAGGGTATCTAGGTATAAGTTTATTTCTCGAAATCATTTTTATTTCCTAATCTCCTAGACCTCTAGTCTACATAATGATTTACAATTAAATCTAGTTTCTTTCAGTGTTTTCCCAGCACTGTTCTTATTTACCCAGTCATGCTATGATTTAAAACCCCCACCCAAGTTTCTTCTTGGAATTATTTTAAATTCATGTTAGTTTGTGTTGGCTAGAACAGCAGTTCACGTGACCAGTCTGTTTTGTCAATTGTCTAACAGATGAACAATAACTTGTTATTAGTAACCATTCTACTACTGAAGTTTGCAAATGGTTTTCCTTCTTCTACAGATTGGTATAGATTTAGTTTTCTTCTAAAACATGCATATTTTCATTTACCGGTCATTCAAATCACTTTCCTGATTGGAAGAGAAAGATGTATCATTAGCACTGTGTTAGAGGTAGCTACCCCAGAAAAGTTTCCAACATGTCAATATTATAAATGTCATAATGGAAAAAAAGATTGATAACTAGTATGTAAGAATTTGTTAATCCTTTTTTCCCTCTAAAGAATTAAGGATTATTATAATTTATTTCTAAGAGACAGTATTCAATATTGTGCATATTTTCCAGCTATTGTATGTACCTGTTGAATCTTTTCAGAATTACTGGATCTTCAGCCTTTACCAGTCACAGCTTTGGGATGTGAAGCATATGAAGCACTATACAATTTTAGCCACTTTAACCCTGTGCAGACACAAATATTTCATACGCTGTATCACACAGACTGTAATGTCCTACTCGGAGCGCCCACTGGATCAGGAAAGACTGTTGCAGCTGAATTAGCCATTTTCAGAGTCTTCAACAAGTACCCTACTTCAAAGGTCAGTTGGAAACAATCACATGCTTACATTCAATTAGAAAGCATAGTTTATAATCTGTAAACTAACCAGTTCTAAACATACTGGCAGGACTCGATGAATAGATTTGTCACTCTTGGTGAATTTTCCAGGGGAGCCTAGATCAGTATTAGAATAACTGGCCACAAGAAAATTTATATTAAACTTCGGAGTCCTTTAGTTAGATTTCTAATGTACATATCGGTGCTCACATGTCCTTTCCTCATTGTGAGATACCTAATTCATAGCCATATTTGTAAGAAATATAATGATTCATAATCATTAATCATAATCAACTCCTTTGGCTATGAAGGAAATGCTAATACTTTAACAAATACAGCTTGATTACACAAGGAAATACAGAGGCAGCTTTTATTCCCCATTTCTCCAAATGGCCATGATATCATTAATGTAAAATAATGTGGCAAGTCAAATAAGTGTTGATTTTAAGCTTTCTTGAAATATGAAGTACTCTCACTTTAGAAACATTATTTTCCAAGAAAGCTAATTCATATGTTGTGATTAGAATTATGTGATTTTTTTCCTCATCATTTATAAGTTTAGAAATGTTTTAACTTCCTTTTACAGTGATTTCCAGTTAGTAGCTGTTCTTCCCTACCTAGCTTTACATTTTCCTACTCCTCAGTTTATTATGTGGTGAGTGATTCATTAGGAGGCATACTAACACAATGGTAGAGCTCTGTTCTAAGTATGAAACATTTTATAAAGGAAAGAATTCTTTTTCAGTGAATAATCTGTATGTAAGTTTGGATTATTAAAGATCGGGAGGGGGGGTTGTTCATTTTTGTTTTTTAAAAGGTAGGACACCTAAAATGTATGACTGGCATTGGTGTCTTCCATAAAATATTCATTAAAATTTAAACAAGCAGATTATTTATCTTTAGAATTTCAAAATTAGTAACTTTTTTCATGAAAGAATTATAACTCAGGTAACTCTTGATCATAAAAACTTTTATTTTCAGTAGAACCTTAATTTTCTCTAGGTAATGTATTATCATAGTTTTTTTTAATTTTTCACATTATGTTAAAAGATAACTTCATTATAAGCTATCTAAAGAAAATACAAATGGTGCTTTTAAAAAAATACTTAAAATGTTCTATGTTGGTATTTTTATGATGTGCTGTATTCATATCTTACTTCGGATAAGTGTTTAAGTTAATGACTTTTCTGTTAATTTAAAATTTTAAGTCTTTCATTATTAAAAGATACTTTTTGAAATGACAGTTATATTTTGATAAATTTTATCGAGTTTAGCTTTATTTGAAAATGATGTCACTATTTTCATGAGATCTTTTTGCACCCCCATTTTAGGCAGTATATATTGCACCCTTAAAAGCCCTAGTACGTGAAAGAATGGATGATTGGAAAGTTAGAATAGAAGAAAAACTTGGTAAAAAGTAAGTTCTTACTTTTCCAAATGATATGCATTGAATAATCTAAAAGGATCAACCAATAACATATTTGCTTAAAACTGTTGAATGCTTTTACAGTGATTTTCATAGTCTTTTTATTTGAAGGTATGGTAGTTAAAATATTATCAATATTCTCATTTGTTTTAAGATTGCAAGTAAATTAAGGGCTTTCATTTTTCACTTTTATTTGGCAAGATAATTTTCTCAAAATTTCTAGATTCAAAAGCAAAAGAAAAATAAGATACATCTCTTTATTTTTTTTCATATCTTTCAGGGTAACTTCCAAAAACCGCTTAGAAGGCATTTTGCATGTAAATAATTTGCCAAAAATTAAAAAATCATTGAAGAACATGACTTAAAACAATTTTACTGTTGACAAGGTTATTTATTATAGTACTGTTTTTAATAGCAAGATTGCATTGTAACCTGAGTGACCAATAAAGCATCACTAAATAAATTATGACACATTCACACAATGCAAAATATTGTATTACTCTATTAAAAAATGAACTCTATATACTGAAGAAATGATCTTCAGAGATAGTTTTAAAAATGTTTTTAAGTTAAGCACTCCTCTTTTGTTTTTAAAAATTGGTAAAGAATATAAATATGTGGTTGCTTTAGAATGAGAACTGGGTGACAGGAGAATATCCATGTTACAGAGGCTATTTACTATATATTCTTTGAACCATATGAATGTATTACCTTGAATATTTAAAAAATGAATAAAACTAAGTAAAAGCTTTGGGAATGCTATACTTGGAGGAACTAATCTTGACTTTTTTCTGTTTTTCAAATCAAAACAGATATAAAAATGACTTAATGATTTCCTAAAATTTGGAATTAGTCTTCAGATTTCCCTCTTTCTCACTGTAAATCTGAGATCCTCTCAGAATGAGGTGGCACATATTTGCCCCAGGTTATCTTGTTTGTGTCCTAATATGTTTGAATTTGCCGATAATATCTACAAAATTTCAACCTAAGAAAAGAAATGAAGATCACACATAATCATATTCTTGTTTTTTTTAAAAAAAATCTTTATTGCAGTATAATTGCTTTACAGTGGTGTGTTACTTTCTTCTTTATACCAAAGTGAATCACTTATACATATACATATATCCCCATATCTCTTACCTCTTGCATCTCCCTCCCTCCCATCCTCCCTATCCCACCCCTCTAGGTGGTCACAAAGCACCGAGCTGATCTCCCTGTGTTACGTGGCTGCTTCCCACTATCTATTTTACATTTGGTAGTGTATATATGTCCATGCCACTCTCTCACTTTGTCCCAGCTTACCCTTCCTCCTCCCTATATCCTCAAGTCCATTCTCTAGTAGGTCTGCGACTTTATTCCCATCTTACCCCTAGGTTCTTCATGACCTTTTTTTTTTTTTTTTGATTCCATATATATGTTAGCATATGGTACTTGTTTTTCTCTTTCTGACTTATTTCACTCTGTATGACAAACTCTAAGTCCATCCACCTCACTACAAATAACTCAGTTTTGTTTCTTATTATGGCTGAGTAATATTCCATTGTATATATATGTGCCACGTCTTCTTCATCCATTCATCTGATGATGGACACTTAGGTTGCTTCCATGTCCAGGCTATTGTAAATGAGCTGCAATGAACATTTTGGTACATGACTCTTTTTGAATTATGGTTTTCTCAGGGTATATGCCCAGTAGTGGGATTGCTGGGTCATTCTATTTGTAGTTTTTTAAGGAATGTCCATACTGTTCTCCATAGTGACTGTATCAATTTACATTCCCACCAACAGTGCAAGAGGGTTCCCCTCTCCAGCATTTATTGTTTGTAGATATTTTGATGATGGCCATTCTGACCAGTGTGAGATGATATATCTTATTGTAGTTTTGATTTGCATTTCTCTAATGATTAATGATGTTGAGCATTCTTTCATGTGTTTGTTGGCAATCTGTATATCTTCTTTGGAGAAATATCTATTTAGGTCTTCTGCCCATTTTTGGATTAGGTTGTTTGTTTTTTTGATATTTAGCTGCATGAGCTGCTTGTAAATTTTGGAGATTAATCCTTTGTCAGTTGCTTCATTTGCAAATATTTTCTCCCATTCTGAGGGTTGTCTTTTCATCCTGTTTATGGTTTCCTTTGCTGTGCAAAAGCTTTTAAGTTTCATTAGGTCCCATTTGTTTATTTTTGTTTTTATTTCCATTTCTCTAGGAGGTGGGTCAAAAAGGATCTTGCTGTGATTTATATCATAGAGTGTTCTGCCTATGTTTTCCTCTAAGAGTTTGATAGTGTCTGGCCTTACATTTAGGTCTTGAATACATCTTGAGTTTTTTTGTGTGTATGATGTTAGGGAGTGTTCTAATTCATTGTTAGAATGAACTCAGTGTTCTAATTCATTCTTTTACATGTAGCTGTCCAGTTTTCCCAGCACCACTTATTGAAGAGGCTGTGTTTTCTCCACTGTATATTCTTGCCTCCTTTATCAGAGATAAGGTGACCATATGTACGTGGGTTTACCTTTGGGCTTTCTCTCCTGTTCCATTGATCTATATTTCTGTTTTTATGCTGGTACCATACTGTCTTGATTACTGTAGCTTTGTAGTATAGTCTGAAGTCAGGGAGCCTGATTCTTCCAGCTCCATTTTTCTTTCTCAAGATTGCTTTGGCATTTTTGGGTCTTTTGTGTTTCCATACAAATTGTGAAATTTTTTGTTCCACTTCTGTGAAAAATGCCAGTGGTAGTTTGATAGGGATTGCATTGACTCTGTAGATTGCTTTGGGTAGTAGAGTCATTTTCACAATGTTGATTCTTCCAATCCAAAAACATGGTATATCTCTCCATCTCTTTGTATCATCTTTAATTTCTTTCATCAGTGTCTTATAGTTTTCTGCATACAGGTCTTTTGTCTCCTTATTCCTAGATATTTTATTCTTTTTGTTACAGTGGTAAATGGGAGTGTTTTCTTAATTTCAGTTTCAGATTTTTCATCATTAGTGTATAGGAATGCCAGAGATTTCTGTGCATTAATTTTGTATCCTGCTACTTTACCAAATTAATTGATTAGCTCCAGTAGTTTTCTGGTAGCATCTTTAGGATTCTGTATGTGTAGTATCATGTCATTTGCAAACAGTGACAGCTTTACTTCTTCTTTTCCGATTTGGATTTGTTTTATATGTTTTTCTTCTCTGATTGCTGTGGCTGAAACTTCCAAAACTATGTTGAATAATAGTGGTGAGAGTGGACAACCTTGTCTTGTTCCTGATCTTAGAGGAAATGGTTTCAGTTTTTCACCTTGAGGATGTGGGCTGTGGGTTTGTCATATATGGCCTTTATTATGTTGAGGTAAGTTCCCTCTATGCCTACTTTCTTGAGGGTTTTTATCATAAATGGATGTTGAATTTTGTCAAAAGCCTTCTCTGCATCTATTGAGATGATCATATGGGTTTTTTCCTTCAATTTGTTAATATGGTGTTTCACATTGATTGACTTGCGTATATTGAAGAATCCTTGCATTCCTGGGATAAACCCCACTTGATCATGGTGTATGATCCTTTTAATGTGCTGTTGGATTCTGTTTGCTAGTATTTTGTTGAGGATTTTTGCATCTATGTTCATCAGTGATATTGGCCTGTGATTTTCTTTCTTTGTGACATCTTGGTCTGGTTTTGGTATCAGGGTGATGGTGGCCTTGTAGAATGAGTTTGAGAGTGTTCCTCCCTCTGCTATATTTTGGAAGAGTTTGAGAAGGATAGGTGTTAGCTCTTCTCTAAATGTTTGATAGACATAATCATATTCTTAATCAATGTTTCCTTTTGTCTTAATAAGTTAACACTTTCCCTCATTAGAAAGGTGTTTATTCCAACATATGGAGGAGGTATGAGTTCAACTCTGTAAAATCACATAGGGCAGAGACTTTGTAAACATAATCAAAGCAAAGTTTGACACCCTTGCATGTCTGCATAAAAGTTAGATTTCAATGATTTGCTTTTATACGTTCTTCATTTTATGGAAGGAAATCATCTTAGAATTATTAAGAAACATCTGTTTTGGATTCAAGTCAGAAAATTTCAGAAATCAAAGAGAGATAAAGTAGTTTTAAGCATAATACAATTTTATTTTGAAAGACATATTTTTGCTTTTCCAAGCTCATGTGTTACCTGAAAAATTAAAGGGATCATTTTTATTCTTCTCCAGAGTTATTGAACTAACAGGGGATGTAACTCCTGATATGAAATCCATTGCCAAGGCTGACCTTATCGTCACCACACCAGAGAAGTGGGATGGAATCAGCAGAAGCTGGCAAAATAGGAACTATGTAAAGCAAGTCACTATTCTCATCATAGATGAGATCCATCTGCTAGGTGGGTGCCACTATATCTGAATCCAGTTTACAAACTTCGACTCTTCATACTTGCAGCAGGCAGCATCAGGACTTGTGTTAAATGATTAACATACATTATTCCTATTTCTTAGGGGAGGAAAGAGGCCCTGTTCTAGAAGTCATTGTATCTCGAACGAATTTCATCTCATCTCACACAGAAAAGCCTGTTAGAATAGTCGGACTATCTACTGCATTGGCTAATGCCAGAGACCTTGCTGACTGGCTCAACATTCGTCAGGTATGTTCAAGACTGATAAATCAGGCATTTAATAGTATGGCTCAAGGCCATATTAAGGAGGTGCTATAACACTATAAACTAAAGTATAAAAACTGGAAATGTTTCTCTCTCATTTTTACTCTAGATGGGCTTGTTCAACTTCCGACCATCAGTGCGTCCAGTTCCACTGGAAGTTCACATTCAGGGTTTCCCAGGTCAACATTACTGTCCTCGTATGGCTAGTATGAATAAGCCTACATTTCAGGGTAAGCTTCAGATTCTTGGAATGAAATACCAACCATTTTGTATGGTAGCCTTAAATGCATTCTCAATGATGCAGGTTTCTTTGAAAGGGTGGTACTGCTCCAACTTCTGCAAATATCTAAACCCATTTACCTTAACTGTTAAGGAGTATAAATATATGTTGAATTAACTATTGACAATTAGATTTCATAAGTGATAATGTCTTTGTAGTAGAATAAATATATGTAACTTTTAAAAATAATCAAATTTGTCTTAAAAATAATTTATTAAGGTACTATGGTAGTAGCTTGAGTAAATGATAGAGGGTACAAGTTTTAAAAACTCACATAATACTGATTTTTATCAGAAATCATCTTAAAAATTTCAGTACTTTTTTTAGCAATGCATCTGTTTATTTGTTTTGTTTTGCTTTTTGTTTTTCCCTTTCTAACAAATTAGGCAAGCAAGAAAGATTTGAGAGTAACACTCCTATCTTACTAAAACATGTTTTCATGTTTAGGCTGCATAAGGAATATTTATTGTATCAATTAAAAATAACCTCCCAAATAAATTCTCTAACGTGAACCACTGTTGATTGTGAGGTGACAGTTGTGAGGTGACTTTTTAGCTGCTGTAATTAGCCTTATGACAGAAGCAAAGTATTGATTGTGAACTAGAGACCAATCTTGGCAGTTCAGATTATTTATACCTCCACAGAAGCATTGTACAAAATCACTAATGAACAATAAATCTGTCGTGAGCTGTTCAGCCACACCTGTTCTTGCAGCAGCAAAAATCCATTAAATGTTGCGGTTTAAAAAACAGGCAAATTCATTCATGGTTATGTGTACAAATGATACCAATATTGTACTAATATGTGTATTTTAAATGTTGTATCTCTAATATGATTTATCAAAGCATTACCATTTGCATTCTGTAAATTCTGATAAACTGTGAGTGTGTTCATTTTTCCTAGTATGTATTGTAAATTGCTTATATTTATTTAAGGAATGGCTGATTGCAAACCAACGATTGAAATGAAGCATTTTGTGTTATGTAAATCAATAGTAAATAACCTATACCTGCACTTCTCTAGATATGGCATAAGTACAGTAGCTGTCCTTGTAAACTATTTATTATACCTGTAGTGGATCACTATATTTCTTTCAGTTTAGATTTACGATTTTGTGATAGCTTTATTTCTCACTCTTAGGGTATAAATATAGTCAAAGTCCTGTCAACATTTCCATTTATGAACCTTGCTTTTTGGCCCATAAAAAGAAATTCTGCGGCTCACTCTTCAAACAAGAAATTACAAGGAGGTTGGACTTTTTATGTAAAGTAAAAGTTTTTAATAACTGTTTTAAGAGACCTGTGTACACATAAGTATAAATTCTACTTGTGCCATCTTATCAGCATTTTGGAGCCTATGCATAGCAAAGAAATCTCAACTCCAATTAGGTCAAATGATTTATGTGGCTCTTTAAGTAATATTTTCAGTCTTATTACCCAGTTTTCAAACTACTCATCTTCTGTGTGTCTACTCCCTATGTTTCATCACTCAGATATAGATTCAAGCGTGGTATTCTTTTCAGCTCTCTTCTACATTCTCTTCTGTTCACTCTTGAAATCTTACGCATATGTTTTTAGACAAAGCAGAAGGAAAACATTCTTCTGACTTATTTCTGACTAATTTATTGATACAAACTCTAAATTTTTCTATCTACTGGCAACAGGACAAAAATAAAAGGAATTTTTTGTGGCTTTTCTTCACCCCACCGAGGACTTGACTCTCTCTCCAGACCCCAGGACCAGTTAACTGTGGAATAGCACTGCTCAGGCAAGCAGAAGCACAACTCAGAAATAGAAAACCCCACCTAAGGTTTAGTATCCATATACAGCTCTTAATGGAGAGTCTCGGCTTTTAAGTCTCCTTCCTTGGCAGTTCAGAACAGAACCGCAAGTCGAGATAATTCAGTCTTCCCTGTCCTAGGCAGAATACTCCCCTGAGCAGAGCCAGCTACCTTTCCTTTCCTATCATTTCTCCAATATGCTGTCAGATCCAGGTAGTAGCTCAAATAATGCTATACTTCATGACCAAATTATGAATTCAATTAAATCATTTACACCATTAGTTTTCATGTGTCCATTTGATGTCCTGATGAAATTCGGATTCTGGTATAAGTGGCTTACCATTTTATTTTCCACAACTTTTCAACAGCAATTAGAAGCCATTCTCCAGCCAAACCTGTTCTGATATTTGTCTCATCAAGGCGTCAAACCCGTCTTACTGCTTTGGAATTGATAGCCTTTCTGGCTACTGAAGAAGATCCAAAGCAGTGGTTGAATATGGATGAAAGAGAGGTAAGCAACATATTTTATTTCTACTTCTTATACATGTCAAATTAGTTTGTATTGTAGTATAATGGAAATTACATATATAATTATGTTTAGTTTTAATCTATATTAAAAGTTTCATATAACATTACATAAATTTGGAGAAAAGATAGAGAAAATGCATAAATACTGCCACCTTAAAACTATTAATATTTTGATGGATTTCCTTCCAGTATTTTTCCACTAAATATTTTTTTACATCATATTTATTCCTGTATTTTTCCCTTTAACATCATCACCTATACATATTTTAATATTCAGCTAAGATTTCTCTAATATTTGAGTGTTCACTGCCCTCATGGAATTTATAATCAATTTTGCCAAATTAACTTTTTATAAACTATATATGACTTCTTTTTTTTTTTTTCTTTTTTTTTCTTTTCTTTATTTTGCGGTACGCGGACCTCTCACTGTTGTGGCCTCCCCCATTGCGGAGCACAGGCTCCGGATGCACAGGCTTAGCGGCCATGGCTCATGGGCCCAGCCGCTGCGTGGCATGTGGGATCTTCCCGAGCTGGGGCCTGAACCCGTGTCCCCTGCATCGGCAGGCGGACTCTCAACCACTGCACCACCAGGGAATCCCTATGCATCTTTATTATTATAGGTTTTTCTTTGTTAGAATTATTTCCTCAGTATAAAGTTCTAAATTTAAAATCAGTGGGTCAGATAATGTGGACATTCTTATAGCTTTTCATATACACTGATAATTACTTTCCAAAAGGGCAATAGTAATTGTGGTTATCACTATTGATATATGAATTGTCAGCAGTATATGAGAGTAACAGTTTCACTACATCCTCATTTGTCATAATTTATTGTTATATTATACATAAAATGTTTCTTATTGCTTTAGTGTTTATGTGTGCCTTAATTTTTTTGTGGTTGAACATTTTTTTAATATATATTTGTTTAATTTTCTTCTTTTTTGTCCCTTCATTCCTTTGGGCTTTTATCTATTGCAATACAGCAATTTTTCTTATAGATTTGTGTGGGAGCCTTAACAAATTAAAATACCACACACACACACACACACACACACACACACACACACACACACTCCCCTAAAAACTATACAAGCATACCTTGGAGATATTGTAGATTGGGTTCCAAACCATTGCAATAAAGCAAATCTTGCAATAAAGCAAATCACATGAAATTTTTGGTTTCCTAGATCATAACAGAAGTTATATTTGCACTATACTATAGTCAGTTAAGTGTGCAATAGCATTATGTCTTAAAAGAATGTACATACCTTAATGTAAAAAGACTATTGCTAAAAAACGCTAACCATCATCTGAGCCTTCAGTAGTCGTAGTAGTGACGTCAGAGATCACTGATCACAGCTCATTGTAACAAATATAATAATGATGAAAATGTTTGAAACATTGAGAGAACTTCCAAAACGTGACACAGAGACATGAAGTGAGCAAACGTTGTTGAAAAAATGGTGTTCATAGACTTGCTCAGTGTAGAGTTGCCAGAAACCTTCAATTGGTAAAAAAAAAATAATAATAATAATATCTGCAAAACACAATGAAATGAGGTATGCCTTATGATGTCACTTTTTTCCATGTATATGTATTATTTATACGTATTAATCTTTCATCTACTTTATTAGTAAATTTTGGTAGTTCACTGAATGTCATTTATCTTAGTTATTTTTTCGAATAGCAGTTTTTGCATTTTATGTGATACAGTCTATTTATATGGGCTTTGTGATTCCTTTTAATACTTCTAAACGTAGGTATACTTCCTCCCCTCCATAGATTTGTAGACAGTGATTTTTCTTTTCTAATACTTTTCCAGTTTTTTAAAATATGTTCCCAGTTGGAGTTATGATGAAAAAATAGTTGATATCGGTAATAAAACTGTTGCATTGTCCTCCTTCTCCCTGCACATCTCCCCTTTCTCATCTCGCGCAGCCTGAAGAACAGTAAACATGCTGTTCCTAGCCCGCTAGTGTCAGTGTCAACAGTCACATATTTCTCCCCTTCCACATCTCATGACTCATTTATGGTTAGTACCCCTGTTGGATGGTACCGTGTATATTATGGTCATACATTAACTAATATATTAGTTAACTAATAATAGGTAATATTTCAAAGTGTTCTTGCATGGGACCACAGATGACCCCAAAATTAGCTTCATATAAAAGCTATCACATGACTCCATGAAGTAGAGTGAAAGTTATCATTTTATCTTTTAAGTTTCATCATTCCTTCCTTACTGTGACTTGTGGGCATATACAAGGTGTATAATTCAAGATCATTTAAAATCAAAATAATTTTGTCAAAAGTTCCCTTGTCCTGTGTTATTTAATTATTGTGCCCAAATAATCACCCTGTTTTGTCTAAACAGTATCTTGACTTAGAAGGCAAATGCTGAAAAATTGTTGTATGGAATATAGACAGTTTAGTTTATGTGCAGCATCTCTCTAGGCTTAGTTTTGTTTTTTGTTTTTGTTTTTGTTTTCTTCTTGTGTCTTATCCCTAACAGTGTTCCTAATGGAGACTTTTCTTAGAAGTCAAGGTGCAAGGTACCTACTTATTGAATCCATTTTGGGATGTTTGCTCATATATATAAGAGCTGTGTCTTTAGCACATATGTGATTCACATGAACCTCAAATGTGAACCTCATTTGCTCTCCCCAACTATAGTACAACTCTACTATTCTTTATTTTTTTATTTTAAGTTATGAGACCTAAGGAATTTTGGACAGCTCAGCCATTATATGGAACTACCTCTCTGTTTTGTTTTGTTTTGTTTTGATTTAACCCAAAAATCTATCACCAAGGCTCATTAGAAACCATAGAATTTACTTGCATGGTTTCTGCTGTTACATACTTTCATTGCTAAGATAGGACAGTTAGAAATTGTCATTTCTGCACATTTTGTTTCACTAAACCCATCTCAAGAATAAGACAACCCAGGCTTTGTTTTTATTCCTGCCTCTAAAAGCAATCACCTTGAAAATCAAAATTTCTGAGGGTTTATAACCAGTTATTATACAATTCATTCCGATTATACCAAAACCTTCTGTAAAGCAGGTGTTTCCGTGCATTGTTGAATCCCCTAAATAATTAAATTAGGAGGGCTTTTTAACACTTTAATTTTGTAAGAGTTATTTTCTGTAATATCCGGGGCTAGACACTTAGTGGCGATTCCTGTTGCTGCTCTTTGGACAGTGTCAGGTCGGTGTTCTGTGGTAGGTCATGAGTACTCTGGTTAGGACTCTAGTGTTGACAACTTGAGCATTCAAGGAGGCGGAGTAAGCATGGGAGCAGTTATCCTGGCAGCTGTGAAGCAGGGTGCTTGTGGAAGAGGGTAGCATCAGAGTCATTCTGAAACTGAATGGTGTGAAGTCAGAAAGTGTCCCTAGATGTGGAGGTGGGAGGGGAGAGGTTCAGTGGAGGGAGGAAAGAAAGCTAGGGCAAATCTGAAGGGGCTGGAGAAAGAGGATGTGACCAAGGAAGAATATATGTGTTGTATTTTGTTTCTCAGCAAAGACGAAAGGAGTTGTCCATCTGACTTTTTAACCCAGTAAAGTCTCCTTACTTTACCTAAAGTAAAATATTAGGAAGCAGATCCTCTTCAAGTGGATCACTGATATGAAATCATACTGCAGAATGAGAAAACCCCAAAAGTAATGCCCTTTCATATTTGCCATTATGAAGACTTCTTGAACTGATTTCAAAAGTTTGTGGTCATGTGCTGCCCTGTCTCTTGAATTCTCAGTTGGACAGCCACCACTTCCACCATTAACCTCAAGCTATTGTTGGGCTTTTGCCTCACTCTCTCAAGCTTCAGTTTCAAGACAGAAACATCTGAATGCCTGAACTTCAATCTCTAGCATGCAGCAGGAATAGGGAATATCTTCTTCACTTTGGCCTCTCCTGAGGGATTTTCAGATACTGGCTGTCTATAAACAGTGTCGGTACAAGCAGTAAAGGTTCACTATAGTCTGTTATTTGTCCAAACTCATTGATACACAGTCTCTCCAAACCTACACTTAAAAAAACAAATTTCTTCTAACAATGCAATTCTCCCTCATATAACCAAAATCCACTCATCCCTCCTCAAGGGGGGCAACTGAAAATTTCATCATTAAATCCATTAATCCTAGATATCTTGATTATATCCAGTCACCCTCTGGTTCTTTGGCAATCCTCTCTTCAATACTCTCTAGCCAATGGATTAAGTGATAAAGTTACCCACAATTAACACATGCTATATTCAACAGTAGAGGATAGGGAGAAGAAAGAGAAATGAAATTAGTTAAAATATGTATCATATTGTTAGTTAAAATATGTTAGTGCAGGGCTTCCCTGGTGGCACAGTGGTTAAGAATCCGCCTGCCAATGCAGGGGACACAGGTTCGAGCCGTGGTCCGGGAAGATCCCACATGCCGCGGAGCGGCTAAGCGCATGCGCCCCAACTACTGAGCCTGTGCTCTAGAGCCCGTGAGCCACAACTACTGAGCCCATGTGCCACAACTACTGAAGCCCGCGCGCCTAGAGCCCGTGCTTCGCAACAAGAGAAGCCACCATGATGAGAAGTCCGTGCACCGCAACAAAGAGTAGCCCCCACTCACCACAACTAGAGAAAGCCCACGCAGAGCAATGAAGACCCAATGCAGCCCAAAAAATAAAATAAATAAATTTTAAAATAAAGAAAGAAAGAAAGAAAATATGTTAGTACATATATGAGACAGCAAGGGTAGAGACCACAGTATTTGTTTCTGCA
The DNA here is from genome assembly GCF_026419965.1 of Kogia breviceps. Lineage (NCBI taxonomy): Eukaryota > Metazoa > Chordata > Mammalia > Artiodactyla > Physeteridae > Kogia > Kogia breviceps. Next base: position 33,530,920 of record NC_081322.1, on the reverse strand, counting down.
ACTGATTGGGGAGCTAAAAAGATATTTGTGATTTATTTTCTCTGCTATCCATCACCTGTACACTTCTTCAACCAGCCCCTAAACTAATTATGATTCTATGTCCAGTGGAGTTACCAAAACCCACATTACTGAGACACTGTAAATTGGAAGTTCATATACACTTAGTATATAGGGTTTTTTAGAACTTTGATTTATTTTCCAAATGTGAGAAGATTTCTCTGAGGTCCATTCACAGTTTTCCCTCCCCTTATTGTGTAGCAGTAGCCCAGTTTTTCCATCAGGGTCAGTCAGCTAAACTACACCAGGACCATATTTTGCTTGCTCACCCTGTAACATAAGGGCCTCAAATTGCCCTGTGGCTGTTTCAGCTTCCAAGTAAATTGTTACATCCCTCCTATATTAAGTCTGTAAACTAGAAGAGCTAGAGGTATAGGGAAAGGAAACAAAAAAATTCCAAGAGGTTTATTAGCTATGTTTGCAGAAGACATCGGCACACACTGACTACTTGGTTCCTGGAACTGTATGTTCTGGCAGTGAGAGAAGTAGTATCATTTAATGGTTACTTAGTTCAGAGCATACACCTTATCCTACAAAATAGCACCCCAACCTTGCCAAAGTAGTGTCTCTCAGCTGCCACTCTGAGTCATCAATCTATAAAACCTGTTCTTTCTGGGCAATGAGAAACATAATAGGAACAGTGGATCCCATGGCGTCTATTGTCTTAATCTTCCTCGATGATGTAAGCTCTTCAGTCAGCAACATTATCATACAGGATATCATGAAGATGTATAAAGCGTTCAGTAATCCTACCGTTGAAACCACTGGCAGGACATGATGGGCAGGATAGGAGAATCAAAATCTGTAGTGTCCATTCTAGACATCATCTCCAATAGATGTCCCCTCTGTGATAGAAAGGGTCCAGTATAATTCCCTCACCACGAGGTAGCTGTCTGTTCCCATGGCGAAGATACTTATTATGGGCCCAGGGTTTTCTGCGTTGGTGGCATATGGGGCACCAAGCAGTGGCAGTAGTGGGTCAGCCTGAGGAAGTGTAAGTCCCTGTTTAGCCCAGGCAGAGTTTCATCTCTTCCGGCATGGAGCCATTTAGTACATGAAACCATTGCACAAAGACCTGGGGCCTGGGAGGGAAGCTGCTGGGTACGCTCAGATGCCCACTTGCCTGTTAACAGCATTTTTCACACTGCTGTTAACTTTTTGGTAAACATCTTCATGGGATATAGGTAGCTGTTTATTCTAGCACCATTCTAAAAGTTCATCTACATAAAACTTCTGCCTCTCTTGCCACTTGTCTTCCAATAGCACTCTTGCCAAGCTCCTGACCATTTGGCTAATCCAGTAACTATAGCGCAAAGGATGGATCATCAATTTGCATCATCTCTACTTTGTAGGAAAGTGAAAAGGAAATACATAACACTCAACTTTTACTCCTTTCCTTAGAGTCATCAATGAAAGGACCGTAATACCACATCAGTGTACTTCTTATGGTGCCACGATCTTGTTCAAAGCCATTTGGAATTTGGGATTTTTTTCCCCCAGTCAATTTGACATAAGAAATATCCCATGGGGCCTAGGTACATAGGTTGAAGTAGGGATAGTATGGCAGGAATAGGCACACACGTGGAGGGTTCATGGATCACCTTTCATGATATTCTTCCATCAGCTCCTTTTATTTCTAATAATGATGAATGCTGCTAAGAGCACCCAAATATATAGCTAGATAGCTCAGATAACATGCAGTTCGTGATCAGCAGCTTCAGTTGCAAGGTTACCTGGTATTACATAGTCAGGAATTCTTTCTCCCCCCCCCCCTCAAAAATATCCGTGAAATAATCCTCTAACTTAAATCAACAGGTAGCTCTTAAGAGAATTTGTAAAGTATTCGTTTATTTAGCATATATTTATTGAATGTCTACAACTTACCAAGCACTGTGTGTTAGCCTTACTGATCCCAAATCTCAAAGAGCTTAAAAGTGAAGAAAATAGAAATTTAAGAATATATGCATGATTAAATAAGTTCATATCAAATTATGAAAATTGTCTGGAAGAAACCAATAAGAAATGAAATAGAATAAGGGAATGGGAGGCTTCTTTAAATAGATTAGTCAGAGAAGCCTTCTCTAAAGAGATGACATTTAAGCTGAGCACCAAAGCATAAGAACAAGCTGGCCACACAAAGAGAGAAGAGAACAGCGTTTCAGGTGAAGGGACAGCATGTTAAAGGAACAGTGAGAAGAACAGTTCAGCTGGAGCCGAATAAGCAGGAAGAGGGTGGTACAAGTTACATCTGAGAGACAGGCAGGAGCCAGCTCATGCAAGGCCATAGACCCATGGTTAAGGAGCTTGGATTTTTATTTTAAGTACGATGGGAAGACAGTCATTTTTTTCATTTATTAGACCAACATTTATTGAGCTTCTTCTGTGTGTCAAGTAAAGTTCCTGCCCTATGGAACTAACATTCTAGTGGGAGTGATAGCTAATAAGCAAGTATGTCAGGTTGTAATAATTCACGTGGGGGAAAAAAATAAGCAAGTTAAAGGGAATAGGGAATGCCAAACATGGTAGTGGAATGTTGTACATGAATACAAGTTGAGAAGGCCTCCCTGATCAAGGTGCCTTTGAACAAAGAACTGAAGGAAACAAGGAAGCAAAATAAGCAGATATCTGAGGGAGGAGTGTTCCAGGGCCTTAAAGGGTTTTAAGCTAAACAAATTACATACCCCAATTTACATTTTAAGATCACTTTTGCTGCTTAGTGGAAAATGGATTGAAGTGGAAGTAAGCATGGAATTAACGATGGTGGTGACCTAGGGGCCACCTAGAGTGGTAACAGTGGGAATGAAAAAATATATCTAGGGCTAGATGCAATAGGACTTTCTAATAGATGAGAAATGGAGATTCAAGAACTGAAAAGAATCAAGAATGGTGCCCCAGTTATTAACCCTAAACATCTCAGTAAATAATAGTGTCATTTATTGAAATGGGGAGAGCCGAGACTGTAGGATAGAGCGGAAGGAGGAGACAGATTTAGGATGGAGAGAGAAAGACGGAGAAGACAGATCTGAGCTTAAAAAAAAAAGAAAAGAAAGAAAAGAAAAAAAAGTTATATTTTGGACATGTTAATTTGTATCTCCAAGACTTTCAAGTGGAGATTTCAAGGCAGTTAAATGTAGGAAGTCTGTAAAACCCACAGAGGATGTGAGATATATGAACTTGGGAGCATCTGCATAGAAGCAGCCTTTAAACCCAGGTGAGCACCTGAGACCCTCGGATAGAGAGTATGGAGATCAGAAGGCAGGCCTGAGGGACTCTCTCATTGTGATCTTGGGTAGAAAATGAGGAGCTGGCAACGAACCCTGAGAAAGCAGTGCCAGTGAGGAAACACAGTGTCCTAGAACACTGTAGACAGGAGGGGTTCATGAAGGAAGGAGTGCTTGACTACATCAGATGTTAATGGGAACTGAGTGAGATGAGAGCAGAAACACCTGTGGGATTTAGCACCTGGACATCTTGGACGAACTTGGCAAGTAGGGTCAGTGACATGTTGTAAACATAAGCCAGTTTGGAAGGAGTTGAGGAATAAATGGGTGGGAGGGGAAGGAAATGGAAGCAAATAGCGTATACAACTCCTTCTAGAAGCTTTTCTATGTAATTTAATTAGTTATAATTTAGTGCCTAACAAGTGTGGCTCGTTGGCTTCTGCCAAATACTCTGCAGTCTGGTTTGACGTGCAAGGGTGAATGGTTCTGGGATCTGGATAGTTGCCAACCTGCTTGGAAAGATAAAAGAGCAGGGGGAACACCCTTTCTTCTGAGTGGGTTTGCTGATTGAAAGCTCAGAGTACTGTGCTTATTTCATCACTCACACCTTGCATGAGATGCGCATCTGGGACAGGAAAGCAGGACCCTGGCTGAAGATTAGACTTTATTCTTCGGTCTTATATCCTCCTCCTCAACTCCTCTGTGTGTCTGTCCAATTATTAGCAGGGCTAACCCTTTCTTCTTCCACACTGTTAAATAAGGTCCAGGTAGCTAAAAGAAAAGCACATCAAAGACAACTAGCTTTTTTTTTTTTCCCCCCTTACATCCTTACAAGTAGGAATGAATTAAACAGAATCCTACAAGGCTTTTTGCCCTGAAGGTCCTGGACCACAATGTTTGAGTTGTGTTCTAAAGTCTGCAGTGCAACCAGAAGGTAGATGCTGGGAAATAATCTGAAGCAGGAAAGGGGATAGCTTTCTGACTGAAGCACAGTACGAAAAGAATCCAGATGTGGATAACATGAAAATCGGAGGAGTGTGGAAGACAAGAATTCCTTGGAACATAGTATTGTTAAACCTTGTTAATTCAAATTAATTGGCTAGAAGACTCACACAGATGACACTGAATATAGTTAAGGAAATGTGCTAATTATAAATTTACACAATGCTTCGAAGTGAATTAAAGAAAAACTGTAGCATAGGTGCACAGGAGGAGCACGTTCATGAAAAGTAGAATTGGTGTTATTTCCACATGCTTAATACTGAAGGAATTTTTTGATGCTTGAAAATTTTTTCATTTTATTCTAAACATAACTCACCCAACCTCATTACAAGTAAAGCCTTCATAGATGTACAAAGATGAACTATAGCCTAGCTTTACACAAAATGATCACAAGTTCAGATTTGGTGGAGTTTCTACTACTGACATTTTACTATAGCTTTCTTTGATTCATTTGCTTTTTCATTTTATATATATTGACCTCTTCCTATAGGTAAGAAATTAGTACCAGGCTTTGAAATTGGACTTGGAGATTGTTAAAAATCAGAAATTAAGTTGAGTTTAATGTAGGATAACCACATTTTCAACTTGAACAATCTGTTTTATCAAACTAAAATAGATTTAGCTCATGATACAAAACTCCCACCCCAAGTGCTTTCTATTTTGATCAAGCTTCAGACCTCTTAATGACTACCCAATAAAGAAAACTATTAGGCTCAGAATATTAAGTGTCAAAACAGACATTATCTACAGATTTGCTGAACATTGGACATTGAACTGAGTTGGGTCTCATGGAATATTTGTGTAATTAAGAGCAGCTTCAAGATAGGAGACTGTTCTTTTTTATTTTGTCTTAGTTAATATCATGTATGTCCTATTGACTAAAGAGGCAAAGCTCTTATTATGCTTGGTAATAATTGCTGTATTTATCAAGTACTTTATAGTTCACTAAAGACTTATCCCATTTAATCATGAACTCTGGGAGGGTTGTTCCTGTTATCCCAATTTTACAGGTGCAGAAACTGAAACTTATAAGAATTAAGTGACTTGCCCAATAGCACAAAGCAAGTAAGCGGAGTGTGGGAGCTCAAAACCAGAGTGGCTATCTCGGAGTAATGTTCTTTTACTGTCCCACACAGTAATGGAATCGTGGACAACATACTGTCTAGAGAAGATGGAAAAGTCAAAGTAAGGGTGTGTGTCATTTGACGGGGACAGAAGTCAGTAGCTAAAATATCAAATGCAAGCAACCAACAAGAGCTGTGACGTTCTCTATCATGAGAGGTGATATCTTAGTTTAGAAAAGAATGTTATTTTAGGTATTCTTCATTTTGAGGCGTAGGAGTAGAAATACTCAAATAATAAAGAAGAAATAGATTTGTAAATCATCTGCATAGCATTCCCCAGCTGTGTGAGTCTAGGACATTACTCATTATTTCAAATCTTATCTGTTTTTTGTATACCGTTTAAAACAACGTGGTCCAACCCTAAGTCAAGTCGATGATGTCATTACTTCAAGTAGTTATTTGAAATATCCCTCATTCATGTGATGATTAGAGGGTGGCATTGTGGCTGAGAGCATGGACTAGAGCCAGGCTTCGTGGGTTCAGTACTGACTGCCCACTGCAAGTGGGATGTTTCACTTCTGAGCCTCATCCTTTAATCTGTGAAAGGATGATAATCTATCCCCACAAGAATCTTGCGAAGATTAAACGTATTAGTACATTTAATGTACATAGAACAGGCCTGGAACAGAGTTAAATATTCAATAAATGTTATTACATTGAATAACATCTTTTAAACAGATAGATTCTTTTTGCTGAAAGCTCTGGTAAAATTTGGTCATATATTTACAATCTTTTGCTTGTGGTCCTTCACAAATTTAATTCATATTAACATAGTATTTGTTCATTTAAAATTGTGCTACTTCAGAAAATCAGTTCTGTAATTCCCTTTTATCAGCTTTCTGTGCATTTTAAAAGCAGAGATGTATGAAAATGTTCTCCAAGAATGTTTTGGAATTTGAACTCACCAGAAATTGAAATAAGCATAAAATGTATACTCAAAAATTACCAGTAGCGTAGTGAATTAAGTTGGAAACATTAATAAGGAAAAATTTTTAATATCTCAGCCCTATATAGCCCAGTTTTGATATTGCTATTATTAAGAATCAGGCTAAACTAAAAGCAGACATTGAAAATAGTATTGTGTTTATTTAGCAGACAATAGCAAAGATTTACATGTTATTGTTTAGATTTCTGTTATATATTTACTTCTCATATAATTGTATTTTTAAGCATTTATACATGTATTTATATATTAACAGTATTGTAAATTACTTTGAGGCGTGCTTGTTTGGGGTTTCAGAGGGGGCAGCAAGAGAATATGTTCTGAGGTGTATTGGTAAAGTTTGGAAACTTACTACCTTTAATTAATTTTATTATTTTTTTCCTATTAGTAGATCAAAAGAATGTTCTAAAGTGTTTCTTTCATTTTAGTTTTTCCCCTTCAGTCTGTAGGGTTTATCATAAAAAGTGTATTTTAAGAATAAAAGTAATTATGAGGAAATGTTTTAACTTCATTTAACATCTGTACCAGATGTGATATATTTAATTATTATATTAAAAAAGAAAGTCTTTGTAACTTTCATTATTCTTCTGTATGGTACATCTTTTATTGAGTGTTTTATACAATTGATAAGCATTATTCAGTGGCATATGGTCTGAGTCTGATGTGCTTTGAAAAGAGTACAGAGTTCTGATAATGAGGATTCTGTGAAAATGGGAAAACCAGCACAACAGATACGCTTTGAGAAAGTATGGGTTTTTAGCATCTTGAAACAATATATCACACTCAAAGGGACAGAACTGGGCTGCACAATCTGTTAGCTCATTCTTGTCCAATCTGGTCTCCTCCTTTCTTTTGGAGCCAGCATTGTCATCAACTCACTGAATTATATTCTGACTGGAATGTATTTCAGGCACACAGTAATGTATCTACTTAAATGGAATCCTATCTTTCTACAAAAGCTTTTTGAGTATAATAAATTTAAAATATAAAAAAATTTCTATTAAGTTAAAGTAATTGGTTCAACAGTTTACATATGTGCCTTCTCCCCCACACCCTAAAGAAAGACCACTGCTTGGAGAAGCATAGGTCTGTTTTTATTTATAATACGGAAAAAGTTTTTTGGTTTAACTAACATACAGTCAGACATATTTCAAGGACGGTTTATCGGAAAGGTACCTGCACATTACAGCAGTTGTTCCCTGAACAGGAATGAACTATGGAATTAAAACTTCCTCTATCAAAGTGTTTTAGTTACATGATTATTCTTTTTAAAATTCTATAGCAGCCTTTCTTAACAAGAATTAAGCCTTCGTGTCCTAAGACGTCCAATGAATGTAATAAATGAACTTTTCTCCTAACCATCTAGAATGGTACTAACTATCCTTGGGAAAATTAAGAAGATGGTAATTCAGATATTTTTTTGTGAGGCTCGGTTCTCTCAGGGAACCAGAACTCAGAAAGACTACTATATAGTACTCAAGGCCACTGAGTCTTTTAACTTGAAGCATAGTGTGTTGTATAAAAGAATTAGGTGTTACTTTAGGGCTATATGTATGTAAAGGATTCAGTGTGATAATCTTTGTAAAGTGATAAGCACAATGCCTGACACATAATAAGTACTCAACAAATAATATCTATTATCATGTTTTAAGCTTCATTATCCTAAATTCCTGAAAAATTTTGCTTGTGTTATGTTGTTTTGATCCAGATGAAACTTATTTTAAGTGTAGGGATGAAGATGCATATAATCTAATCAAAAATTATATTTTCAAATTTAAACACACTGTCCTAGTAATATTTTATACTTAATGATTGAGTAACATTACTATAAATTTTGCTTTTTTTATGATGTACAAATAACTCAGAATTCATCCACAGTAACCGTGTAATAAATGAAGTTGTTTTCTGTGATTGTCCTCATGAGGATTTTAGGTCATTACCAGTTTAGATAGGCAAATAGTTCTTTTTAATGCATTGATTTATGTGAAAGTGGGGGAAGGGAATGAGAAACAGCCAGGCTTCCCTGATGCGAAAGGACGAGATATTACTGCCTCACCAAACCTCCTGCCACAGCTGGGGATTCCTCAGCTTTCCTATGGTAAATGGTATGTTATTTTTTGGATATGATTGGCATTGCCATGGAACACTGCAAATTATACAAGTTATACATACACACTGCTATTTAAGTTGTGAAACTGAAAAATCCCGAAACTAATTGTCAGAGTAAGAATAATGAATTATTCTTGATAGTGTAAATTGAAGATATTTTATGCAGTGAACTATTGAACGAAAAAAGGATGATAGGCTGTCACTTGAGAACAGCTAACATAATTTATGAGACAGGACAGTACCTTTCTTTATAGCATGCATTTGTAGTCAGCATTTATATTAATACATTTCCATATTCTTGCTAAACAGATTGTAAAGAAAATAATGCAGGAGTATCAGGTGACTGTACTGTGACTATGAAACAGAATGAATTCTTTAGACATTGCATTCAATTCAGGAAAGTGGGTAAATAAGATTTCTGATGTGTATGTTATTAAAATATTACCTAGTCTATGCAGTGCTTTTTATACATTAATAATTATTATAAAGCCAAACTCCATCTTTCTTTTTTTTATTATTATTATTGGAGTAAAACAACTTTTTCCCACATAAAAAACTTGGAAAACTTTTCCAACCATTGAAAATAAAATTAGTAAGAATGAAAACAGTTGGAATGCTTCATTATGTGAATATGTTTGTCTTTTTTTTTTAATTGGGGTATAATTGATTTACAACGTTGTGTTAGTTTCAAATGTACAGCAAAGTGAATCTGTTATACAGATACATATATCTACTCTTTTTTTAGATCCTTTTCCCATATAGGCCATTACAGAATATTGAGTAGAGTTCCCTGTGCTATACAGTAGGCCCTTGTTACTTATCTGTTTTATATATAGTAGTGTGTATGTGTCAATCCCAATCTCCCAATTTGCCCCTCCCGCTGAATATGTTTGTCTTATGCATTTTTACCAAATGGCAGCAGCCACCTGAAGTTTCTCTAGATGGAGATTTTGTGAACTGTTTACTGGTTTATGCATAGCCAGGAGCATAAGTATATTGCAGGTATACTTGTGTATATTCGAGGTGATTAATAGTAGAAGGCAAAAAGGAAATGAAGTCTGCAAATAATGTCAGTCTTCCAACTTCTATCTCAGTCTTCAGGCATATAATAGTTACACATGTATTGATGCCTACTTCCAAGTTCCTTCTCCACTGTTTACTGATGTGGTCATGAAGCTGTAGACGTAACTAAAACATGTCCTTCTTCTGAATGCTCATATATTCTCAAACCACTTGGTCTCTGCATTACTGCCCTCAGGGAGTTGCCCAAAAAGTGCCCAGGCTGCACCTAGTGTCATCATCTTCTTTAGGGACAAGTAGAGGTCTATCATTAAACAGAAAGAGATTGGGTTTTCTGTTTAGTTCTTTACAGGAAATAAGTTTTGTAAGAAAATAAGATTTGCTGCTTGTTGCCATAAAATCTGTGTTGCGTTAAGAATTTTCCATGTAGAATGGAAAGTGATAGAATATTCTGAGAGTATATATAAAATATAAGTTTCAGAAACTGTTTACACATAAAATTCAATGAGCTAAACTGAGGCTGGAAACGCAATCTGTTTTAAAATGCAAAAACTGGAATGTATAAGAATTCTGAATATAGTAAAGTTAGCATTTAAAATAAGTAAGGTAAGGAATTACTTAACCAATATTGCTAGAATAATTAACTATTTAGGAAAAATAAACTTAGATTTCTGCCATACTTTCTATTATAAAATTACAAGTTAATTATTTAAATATAAAAAATAAAACTATAACAGAAGAGAAAGGAATAGTAAGTGAATATGTATTTGATCTCAAGATGAGGAAGAGTTTTCTAAGCAAAGAAAACAAGGGATCAATTTAAAATTTTTAGTCCATAAAGTAAAAAAATTAAATAAATAAAATGAAGTACTTATAAAACTGGATGAAAGTTTATACCATGTGGTGTACAAGGGGTTGATACCCTTAATACATAAAGAGCTATCACAAACCAATAAGAAAAAAGGCTACTCAATTAATGGAAAGATAATTTACCAAAAAATCAAACAGTAAGTATGAAAAGTATTTAACTGAACTGTTGATTAAAGAAATGAGAAGTAAGCAAAAGTATATGCCAGTTTGATTTTTTAAATGAAGAAATTGAGGCTCAGAGAAGGTATGTGACTTGCCCCCGGGTCACTAAGTTCAGTGAGAAAGCCTAAATTTGAATGACTACTCTTTGGTAGGATTATGACTGATTTTTCCCATTAATTTTTTGTCCATACTTTCTAAATTTTTATCACTGAGCCAAAAAGTAGAGGTCTTTTCTATAACAAGACGAACACAGACACCGAAACATTTTAGGCAATATTACAGCCTTTTAGTAGTTGTTACTCAATAAGGGGTAATGAGTACAGATTTTTTTCCTTGGTGCATAAAAATAAAAGGGATAACATGTACATTTTAATTAATTTATAGTATACATTCTCGCTAAGTAGATATTCTTTTCAACTAATTTAACTTTAATCATAACTGCAGATGGGACCTATATTTTTATACCCATATAGCATAAGAATTAAAAAAACAAAATGAAAAATGTAAAGCTAATGCACCTACATCTTGTAACTGTGTTTTTATTTGCAGATGGAGAATATCATTGGAACAGTAAGAGATTCCAACCTGAAGCTGACACTTGCTTTTGGAATAGGAATGCATCATGCTGGACTACATGAGAGGGACCGAAAAACAGTAGAGGAACTATTTGTAAATTGTAAAGTTCAGGTAATTTTTTTCCATGAACCAATATTTAGAAGTAACTTAAGAGTTGTATTTTAGTTAGATATAAGATATTATCTTTTATTTTTTAGGTTCTTATTGCTACAAGTACATTAGCCTGGGGTGTAAACTTTCCAGCTCATTTAGTAATTATTAAAGGAACAGAATATTATGATGGAAAAACAAGACGATATGTGGATTTTCCCATTACAGGTAATATTTTAAAATTTACAAACACATTAAACCTCTATTTTAGCGTTAATAATTTGAATTTGCATGAATTAAATTTTAGAGAATTGGTCACATGTCAGTGATGAACAAATTGTAAATTTTTTGTTTCCAGTAAAAATATTACTCCAAAGTATTAAGACATTTTATTTACTTTTACTTATCCAATGTGTTAATGAATGTCAAAGGCACAAGTAATTGTTTTAAATTTATAAATAGATAAAAGTACTGATTAGTAGGAGTTAGTGACTTAATACGTTGTAATTAAACATTATGTTTAATTTTAAATCTCCCTACATGATATTTCCTATAGGACTTCTAGAACCAAAGCACTTGTTGCTATAACTTGTACATGAACAGTCTATTCACATATTTTAAAACTTGATAAAAGCATTTTCAGTGAGTTTTGAACAGGAAAATATGCCAAATGTGTATTTCAACTCAATGAATGCATATAAAATCTGTATCATTTCTCAATCATTACTTAACCTCAGAGACTCCTGCAGTATAAAAGAAAAATTTTATACAGTGGATGGGAAGAAGAGGAGGCCTAAGTGGATCCATTATTCATAGGGAAAAATAAGCAAATGACTCTGCTGAAGAGGTTTTCCTATATAAGAGTTATATAGTTATAACTCTTAAATAGCATTTTTAAACATTTACCTAAAGGAATCTTTGATCTTTCTTACTTTTACACACTGTAAGACTCTTTTGGGGACTCAATTTTCTATCATAGTGAATTAATTATTTAATTATTAGGGAACTCAGTAGTAGGCATCAGAGAGAGCATCGCTGGTCTTAAAATACTCTACTCCCTTTTATTTTGTTGTGTTGCAGAAACATGCCATAATCCATCAATATTTCTTATGCTACATGCAACACTGCAAAATACCTCTTGTTCTCTTTCTTATAGATGTACTCCAGATGATGGGGCGTGCTGGGAGGCCTCAGTTTGATGACCAAGGCAAAGCTGTAATTCTGGTTCATGACATAAAGAAAGACTTTTACAAAAAATTTCTTTATGAACCCTTCCCTGTAGAGTCAAGGTAAATTTCGCTGTAAATAAATTTAAATGGATTATGTCATAGCAGGTTGATATTTTTGTGCTGACATTGTATTAGATGAAAATCAGTAAAACTTCTAGTTCAAAGGAATTATTTGAAGTGAAACAATATATTTATCACAGTAAGACAACATTAAATTGTAATTTTCACTATAAAAGAAAAACACGCTGTTTAAAAGAAGCAGTGAAGGGACTTCCCTGGTGGCGCGGTGGTTAAGAATCCACCTGCCAATGAAGAGGGCACGGGTTCGAGCCCTGGTCCAGGAAGATCCCACATGCCACAGGGCAACTAAGCCCAGTGCATCACAACTACTGAGCCTGCACTCTAGAGCCTGTGACCACAACTGTGGAGCCCGTGTGCCACAACTACTGAAGCCCACATGCCTAGAGCCCATGCTCTGCAACAAGAGAATCCACTGCAATGAGAAGCCAGCGCACCGCAACGAAGAGTAGCCCCCACTCACCGCAACTAGAGAAAGCCCGCACGCAGCAACAAAGATCCAACTCAGCCAAAAATAAATAAATTAATTAATTTATTTAGTTTTAAGAAAAGAAGCAGTGAAATACATTGTTCAGTCACATTGACTCTGGAGCAGGACAACCTGGGTTCATATTTGAGCTCTCTGCCACTTACTTGCTTGATCTTGAGCAAGTTATTTTAAGTCCTCAGTGCCTTAGTGCACTGTCTGTAAGATGGAGATAGCAACAGTACTGGCCATCTCGTAGGGTACTTGTACTGATCAAATGTATCGTGCTTGGAACTGTATCTGGCACATAGTAAGCATTTAATAAAGTGTTAGTTTGGTGTGTGTTTTTGTAGAATAGTCTATAAATAAATATCCAAAATAAAGGGATTGGTAATGAATAATTTAGGCTAGTGGCCAGTGTCAGAATTATCACATACTTCTTTGTGGATCCAGTAACTACCACCCCTTTGACAAAGTCTTTCCTTGTTTTCTCAGCTGAAAATAATCTTTTGTCTGTCAGATTTATACATTTTTCAGTCCTAACATTTATCACTTGCTATCTTTTATCATAGTCTTCTTTAATATACTGAATCGCCTTTACCATATTCTAACTGCAAAGGACAAAATATATTTCTAATTTATACTGTAAATAGTTATTGAGATTTTACTGTGTTGGAAGTTCTAATGTTCCTTTTTTTTTAATTTGGAAAATATAAAAATATTTAATATTGTGGGAGATAGCTGACATTGTGCTGAGAGAAAATTTATGACCATAAATATATGTATTTTAAAAGAAAGAGTGAAGGGCTTCCCTGATGGCGCAGTGGTTAAGAATCTGCCTGCCAGTGCAGGGGACACGGGTTTGATCCCTAGCCCAGGAAGATCCCACATGCTGCAGAGCAACTAAGCCCGTGCGCCACAACTACTGAGCCTGCGCTCTAGAGCCCACGAGCCACAACTACTGATCCCACATGCCAAAGAGCCTGTGCTCTGCAACAAGAGAAGCCACGACAACAAGAAGCCTGCACACCACAACAAAGAGTAGCCCCCACTCACCACAACTAGAGATAGCCTGCGCACAGCAACAAAGACCCAACACAGCCAAAAATAAAAACAAATAAATAAATAAATAATTTTAAAAAAATAAAATAAAAGAGTGAAAAATGAATTATCTGAATATGCATCTCAAGAATTTGAAAAAAAATTAGCAAATTGAACTCAAAGAAAGGAGAAGATAGAAAGATAAGAGAAAGAATTTATTAATTGAAACCAAACATACATTAGAAAAAAATCAACAAAGCCAAAAGTTGGTTCTTTGAAAAGAATAATATTGATAAACCTTTAAGTCTGGTCAAGAGAAAAGAGAGAAGGAACAACACAATATCAGGATACAAAAGAAATCTAAAAGGTAATAAGATATTATGAAAAAATTTATACAAATAATTTTTAAATTTTAGATCAAATGGTAGAATGGTTTTTTTAAAAAATTACTAAAACTGACACAAAAAGAAATGGAAAATTTAAATAGCCTCTTATCTATCAAAGCAATTGTATCTGAAATGGGCTTCCCTGATGACACGGTGGTTAAGAATCCGCCTGCCAATGCAGGGAATACGGTTCGAGCCCTGGTCCGGGAAGATCCCACATGCTATGGAGCAGCTAAGTCCGTGTGCCACAACTACTGAGCCTGCGCTCTAGAGCCCACAAACCACTACTGAGCCCGTGTGCCACAACTACTGAAGCCCACGTGCCTAGAGCCCATGCTCCACAACAAGAGAAGCCACCGCAGTGAGAAGCCTGCACACCGCAATGAAGAGTAGCCCCCGCTCGCCTCAACTAGAGAAACCCCGTGTGCAGCAACGAAGACCCAACACAGCCAAAACTAAATTAATTAATTAATTTTGAAAAGATCTTTCCACAAAGAAATTTTCTGACCCAGACGTTCCACTAGTGAATTCTTTGTAACATTTAAGGAAGAAATTGAACTCATGAAATTGAACATGAACTCTTCCTGTAACAGTAGAAAAGAGGACTATTTGCCAACTTATTTTATGAGAGTAGAATAACCTTGGTACCAAATCCTGATAAATTTATAAGAAAGGAATGTAACAGAGCTGTGACTCTCATGAATATAGATGTAGAAATCTAAATAAAACATGAGTAAATCAAATCTAACAATGTATAAAAAGGTAACATATTACAACTAATTACAATGTCATTGCAAAAATGACTTATTACTTGAAAATAAATGAATATAATTCACTGCATTAGCAGGAAAAAATGAGAAAAATTATATGATTATCTCAGATATAAAAAAAAAAAAATGTTTGGTGAAATTCCATGCCCATTAATTATAAAAACTCTTAGCCAACAGAAATATAAGGGAATGTTCTTAATCTGATAAAGAGTCTCTACTAAAAATCTACTGCAAACATCATGATTAATGATTCAGTATTGAAAGCCTTCCCTTTGAGATAGGAAATGATACAGGGATGTTGTTTTCACCACTGCCAGTAAGCATTATGCTAGAGATCCAAGCCACTGCATTAAGGTAAAGAAAAGAAATAAAAGTCAAAATATCCTTTTGAGCAAGAGGAGTGACTAAAAAGCATAAAAGGAAGACTTCTGGGGCACTGGTAATGCTTGATCTTGGTGGTGGTTACACAGATGTGTTCACATTGTGAGTATTACTTGAGTTGTACATGTATAAGTTATGTAATTTTTTTCTATGTGTACTTCAGTAAAAAGTTAATTAAAAATTTAAATGTGTACCTTGATATGACTATTAATATTTTATTTCTACAGAGTACATATACAGAAGTTATATGTTAACTTCTCTGTTAATGGGCATTTAGAGAGTTTCTAGTTTTTAACTCTTACATATATTGCTGCAGTGAAGTATTTTGCTTCCCTATCCTAACCTATAAATGTTTCCCTATCCGGTGATAATGAAAAAGTGAAATTGCTGGGTCACGGTGACTGTTCAAATAGATATTGTCAAATTGTCCTCCAAATTAGCTGTATGGATTTATACTCTGCCACTGGTGACTGGAGAGTAATATCGCAACTTTTTTTTTTTTCATTCAATTTATTATGGCCATTTTCTCATATCCTTAAAAACATCCTTTGCAAAAACTGTTTTTTAATACCTGCATATTGTTCCATGTATCATAATTTACATGGCCTTTTCTTTTGTTGGACATTGCTTCCCTTTTTTGTAATTTATGTAAGAAA
This sequence comes from Kogia breviceps, assembly GCF_026419965.1. NCBI lineage: Eukaryota > Metazoa > Chordata > Mammalia > Artiodactyla > Physeteridae > Kogia > Kogia breviceps. The sequence continues at coordinate 33,514,739 of NC_081322.1, read as the reverse complement.
CTGAAATGAACATTTTGTTATGCCAGTCTTTCAACACATCTGATCATCTCTGTATATTCCACAACACCTAGCACATTTATGTCTTATATGACTGAACTTAATATTCACTGAATGAATGAAGGGAATATCCTTGCTCTATCCTAACCATCCCCCCTTTCTTACCAACTCTCCTTTCATCTGCCTCAGTAACTCTTCTCTGCTCTCCAAGGTGTATAGTCCCTTGTCTGCTCTTACCTCGGCTCTCATCTTCTCCTCCTGAAGGTTATTAGCTCCCTTCCTGTCAGCCTGTGTTTATTTCCACCTAGCAATTTATTTCCCCAAAATTATATACAAAAGTTATAAATTACACAAAACATTTGTTCTGTATCCTGGAACATCAAATCTGAGTCTTGACTATGTGAGATAAATTGTTTTTCATTTAATGTTCATGTATGTTTCCCATGTCTTGTTCACTCTGTAGCTTATTAGGAGTGCTCTCTGACCATTTAAATGCAGAGATTGCTGGTGGTACAATAACATCTAAGCAAGATGCAATGGATTATATCACCTGGACTTACTTTTTCCGACGTCTTATCATGAACCCCAGGTAAGTGCGGGGCAAGTATTTTTCTGTTTTGCAATAAAATAAAATATGTTTGAAGGTAATCATCTCTAAATTCAGGTACATGACAAAAATGCCAGAACATTGGACATCCTAGGTATAGGAATTTGCCCAGAGAATCAGATAATATCTCTGATATGTTCACAATTTATTGTGATATATTAGAAAATAATTGTGTGCATTTTACTAGCTTATTTTAATTAACTTAGAACGTTCTCGAGGAGTTCGCTCTGTAGTTAGGGAGACAAGACACCTGACGTCATTAAGAAATGTACTCAATTAAATTACATGGTAGTGGCTGACTTGGGTGCAGTTGGAATTCAGAGAAGAATAAGGCTTGTGAAATTGTAGGGGGAAGAATTTGTGAGGCATTTGTAAAGGTTAATAAGAACCCTGCAAGATGAAATAAAATTGGGGGAATTGTGATGGAGTATCTTTTTACTCCAGGCAGGATAGATTGTATCTTCATTCAGCACCTGTTTATCAAATATTATACTAGACATTGAAGCATGAGGATGAGTGTATATCATCCCTTATCTTCAAGGGCTGATCTTGTAATGTGGAGGTGGACATAAATGATTACAGTGTAAGTCATAAGTGCTCTCACAGACTGTATTTAAGCCTGTGAGAGTGAAAGCTTCACAGACGAAGTGATACTTCACCCAGAACTCGAATCTGGAACAGAAGGTGGAAGGCACAAAAATACTAGATGGGCGGAGGCCCTCAGGGCTTGAAAGAGTCTCTAGAGAATGCCAAAAGTTAGATGTAAAGCTTAGAGTGTGAGGCAAGAAGATTTTCTTGCCTAGAAAGTGGACCAAGCACCACAGAGTAAAGGGCCTGTATGCCATGCTAAGAGGTTTGCATCTGATCCTATTGGCTGTGGTTGGAAGTTTTAAAATATAGTTTAGCGTCACCAAATTAGGTTTTTTGTTGTTGTTTCCTTTGTACCTTTTGAGCCCTTCACCCATTTCTCCCACCCCCACCCCCACCTCTGGCAACTACCAGTCTGTTCTTTGGCGTTTTGTTTTGTTTTTAGATTCCATGTATAAGAGAAATCATATGCTATTTGTCTTTCTCTGTTTGACTTATTTCACTTAGCATAATATCCTAGCGGTCCATCCATGTTGTTTCGAAGGCATGATTACATTTTATTTATTTATTTATTTATTTTTGGCCTCATTGGGTCTTCATTGCTGCGTGCGGGCTTTCTCTAGTTGCAGCAAGCAGGGGCTACTCTTCATTGCGGTGCATGGGCTTCTCACTGCAGTGGTTTCTCTTGTTGAGGAGCATGGGCTCTAGGCGTGCAGGCTTCAGTAGTTGCAGCACATGGGCTCAGCAGTTGCAGCTCACAGGCTCTAGAGCACAGGCTCAGTAGTTGAGGTGCATGGGCTTAGTTGCTCAGTGGCATGTGGGATCTTCCCGGTTCAGAGCTCAAACCCGTGTCCCCTGCATTGGCAGGCGGATTCTTAACCACTGTGCCACCAGGGAAGTCCCTACATTTTTTATGGCTGAGTAATATGCCATTCTTTGTCTATACCACAATTTCTTTATTCATTTATCCATTCATGGACACTTAGGTTGTTTCCATATTCTGGCTATTGTAAACAATGCTGCAATGAACATGGGGGTGCATATATCTTTTCAAATTAGTGTTTTTGTTTTCTTCTAATAAATACTGGCTTTGTTTCAGTACTTGCAGCACTGTGGAAGGGAATGAACTAGAATGGGGAAATATTTATAGCAGGGAGACCAGTTAGGATGCTTTTTAACAATAAGGCAAAGACACATAGGACCTTAACAGATGCAGGGGGAATGGAAGGAGGCCAAAGGTGAGGGACATTCCTGATATGAGTAAGAAGAAATATTAAACCATTGTTAAGATCTTGAACAGAGAGATCATGATGAAAATGATGAAATGAATTTACTAAATCTTACCAGTTGGTACTTTAAGAAATTTGTTTCTTTTCAGCCAACATTTCCACTTACATAGGTAGGAGTTTGAGAATATGGTGATGTTTTGCTCAGTTCCGCAACTGTATTAGGCCTCTGGATTAGGTACAAAATTTCATTTGGGAAAATGACTACAAAATTAATGAGATAGTCTTACAGTACCACAAATTTTCCATAGTAAACAGATCACAGATTAGCATTGTGGAATCATACAATGGGATAGACTTTACATGTACTATAGTCCAACCTTCTTGTTTGGTATTGAAGAAATGGAGGCTGGAAACTTAAAGTGACTTGTCCTGTATCCCATAACTACTTTGTGATAAAGCTAGAACTTAAAAACGTAAGTTTTGTGAATTACTACTCTTTATGTTTTTGGAGGGAGAAGAATCATGATATATAACTATAGATATATTCATTTTTCTTATATCACAAGAATGGAAGCAATTAATGTGATAGAAAGAGCTTTGACTTGGAATCAGAACACTGATTCTTATATCAGAACTGCTTTTTAGAAACTGTGTGACCTTGATCGCTTCACCTCTCTTGGCTTCACTTTCTTCATCTGGAAAGTGAGTAATAGCCTACCTCCTTCACAGGGTCATGTTGGGAATCAAGTACACAAATTAAAGCCTCTCTAAGTTTTGTATTAATTATGAAAAAATTAATGTTGATTAGTGAGCTGTTATTCTTGTACTCCTTTCCAGTTGCTTTACTGGTCTATACCATCCTAAAGACTCTAGTCTAGGGCATTTTCTGGCGGTCCAGTGATTAGGACTGCACACTTTCACTGCCAAGGGTGCAAGTTCAATCCCTGGCCAGGGAACTAAGATCCTACAAGCTGCATGGCCCAGCCAAAAAAAAAAAGACTCTAGTTTAGAGACTTAGAACCTAATCATTTCTGTCAGCTTGTCTGATCAGCCAACAAGGGAATGATTCTCTGAGGCAAATTGAGTTCTTTTGCAAATTATAGTTCTTTATTGAATCCACAGATACACTGAATTTTGTGTGTGTGTCTTCTTAATTAAAAATTTTTTTAACTTTTCATTTTCAAACAATTTGAGATTTTTTTAATTGCAAGAATAGTACAAACAGGCACTGCGTACCCTTCATCCAGTTTCCTCAAGTGTTAACATCTTACATGACTATAGTACAGTTATCCAAACCAGGAAATTTACATTTATGCAATACTGTTAAGTAATCTACAGCCTTCATTCACATTTCATCAGTATTTCCACTAATGTCCCTTTTCTGCTGAAGACCCAATTTAATAGTATCCTGCCTCCTTAATTCATTTCAATCTGTGACATTTCCTCAGTCTTTCTTTGTCTTTCATAACCTTGACACTTTAGAGGAACCCTGGCCAATTATTTTGTAGAATATCCTTCAATTTGGGTTTGTCTGAAGTTTTCTCAACACTGAATTCAAGTTCTGCCTTTTGGGGCAAGAAGACTGTAGAAGTGATGCTGTGGTCTTTTCAGTGCATAATATCAGGAAGTTCTTCTCTAGAGATCCCTTCTGTATTTAAAATATCACTTGTCTGTGAAAGACCCAAAATAAGTTACTCCAGCTGTTCCCTATCCCAAGTTACAGTCTCATTTCTCCACCTGCCTTCTGAATGTTGCCACGTGTACTTCCCGCCATCATTTCAAATTCAGCATGTCTAAAACTGAATCAGATATCAAAATTTTGCTCTAATATCACTTTCTTACCTTTGTTAATGTTATCACTCTGCATCTACTTATGTTGACTTCAAATCTCAAATTTGCTTTTTAATCTTTCTCCTCCCTTAATTTCCTTAGTTCTTTACCTGCTTATTCTTCTTTTGGTCTATCCTCAATCTAGCCTAATTTGCAAACTGTCCGAGAATATTGATCAGAAATTAAATGTATTGGAGACGGGAGCTAGATGAGTTGTGCTTAACAGACATAGAATAAGTTTTGACACCTGTACAAAGACTTGAAAGAAGTAAGAAAGTTGACCACATGAATATCTAGCGAACAACATTTCAGGCCAAAGGGAATGGGAGAAGTTCTAAAGCAGGCACGTCTGGTGTGTTGAAGGTGCAACAAGAAGAAGGTGTAGCTGAAGTCGAATCAGTGTGGGGAGGAGAGTAGGAGGAGGTAAAGCTAGGGATGTGGGCGGTCAGTAGTCATACTGGTCACGTGGGAGCTTAGACACCATAGTAGGGACTTTGATTTTTATTCTGGGTGAAATGAGAACCATTGTAGGTTTTCAATCAGAGGGCTGACAGGATCTATTCATACCATTAAAAAGGCCAGTTACAATCATGAATGTTATAAATAATTTAAACTTCCCTATTGAAAGACAGAAATTATCAGATTTATTTTTAAAATCCCACTAAAAGTGATTTATAAGCAACATATCAAATCAAAATGATATAGAAAAGTAGAAAATTGGGCACTGAAAGAAGACCTGAGAGTACCAAAGAGAAACCAATAGCTACAGAATTAAAATCAGACAAAATGAAATTCAAGGCAATAAAGATTAAAAAGGACAATGAAGACTGGTTATATTGATAACAAGTACAATCACAAAAGTTATAGTAGATTATAAATGTTTAGGTAACTAGAAATATAGCATCAAAATATATAAAGCAAAACCAATAGAAATCTAAGATGTTAACTAAATTATAGTCATGTTGAGAGACTTTAACACCTATCCCTCAGAAATCAGCATGTCAAAGAGATATAAAGTATTTCATAAAATAAAAGATTTGAATAACAATATCCTTGAATATGTGTATGTGTTCGTAGTACCCCCAAAGAAGAATATGCCATACTTAAAAACACTAATGGAATTTTAGTTATAAAAATATACCATGTACTAGACTACAGAGAGCAACTCACTGTATTTCCGAATGTAGAGATCATAAGGCTACATTCTCACAGTGAAATGCAATAAAACCAGAAATAAACAAGAGAAAGGATGGCAAAAAAATCTAACTGCTTGGCATTTAACTTTCATTCTAGTGAAAGATAAAAATTTTTTTTAAATAGGTATAGGCTAGAACTATACAAAAATTAAAATGTTTTAGAATAAAACCTATGAATTTTAATCAACGCACAATTCCAAGGAACATTCATATCTTCAGGGCACCTATAGGAAAGCGTGAATGCTTGAAAATAATTAAATATCCATCTCGGGAAACTAGAAGAACATTAGCAAAAACGAATACAAGAAGAATATATAAAAATAAAAATTGAAGTTAATAAAATGGGAAACAAAAACTACACTAATATTATTTATTATTGTGTCTGTTGTATTTGAGATGCTGTTTCAAGAGCCTAACTCATTTAGTACTGTAATGACCCCCATTTTATAAATGAAGAAACTGAAGCACAGGGAGATTAAGCAACTTGCCCACAATCAGACAGGTCTGAGTGACAGAGGCAGAACTACTGATAGAATCCAGGCATTCTGGTTCCAGGGGCCACATTCTTCATCCCTGAGCCCATTATCAGGTCCAGAATTCAAATATCCATACTTTCTATCCAGATCTCTTTTCAGTGCCGTGATGGAAAATGTGTTCTCTTTGGAAACCATACCATACTAATTCTGAAAGTATAATACTTTTGTTCGTTTGATGCAAAAAAAAAAAAAAAATTGTCATTTTTAATATCTATACCTTTACATCTGGATAAAAATGGGAAAACGTGCCTAAGTAAAGTTTAACAAGTTACATATTTTACTTAGTCTGCTATAGCATGCCCTGCAATTTTCTTTCTGATTGGCCCTTATATCTTTTTATTATTGTCTGTGTTAAAATCACCTATACACAAAGCTAGAAGCAAAGAAAGGCACAGGAAATTGGTACACTTTTTCTACTTATTTGTAGATCTAGTAAAAGTTTTAAGAAACCTAGAATCATTGTCTCATATGAAGAGCTTGTGTTATATGTAGTTTTAATATGTACTTCATGCTTCCTGTCATCCAGTGCCATAAATTGAGATTTGACTTTTCTTTGGGTGGGAGGGTCTTGTATACACACATATGTGCATGCATGTGTGTGTAACAAGGAAAAACTGAAGTTTATTTAAAATACTAAGGGCAAAGACCACTCTCAAAATACAGTCACATATAGGTAAATAAATATGACCCAATTCTCCAACCCCCTTCATTTAATCATATTACTGTAAAGTGTCCCCCCAACGCCACCACCAAAAATAAAATTTATGTTGAGAAAGATTTCAGTTCCTGGTTGTTCTCTGTATGTCTGTGTATGTCCTTAAGTTTTTGATATGCATGTATATGCAAATATATGTATGCTTATAAAGATACATATTTATATGTGTAAATATATATGTAGACACACATACATATATACATTAGTTCATTCAAATATATATAAACACATGTATTGGTGCATCATGAAATCTAATATATTTCAAATTGAGCTCTGGATTCAATTTGTACGTTCAGTTTTACTCTCTGTTTTCCCCTGAGAAAGCTTCTAAATAATTCTAGGGCAAAAAAATGTTGTGGTAGTTTCAGCTGTCCCTGCAACCACTTTCATTATTTGTGTCATTATTACTGCTGCATAATCTGAACATAAAAAAACATGGTGCTGTAACAAATGACTTCCCAGTACTGACAGTTATAGCAGCAGCATTTCAATACTGATGAAAAATTTCCCAGCGAGGTCTCTGGCCAGGTTTACATAAACCAAACAGGAAATAGCTGCCACTATTCACATTAAATCCAAACTGTTTGGTGTAACTTTATCTATGTTTTACATTACAATAAAATCTCTTTCATTTTCAGCTGGTGAAATTGCATCCTTATTAACGTTGCAAAAAGATAACTTGAAGTTTCATGTGTGGTTTTCTTGTTTGTCCTTTGATAAGATCTTTTAAAGATAATTTTTTTAAGTTATTTTACTTTTTGACTGTTTAAATTTAATGAACTTTGTAAAATTTTATGATAGGGAGAGGTTTGTTTATAATTTCTTCCCAATGGACTGCTAATAGAAGTTAGCTTGTCTAGCCCATGTGCTAGATGCTGTCAGTATCAAACTGCGTTTGACTTTCACACCTCTCAGGGGACTAGTAATTGTTGTGTTCAAACAGCCTGTAATTGTGATCCCGCTGGCTTTCTCAGTATGCTTCTGGCTATTAGAATCATTAAACAACTCAGCACCTGTTAACAGCATTGTAAATATTCAACCCTGCTTGTGTGCAGGTTGAATCCAATATAGAGAAATCTTACAGAGCTCAGCCTCATAAATTAGAGCCTCTGACAAGTCAATTATTGTGAAACTGGGTTTCTCTGTGAAATAAATGAAATAGCATGCTGACAAAAAGGTAGGCTGTCTGTTTATGGCAAAGAGAAGATAATGACTTGAGGATTCAATGCAGTGAGCCTGAAACTACATTGTATCCTTTATCCATAATTAAACAGTTATGTAATATTTCTGTTTTAATAACCAGTAAATTATAAATTTTCTACTGTGGAGAGTGCAACATGAAAACAGACCTTTTTACTTAGCAGATACGTGCTTTTCTTCAAGTTAGTAAAGTGATTATTGAAATTAATGATATGTAATTTTTTAAGCTAAATGCTTATAATTATTTAGGCTAGAAATTGCACAGTGACTGAAAAGTTTACATGTTAGAAGCAAAGGCCATATAATGCTACTAATGAAGATCATGTAAATATAAACTCCTTCCTTTATTCACAAAAAAAGATGTTAAAATATATTCTCTCTCAAAATTTTATGGGACCTAAAAAATAATTCCATTTACACTTAGTTTTATTACTTTATAGTGTCTTGTAAATTATACATCTAATTAAGATGTAGCAGTATACTTTCTTAAGGATTTGAAAATATTTATGTAACCTTAGAATCTCAGTTCAAATATTAACAAAGAATAATATTTGGTATAAATCAGTGAAGTCATACCACTAACAAAAATAGATGCATCTTAGTATTTGTATTGGCTGCGTAGGAGAAAAGGTTTTTAATGATTGAGATTTTACTATTATATTCAAGAATGTAATATTTTAACTAGCCCTCTCTATTTTTAAAGTTGTCGCTTTTAAAAAATAAATAAAGTTACCACATATGCCAGAATATCTGAAGAAAACAATTTTAGGGATTTTTAAAATTCTAGATTACCCACCCCCGGTTGTAATAAGGATAAAAGTTTTGATATTGAAGAAATTGAATGTCAATTCGATTACTTAAGTTGAGTTTTTCATTTCTCATATGCAAGTCAGTGAGAATGTTGGTAAGCATATTGGAAAAGAACAACTATATTAAGAAATAATCAATGGAAGGTTTTAAAGTTATTCTGCTCAAAAGCATTAATTTTTAGCAAGTTAGATTATGATATTTTAGTGTAGTCATCAGATAATTTGTTGCAGTCTCAGAGCCATGATTTTACTTGATTTTTTTTTTCTTTTTTACAACTCACTGTAAATGTTTAAAAAATATTTACCCTGACAGTACTTTCTCTGGGTAAAAGCCACAAAGTAGTCTAAAAAATTTTCCAATAGATGTAAATGAACAAACTTCAGAAGGGATATTAGCCCATCAAAATATATCTTGTAAATACATAAAACAGTGAGTAAAATAATTATTTTAAAAAGAACCTATAATTTTTGGAGAAAAGTTTTTATCATTAATGGTTTTAAGTATTATTTGTAAGTGTACCAAATTATTCATTTAAGCATAATATGGTAATGTTGGCATTCCAGTTATATTTATATGGTAATGGCTTGTGGTGATCCATAGCAGCACCCATGAGATTTTTTGTTTTCAAATGGCCTAAGAAATTTATAGATAAAAATGGAATCATAACTTTTTGTTTTTCATGGTAATATTATTTTCATAATGTCTTCCTTCTGTAATTTTAATTGCATAAAGAATAGCTTGATTCTTGCTCTGCAAATAGTACTACTTATTCAGTGTCCTGGGCACATTTTCACTGTTTTTTTTTCCATTTAGATATAACTTTATCAACCATATATTAGTCCAGACAGCTGAAAATCGTGTTGGAAAATTTATAGGCTTAGCAAGCCAAAAGAATGTGAAATCTAAAGTAAGCACTTACGTTGCAGAAAGTTTGGCTGATAAAATTTCATTTGTTTGGGGAAAAAAATGAAAGACAAAAAAATATTGTTAATAATTTGAAACAGCTTTGGGGATCTGTCTCTTTTATTGAGCCTTGAATGTTCAGAATTTTTATTTTCATCTCTAACGCAGAATAAATTATTCTAACTATATACTCCTTCTCAGTCACAATTCAGGATAAAGGAAATATTTCTAATGGTTTCTAATGCTGGTTTTTCACCTTCACATATGCCTGGTTAGATAAAAGTCTGTGCATTTTGTTTAAAGTAACAACAGCACTGATCTGTCTAGTATTTGTTCATTGATAAATATTGCTTTATTTTGGTTTATGAAAAGAACTTTTCCAGGAAGGGCAATAATTTCTCTACAGACTAAAATTTAAAGTAGCTAATTCTCTTTTATGAGAATTAAAATCCTCAGCTTATAACTATGATTTACAGTTATTTTCCCAAATAAATAACCTATTATTAATCCATACTCAGTGGAAACTCATATATTTGGTTGTACCTAGACTTTTGGGCTAACTTCTCTTTCTAGTGAAAATATATCCTGCCATGATTTAAGTCCTGCTTTTTCTGTTTTTAAATAAATTTTTATAGTATAGACCCCAAATCTTTCCCTTGGAAGAAAGAAAAATTTAAAAAATCACCATGCTTGGAGGCCTTTAGACCTCTCCCATTTGAGATTGTTAACACTTTCTTCGTCAGGCTGTGACCACCCCCTTCCTAGTCCTGTATAGACATAAATCCTTCGTGCTGAGTTTCAGTGATGAGAGTCTGTTCTCTGAGGCCACTTTCCACTCCTGTTCTTTGACTTGGGTAGAGGTAGGACATGTAATTCTCCATGCTGACTAGTGGACAGGGTTCACACAACAGGAATTAGCAATCTGCCATGACTGTGTCGGCAGTCCCTCACCTCTTGGATCTTTTCCCAGACACGGATTCCTAGTGATCTTAGGGATTTGCCAAAAATCTCTTGGAGTTACAGGGAGGAGCATTCAGGTGAATTGTATGTCCTTGGGTTTTTTACTCAGAAGGTATATAGAGCTGAACCTATGTGTTTTCTGTAGAGGTAAGCTTACTTAAAATGCTTATTTTGTTAGCCTGATGATGTTCCTTCTAATCTTTAGAATATTTACTCCTTAAGCATTAGGGGAACAATTGACTAAATTTCCTAAAAGAACTCATCTGCCACCCAAATCAATTGTTCTTTGAGTTTTTTACTGTTACTGAGGATGAGTTTTTACATAAAAAAGGGAATTATATATTTATATATAATATGCATCTCACTTTTTCTAAATCTAGTATATAAGTTTAGCTTGCTGTAGATGTGTAAACTGAAATAATGTCTGTTTTAACACTGGAAAATTAGTATCTTTGTAATGTGCTGCTGAATTTTATCTGCTTATCTTACGTATTTTTAACATATTGCCATTGTTCATCAGTGTCAATAAACCTTAGTGTGGGGATTTTGATCTGTAAAATGGAAATGGTAATTGCAATTGCTTTATTCCTTTGATTTGCTATACATGGATTTTTTTTTTTTTGAAATTCTGAAAAGAACAAGGTGAAATTGAAGTGATGGTTTTAATAGGAAATATTTTGAAACAAATAATGACCTTGCTTGTTTTCTAGCTACTACAATTTGAGTGATGTGAGCCATGATTCTGTGAACAAGTTTCTGTCCAATCTGGTTGAGAAGTCCCTGGTTGAGTTGGAACATTCGTACTGTATTGAGATGGGAGAGGTACGACTTGGTCATACACATTCCAATTGAAAAGATGACCCAGCTTTTTAACAATAGGGCTTTTGCTTCTAATGATAACCAAAAATTGTAATGAAACAGTTGGAACAGCAACCTACAGTATGGATTATTAATTTTATGAATATATACACTTCTATTGTACTTTTTAATCTATGTTATTTTATATTTCTTTTGAAACAGGATAATCGGAGCATTGAACCACTGACGTATGGCCGGATTGCCTCTTATTACTATTTAAAGCACCAAACAGTTAAAATGTTCAAGGAGCGTTTGAAACCTGAATGTGGTACTGAAGAATTGCTTTCAATTCTGAGTGTGAGTTTCATGATATTATTGCATTGTTTTTAATACAAGGAGATTATATTTTATATATTTCATACCTTCACTTTTAATTTGGGTCTTAATTTGTTGCCATCTAGTTCCTCTTGAAATTTGACAGAAACTGTTTATGAAGTTCTTTCTTCTGTCAAACACGATCACTACAAAGCAAATCTGGACTAAATTCCCCATAGATAAGATGACCGTGTATTTTATCATCCAAACTTGGGTCAGTCTGAGAATGGAATGGGGCACTATTGGTATTTAAGCCAGGATAATAGATATAAACTGGGCTCTCCTCAGCAGCCAGGTGATCTCCCTAGCCTTCAATGGAATAACCTCTCTGAATTATAGTTGAAAGCTTTTCTTATTGCTTTTTTTTGGGGTAATTCTTGTTGGAACTATGATGTTGCTGATGTTTCTTAACATAAGGATCCACTTGATTAAGTTCTCTTAGAATTAATGCCAGAAAAGTTAACTCCTCCCATTCCCCCTTTCCAAAAATAATATACAATCAGATTTATCACATGGTAAAAAACTATACTATGTTCATTTTGCCTTTTTGCCGAGAAGTTAAGAACTAAATTTAATATTGAAGTTAAAATTACTATTAAGAATATCTAGGGCTTCCCTGGTGGCGCAGTGTTTGAGAATCCGCCTGCCAATGCAGGAGACACGGGTTCGTGCCCTGGTCCGGGAAGATCCCACATGCCGCGGAGCAACTAAGCCCGTGAGCCATGGCCGCTAGGCCTGCGTGTCCGGAGCCTGTGCTCCGCAACGGGAGAGGCCACAACAGTGAGAGGCCCGCATACCGCAAAAAAAAAAAAAGAATATCTTCTCCACTTCCTTCCTGCATATTATATATGCATTATTTTGTTGTTGTTGACTTTAAGTATAATAATTTACCATAAAACTTTGTTGGCACATTCATCAGGATATATGTTATAAGTAAATACTATATTTTATTTTACCCCTCAGGTGTGTTGGTACTTTTTTAAAAAGTTAAGACCCATTGGGCTATAATGTCTTTAAGGCCCTTCTCTTATAAATTCACTGATTCTGCTGTAGTTCACTTACTTACTAGCTTTTTTCGTACCTCTCCTATTGCTTTATCATTCTCAATAGACATCAGTATCCCATTCACAGTTTTCCAATTTTTCAGTGTTTTCCCTTTGAGAAACTAGTGTAGAGATTTTGTGTGTGGCATAGGGCCAAATACATTGTAATGAGTCAAAATATTTGTTCATGAATTGATGGATGGGTGGATGGATCCTGTATAAATCAGTTTTCTATTGTTTGCTCTATGGAAATGAGTAGAGGATTAAAGTATATGAGGCAGCTTTCAAGAAAATGATTTTGCTGTCAAATTAACAATTCATTTCTGAGGTAAGAATATTTTTCAAAATTAAGAATCTCTTTTAGATTTCCAAGAATGAGGTTTTTATCATTTCCTAGACAGATATTCATAAAAACAGAATTTTTCTGGGGGGAAGACAGTAAAATAATGGTTAGTTAATTTCAGCAAGCATCTTAAACTAGTATCTGTTAGATTTAAGAATATAATGTTTCTTTCAGATTTACCTACCTTGATATATTTACCTAATTTAGTATTTTAAAGTACTTTGGGAACACATAATAACAGCTAATACCTTTGAGCACTTTTCATGTGACAGGAAGTATTCTAGGAACTTTACATTGATAAACTCATTTAATCCTAACAAAGCCACTCATTTGATATTGATAACATCCCATTATTATTCCTATTTTAAAGAGTAACCAACTTGTCCAAGGTTGCACATCAAGTGAGTAGTTTGCAGTCTAGCACCTTAGTATGCGTTCTTAAGCACTGCACCGTGCTGCCTCTCATGCCCCTCCCTCCCTCCCTCCCTCTCTCTTTCTTTCTCTCTCTCTCTCTCTCTCTCTCTCTCTCTTTCTCGCTCTCTGTCACACACATGCGCACACACACACACAGAGTGAGCTGGAAAATACCGCGTTGGGAGGTTCAAAGTATGTCTGGACTAGATGCACACTGTTCGTAAAAGTTTGTGAAAACCCATATGCCTATTCCACCCTACTAAAAAAAAACCCCAAATGTATATAGTACCAAGGGAATTCAATCATTTTTCTCTTCCTTCTTTTCCATAAAAAGGCACTGATAGAGCAAGAGGTCTGTTCACATCCTTTCAGTAGCCTGTTTCTTTCCAGCATCACAGTGCCTAAAACCAGTTAATACTGATCTCATGGTATATCTTTATTAAAATAAAGTCAACTCTTGTGTGAATAATAAACAGAACAACTCACCTGCAGATATACAGAAGGTAAACTACAGTATATTTACATAGATATTGTTCTGCATACTCCCTTAATGATTTCTACAGCAACAATGATATAATCTCTTCATCTTATGGCGTCTAGTCCATGAAACTCTCAGCTTTTGCTAGGTAGTGTCTAAGTCTGTAATATCTAAGTGAGACCTCTTTTTGAGGGAGGACATTGGGACATGAGAAGTATAGGACTCGTGGATAAGGAGATCTGCAAGTACCGCGGTTTTGCTAATTTCTTATCTAGAAATTATTCTCTATGTACTAGAGAACATATGTGTAACTAACAGAGAAACATTAAATAATAAAGCAGGATTGTGTTTGAAGTAATTATAGTACAATTTCTGGAAATCATTCTTTCACTGAAAAGTGTTTTTAAATATTATTTTGTGATCACACCAGAGAGTCCTAAATGACTCACATAGCTTCGTTATCTTCTCTGCTCTTACCTCCAAAACTGCATATTAATCTCCTTGTGGTTTTGAAACAAGGAGATACAACTGGTCAAGCAGGAGCTGTAGAGAAGAGGATGACAAGCACAACAGGGCAAAGAAAAGCAGTGTGTGTGAAAGACCTCGTTCCACTACCATTGCTTTTGTTTTTATAATGTTTAATAATGTCACATTATGTTTTTGAACAGTGCAGTATTATAACTTATTTACTGTCAGCATCTCCTTTTACTCAGATACAGTGACTGATGTTTCTGAAGTCATTTTCAAACTTTTTTATTTTTATAATTTATTAATTATTTTTAAGAGGAATTTTTAGTATTCCCAAAAAGATCGCAACTTAAAAGCTTCTAATCTCTTGAGTATTATTTTGAATTCACTATAATATTTCATCAGTTTAATTTTGGCAGTGAATAAAGTTTTCTCATTACTTCTTAGACTACATATTGTATTTAACTTTTGGTATTTGTTGTCTTTGGTATTAATGATAGTGTAGAAATTATGTTCATTCAGATTTTTATTTTAGGTGTCCTGAATATGTTGCAGTGTGATTATTGTTGGCACAGAGAAAACAAACTAGAAGGTAACCATAGAATGAAAAAAGGAATATTAAAACATTCATTGACTTTCATCAAGCATTTAAAAATACATAAACTTTTAAGTAGGGATACAATTTTATTGCCTTTAGTTTTTCTTTCTAAACTAACAAGAGGAAGCCATATAATCAAGTCATTTCATGGTATGCTTCCTTTCACAGTGTTTTTGGCCCTTCAGGCTTCCCTCTTCCACAGTGTTCTATAGCAGAAAGTTGTCAGGTTTGGTTAAAAAAAATTCCATACATTAGGCACATGTATACCCTACCTTTTGCATTCTGTCCTTTTTGTTCTTTTCCTCTGTCAGTATGCTTGTTGGGGTCAGCCTGGTATTTTGCAGACTGTATATATATATATATATAGACAGTATTACCCTTTTGACAAAGGATGGAGGCAACAGGAAATTTCTGAGTTTAATATAAAGATGAAAACTAAACTCTTCCAAATAGTAAGGAGCTGTCTTAAGAAATATCTTGAGCATATGATGAAGTATGTATAATTTAGATGTTTTATCCTTGATATGTTGTTCTACATGTGTCCATATTAAATTCCATCAGTCACATTTCTACCCACAGACCATATATTGATTCATCCAAAAAATACTTACTTTGTGCCTACAATGTGTAAGGCTCATTCTAGGGGCATGAGATAGAATAGTGAACATTAGTGGCAAACTGTGTGTGTATGTGTGTCTGTGTTAATGCACAGATAATCTATGGGCCATGGCAATAAACTATGAAAGACTTGGGTGTTGCTCCTGACTGAGGTCATCAGCACAGTGTGACGCTCCAAGAATCATAGCAGAATGTTGCCCACCATCAAAAAGAGTCTCTAAAAACAAAGCAGGATATAGTATTCTTCCTTCGTGTTAATATTCACTGTGCACGAGGTTTGCTATATACATTTCTGCTGACCCCACATCAAAAGAACATCATGGAGAAAGTTTGAATGGGCCCAAGGGAGCCGCTCAAATGATGGGGGGTATGTGATTGGGGCATTGCAGTCTGCAGAGGCAGAGGATATGAATCAGGTAACAGATATTAAAATCATGGACCTTATGAATGGAGGCCTTCTTTAGATCATGAACACAAGTAACCTTTTTAATTAATAGGAAGTTCCATCTGATCCTGCAAGTAATAAACTCAGAGAATTTATTACTTCACTTGATGAATATAATGTAGGCCAAAAATACATAGATTCAAAAAGGGCTAGAAAGAATTTATGAATGACAAAACTACTAATGAATTGTGCGTGTCATATCTGGTGTGGTAGATGCCGATCATTCTGTTACACACCAAGGAGACAAGAATGAGGATTAGATGAAAGTGAGTCATCTGTATGGTATTTTTCTCTTGGTCCCCTAGATACTTGCAATATTTTTTTTAAACATCTCTATCGGAGTATAATTGCTTTACAACGTTGTGTTAGTTTCTGCTGTATAACAAAGTGAATCAGCTATATGTGTATATATATATATATATATATATCCCCATATCCCCTCCCTCTTGTGTCTCCCTCCCACCCTCCCTATCCCACCCCTCTAGGTGGTCACAAAGCACCAAGCTGATCTCCCTGTACCATGCAGCTGCTTCCCACTAGCTATCTATTTTACATTTGGTAGTATATATAAGTCCATACCACTCTCTCACTTTGTCCTAGCTTACCCTTCCCCCTCCCGGTGTCCTCAAGTCCATTCTCTACTTCTGCGTCTTTATTCCTGTCCTGCCCCTAGGTTCATGAGAACCTTTTTTTTTTTTCAGATGATACTTGGAATATTTTTTATCCTTCAGAATATAGGGAGTGGGGGGGTGTTATTTGATTTTCTAAATGTGACTGTCTATTATACTTCCAGGAACTAATTCCTGTTGATTATTACTCCATTATATGTAAATCTTTATTTCAGTCAACACCAAAAAAGAAAACACACTTCCACTAATTCTTTTTTCTCTGCTAACACCTCTTTTGAGATTTCCATTTTCACTTACTCATCTTCTTCTTCTTAAGAAACTGAGCTAGGGCTTCCCTGGTGGCGCAGCGGTTGAGAATCCGCCTGCCGATGCAGGAGACACGGGTTCGTGCCCTGGTCCGGGAAGATCCCACATGCCGCGGAGCAACTAAGCCCGTGAGCCATGGCCACTAGGCCTGCGCGTCCGGAGCCTGTGCTCCGCAATGGGAGAGGCCACAACGGTGAGAGGCCCGCATACCGCAAAAAAAAAAAAAAAAAAAAAAAAAAAAAAAAGAAACTGAGCTGTTTCTGGCTTACAATTTTAGATGTCATTGTCTTTAAATGATAGTAAAGTACTCTATTCTAGGTGTAAGACTGAAGGTCGTATTAAAACTATTTCTCTTCACTTATTCTATGACAGCAACCCATTTATTTAAATCTAGTCTTTTCAATATATTCATTTAAAAATAATAATAACTGCCTTTTATGGAGCACCTACTACCTGCCAGGCACTTAATATACATTATTTATATTCCTGAAACAACACTTCATGGTAAATGTTAATATATAGAAAATGAAACTGAGGTTTGATGAGGTTATTTAAGTTTTCCCAGGTTCCATACAAAGTAGCTCTTTAGAACTCTCTTCCCTATTCCTTATTGCCTCTCCTAGACATATTTATCCTTATCCTATGATTTAATTCCAAATGTAAAACAATTTTTAAGTATTGAAATATAATGGTATATACTTTTTAAAAGTCAGTTAAGCAGAGTTGCTTTGAAAATTATGTGTGACCTTGTGACTTAGAATTACAGGTTTTAAATACATGTGTTAATTACAGGCAAAATAGTTATTTCAACCTTCCTTATGGAAAACGTAGATTTTAAAGCAATATCATGCTATTGGAAAAGGTTAGATATTTTATGAGAACTATTGCCAAGTTTTTTTTTCAACACCATGAATTAATAAGCTTCATAATTAAGGCAGCTGCTTCACACTTCTATTGTTAACCAGTGACATTACATCTGTCTTGCTCCATTGATGCCCTCCTCCTACTTATTGAAGCATTTAGCAGTTTTGGCAACAGGGATTACATGGCATGGAGTAAGTAGTCTAATTAGATATAAGTGAAAATCCTGAGGGAAAAGGATATTTAAAAAGTAATTTGAAGAATCTCTTAATGACGTTGGCACTGAAAGCCAAGTCTAGAGTAGAAGGTGCCGGTCATCGTTGACAAACAAGGATTATGATTTGATATGTTCAGTGGACTTTTAGAAGGTAGCCTAAGAGTAATAGAAATAAAAAGATTTCAAAGTTGGGGAAATTTATTTGAATGAATTTTTCATAATATGCTTACCATAGTATTAATAGCTTTGAAAGAAAGCAAAATATGGCCCAAATGTATTTTGTCTCTAAATGAAACAAATGAACTTATTTACAAAACAGAAACAGACTTACAGATATCAAAAACAAGCTTATGGATACCACAGGGGAAACATAGTGGCGGGGTGGGGATAGATCAGGAGCTTGGGATGAACATACACACACTACTATATATGAGATAGATAACCAACAAGGAACACAGGGAACACCACTCAATATTCTGGGATAACCTATATAAGAAAAGAATCTAAGAATGAATATCTGTATATCTATAACTGCATCACTTTGCTGTACACCTGAAACTAACACAACATTGTAAATTTTCAGTAGATTTTTTAAGAAGATATACTCAGTTGTTAAGGTTCTTGTGACTACACAGAAACATGAGTTTATATATCAAATATCCAATTTGAAAAATTGTGAAATTCTTATTTTTCCACAAAACCTTAGATATTGACTAAAAGTATGGGTTTCGTGTGTTAACATAAAATAGAACCATTCCAAATTTAGAAAAGTACCATAAAAATTTAGATTTTTATGTATTAATAAATTTCTGGGGACTTCCCTGGTGGCACAGTGGTTAAGAATCCTCCTGCCAATGCAGGGGACATAGGTTCGATCCCTGGTCAAGGAAGGCCCCACATGCCACAGAGCAACTAAGCCTGTGCACCACAACTAATGAGCCTGCGCTCTAGAGATCGCAAGCCGCAACTACTGAGCTCACCCGCGTGCCTAGAGCCCGTGCTCCACAAGAGAAGCCACGGCAAACGAAAAGCCTGTGCACCGCAACGAAGAGTAGCCCCCACTCGCCGCAACTAGAGAAAGCCCACGCGCAGCAACAAAGACCCAACGCAGCCATAAATAAATAAATGAATAAATAAATAAATATGTTTATTTATTTATTTATTTCCAGGTTCAACAGTGCTCTGCACTGCTTTATTTAAAAGCATACTGGTTCTTCTTTGCTCTGCCCATATAGATGACATTTTCAGTGATATAGCATTTTTAATGCTTGCATTTTATCCTCTTTGGGACACAACCACAAATCTCTTGGTTGAAAATTACAAACGTATCTTTCTTAAACATAGGCTTGGAAAAATAAGCAAGAATTTTTTTAAGAGAGAAATTTTAAATGGAATAAATGAAAAGGACACGCCAGATACGAATACCATTGGTAGGGTACCCCACGTGTAAAATTAAAGAGTTCATTAAAGGAAAAATGAAAGGAAGGAAAGGTTAACCGAGTAACAGTGAACATCACCAACCTCATGGCCTTCCATTTCCAAATAACCTCGTGACAATTGCAGGATCCCATCTGCTACTCTTTATCATCCTAGTGAGGAAACCTGATGGGATATCTTCCAGGGTTCATGAGAAAGAGCTTCCTAGCCCTCAGTCTGGGGAGCTGCTTGGCTTCTTTTGGAGAGGCACAGATGGCAAATGTCTCGGGAAAAAAGTATCTTTCTACTTCTCTTGGTCTCTTTCCCTTGAGACCGTCCCTATTCTCCATTATTTCCTAGTTCCTTCCTAGCTTTCTGCACTTACAAGCTTTTCTTAGCACAGAGATAAGTGAAATACTTTCCTGGTGAAAACCTTCATTCTCAGATCTGTTGTGATTTAGTAGATTCCTCTAAAGATTTTTAAGCTAATTGTGTTCTCATTAGCATAAAATGTATTTTTACTATTACCTGAAATTTGTCCTGTTTTAAATTTTTGATACTTTTTAAAAAATTACTTTTGGCTTCCTAAACTGTCCCACAGAATAACTGTCAATTACTGAGATTCTAAATGTTGGTGATTAAATAGGGTTGTTAATTAAGAAATAAGTTTAGATACCAAAGTATGACTATCCTTAATATTTCTTTCATTATTACCTAGTTTAACTTTCTCATTTTTTCAAAAAACAAAGACCCAGTTTTGCCCAAGATGACACAAACGGGTATGGAAAAATAATACAGAAACTCAGCTCCCAAAGGGCAGAGTTGAAATTAGAATTCATATCCCCCAGCAACCTTTTAAATGCTCTTCTCTTTTTTTTCCCCTTTGCTATTTTGTACTTTTCTTTTTCCCCTTCTTGCATCTTCTTTTGCCCTTTTATTTAAATAAATCTTACAAAAGATGGTATATAAAAGGGATATACCATTAACCTTCTCAGCCTCAGTTATAAGATTTGCTAAGTGTTCTATCCAATACTCAGTGCTTTGGGGGGAATACCAAGGAAATAATAAATAGACCTGTATCTTTTAAGGAGATTTGTCCTAGAGCCCAAAGAACCTAATAAAAACAAAGGAGTAGGCTTGTGTTGAGTCTGTCTCTTCTGCTGTTGCTGCTTCATATAGTTCTGCCTCTGCATGGGAAGGATTCAGTCCTGCTTATGGCATTCAAGGCAGAAGTGTTGCTGATGCTGTCCTCAAAAGTCAGAGTTACCAGCCGGGCCTATGGGCAGGATTGGATCATCAAACTCCTGGGGGTCACGTTAAAAGCATTTGCAAAAGGAGACTCCACTTAGACATTTTAAAATTACAAATAAAAACTTGAGTGGTTTCATATAAATTAAGTCATATTTGTAAAATTCCATGGTAGTCTGCTTTTCAGGGAACCCTATTATGAATCATTTGGCAAAGTAAATCATGGTTAATTCGGTTTTGGATATATTTTTGTTTATATATTTTCTGGATATATTTTTGTTTATCATTGGTAGTAACTCTGCTTAACTTAATGATATCATAACTATTTAGAATTTGTCAGTATACATGCAATCACATTGGGGAAATAAAAATGTAATGAAAATAAGATTGAAGATTATTATCTTTGTGGGAGTAAAATCTCTTCCCTAAATTCTAACCATTTGTCACTTCATTCTACTTTAAATAAACAGAGCATTGTTTAGACTATAAAAATAAGTGTAAAATAAAAACTTTAATAGTGGATAAAACATTTTAAAATATAATTTTCATGTGCTAGAAATTGGTTTCTGCTCAGAATGTTTCCAATTTCATCCCAATAAAATTTAAGTACTCTAAAATTATTGTTAAGGTTTCATTGGTCCAGCAGGGGGAGCAGTTCAGAAATCAATGCTAGCTCACTCCTCAATTAATAGTGGTGATTAGAAGTATTCCAAAAGGTTCATGGTTCCTATCCTAAATATCTTCCCAATAGAAATAATGCCAAAACATTGCCTTGTGTTTTAACAAAGCAGCCAAGTAGGTAAATAAGTGTAACCATTCCCAATACTTAAAGCCAACTAAATCTACTTCAATATCATTTTCTGTGTAATAAAGCAAAAGAAAAATTAAACATCCTAAAAGAAAAATTAAATATCCTTCCCAACCCCCTATTGGTATAAGCAGACTCCTTCAGTATTACATTGTTTTGGAAACATGTAATTTTTAAAAAATAACCATAGAAATACGCCTTGGTGCTGAGAGATATACAGCCCTTTAGGTTAACTAACGTGCCAGACTTTTTCTCCATGTAATAATGTATAGAAATACTATGTGCTCTAAAAAAAATTTTTGTAACTGTATTGACACAGTTTCAGGTAAAATTTTTATAAATTCTGTATCATAAAGTGTGTTAAAGTGTATCCTACTATGTTTAAGGACAAGATATTATAGTTAGCCATCTTCTTGTTTTATTGAATCTTGTTTTACAGATAATACTGCTTTTATAAGTTGGGGGGGGTTAATGAAAGCAGTACAATTACCCTTTTTTAATTTGTTTGTTATTCCTGGCTATATTTCCTTATACTTAATAAATACTGGATTGTTCTCTCACCTCATTGGTTGTTACCAGACCACCACTAGTCCTCATATATTAGCTATTATTTCGATTGTGTAGGAATTTATATCTCCTGGTCAGTTTCTCACGGGACAGTTTCTCGTCCATTAATCCTTCTGTGTTGTTCTTTTTATAATCATCGTGTTTTAAAGAAAAGAGCCTATAGCCCAAGTAAAGAATGATTCCATAACTATGGCTTTTGTGATATTACCACCATAAGTATCTCATGGACTTATTGGGGTGATTAAATTAGTTAATAGAGACAAATCACAGAGCAGTGGTCATTTGCTCATTTGTAGTACTTAGTTAATGTTAGCTCTTCTTATATTTAGTAATATTTATTGAGCACACACTATGTTCCAGGCATGTGATACACTGCAGCACGCTAGGCTGATGAAGTTCCAGTACTCATGGATCTTATCTTCATAATGGGGCTGGCAAACAAACAAGTTAACAAACATGTAATATAAGTTCAAATGTATATAAGATTTTTCTTTTTTTTTTTTTTTTTTAATAAGGCAGGAGTCTGAAGGTAACTAGAGAAGCCTGTTCTTCACAGAACAGTTAAGGAGAGCTTTTCTGAGGACATGATATTTGAACAGAGAACTGAGTGACGTGAAAGAGCAACTCATGAAGAAGCCTCAGGGAAGAAATTCTAGGCAGAGGGAACAGCAAATGCAAAGGCCATGGGGCAGGAGCTACTTGTCAGAGGTTCAAGGAACGACAAGAAAGCCTGTGTGGCTAGAGTGGAATAAGCACTTAGCGGGCATGGTGGGCAGGGCCGAGGTCGTCGTCGGCCTGGTTGAGGAGTTTGGATTTTATCCAAAGTGTTTAGAGAAGCCATTGGAGGAATTTTGATCAAAAGAGCGATGTGGTATTATTAATTCCGAAAAGACTGCCTCCTTAGTGGAGAAATGATTATTGCAGAAATCATTTATCATTCGGGATGTTTTGATGGTTGAACCAACAGCAATTAGTTGATTATAAGTAAACAGAGTAAACAGAAGAAATAAAGATGATGCCTAGGATTGGGGCTGGAACAATTCAATAAGAGAGAAAACCATTTATTGAAGTGAAGAAGGCTGAGTTAAGAGCAAGGTCTATGTTTGTTTTGGGGGCCGCTGGTGACAGGCCACATGGATAGTATTCAAAATTTCAGAGTCCAGAGGTGGGTTGAGATCATCTGGGCAATGAGTATTGAGCAGAGGTCTGCAGATTGCACTCTGGGAACTCTAGTTTATTGAGGTTGGGGGAGGAGGTGGGTCAGCAGAAAACCGAGAGTGAAGGATGATAAACAAGAAGGAAAACTTGCAGGAGAGTGCACTGATCTGAGCTAAGGGGAAAAGGAATCTCAAGAAGGGGGTGGTGATCAAATGAGTTAAAACTGTTGATACGGAATGGATGAGAGCTGAGATTAATCACTTGACTTGATACGATAGAGCTCCTAGATGTCCTTTTTTCTTTTTAACACCATTATTGGAGTATAATTGTTTTAAAATGGTGTGTTACCTTCTGCTGTAAAACAAAGTGAATCAGCTATACATATACATATATCCCCATATCCCCTCCTTCTTTCATCTCCCTCCCACCCTCCCTATCCCACCCCTCTAGGTGGTCACAAAGCACCGAGCTGATCTCCCTGTGCTATGTGGCTGCTTCCCACTAGCTGTTTTACATTTGGTAGTGTGTATATCTCACTGCCACTCTCTCACTTCGTCCTAGCTTACCTTTCCCCCTCCCCATGTCTTCAAGTCCATTCTGTAATAGGTCTGCATCTTTATTCCCGTCCTGCCTCTAGTTTCTTCATGACCTTTTTTTTTTCCCCTAGATTCCATATATATGTGTTAGCATACAGTATTTGTTTTTCTCTTTCAGACTTACTTCACTCTGTATGACAGACTCTAGGTCCATCCACCTCACTACAAATAACTCAATTTTGGTTCTTTTTATGGCTGAGTAATATTCCATTGTATATATGGTGTCACATCTTCTTTATCCATTCATCTGTCAATGGACACTTAGGTTGCTTACATGTCCTGGCTATTGTAAATAGCGCTGCAATGAAAATTGTGGTACATGACTCTTTGAATTATGGTTTTCTCAGGGTATATGCCCAGTAGTGGGATTGCTGGGTCGTATGGTAGTTCTATTTTTAGTTTTTTAAGGAATGTCCATACTGTTCTCCATAGTGACTGTATCAATTTACATTCCCACCAACAGTGCAAGAGGATTCCCTTTTCTCCACACCCTCTCCAGCATTTATTGTTTGTATATTTTTTGATGATGGCCATTCTGAGCGGTGTGAGGTAATACCTCATTGTAGTTTTGATTTGCATTTCTCTAATGATTAGTGAAGTTAAGCATCCTTTCATGTGTTTGTTGGCAATCTGTATATCTTTGGAGAAATGTTTTTTTAGGTTTTCTGCCCATTTTTGGATTGGGTTGTTTGTTTTTTTGATATTTAGCTGCATGAGCTGCTTGTATATTTTGGAGATTAATCCTTTGTCAGTTGCTTCATTTGCAAATATTTTCTCCCATTCTGAGGGTTGTCTTTTCATCCTGTTTATGGTTTCCTTTGCTGTGCAAAAGCTTTTAAGTTTCATTAGGTCCCATGTCTTTACTTTTGCTTTTATTTCCATTTCTCTAGGATGTGGGTCAGAAAGGATCTTGTTGTGATCTATGTCATAGAGTGTTCTGCCTATGTTTTCCTCTAAGAGTTTTATAGTGTCTCGTCTTACATTTAGGTCTTTAATCCATTTGAGTTTATTTTTGTGTATGGTGTTAGGGAGTATTCTAATTTCATTCTTTTACATGTAGCTGTCCAGTTTTCCCAGCACCACTTATTGAAGAGGCTGTCTTTTCTCCATCATATATTCTTGCCTCCTTTATCAAAGGTTAGGTGACCATATGTGTGTGGGTTTATCTCTGGGCTTTCTATCCTGTTCCATTGATCTATATTTCTTTTTTTTGGACCAATACCATACTGTCTTGATTACTGTAGCTTTGTAGTATAGCCTGAAGTCAGGGAGCCTCATTCCTCCAGCTCCGTTTTTCTTCCTCAAGATTACTTTGGCTATTCGTGGACTTTTGTGTTTCCATACAAATTGTGAAATTTTTGTTCTAGTTCTGTGAAAAATGCCATTGGTAGTATGATAGGGATTGCATTGAATCTGTAGATTGCTTTGGGTAGTATAGTCATTTTCACAATGTTGATTCTTCTGATCCAAGAATGTGGTATATCTCTCCATCTGTTTCTATCATCTTTAATTTCGTTCATCAGCATCTTATTCTTTTCTGCATACAGGTCCTTTGTCTCCTTAGGTAGGTTTATTCCTAGGTATTTTATTCTTTTTGTTGCAGTGGTAAATGGGAGTGTTTCCTTAATTTCTCTTTCAGATTTTTCATCATTAATGTATAGGAATGCAAGAGATTTCTGTGCCTTAATTTTGTATTCTGCTACTTTACCAAGTTCATTGATTAGCTCTAGTAGTTTTCTGGTAGCATCTTTAGGATTCTCTATGTGTAGTATCATGTCATCTGCAAACAGTGACAGTTTTATTTCTTCTTTTCCAACTCATATTCCTTTTATTTCTTTTTCTTCTCTGATTCCTCTGGCTAAAACTTCCAAAACTGTGTTGAATAAAAGTGGTGAGAGTTGGCAATCTTGTCTTGTTCCTGATCTTAGTGGAAATGGTTTCAGCTTTTCACCATTGAGAACAATGTTGCCTATGGGTTTGTCATATATGGCCTTTATTATGTTGAGGAAAGTTCCCTCTGTGCCTACTTTCTGGAAGCTTTTTACCATAAATGAGTGTTGAATTTTGTCAAAAGCTTTTTCAGCATCTATTGAGATGATCATATGGTTTTTCTCCTTCAGTTTGTTAAAATGGTTTATCACATTGATTGATTTGTGTATATTGAAGAATCTTTGCCTTCGTGGTATAAACCCCACTTGGTCGTGGTGTATGATTCTTTTAATATGCTGTTGGATTCTGTTTGCTAGTATTTTGTTGAGGATTTTTGCATCTATGTTCATCAGTGATATTCCCTATAGTTTTCTTTTCTGGTGACATCTTTGTCTGGTTTTGGAATCAGGGTGATGTTGGCCTCGTAGATTGAGTTTGGGGGTGTTCCTCCCTCTGCTATATTTTGAAAGAGTTTGAGAAGGATAGGTGTTAGCTCTTCTCTAAATGTTTGATAGAATTCACCTGTGACGCCATCTGGTCCCAGGCTTTTGTTTGTTGGAAGATTTTAAATCAGTTTCAATTTCAGTGGTTGTGATTTGTCTGTTCACATTTTCTGTTTCTTCCTGGTTCAGTCTCCGAAAGTTGTGCTTTTCTAAGAATTTCTCCATTTCTTACAGGTTGTCCGTTTTATTGGCATGTAGTAATCTGCTTGTAGTAATCTCTCATGATCCTTTGTATTTCTGTAGTGTCAGTTGTTCCTTCTCCTTTTTCATTTCTAATTCTATTGATTTGAGTCTTCTCCCTTTTTTTCTTGATGAGTCTGGCTAACGGTTTATCAATTTTGTTTATCTTCTCATAGAACCAACTTTTAGTTTTATTGATATTTGCTATTGTTTCCTTCCTTTCTTTTTCATTTATTTCTGATCTGGTCTTCATGATTTCTTTCCTTCTTCTAACTGTGGGGTTGTTTTGTTCTTCTTTCTCTAATTGCTTTAAGTATACGGTTAGGTTGTTTATTTGAGATTATTGATATGTATGTTCCTGTTACCATTTTCTTAATTGTTTTGGGTTTGTTCTTGTAGGTCTTTTTCCTTCTCTTGTGTTTCCTGCCTAGAGAAGTTCCTTCAGCATTTGTTGTAAAGCTGGTTTGGTGGTGCTGAATTCTCTTAGCTTTTGCTTGTCTGTAAAGGTTTTAATTTCTCTGTCAAATTTGAATGAGATCCTTGCTGTGTAGAGTAATCTTGGTTGTAGGTTTTTCCCTTTCATCACTTTAAATATGTCCTGCCTCACCCTTCTGGCTTGCAGACTTTCTGCTGAAAGATCACCTGATAACCTTATGGGGGTTCCCTTGTATGTTATGTGTTACTTTTCCCTTGCTGCTCTTAATATTTTTTCTTTGTATTTAATTTTTGATAGTTTGATTAATATGTGTCTTTGTGTGTTTCTCCTTGGATTTCTCCTGTATGGGAGTCTCTGCGCTTCCTGGACTTGATTGACTGTTTCCTTTCCCATATTAGGGAAGTTTTCAACTATAATCTCTTCAAATATTTTCTCAGTCCCTTTCTTTTTCTCTTCATCTTCTTGGACCCCTATAATTTGAATGTTGGTGCATTTAATGTTGTCCCAGTGGTCTCTGAGACTGTTCTCAATTCTTTTCATTCTTTTTTCTTTATTCTGCTATGCAATAGTTATTTCCACTATTTTATCTTCCAGGTCACTTTTCCATTCTTCTGCCTCAGTTATTTTGCTACTGATTCCTTCTAGAGAATTTTTAATTTCAATTATTGTGTTGTTCATCATTGTTTGCTCTTTAGTTCTTCTAGGTCCTTGATAAATGTTTCTTGTATTTTCTCCATTCTATTTCCAAGATTTTGGATCATCTTTACTCTCATTACTCTGAATTTCTTTTTCACGTAGACTGCCTATTTCCTCTTCATTTGTTTGGTCTGGTGGGATTTTACCTTGCTCCTTCATCTGCTGTGTATTTCTCTGTCTTCTCATTTTGCCTAACTTACTGTGTTTGGGGTCTCCTTTTCGCAGGCTGCAGGTTCATAGTTCCCATTGTTTTTGGTGTCTGTCCCCAGTGGGTAAGGTTGGTTCAGTGGGTTGTGTAGGCTTCCTGGTGGAGGGGACTGGTGCCTGTGTTCTGGTGGATAAGGCTGGATCTTGCCTTTCTGGTGGGCAGGACCTCATCCAGTGGTGTGTTTTGGGGTGCTGTGAACTTATGATTTTAGGCAGCCACTCTGCTATTGCATGGGGTGGTGTTCCTGTCTTGCTAGTTGTTTGGCATGGGGTATCCAGCACTGTAGCTTGCTGGTCATTGAATGGAGCTGGGTCTTAGCATTGAGATAGAGATCTCTGGAAGAGCTCTCACTGACTGTTATTATGTGAGGCTGGGAGGTCTCTGGTGGACCAATGTCCTGAACTTGGCTCTCCCTCCTCAGAGGCTCAGTCCAGACACCCAGCTATAGCATAAAGACCCTGGCAGCCACACGGCTCAGAAGAAAAGGGAGGAAAAAAAAGAAAGAAAGAAAAATAATAAAATAAAATAAAGTTATTAAAATAAGAAATAAATTAAAATATTATTAAAAATAAAAAATTAAAAAGTAATTTAAAAAGAGAAAGAAGAGAGCAACCAAACCAATAAACAAATCCAACAATGATAACAAGCACTAAAAACTATACTAAAAAAAGAAAAAAAAACGGACAGACAGAACCCTAGGACAAATGGTAAAAGCAAACCTATAGAGACAAAATCACACAAAGAAGCATACGCACACACACTCACAAAAAGAGAAGAAGGAACAATATATACATACATATATATGTAGATATATATACATATATAAGAGCAACCAAATCAATAAACAAATCTACCAATGATAATAAACTCTGAATACTAAATTACAATAAACATACAACCAGAAACAAATTAGATGCAGGAAGCTTACCCCAAGTCTACAGTTGCTCCCAAAGTCCACCACCTCAGTTTTTGGATGATTCGTTGTCTATTCAGGTATTCCACCAATGCAGGGTACATCAAGTTGATTGTGGGGATTTAATCCGCTGCTCCTGAGGCTGCTCGGAGAAATTTCCCTTTCTCTTCTTTGTTTGCAGAGCTCCTGTTGTTCAGCTTTGGATTTGGCCCTGCATCTACGTGTAGGTCACCTGAGGGCGCCTGTTCTTTGCTCAGACAGGATGGGGTTAAAGGAGCAGTTGATTAGTGGGCTCTGGCTCACTCAGACCAGGGGGAGGGAGGGGTATGGAATGCAGGGTGAGCCTCCGGTGGAGAGGCCAGCATGAGATTGCAATAGCCTGAGGCGTACCATGTGTTCTCCCGGGGAAGTTGTCCCTGAATCACGGGACCCTGGCAGTGGCGGGCTGCACAGGCTCCTGGGAGGACAGGTGTGGATGGTGACCTGTGCTCACACACAGGCTTCTTGGTGGCTGCAGCAGCACCCTTAGCATCTCATGCCCATCTCTGGGGTCTGTGCTGATAGCCACGGCTCGCATCTATCTCTGGAGCTCGTTTAGGCGGTGCTCTGAATCCCCTCTCCTCATGCACCCCGAAATAATGGTCTCTTGCCTCTTAGGCAGGTCCAGACTTTTTCCTGGACTCCCTTCTGGCTAGCTGTGACACACTGGCCCCTTCAGTCTGTGTTCTCGCAGCCAACCCCAGTCATCTCCTTGAGATCTGACCTCCAAAGCCCGAGCCTCAGCTCCCAGCCCCCGCCCGCCCCAGCGGGTGAGCAGACAAGGCTCTTGGGCTGGTGAGTGCTGGTTGGCACCGATCCTCTGCGGGAATCTCTCCCCCTTTGCCCTCCGCACCCCTGTGGCTGTGCTCTCTTCCGTGGCTCTGAAGCTTCCCTACCCGCCACCCACCATCTCCACCAGTGAAGGACCTTCCTAGTGTGTGGAAACTTTTCCTCCTTCACAGCTCCTTCTCAGAGGTTCAGGTCTCGTCCCTATTCTTTTGTCTCTGTTTATTCTTTTTTTCTTTTACCGTACCTAGGTACATGGGGAGTTTCTTGCCTTTAGGGCAGTCTGAGGTCTTCTGCCAGTGTTCAGTAGGTGTTCTCTAGGAGTTTTTCCACATGTAGATATATTTTTGATGTATTTGTGGGGAGGAAGGTGATCTCCACGTCTTACTCCTCTGCCATCTTGAAGGTCCCCTCCTAGATGTCTTTAATGAATAATTTCAGTTGAGTCATAAGAGATAAAAGCCTTATGTGAGAGGCCTCGAGAGAATGAGTTTTAAGGAAGCAGAGACAGCAAATACAGCTAATTCTTGCTTGAAGCTCAGGAGGGGAGATGATATGAAATCAATTTCCTTTCTTTTTTTTTAAAGATTTTATAGCATATTTATATGCTGATAGAAATGATCCTACAGAAAAGGAAAAAATGATATAAGAAAGAGAAAAAAATCCTTAAGAAAATGAAGGGGAAATAGGAATCACTGCATAAGTGGAAGAATTGGCCTCTGGTAGAAGAAGAGACAATCCATTGTAACAGGAGACTAGACAGTGTTAGGGCATAGGTGTCAGGAGGTTGGTAAGAGGTGGTAAGATACTGAGGAAATTCCCTTGTTTTTGCTTTGATTTTTTTCATGATTATCAGCTGAAACTGAGGAAGTTGAGAAAGGCCTATAAATGTGGGTGATGGCCATTAATAGACTGAGGTGGCTGTAGTGTGGGGTAATGAATATGGTATTTGCATTTAGGAAATGGGTTCAAATCTCACAATGGCCAGTTTAAGTCTTTGTATAAGTGTCAAGTCATTTCATCTCTCTAAACCTCAGTTTCCCCATTCATTAAAAGATGTGCAGTCAGACCTGCCCTACTTATAATCACAGGATTAGTGTGAACAGCTAAGGTATGATACGTATTGGAACATATGTTGATCTAGATAGATGTTTTGTTTTGTGTTACATTTTAGTTTGGGTTTATTATTTATGTTTTACTTTTGTTTTACATTCAAAACTGCCTTACACTAAATACCTTTACATTTCGTAGGGGCTCAGAACACTTAGTCACTGTCAGAAACGCTGGCCTTATTGGACTTACTCAGAAACTTTTTATTTCATTATTAATATTTGGAGGGATAAAGAAGAGTACAGTCTGGGTTTCCTTATGATCTCTAAGAAAACTTTACTCTCACCCTAGCATGTATCTTTTAGTGAGTTTTATATTAGTATTGCTTTTTTTTTCCCCTAAAGAACATATGGTAACTTCATTTGAGAGATCTTGATATTCTTTTTTTTTTTAATTTTAGAATTTTATTTATTTTTTTATACAGCAGGTTCTTATTAGTCATCCATTTTATACACATTAGAGTACACATGTCAATCCCAATCGCCCAATTCATCACACCCCCATCCCCACCCCGCCACTTTCCCCCCTTGGTGTCCATACGTTTGTTCTCTACATGTGTGTCTCAGTTTCTGCTCTGCAAACCAGTTCATCTGTACCATTTTTCTAGGTTCCACATATATGCGTTAATATATGATATTTGTTTTTCTCTTTCTGACTTACTTCACTCTGTATGACAGTCTCTAGATCTATCCACATCTCTACAAATGACCCAATTTCGTTCCTTTTTATGGCTGAGTAATATTCCATTGTATATATGTACCACATCTTCTTTATCCATTCATCTGTCAGTGGGCATTTAGGTTGCTTCCATGACCTGGCTATTGTAAATAGTGCTGCAGTAAACATTGGGGTGCATGTGTCTTTTTGAATTATGGTTTTCTCTGGGTATATGCCCACTAGTGGGATTGCTGGATCATATGGTAATTCTATTTTTAGTTTTTTAAGGAACATCCATACTGTTCTCCATAGTGGCTGTATCAATTTACATTCCCACCAACAGTGCAAGAGGGTTCCCTTTTCTCCACACCCTCTCCAGCATTTGTTGTTTGTAGATTTTCTGATGATGCCCATTCTAAGTGGTGTGAGATGATACCTCATTGTAGTTTTGATTTGCATTTATCTAATAATTAGTGATGCTGAGCAGTTTTCACATGCTTCTTAGCCATCTGTATGTCTTCTTTGGAGAAATGTCTATTTAGGCCTTCTGCCCAGTTTTGGATTAGGTTGTTTGTTTTTGTAATGTTATGCTGCATGAGCTGTTTATATATTTTGTAGATTAATCCTTTGTCCATTGATTTGTTTGCCAATATTTTCTCCCATTCTGAGGGTTGTCTTTTCGTCTTGTTTGTAGTTTCCTTTGCTTTGCAAAAGCTTTTAAGTTTCATTAGATCCCATTTGTTTATTTTTGTTTTTATTTCCATTACTCTAGGAGGTGGATCAAAAAAGATCTTGCTATGATTTATGTCAAAGGGTGTTCTTCCTATGTTTTCCTCTAAGAGTTTTATAGTGTCCGGTCTTACATTTAGGTCTCTAATCCATTTTGAGTTTATTTTTTGTATGGTGTTAGGGAGTTTTCTAATTTCATTCTTTTACATGTAGCTGTCCAGTTTTCCCAGCACCACTTATTGAAGGGAATGTCTTTTCTCCGTTGTATATCCTTGCCTCCTTTGTCATAGATTAGTTGACCATAGGTGTGTGGGTTTATCTCTGGGCTTTCTATCCTGTTCCATTGATGTATATTTCTGTTTTTGTGCCAGTACCATATTGTCTTGATTACTGTAGCTTTGTAGTATAGTCTGAAGTCAGGGAGTCTGATTCCTCCAGCTCCGTTTTTTTTCCCCTCCCGCTTTAGCTCTTTGGGGTCTTTTGTGTCTCCATACAAATTTTAAGATTTTTTGTTCTAGTTCTGTGAAAAAATGCCATTGGTAATTTGATAGGGATTGCATTGAATCTTTAGATTGCTTTGGGTAGTATAGTCATTTTCACAAAATTGATTCTTCCAATCCAAGAACATTGTATATCTCTCCAGAGAGATCTTGGTATTCTTGATCACACTGTCATTTTTCTGAGTTTTCTCTCTTAGGTTGTTCTGCTCTTATTCCCTTATTGCCTCTGCCTTTCTCCCCAGGTTAATATTTTACTGGAGACCATGGCTCTGGGTTCTAGTGTACCATGGGGGAGTGACAAAGTCTGTTAAAGTAATGATTCCCCACTGCCACATTATCCTACCTCCAAATAAAAAAGCACTACGATTCTTTAATGAGACATTACCCTGACTTCCAGACCAATATCTGTGCTCCTAAGAGTGCTCATCTATTTATAGTTGCTAAAAACCACTTAGTAATTAGAAGAAATCATAAAGTAATTATGATTTGTAATAGTGATTATGGCTGGGTGATTACTCCTTCACTAAGGTGCTTTGCAAATAGATTAGCACTTCTTTGAATTAGGAACTTGGGCTTGAAATCTATGAGGAAGCTGTATTAGTAAGAAAAATGTTCTTTATTTTGGGAATAAGTAGAAAGCTGTAAAATATCCAGGAAGCCATTGGAACCTGGCTGACAGAAAAAGCAGGCAAATCAAATTGGCCATTTTATTAGGCATATATTCATCTGGAAAAATTCTCTTCATTCAATTGCAGTTAAAGCATTGGTCAATTTAATATAGTTCATTAGTAATGCCAGCTCTAAGTTGGACTGTGATATAATAGTTTCTCTTCCTGAACAATTAGGTAAACATTACATTGCTTAATATGAAACTTGGGGGAGGGGGCCATATTTAAAGTCTAGGTACTTGCTAAATATAGCATAAATAATGCATTGCTTCATTTTAATTTTTAACGGGGAAGTAAATGTCCATACCTTTTTTTCCCCGCACTTCTCTAATCACTTCCTTCCTCTACTTCAGTTTCTTCTTTGCGTCCCTTACTAGTTACACTTTGTCTTGCTTGTCCGTCATTTTCTCTTATTTGGAAGCTTATCTGTTCTATACCTATATCACTATCCTACAGACATTCTTAAACACACATGAATTTCAACAGGCCAGCAAGTACTTATTTAGCACCTACTGTGTTAGGTGCAAGAGGACAAAGATAATTAAGATCCCTTCCCTTCCTTCAAGGAGGGAAAAGGCCTATGTCTAAGAAGTAATTATAGTTTGATATTAACTGTTTTAAAAGTGTAAGTTGTACCAGCATGTCTAGAGTATGCTGAAAGTCTAGTTATTAAGAACATGGGCTTTAGAGTCACACAGACCTGACTCTTTCATTTTCTAGCTATGTGGTCTTGGGTTAGTCACTTAATCTTTCCAATCTCCATGCTCCTCTATAAAATAAAGGGGAAGATTAAATAAAAGAATGTGTGTAAAGCCTCAATACATTACCATATGATAATCATCTCTGTTCTTACTAGTTTTTATTAATAGTAATATTTTAACATTGATAAAAAGTCATAGTAGTCGATTTATTACAATTTATATAAATCATACCAACATAGGACAAATATCATTATCCTCTTCTGTTGAAAAACACCTCATAACATAAATTCTGATTCCTTAGCATGCCATATGAGACTGTTTTGAGCCAGCTCCAGGATAGGCTAGAGTAAAAGCAGCCTCCTTCTTCCACTGCTTTTCCCATTCTGCATCTCTGTGGAGCTCCTTCGGCTCCATAGGCCAGGAATGCCTCCTTTCCCACCTCAACCAGGAGGATTGTTTTCACACATTGGTCAAGACCTATCTCACTTAACCTGTGTGAAGCACTAACCACATAAAAGGAAAACATCATAAAATCATTGGTTAAGGGGTAGTTTATTCAACGGATATTGTTGGGTAAATTGTGTAACATTTTGGAAAAATATTCGTTAGAGTCTAATTTCATAGCATATACCAGAATAAAATTCACTCAGATTAAGGATCAAAGCCAAGAAGAATGTTTAAATTTGAAGGGAGAGGGGAAGAAACAAAAAGCATAAAGGAATTGAAGAAATTATAAAAGGAACTGAATGAATTTGCCTACATAAAAATATAAAATATATGCATGTCTCTGTAGATAAAATTTTTAAAGCATTAATATTTGTCATTATTTTTAATTATATCAAAAGGGTAATATATTTTAATTTTTTAATTGAAAAAACAACCACTATGACTCCAATGATAAAATAAAAAGAAGGCATTGAATAACAACTTACAGAAAAACAAATTCATTTTTAACAAACATATAAAATAAACCCTCAGACTTCTCAGTAATCAAGGAAATATTAACTGAAACAGAAAAACAGCAATCATTTTAGCCTGTTAAATTGTTGGAAATTCAAAAACGATAATATCCATTGATGGTGCATGTGCTGTGAGTTGCAACATTGCCAGACGCTGCTAAATATTGTTGACCCAAACTTTCTAGAAAGAAATTCGACAATATCTATCAAAGTTTAAAAAAAAAAGCTTTAAAAAATTTCTGTCCGTGGCCATTGTAATTCCATTTCTAGGAATCAGTCCTGAGGAAACAAGTCAAGATATATGTACAGAGATGTTCATGACAGCATTACTTATAATAGAAAAAAAAAGCACAAAAACTTTTCTTACAAGGCCAATATCTCTTTAAGAATAATTTATGATCACTTAAACTTAAGTTTTTGAAAGTGACTCAGTGGGGAAAGTGGTTTTTGTTTTGATGTTTTCATATAGCCCTATATGTGAATTCTACTATTGAGATATTTATAAAGCTTGCCTTGTTAGACAATAGAGGATAACTTACTAATTAACTGAATAGTTTTGAAAAGCTCGTTCAAGAAAAAGATCTAAATAGTGATAGTTCTTAGCAAACTATAGTCTTCCCACTGTGAGAAGGACTAAAATGAATACTCTTATGCCGAGCCGTATACATATGGCAGAAACCTAAAGGAATTTCCTCTCCAGAGATACATTAAAAGCTGAATATCTTTTGATTTCTCAACCCAAAGAGATGGATGTGCCCCATTCTCATGTGTACATGTATTCTAAAAATTCGTGTTGTTACTACCAAATAAAATACATCGAGATGGTCCTTATTACAGTAGTATCATTCACACCATCTGCATTTTATTTTTACGTTCTCCTGAAAAAGAACTTCACTTATTTTACAATGTTTTCCAGCTGACAATCCAATAGAATTTAAGCATGTCTCAGAGGTTTGATTATGTCAGAAAGTTAGAACTTACCTTGCTTTAAAAACAAAAAAATAGTGAAACAAAAAAATCTGGAAGGTAGCAAGGATTTACAAATGTCATTCACCTCAGATGCATAAATTCTACACATTCTTGTGTTCTAGTCATTATTTTGTATGTAGTTCAGAAGGATAATACAGTCTGGAAGAAGCACTATAATCTGTTTTAAGGATTTTAAAGATTTCCATTGGCAACAGAGAATTCTTCTATATACACTTGCTTCAACTTACTAAAACATAGGTCCTCCATTCCATCTCTGTAGGTATTTTCTGTTATTTATTAAACAGTGTCAGCAAATTTTTAAGACAAATGCCAGACAGGTGTCATCTTCTACTGACAGATGAACAAGTAAACTGTCTTGCAGAACCGGTGACTGAGCTGGCAGTATATTGCTCAGCTGGGCTGAGAGCATAGAAAGGGTTGTAACGTTGAACTACTTTTACTTTTTTTGTCAGTGAAGGAGGAAGAGAAGTGGGAAAGGAAAGAATCAGTAAGACATCGAAATAACCAGTGAATTGCAAGTAAAATCAGAGAAAAAGGAAAGATGAATTAATTGTCACTTGGGACCCACATCAAAGTCATGTGGGTTAATACCAGACTAGCTTAAAAGCAGGGTGGGCTTTTTTCTTTTTTTTTTTTTCATTATAGAATGGAAATAAGCTGTGATAATTATTTAAAATATTTTTGTTAATAAAATTTCTGAATATATGTCTTATATGGATTTCAGAATTCAAAGAACTTTAATGCTATAGAATACTCTTAGAACTGTGCTGAAAAAAATTTTCTTTGATCATTCAGAAGACCCATAAAGATCTTGCAGAGTCTTGAAGCTATCATTGTAAACATCAATTATCATTACATTATGGGTATATTAAAATGCTAGAGGCCTCATTAAAAAAAGAGCTGACAGAGTCCTGATAAACTGAATTTTGCTATTTACAGACCAAAAGCAATGGTTCTTTCAGTTTTAGAGCAGGCAAATGTCCACAGATACCCACTACATCAGTGTGTCAGTACAATAAAGCCAAGTGAAATCAAAGGTTTATCTGTGTAACACTTTGTCAGAAACTGATTTTACAGCCTTATTTTTCTTTTTGAAACAAGTAGTTGGTTGCTACATCTGAGAATCTGGAAAAGTGTATATGCCTAATGTATTCTCATATTGCACTCTCAAAGTTTAATTTTGAGTTAATCAGCCCCATATGAATACCAAACTTAAGACCTATACTTTATAAACTCTGAACCTGTACTCTATTTTCCAACATTTCAAGCACCAAAGAAATGCAAACTAAATTGAGGAATTGGGTTAATTTAGCTTACAGTATGTGACTGCCTGTGATCGAGTAGGTAGGTAAGCAGGTAGGTAGGTAGATATAAATACAGATATTCCTACAGGATGTTATGGGATTTGAATATGACTTTAGCCATAAGAATGCATGTTTGCTTTCTTTTGATTCACACAGAGCAGATGGATGCTTGACTGCCTGCTAATCCACAGCTGGAATGGTTTCAGCAGTTTCCACGTGGCCGGGTTAGAGTGGCTTTTCTAGTGGACTGAGAGGGCAGCAAAAGAGGGATATCATTATTCATCAGTATCCCAGTGGGAGCGCTGCCAGCAGAGATTAATTTTTTCTGTTATGCTTGTAAAACAAGCTCAGGTGGAGTCTCTAATCCTCAGGGCACGGGTGGCAGATCAAGGAAGATGCTACAAAGCTAGTTAATTTTCTGATTCTGGGAGAAACAGAAGCTCTGTTAGATGTATAAATACATGATTGCAAATTTAAGTAGCTCAAATCCAAATGGGATCTTCCCAGACATCTGGTACTGAAAATCTCTGTTTTTCTTTGTTGTCTTTAAATATAACTTCTTAGAAGTTTGCCCTGGAGCCGAAATATTGGTAACTCTAAATATGAGGAAGTAATTACTTTTATGAGTTAATAACAAAATATTTAATTTTTACAAACGTGAACAAAAGCAAAATCTTTCTGCCTAAACAGACTCAAAGTTAGATGCCTAAAGTACCCACTTAAGTATATTACCAGAAAGTTATGACACTAGCTATCTGATTGGCAGGATTGATTTTTTTTCATTTTTTAAATGTATATCCAGTCTATTTTTTAATGGTTTTATTTTTATTCTCTCAATGTATGATTTCTATGTGACACCTGTTCCCTGTATCTTATTATATGATCCATCAATATGTTCATAGTTTTGAGCAATTAATATAGGCTTCAAAATAAAGTTAGGTGACTTTTTTAAAAACAGAACTTATACATCCAGTAGCTATTGTCTTCTTAAGATTATTTATCTATAAAAGCTATTTACTACATCTATTACAAAAAATATGTACTTCTTCCAGGCCCATGGCATGTTCTGTTGATTATGTTGGGTACAAGTAGACATTCATTAATGGTACTTTTTTGTTTGGATGCTTGCTTTTGTTTTGAGAAAATGACAGGCAGTTATTGGAAGCCTAGTCAGAAGACTAAATTTGATTGATGAAGTCAGAGAGTATAATTTTTGGTTGTAAAATTGGTTATGTCTACAAGATAATGTGTAGTTCCTAAAGTCATTCTGACTGCAGTGCCAAAAAAGAAGTTT
The DNA here is from genome assembly GCF_026419965.1 of Kogia breviceps. Classification (NCBI taxonomy): domain Eukaryota; kingdom Metazoa; phylum Chordata; class Mammalia; order Artiodactyla; family Physeteridae; genus Kogia; species Kogia breviceps. The sequence goes on along the minus strand of NC_081322.1, from coordinate 33,476,180 downwards.
CAAAATGTTTTGAGTGACAAAAGCCTTATTGAAAGGAATTTATAACCTGTCACGATATTTATTTTGTGTAGCATGACATACCTATGTTCTGGGATATTTATTTATAATCAGTCCCTCCTGTGACTCTAGTCACACCTTACACACCTTTCTTTTGGTTAACTTTTGGATTTTTGTTAATAATGAGTCCCAATCTTGTTGTTTCACCAAGAGCATTTTGTAGTCCATGAGGAGATACACATTTTAAAAAGCACTAAGTAGAATGCAAAAACCAGTACTTCATGGAAGAGGCTCCTACAAAATGCAGGATTTGTGAGGGTCAGGAAGGCTTTCCAGTCATGAAGAAATAGCCAGAGGACATAACATGGAATGAGAGTTAAGCAAGTCTCAGAGGGACTAGAGAACTAACTGAGGAGTTAGGATGAAGCCCAGAGCCATTTGTTAATAATTTTTGAAGTAGTAATGACTGCTAATAAATTTAAGTAATTGTTCCCCCAACCTGTACCAAATGAGCCAGCTCTTGTTGTCAGCTACCTGTCCCACTCAGAAGAAAATATAATAATTTAAATACTATACCTAGCCTAAACAAGAAACTCACAATCCCAGAAATCTGTAGTTTATTTGTCCTTTTCAGATAGGCCTTGCGAATCATGTGATTAATTCTGTAGCATCATTTGACTCTCTCCATAAGGAACATTGTTTCAAGAGAGAACAGAAATTGTTGAATCAGTCCTTAATTGTAAGCAGTACATTTTTTAATCCAAGTAGAAAATTAGAATACTTATCAAAATTTTTTGGAAATTTTAGGGATATCTACATTTTTCTTCCTAATCAATGCAGACTTTGCTTCTTGATGGAATAGTTCATATATACACTAATGTATGCAAGCTACCATTTCAGTAAGTATCCTCTGAGAACCTAGATTTTTGCATTTCAAATAAATCCGAAGTTCCCTTAGACTATTTAAATAGATTTTAGAAAAGGAACTTTATACTTAGTGAATAAAAAACAATAAAATCTAATACATTTGGAGAAATACCCTAAGCTGTTTCTCCAGTACCAGTAGGAGCCATCCAGTCAGTATGGCTGACTTTCTATCACTCTAGGTGCTATGGCACAGGTCTCTCTTCTTCCAAACTCTGGACATCAGCAATGAGTTTGTTGATTAGACATCTAGGGAAAAAAAAAATTTTTTTTTTTTTGAAACTTACAAGGCTGTATTTGTGCACTGACCTATTTCTCAAGTATTACTATTACTGTTACATGTGTTCTTTGTAGCTTTTAGTTTCTTGATATTGGTAAACTATCCTGAGGAGCAACCATTTATAAAAATTAAATTTTATATTAATGATAATACTGTCCAGATAGAATTCTATGATGCATTTAATATATTCACCATATGTTCAAATATGCAGATCTATATACCCCCTTGTAGCTTGAAATTCAGATTTTTACCAGTGGTGTCATGTTCTCCCTCTGGTAAACTGTATTAAGACAAACTGTATTAAGACTTTCAGGCCATTGAAACAGAGATTTAGCGTAACAGTTTTATACAGATATATAGAATTACTCACTTGATTGTGAACTGGGAGCTTTGTACATAATCGTATTTTTATTAAAGCACAGAATTTATACCACATGCAAAATCTAATTAATTGAGAGCCTTGTTACACCACTGCACTAAGATGGAAAGAGTCAAAGAAGAGGCAGTACTAGAAAACTGAGGATACTAGTCCCTAGAAAAAGCCACTAAAATTTAATCTACTTAAAAGAAAGCCTAATATTTTATAGTAAGTGGGGAGAAGGAAGACCGTTTAATTGAAGAAAACAAATTTTATCTTAAAAAATGAAACTAAAAGCTATGGAGAAAAGTTCATTTTCTTTTATATTCAACAGAATTTGAACTTATATCTTAACTAACTCTTATATCTTTGCTAATCCTTAAAGGTTGAATCAAATTTATTTTGTTTGTGGTGATTTTCTGAGGCACCTTTCAAAATGACACAATTTTTGAAAGACACAATTTTTCTAACAATTATGTATCAGGGTATAATGCTTTTCACTTTGGGTTTAACTTTAGCATACAATTTTTTTTTTAAGTTTTTTGATGTGAACCTTTTTTTTTTTTTTTTTTTGAGTCTTTACTGAATTTGTTACAATAATTCTTCTGTTTTATATTTTGGTTTTTTGGCCACGAGTCATGTGAGATCTTAGCTCCCCGACCAGGGATCGAACCCTCACCCCCTGAATTGGAAGGTGAAGTTTTAACCACTGGACCACCAGGAAAGTTCCCTAATATACAATCTTAAAGAAAACAATTTTTCCCAAAAATACACTTAAGGACATCATCAATTTTCCCAATAACCTATCTCAGTACTTTGATATTGAAATCATTTGCTTTTGAGCACTTATGGTATCATCATTCATATGTATTTTTCTTCTTCAGTTGTTAATGAGCCTAACTCTTCCTGATTCTCATTTGCCAGTGGATTTGCATGTTATTCAGACAGTTTCTCTAGTATCACTTTCATTGACTTAATGAAATAATTCATCTTTACCAAGGTGTTTAGTTTTACTTTGCAGTCATTTTTCTAATTTGTTTTGCATTATAATTTTGAATTGATTTTAGACAGAGACTGACAAAATTGTTGACTGATGGCTAGGGATAAATGATAATGTTCAATCAGGAAGATGCTAAAATGACTAATTTTTAATTGGTTGAAATATTTAAGAATAGTTGGGGACTTCCCTAGCAGTCCAGTGGTTAAGAATCGACACTTCCACTACAGGGTGCACAGGTTCGATCCCTGGTCAGGGAACTATGATCCTGCATGCCGCATGGTGTGACCAAAAATTTAAAAAGAATAGTTATATTATGACTCTTGCTTGCACAACTTTGTAGCTGACTTAGATAATGAATACTCAAATGACAAAAACCCCTACATAATAGAAAGAACATGACTTTGGAAATTTATACTTGTAAATGCCTGTATTAAAGAATATCTGAAATCAATAACCTAACCTAATTTGAGAAGCTGGAAAAGGAAGAACAAGCTAAAGGAAGTATAGAATAAAGATTAGCATTGAAATAAATGAAATAGAGAATATAAAATCAGTAGAGAAAGTCAGTAAAACCAAAAGTTTGTTATTTTAAAAAATGAACAGAAATGACAAATCTTTACCTAAACTCATCAAGAAAAACAAAACATTCAAGTTACTATAACCAGTAATGAAACAGAGGTTATTACTAGTGACTTCACAAAAGTAAAAAGGATTATAAGGGAATACTATAAACAACTATATGCCAAAAATTTGTATAATGTAGATGAAATGGACAAATTCCTAAAAAGACACAAGCTTCCAAAATTTACTCAAGAAGAAACAGAACATCTAAATTTGACCTATAACAAGAAAGAGATTAAATTAGTAACTTCAAAACTTCCCACCAAGAAAAGCCCAAGCTCAGATGACTTTATTGATGAATTCCACCAAACATTCTAAGAGTTAGTATCAATTCTGTATAAATTCTTTCAAAAATATGAGAGTACACCTCCCAGCTCATTTTAGGAAGCCAGTGTTACCCTGACACCAAAACCAGACAAGGATATCACAAGAAGACTTCAGACTAATGTCTTTTGTGAATATAGATAAAAAATCCTCAACAAAATACTAGCAAACCAAATCCAACAGCTGAGTAAAAAGATTATACACCATGACCAAATGGGATCTATTCCAGGAATGAAAGACTGATTTAACATCCAAAAGGCAATTAATGTAATTCACATTTTAATAGAAAGTGAAAAAAACCACATGATCATGTCAATAGACAGAGAAATAAAACATTTGACAAAATCTAACACCCTTTCACGATGAAAGCACTCAACAAAAAGGAATAGAATTGAACTTCCTCAGCCTGACAAAGGGCATCAACAAGACACCCTCAGCTAACATCATGCTGAACGATGAAAAACTAGATGCTTTCTTCTTAAGATCAGGAACAAGATGGATGTCCATTTTCACCATTTTATTTAACATTGTACTGGAGACTCTAGCTAGGGCAATGAGAGAAGAAAAAGATATTAAAGGCATCCAAATTTGAAAAGAAGAAGTAAAACTATTTCCAATTCCAGAAGACATGATCTTGTATATAGAAAAGCCTTAAGGAATTCACCAAAATACTAAGAGAGTTAATAAAAATGTTTAGCAAAATTTTAGGTTACAAGATCAATATACAGAAATCAATTGTATTGCTATATGCTAGAAATGAACAATATGAAGTAAAATCAAGAAAACAATTTCATTTATAACAGCATCAAAAAGAGTAAAATATTTAGGATTAAATTTAACCAAGGAAGTGTAAGTCCTGTACACTGAAAACTATAAAACACTGTTGAAAGTAATTAAAGATCTAAATAAATGAAGAGATATCCCATGTTCATGAATCAGAAGACTTAATGTTGTTAAGATAGCAACACTCTTCATATTCATCTGCAGGTTCAACACAATTCCTATCAAAATCCCAGCTTTTTTTCAGAAATTGAGAAGCTGATACTATAGTTCATATGGAAATGCAAGGCAAATAGCCAAACAATCTTGAAAAAGAAGAGCAGAGTTGGAAGACTCACACTTCTTGATTGAAAGCTTACTACAAAGCTAGTCTGATCAAAATAGTATGGCAAAAGCATAGTCATATAGATCAATGAGATAGAATTGAGAGTCCAGAAATAAACTGTTACAGTTATGGTCAGTTGATTTTCTACCAGAATGCCAAGTCCATAAAATGGAGAAAGAATGGTCTTTTCAGCAAATGCTACTGAGATAACTAGATATATACATACAAAAGAATAAAATTGGAACCCTCCCTCACACCATACACAAAAATTAACTCTAAATTGATCTTAGACCTAAATATAGTAGCTAAAACTATAATACTCTTAGAAGAAAACATAGGTGTAAATTTTCCTCACCTTGGGTTAGGTAATGACTTTTTAGATAAAACACGAAAAGTGCAAGTAACAAAAGAAAAAAAGTGGATAAATTGGACTTCAAAAAAGTTCCTGTGCTGCAAGTGTTACCAACAAGGAAGTGGAAAGAAAGTATTTCACTTTCACCAAATGGAAGAAAGTATTTGCAAATCATATAGCTGATAAAAGACTTGCATCCCGAATATATAAAGAACTTTTAAATTTCAATAATAAACAGATAAATGGCTCAATTTAAAAGGATCTGAATAGACATTTCTCCAAAGAAGATACACAGATGGCTAAAAAGCACATAAAAAGATGCTTAGTATCAGTAATTATTAGAAAAATGCAAATTAAAACCACAATGAGATACCACTTCATACCCACTAGGATGGTTATAATCAAAGAGACAGACAATAACAAATGTTGACAAGGATATGGAGAAACTGGAACTCTAATACATTGCTGGTGGGAATGTAAAATGGTGCAGCCACTTTGGAAAAGAGTTTGGCTGTTCCTCAAAACGTTGAGCAGAATTAACATATGGTGTACCAGTATCACTGCTAGGTATATACCCAAAGGGATTAAAATATATTCAAACAAAAACTTGTACACAAATGTTCATAGGAGCATTATTCATAGTAGCCAAAAAGTGGAAACAACCCAAACCATGAATAAACAAAATGCGGTATATTCTTATACATTTTTTAAAATTAATTAATTTATTTATTTATTTATTTTTGGCTGTGTTGGGTCTTCATTGCTGCGCGCGGGCTTTCTTTAGTTGCGGTGAGCAGGGACTACTCTTCATTGCAGTGCGCAGGCTTCTCATTGTCGTGGCTTCTCTTATTGTGGAGCATGGGCTCTAGGCATGGAGGCTTCAGTAGTTGTGACACGTGGGCTCATTAGTTGTGGCTTGCAGGCTCTAGAGCTCAGGCTCAGTAGTTGTGGCACACGGGCTTAGTTGCTCTGCGGCATGTGGGATCTTCCCAGGCCAGGGCTCGAACCCATGTCCCTTGCATTGGCAGGTGGATTCTTAACCACTGTGCCACTAGGAAAGCCCAAAATTCGGTGTATTCTTTTTTTTTTTTAATTTTTTTAAGAATATGTTGGGGGTAGGAGTTTATTAATTTATTTTTAATTTATTTTTGCTGTGTTGGGTCTTTGCTTCTGTGCGAGGGCTTTCTCTAGTTGTGGCAAGTGGGGGCCACTCTTCATCGCGGTGCACGGGCCTCTCACTATCGCGGCCTCTCTTGTTGTGGAGCACAGGCTCCAAACGTGCAGGCTCAGTAGTTGTGGCTCACGGGCCTAGTTGCTCCGCTGCATGTGGGATCCTCCCAGACCAGGGCTCGAACCCGTGTCCCCTGCATTAGCAGACAGATTCTCAACCACTGCGCCACCAGGGAAGCCCCGGTATATTCTTTTTTTTTTTTTTTTTTTTTTCTTTTTTTTTTTTGTGGTACGCGGGCCTCCCACTGCTGTGGCCTCTCCCGTCGCGGAGCACAGGCTCCCGACGCGCAGGCTCAGAGGCCATGGCTCACGGGCCCAGCCACTCCGCGGCATGTGGGATCCTCCCGGACCCGGGCACGAACCCGCGTCTCCTGCATCAGCAGGCGGACTCTCAACCACTGCGCCACCAGGGAAGCCCATACCCCGGTATATTCTTAAAATAGATAACAGTTGATTCTCACAAGCTGGATCTAGTACTCCACTGGTTCTCCCCTTCATAATTTTTTTGTTGTATAATTTTCTCAGTAGATCTCTTGATGTTGTTTCTTATAAACTTTAAAACAACTTTTTTAACTTAACAAAATGTACTTCTAAACATGTATAGGTCACCCTTAGTCTGGGGAAAAGAAGAAACCTCTTTATTTGGTTTTAACATCCTCCTCAAATTACCATCTTATTTTCTTTCTCCCATTCGGTGCAAAATAAAAAATGAAATTTCAACTTTCCATTTCTTTTCAATCCATTTATTCATATCTTCCTATAATCTGGATTGCTATTCAGATTTTTCAGAGGCCCCAGTGCCCTCATAATTATTCAGTGCTATTGTCTTTTCGTAGGGCTCATTCTCTTTGATCTTTTTATAGCATTTGACATGAGTTACTTCTTGATACTATCTTCATCCTTAAAAATGAACTTTCACATCTTATCCAGTTCTTTTTCTTATTGTTTGACATTGGCTCCTCTTCCTGTGTCTAACTCTCGTTGTTCTCAATTTTTTTTTTCTTGCTTTCCCATGTACTCACTTCCTCAGGTCACACCACAATTACAGTTTTAAGTGTTACCTTTAAAAAGGTGAATCTCATAGCATAGTCACCAGTCTTGACCTCTCTTATGAACTACAGTTCCAACTTCTGCTAGTTCAGTGGACATTCCCATTTCATTGTCCCTCTGTGACCCAAACCAGAATGTCTCAATCTTGATCTTCATTATTCCCAGAATTCCTGTCCTTGTTTTGTCTGTCAGTTGTATTTGCATTCTTTCATACCCCCAGGATGAATTCCTTCAAGTAATCCATGACTCCTACTTTTCTTCTCCCCAATTCCACGTATTAAACCACTTACCAAGACGATTCCTTCATAATTTTTTTGTTTCTCCCTTTTTTAAAGAATGTTCACTGTTCAGCTCCTGTCTGGGTTCCCATCACCCCATTTCTAAACAATTGTGCTAACCAGTCTCCTAAATGATCTTCCCACTTTAGCTTCTCTCTCTCTCTAATCCACCCAACTCATCCCTGCCAATTTACCTGTTTTAAAACATCATTTGTGGGCTTCCCTGGTGGCGCAGTGGTTGAGAATCTGCCTGCCAATGCAGAGGACACGGGTACGAGCCCTGGTCCGGGAAGATCCCACATGCTGTGGAGCAACTAAGCCCGTGCACCACAACTACTGAGCCTGCACCCTAGAGCCCATGAGCCACAACTACTGAGCCCACATGCCACAACTACTGAAGCTCGTATGCCTAGATCCCAGGCACTGCAACAAGAGAAGCCACTGCAATGAGAAGCCTGCGCACCACAACAAAGAGTAGCCCTGCTCGCTGCAGCTAGAGAAAGCCTGTGGCGCAGCAACGAAGACTCAATGCACCCAAAAATAAAATAAATAAATTTATTTTTTAAAAAAGAAAAAAACATCATTTCTCCCCTCAAAAATCTAAAATTATGCATATAATACAGCATTACTTCCTTAACCTGGGTATCAAGGCTCTCCACAACCGTCCTTTTTTACCTGAACCTTCTCTCACCTTTAAACATGCTATATATATATGCTCAACTTCATGCCTTTGCCTATGATTCCCACCTGGACAACGTATCTAACATTCATCCATGCATCTTGGCTCAGCTCCCTCTTAAAATATTCCCTTATTCGGATGCAGTGGTTGCTACTTTTTCTAAATTCATGACACCAGTGTCTGTTTCATTCATTCGTCAATCACACCTGTATTATCTTGTGCTATTTCTTGTATATTGGCCTATTTTGATATTTCACTTTTAGATTTATTTTACTTTTTGTATATGTATATCTTAACTCCTGGAAGAAAGATACTCAGTAGATAATAAGTAGATTAGAAGTGTTTTAATGTTTCCACTTTGGTTTTTATCTTTTAGTTTTTGCTTGTTTTTTATTTGATATTATCTCATAGCCTGTAGAAATGCAAATTATAAAGAAAGTCACCCAAATAAAAATATGTAGTTTTAAAGACAGAAGCAAGGTGGTAAAAAAAAAAAACAAAAAAAAAAACACCTTTGTTTAGCTTTTAAAGATGGGTTGCAAAGTGTGACATTTAACCATACATAATTATTATATATTGCTGCTAATCTCAGTTATTCCCTTTTAGGATTCAAACCTGATAGCCTTAAGAGGAAAATATCTAAACATTGTTAAGCTGTAAGGCATTTTTATTATATCCTTGAAAACTGAGGAATTTTTTTTTAAGTTTCATCAAAGAACAATTTTTTAAGGACTTAGCTATAAATCCTGGGAAATAGAAGTTTCTGATGGAATTCTTACCACTGAAATTATTTTAAGCACAACAGACCTGCTGGTACTCACTATTGTAAGATCCCTTAAAATCCAGCTGTCAACCAGGTGGTCATTCTTACACTGGAAAGAGTAAGGTATTATTTCTTGTGCATATTTATTTTTGGCAAATGATTCTGTGCTTGCCCTAACTGGTTGAAGGCCAAACATATGTCCATAAGTTTAAGACATTGATACAAATCAGACACATATTTTCATATAAGCCCTGACAGGAAACACACATAGATCTATGAGTAATTACAATTACATCTGTCAGTGTTTTCATGTTTGCCATCTGCATATAATAAAATTATTTTGATATTTCATTTTAGTGAAGCAAATTGTATGCATATTGGACAAATACTTTATTGCTTAACTAGATCTTAGTTTTATCATTTTCCAATAAATGTTTTATAACCAAGGGCTCTTTTTTTACTTTTTTTTTTTAACTTGTGATCTTATTAAGTTCATTCCTAGTATACCTTTCACTGCATTTTGAGGTTATTGTAAGTTCCATGTAAGTCTAGTTTATAGCAGTCTTTTATTTTAGAGATATACTTTATTCATATGATTTATTTACTTTGAATAGATCATTTGAATAAAAGTAAGAATCATAAGTGCTAGAAACCATACTAATTATATACATAGATTTGATTTTAAAAACAAGTTGTGTTAGTTTTTTCATAGATTAATGATTGAATAAAAGGTAATCTGAAATAATAAAGATAAAAATATGAGGCTTTTTTTTTAATCCCTTAATATATCTGGACCTGGCTTGGTAAATGCCAAATTATTTTTCAAATAGTATTATAAAATATATAATATACAATTAATTTAATACTTCAGAGAGGCACAGAAATTAAACAGGGTTCCTATCAGGGAAACTTACTGAAATGCTTTTTCTACAGCTTCAGTGGCCAAAAGACAGCACTGGAATGTGAGAAAATAATTTTGGTTTGTTTTAACGCCTTAGAATGTTACAAATTAATCAAGTGCTACTTAAAGTCTAGAACTCATTAACTTTATAAGTTTTGCTTTTCCCATGACAGAGATTAAGTTATAGCATAAAGCTTCTTTAGTCCCTCACTTGATCAGGTTACCATCCCCACTGTTCAAGTGCCCTCGTACCAACTACTTAGTGAGTTCAGCGTAGGCAGTGCTGAGTCCAGCGACATAGAAGTACTAGTTTACTGTTATGTAATGCTTACACGAAACCACACATGAATCCATTCTGGCTCTTTCTTACCTCAGTAATTTGCTTAAGTAAAGCAGACTCATATAGTTACTGCACCTAGAATAAACACACTCACACATACACAGTCAAACAGAATTCACTTGTTTACACACGCTCACTAAAGAGAAAAAGCAAAGTAGATTTTAAGTATTTGATAAGCTTCTTATTAACGAATCTTAAAAGTAAGCTGTACAATCAGTGGATTTAAGGGCCACAAGGACATGTAAGAGTTACATATTGAATAATGAGAGTCCTGACTAAACCCAAGTGCCAGCTAATCACTAAAAGACATACCTCAGCAGTGTAGATTTGCCAGATTGTTCTTCAGAGAACAAGCAAATAAGTTAGTGATACAGTGGTGTGAACAAACCGTTACGTAAGAGTGTGTATTCTCAGTAAACTAAAATCAGTGTTAATATACAAGCAAAATGTAGTAGCATACATACATATGTTTGCAGGGTTTTTTTAATTTTTTACTTTATGTGGAGTAGCTGAGTTTATGGCATTTGTAGAACAGATTGAGGTTTGTGATGAAAAGGGAAACAAAAGGAAAACTATTGAGTGAACAGCAGGGCCCATTTGATGTGATTATGAAAGATGTTTCTTTATTCTGATTTCTCTTTTGCAATCTGAAGACAGTAGCAGGGGTTGCAAGCAGAATTTATCATAGGTTGTCAATCACTGTCGTTCAGCATTTGCAGGGAAAATGTCTTTATTCAAGGACAGCTGAGCAAATCAGAGGCATAGATTTGCAGTTAGTAGCCTGTCCAGCCAACACTAAATAAACAAGGACAGGGTAGACAAACCAGCCTCTCACATAAAAATATAATGGACTCCACTGACCTCGCTGCCCTCCATTCAGCTTCAATCCCAGTTGCATAAAAGCTTCACTGCCCACTTTCAATTTCCTTTAATTACCTACATGATGTAGATAAGAAAATGAACCTCACTTATAGTCAGTGATCACACACAGGAAATTAACTAGACAAGTTGTTTAAAATGAGAGGAGTAATTTGGAGGTAAATAGAGTGTCCTACTGAGGAAGAAGTAGCTAGAAAGGGTTTTTGTTTGCTTGTTTGTTTTTAAGCAGGGATTTTATTATTTTACTAGCTCTCTCCGCTGATCCTGGGTTTGCTGCTTTCCTAATCAATCTAAGTAAAAAATCTCCATTGCAAGTATTCTGAAACACCCAGAATAAAATAGTTTGAAGGAGGTAAGAGCTAAGTAAAGTAGTGAAGCAAACACACCACATTCTAAAGAGCTTAGAAAAATTGTGAACTGTAATCCCAGGAATAAATGATCATGGTTTTCACAGGAGGGTCTGGCGGAGTAGTTGAGGGTTAAATAGCAGTGTCTTCAGTGAGTCTTCATTTTTAATTGCTTCCTGAGTCCCTAATCAAACCACAAAAAATTAAATTGAAAGTGCTGATAATATTTTTATGAATTCTAATTGATCTAAAAATCAATATTTTCTGTTTCATTCTTGTGGTTCACAGCACTTAAATTTTAATTAGAAAACACTGTAGGGTTTCAGGGTACTATAACTATATATAATACTTTGTCTTCAGAAAAGTTGGACCAAGTGTCTAATATAAATGATTCTTCCTCTTCCCTGTCTCTTCATACTATTTTGAGTTAGGTCACTGAAGAACACTGAAAAGAGCATCTTTCCTGATCACACATTGATGTGCTTTTGTGAACATTTAATTAATATGAATTTAAAAGAAACCTAATTGGAGATTGGAAACTAAAGCCTACAGTATCAAACCTATAGTTCAAGAGGATATAGTTTCTCAATATTTTATCTTTAATTTGACTGTCTCTTGTATTGAGAATATTGTCTTTCAAAGAACGAATATTTTCTGTAACACAGTTACAGAAAAATTGTATGATTATTTGGATAAAATGTATGTGCCACTACTAGTAAAGCATTGGTAAAAAGTAATAGTGATCTTGTTTCTTTGAATAATATTTAAGAATCATGATAGTTTTAAAAGTGAGTTAATGAAATGTCATTTTAGATCGGGAAGTATTTTTACATAATAGTAAACAAACGTTTACAACTGAAAACTGTAGAACAAAACTCAAATAATTGGATCTGAAGCCTCAGTTAACATTCTGTATGTGATCAGATATGGAGATAATTATTATAGTAATAATGCCTGACATTATACCAAGTCTTACAGCTTTCAAGTGTTTAATAAACACTATCACATTGAATCCTCACACTTTGGGATTTGTCACAATTTAAGACAAGGAATTTGGGACTTAGGGAAGTTCAGTTACTTTCAGAAGATCACATAGCTTGTAAATGGCAGAGCTGCAAACCAACCTGTTATATCAGTTCCTAGACCCAGTGTTCTCTCTACCACCTCTCACCGCGCATCCCACCCTTGTGATCTGTAACGTCTCTAAGGGGATGAATTACCTACTACATTCTTTGGATTCCCCTTTAATTCAAACCCTGGAAACAGAAAAGGAGGGATCCTCAAAGGAAGTAATAGCTTTTGATGAGACCTCATTTAATTATGGATAATTTTTAACTACAGAAACTATTATTGATTTGATATTTTATAAACATAAATCTAATGTCAACTCTTTGAAGATCTCAAAAACATTGCCTGGGTCAAATTTAATAACGAAAAAGACATTACTTCTCAAAAGAATATGTTAAATAATAAAATCTATGTAAGCATTCTAAAGAGCGTTTTCCTATAATAAGATTCTGTGTCCCTCTTTTCCACCTCAAGTTTGAACCTTATCCTATCACTTTTCCCTTTTTTACCTAAAAAAAATGTTTTACTGTCTTTCAGCTCAGTTGAAACCTCCCCAAAGATACCTTCCCTGACCCACTGTTATTATTTGTACTCCTCCTTCCTTATACTTGTCCACTTGTCATTTTACATTTATTCATGGTCAATTTTGATTGAGGTCTGGCTCCCCCACGTGACTGTAAAGCTTCATGAGGGTAGGGGATCCATCGTTTGTTTTTGTGCATCACTGTGTACACAGCAGTAGTATATGCTGAAGAAATATTTGGTAAACAAGTGACTCAGCACACCAAGACCTTGTCCATTGTGGTTATTAAAATGCTTTTCTTTGTTATTACTAAAGTGTATAGATTTTGCCAAGAAATTAAGGAACCCTTAGCTTAATTAATAAAGGAACCCTTTGATTGCTTTTATGCACCAGGAAAAGGCATCACTAAATTAAACTTTTCACTAAGATCACTGTCTTTGGGTAATCTACATTAAAGATCTGATTGCTCCCCTAATCAACCTAGAAGGATCTCGCTACTGCAGAGCATTTTTTCTGACCTAAAATGTACTCAGCTGTTAGCAGACTCATCTGATACTGATACTGCTGGCAGTGAGCAAATTCACAATCCTTGTGAAGCAGGGGATAAAAGCAATAAATCAGGGGTAATTCAAGCAGAATTGGCGTGGTTTGGAGAACAGTGGAGTCACATCTTACATGGAGTTTAGATTCTAACGCAAGCAAATACAATAAAAATCGCTAATGATAAAATTTACCTGAAAATAACCCCAGAAGTAGAATAAGCGTGATTTTGAGTAGTCAGTCTTGTTCAAATACACTGGTTCTCAGTGAGTTCAACACTACTAGTTTTCCCTCTAGTGTTGGAGCAGATCATTGTTTCTTTAGTTTAGCACCAAATGAAGTAGTTGGCTTGCATTTAGAAGTCATATGTCATACTTTATGAAAAAATGTGCATCTTTGGATACTAGAATCATACGTCACAGAAGGATGTTCACACTTTCAGAGGTATTTCGGAACTAAGACTGGGAAATACCTAGTTTATATTCTTGCCTCCCAATCAGTCAATCAATATCTAATTAATATCTCTCTCTCTCTCTCTCTCTCTCTCTCTCTCTCTCTCTCTCTCTCTCTCTCTCTCTCTCAATCACTCACTCACACACATACACATACACACACACACACACACACACACACACACAGTGTGGGGAAGAGGGATATGTAAGGTATATAATCAGATTTGAACAGGATTGTACAGAGGGAAGTGGATTACTTAGCTAACACTATTAGTTAGTGCTTTTAGCCAAATTCTTACTTTCCATATAATTTGATTTTAATTTAACTTTTCATATAATTTGTAAGTCTAAACCTATTTCCTACATAGCTAAAACCTGGAGGACCAATACAGTTTACAGTATTAAAATAGCTATTCGATTGTCTCCTGGAAAAAGATCAGAGGAAGTTGTATTTTATGAACAGTAGAAAGAAATCTAAATATGAATAAATGTTAAACTATGAAACAGATTTAAAGCTGATTTCTTCTCCCTCCACCTCCACCCAACTATCTGGATTGTGGTCCTCTCTTTTAAGTGTATTTTGCATGCTTAACAGAAAGCTCCTGCTCACGGAGTGTTCCCAACCTCTCTTCTATTAATAGCATCATTCTCCTCATCCCTGAGGCTTAAACCTTAGACCCCTCCTTATCTGTTTTTATGGATCTGCTCGTACTATTTTCTGTGCCTGGAATGCAAGGAATCTTTCTCCCTCTCTCCTCTTCTACAAATTGTTCTAAGCCTAGAACAAACAGTATCTCTTTTAGGAAACTTTCCAACACATCCAATTCACTTCAGTGCTCTTCTCTCAATAACAGTATTTTATTCTGCACTTAGAATAATTATTTATATAAATTGTTTTCTCCGATGTTTTAATTTCCTTTAAAAAAAGGTCATGTTTTAGATTTCTGAATTGTCTTTTTCCTTATCTGCTGTTATATTTTTCTTAAGCCATTTGGCAAGGCTAGGATGGACAGGTGTTGATGGGGTTTTGAATGGAGCCCAGATATTAGGTTGAGATGTGTTAGTTGTCGGGTGACAATGCTTCAGTCCTGAAATTTACCTGAAATCAAAAATAATAGCACTGCCATATATAACTGGTCCCTCTTTAGCAGATGACTTCAGAGAAAGCAGGAAAGAACATAAATGGCATATGAAAAGAAAACCAAAATGACACATAGGGGCAAAACATTATTAACTGCTAATGTGTCAGCATATACTTCTTACATAAAACAGCACAAAGTGGTAAAGACAGTGTTCAAAATAGTGTAAAGTGCTGTGATATTTTTGACTATTGCAAAACAAAGATGAGACAATTCGTGAATGAGAGAAAATGTAATGATTATTTTAATATTCCTATTAAATGTTTAACTGAATATTATAAAATTTTATTTGTTTATTTATTCAGTTCAGTTAAACAGAATGTTCCAAATATTCACTTAGGATATTTTTTCAGATGTTACATCATTTGAAATTATTTTTAGACAACATTTTTCAGTCTCTTGGACTTACCATTTTCCCTCCCATTATAGGGCCTTTGCATATACTACATACTGTTCCTAGAACACTCTTCACGTCTTTGTTCATCTAGTTACCATCTGCTCATCCTCTGTACCACAGCATATCTGCCTTTTCCTTCAGGAAATTTGTATGACCTTCCTAACTTGGTCAGATTTCTTTGCTAAACTCTCATGCTTTTATGTATTTCTTCTTCGTAGAATTCGTCACCATATCAAATTCACCTTTATTTATGTGACTGAATAATGTCTGTCTCCCTCATAGGGTGGATATTCAACAAATATTTCTTACTATTTCCTATCTGTTGCCCTTATTCTGTGTTCCTGTTTCTGTCTTCTACTTTCTCTGTCTTTTGTGGTCTTAACTGAGCTGTTTACATGATTCCATTTTCTCCTTTCTTAGCATATCAGCTATACTTCTTTTTTTGCTTTTCATAGTGGTTGCCCTAGAGTTTACAATGTACATTTACAAGTAATCAAATTCCACTTTCAAATAATACTATACTACCTAATGGGCATGGAACCTTATAATAATAAAATAATCATAATTCCTTCCTTCCATCTCTTGTATCATTGCTGTCATTCATATCACTTATATATAAGACAAGTCATATACATAAGCATATAACATATACATAAGCATACATAATTGTTCAAAAATATTATTTTGAACAAAGTATTATCTGTTAGATCAATTAACAATAAAAAAATAAAAGTTTTTATTTTACCTTCACTTATTCTTTCTTCAGGGTTCTTTCTTTCTTATATAGATCCAAATTTCTGACCTATATTATTTTCCTTCTCTCCAAAGTACTTCTTATATTTCTTGCAAGGCAGGTCTACTGGCCTGCTGGCAACAAATTAACTCAATTTTTATTTGTCTGAGAAAGTTGTATTTCTCTTTCATTTTTGAAGGATAATTTCACAGGATATAGAATTCTAGGTTGGTGGGGTTTTTTCCTCAACACTTTAAACATTTCACACCACTCTCCTTTTGCTTGCATGGTTTCTGAAGAGAGTAATTCAGAAGTAATACTTACCTTTGTTCCTGTACAGGTAAGGTGTTTTTTCCCTCTGGCTTCTTTCAGGAATTCTGCTTTATCTTTGATTTTTAGTAGTTTGAAGATAATATGCTTAGGTGTAACCTTTTGTGTGTGTGTGTGCTGTTTATTCTGTTCAGTGCTCTCTGAGCTTCCTGGATCTGTGGTTTGGTGTCTGACATTAATTGGAGAGGAGGGGAATTCTCAATCATTATTGTTTCAAATATTTCTTCTCTTACTTTCTCTCTACTCCTTCTGGTATTCCCATCATACATATGTTACATCTTTTGTCATTGTCCCACAGTCCTTGGATATCCACTTGTGTTTTTTTCAGTCTTTGTTCTCTTTGCTTTTCAGTTTTCAGAGATTTCATTAATATATCTTCTAGCTCAGAAATTCTTTCCTCAACCATGTCCGGTCTACCAATAAGCTCACCAAAGGCATTCTTCATTTCTGTTAGTGTTTTTGTATTCACCATTTCCTTTTGATTCTTTTTTAGGATTTCCATCTGTCTGCTTCCATTGTTCATCTGTTCTTACATGCTGTCTATTTTATCTGTCAGAGCTGTTAGCATATAAATCATAGTTTTAAATTCCTGATCTGTTAATTCTGACATCCCTGCCATGTCTGGTTCTGATGATAGCTCTATTTCTTCAAATTGTGTTTTTAGCCTTTTGGTATACCTTGTAATTTTCTTGGTAGCTGGACATGATGTACTGGGTAAAAGGAACTTCTATAAATAGGCCTTTAGTAATGTGGTGAGGTGGGGCATGGTGGTATAGGGGAAATATTCTCTGGTCCAATGATTAGGTCCCAAGTCTTCAGTGAGTCTGTGCCTCTGCACTGTGAACTTCACAGCCATTTCTACCCTCACCCCTTGGGTGGGACAGGATGGCTAGAGTGAGCTGGAGTGGAGTATTTCCCTTCTCCCACACTCAAAGCTTGAGCTGGTTACAGTTGAGTACTTCCATTCCCCAGGTCAGTTAAATTCTCATAATATATCCCAGAAGGGTTAGGCTCCAGTTAACTAGTTTCTCCTGAGAGCAGGCCTTGTTAAGAAGGACAGAGTGCTCTAGTGTATTTCAGGATGGTTCTTTTCCCCTCCCTTTGCTAGAAGCCCAAGGCGATTTTTCTCTGATATTTACTGTGGGAATGTGGTTGAGCTCCTAAAGGTAAACCTCACAGTATTGTGGGGGCCCCCTATGACTGGGTCCCCCTGGAGTTTTTAGCTCTCAGAGTTGTCTGTACTGAACCTCCCACAATTCATCAGTTACAGTTCAGGTTTTCTTACCTCGACGCTGATTCCCGAGGCATTTTCTGCTTGTGAGCCTCTGCTCCTCTTAGCCGTGACTCCCTGCATTTGCCTGCGTTTCCAATCTTGGAGGCAGCGGTTTGCCCTGTGTTCTGCCTTCTCATGGATTCAAGACGTGTTGGTTTTTTCAACCTGTTCAGCTTTTTACTTGTTGGGGTGGAGTGGTGGCTTCTAAGCTCCTTGCATGTGGAACCGGAAACCCCCAATTTTGAACAATTTTATTTTAATCTAATGTATTACAGTAAGTCTTAAGTTAACGATCCTGGTCTTCACCCTTTTCTTATCTCACCAACCCTATCCTCTTCCCGCTTTTTCCTGGCCCTGCCTTATTTCTTCCACTCATTCTATAGATCCTCACTTAAATACCTCTTTTTCCAAGACGCTTTCCCTGACCTTCTTAAATAACTAAGTCCCCAAACTGAATATCCCTTCAGCACTCTGTGCTTACCATATCATAATATTCATTTCCACTTTCAGGACCTGTTTTTCCCTGATGAACTCTCAGTTTCTGGTTCATTGCCTGGGTCCACTATCAAGCATAACATTTGATGCTTACTAGGATCTGTATCGTTTTAGTTGACTGTATAAAAGAGCATTCATGAATTTCAGTTGTATTATACATTACTAGCTTTTACTTAATATTAATAGTAGTACTGACCAAAGCAGAATTTTAAGGGATATGGTTATCTTACAGTTTTTCTAAAGCATGTTTTAAATGTCAGTAGTTAAATCTAAGAAGTACATTAAATATTATACTTTTGATACAGTACATTTATATGTACATTATATATATATGGGTTTGTTTGTTTTTTCAGGATGCAGAAGAATACACAGATTTGCCAGTAAGACACAATGAAGATCATATGAATAGCGAACTGGCAAAATGTCTTCCATTGGAATCAAATCCTCATTCATTTGACAGCCCTCACACCAAAGCTCATCTCCTACTGCAGGCACATCTCAGCCGAACCATGCTGCCCTGCCCAGATTATGACACTGATACCAAAACAGTGTTGGACCAAGCTCTCAGAGTATGTCAGGTATGAAAGTCATTTCTAATTACCTACATTTTCTCCCATTCTTGCTGGTTTTTTTTCTTTTTAGAATAAAATATACTTGCATTTAAAGATTTTTATTGTAGCATTGTCGAGAAAAAATCTGGTGACTCAAATTAAGGATTTTTGAAGGAAAAGCAAATATAAATGCAGTAAGATAACAATTTTAGTCATCCATTCAATCGAAATTTACTGAAAGTAAACTAAGTGCCAGGTACCTTGCTAGGTTCTGAGCATACAGCAGTGAACAAGACAGAAGAGAACCTGCTGTAATGGGCTTTCACTAGAGTTGGCAAGACAGACAATTAAAAATATAAGTCAAGTGGTGATCACTGCTATTTTAAAATAATAATAAAGCATAATAAAGGATATATGGAGAAAGATGGAGAGTGCCATTTTGTACTATTTTTTAATGTGGTATTCTGGGACTGTCTTTCTTATGAGGTGACATTTAAGAAACAAAGGAAAGGAGTGAGCTGTGGGGTTATTCCAAACACTAAGAAGAGCTAGTGCCAGGATTCATATAGGAACTTACTAGGTATATTCAAGAAAAACCAAGGCGGCCATTATAAAAAAGATGAAAAGGAGTGGGTAGAAATGAGGTCAGAAGATGGGTGGGAGTGGAGATTATAGATAAAATGAGGTCAGGTCACATAGGGAGTTTGTAAAACCATGGTAAGAATTTTGGATTTTACTCTGAATGAGAGAGAAGCTATAGAGCAGTGGTTCACTAATGGTTATGGTGGCTATATCTATGAGTATTTACCATATTAAGGAAAATGGAAACATTCTCAAATATTTATTACTTCATTTTAAAATAACACTAATATACCCATTATTATGTAATGATTTTTCATGAAAAATAACTATTTTCCAAAACAGTTAGTGAGAACTGTAATAGCATTTTACATTTTTGCAGGTATCTTTCATGTCTAGCTTAATAGAAGTCAGCTAAATTTGTTTAGCACCTTTTGCAAGCAGTCTGTTACAATATGGTGTTTTAGTTGAAGTATATGAAGGAAATCCAGCCTCACTGAGATATGTAGTTTAAAGAAGGAAGAGTATTTTTATAGCCTTTTCAGAAAATTTTAGATATTCTCTGATACTATACAAAACCTTGACATGTTATATTCCTTAGTTAGTTGCAGTGTGGACTCTGAAACCGTATCAATGAACTTTATACTTTGAAAGCTATAAGGCTAGGCAAGAAATGATGGTGGCTGGACCAGGTTGGTATGGGTGAGACTGGTGAAAATTGGTTGGGTCCTGTATATTTTTTTAAGGACAACCTGCTAATGGATTCGACAAGTGTTTTTAGGGAGAGCAAGGAGCCAAAGATGATTCCAAAGCTTTTCTCCAGAGCAAGTGGAAAGCTGGAGCTGCCATTTGCTGGGAGAGGACTGTGAGAGGAACAGGGTGGGAGAAGCACACCTAAAGGATTGAGCTTATAAGAGATTTTGATTTTCTACATTATGGCTTTTGGGACATTTATATATAAAAAACAATTTTTAAGATTTTCAAAAGACTGGTGTTTTTAAAGGTAGAATAAATGAGTCTGTGAAGATTTGTATAAAGGCATTTGCAAAATTAAAGACTTAGAAATAACCCAAGCATCTTTCAGGTTATAGAACACTGCCAAATATTACAATTCCATTTATTAATTCTTTATCTGTGTGGAATATCTACATAAATATATGAAAATATTTCTAGAGAGAAGATCCAGAATAGTATTGACCAAAAGATTAAGTAGCCGTCTCTGTGTAGCAGCAGCATTTGAGGTGATTTTTAATTGCTTCTTTATGCTTTTCTGAAATGTTTGAATGTTTTCAATGAGCTGCTAACAATTTTATGATCAGAAAAAAAAAACCTTAATTTTGTTATTTAAAAGAATAGGCCTGTTTCATAAAATAGAGTATGCACAAACTATCGGGAATTAGAAGGGAAATAAGGCTATAATAAACAAGTAAATTATTTTTATACCTTTTTTATAACTAACATTTGGTTTATCTCTCTAGGAAGATGGTATGGCACTCTTTATTAGTCACACTTTATAAACGAAGGTTAAAGTTCCTAAAGTTTTAGCTGTGGCCCTGGATACTCATTTGTGTTTCCTCTAGCTATTTTTTCCCTTCAAACAGTGACCTGTTAATGAGCTCAGGGGTCAGGAAGGGTTGGAGAGATGTTGCAGGAGGAAATAAATTTTTATACTTACAGGTATACTTAATAGGTGTACATATTTATATCATATATAAAAGTTACAGTGTATACAAACTCATTCATACCTTTTCACCACAGTTAATAATGATTCAAAGGCTATATAATAATAGAAATTAGCAGTTTCACAAGAAGTCTATTTCTAAATTTACTGTAAGGGAAAAGGATTCAATCAGGTACTTTTAGCCTCTATTTCGATATTATGTACAGTTTCGTGGATATTTATATTTCTTGATATTTTTTTTACTCCTTCTAAATAACATCTAAAGAGAAATCGTTTTCTCTTTAATTATAAAAGTAATACACGTCATTGTAGAAATTTGGAAGAGCAATGTATTAAAATTAAAGTCATTCATAGTAATTATATCTTCACCCTCATCAATACGAGGCTCTTTTTTTGTTAATGAATTAATTTAATTCAAAAAATTTTTTTTATTTTTTTCATTTTGAAATAACTTCAGACATAAAAAGTTTGTAAAAATAGTACAATGAAATTTCCATATATCTTTCACTCAGCTTCCCCTAATGTTAACATCTTGCCTCAGTACTGATCCAATCCTGTTAACTAATCTACAGACCTCATTCCAGTTTTGTCCATTTGGATTTTATCCCACTAATGCCTTCCTCTGTTCCAGGATCCAGTCCAGGATCCCACATTGCATTTAGTTGTCATGTCCACTTTAGTCTCCTTGACTTTCAGGACGTTGGCACTTGTGAGGAGTATTGGCCAGGTATCTTACAGAGCTATCCCTCAGTTTGGGTTTGCCTGATATCCCCTCATAATTACATTGGAGTTATATATTACTGGCAAGAATACCATAGAAGTGATGTTTTGTCCTCTCAGTGTATCATATTGGGAGACTAGTGACATGGATTTGTGTTATTACCAGGGATGTTAACTTTGCACACTTCAGGTGGTGTCTGCCAGGTTTCTCCACTGTAAAATTACTTTTTTTCCTTTTGTAACTAATATGTTGTGGTGATATACTTTGAGATTATGCAGTTATCCTGTTTCTCATCATATTTTCCTACATTATTTTCATCATCCATTGGTGACTTTTGCCTGAAACAATTATTACTACTGTGATTTTCTATTTCCATCATTCCCAGAATTTCCATTTTCCTCCATTTATTTACTTTATTTATTTATTTATTTATTTATTTATTTATAAGTATAGGCTCACTAGTGTTTGTTTTTATTAGAGAGTGGTTTTAGAGAGTATAATCTGGGTGCTTGTTGACTCCATCACTACCTGGGTATTATTGCCTCTGGCCCCCTCAGTGGGCAAACCTAGGAAATATAAGTTTGTATACATAGACATCTATATCTATTTGTATATCTACTTAGCTGTGTGTGTGTGTGTGTATGTTTGGGTATGTGGAAAATATTTGTATTCATAAAACCATGAGTTCATTCTAATACCTCCAATTCCAGTTTAACACCAAGGGTTCATTATAGCCTTCCCCTTTTTTAAATTGTAACTCTTTTCTCCACCCATGAGAAACTTGGCTCTCATTAATCAAAATATGTTTAGTTAATTCCCCCATTCTAGCATACTCCTGATGTAGTTTTAGAATGACTAACGCTTACTCCTGCAAAAAAACAAGTTTACTAACTAGAGTACAGTAGTTGTGTATAGTTCTTTTTTGTCTTTGGAGGCTCAGAGTTTCTTTTTCTTTTTTGTATTTACACAAATACACACTTGCTCTCTCACTTTCTTCCTTTGCACATTTTTATCATGTTTTTATTACCTTTTTTTACTTAATAATTGACAACATTAAATATTCTTCTCAAGCATAATTTCTAATGGCTGCACTATATTTCTTCATAAGAAGGTCATAGTTTACTTAATTAGTTCCCTGTTGTCAGACATTGTGCAGTTTTCCTTTAGTGTAAATTATTACATTAGTTATGCTTATAAATATGGATTTGGCTTTTCAGAAGCCACCTGAAAAGAAACTTACTTGTAAAGAGATGGCAACCAGCTTCATATCCTAAATCCTCTCATTCCTGCAGTTTCTTTGTAAGATTGTGATAAAAGTAACAAGTCAGGAAGAGGAGAGAATATTAGGGTTGCTAATGGAAAATCTGGGGGGGAAGTCATGACTTGATAAAATTTTCCATGACTGAGTGACAGTTTTCATCATTGTACCCTATTGTTCTCATTTGATACATGGATACTGTTGGCCTAGAAAGCATTGGTTCAAGCAGTTTTCCAAGCTGCAGTCCTGCTGGCTGATTGAAAATTATACTACTGCCCTCATGGGACATCAGCATGATCTTGTGTTCTGTGTATGGGACTCGGTGCCACCAGCTCTTACTATAAATTCAGCTCTGTTCCTTAGAGCCTTAGTATAAGGCCTTAGGCAAGTCACTGAACCCCTGCAGTCTGAGTAAAAATTACACCTTACAAGAGTGGGACATTAGTTAATATTTATAAAGTAAACAATGATTTGAAGACTCGAACTAGGTCTATCTTAGTCTCCTCATTCTTAGTAATTCTTTTACTTCCTTGCTTTTCCATGGTCATTTAACTCTAAATTTTTTATTCCCTTTAATTTATAGAAATGTACCTTTTACATGAGCTACCATTTAGATTATGAAAACTCTGTATGACTTACCTGTGTCCTGGGAAATCTTTTACAAAAGAAAACATACTTGTTGTAGTAGTATTCACTCTGGCTTGAGGTCAGAATGCACAGTATACAGCCTGCCTTCTCTTCTTGTACCCATTTGAAATTATGTATCACGGTCATTTGTGTCATTTGGAGGTTTAAGGTGTTTTTGTCATGGTTCTTAATATTTTACTGTTACTAGCATTTCCATCTCCATCCCACCCAACAAAACTAAGAGTAAAAATTTCTGTACGTATCTTAAATTTTTTAAACCTGCTTAAAATACACTAGTTTATAAATTGAGCAATTATGGAATTGATTATTCATGTCATTAGTCTTTGAGATCCTCTTCTTGATTATGTTAACTCTAAAATATATTTGTAATATGTAGTAAATGATGTGACATATTTTGTGTGCCAGATGTACCCAAGAAAAACTTTATGTTAGCTTTTATGGGAGGATGGTAAATAAGAAATACCAAAAATTAGAGTGACTTGCCTAAATTTTTCAAATTTGATGGCAAAGTCAGAACTGATGAAAAGTGTCTGGTGTTTTGATTAGCCCCCCACTTTTTTTAATCAAACGACAAAGAAATTGGTTTTCAAAGAAGTCACATAACTTAGTTTTGAGGCAGTCCATGCTGAAACCAAATGGAGATAGCAGGACTTTAAATCCTGCTCTAATAGCTCTGATCTTTTCTAAGAAGTGCCCTAAGTCTTTACGTTAAAATCATCTTCATTTAAGTGAAATATAATTAAATACCAAGCCAAATAGTATAAGAGTACAGGTTTATATCTTAGCCACGCCCACTACCTCCTCTGTGGTATCTACAGCAAAACTGCCCAGTAACTGGACACTTTCAGATGTTTAAGGAAAAAAGGGAAACCATGGCTCAAGGAGCTGACTCAGTGATCTGAGGACCAAAGGGCTGTGTGATTCAAAGTGTAATTGTGCTGTCAGTTTGCTGGGTTAATTCTGGAAAGTTGCTTTCAGATATAGTAGAGGCCATATTTACCCTTCAGCTAATGCTATCTACCCTGCACCCTAAGTTTAATACATCAAAACATCTGTGTGCACAGTAATACTCTTAACGACTACAAGATACATCTCATGAAAGGAGAACACACACACACACAGAAATATGACAGTGTAGAGTGATTAGAAAGATCTCTGGAAACCTGTGCTTCCAAATTGAAATTAATGTGTATTAAATACCAAATTCAACCAGAATATTTGGAGAACTGCATACCATCCCTGTACCCTACACCAAAAAATTGCTATTTAATGACGGTCCATAAGGCAGGCCATCATTAACAGTGGTGCTGGTGAACATTTACTGAGGATTTTCTTTGTACCAGGCTCTGTTCTACTTGCTTCACATTGCATAGACTCATTTGCCCTAATAATCCAAGGAAGTAGTACAATTATTATCCTTATTTTACAGATGAAAACTAAGTAACTTTCCCAAGATCATAGCAGAAAGAAAAACAGTTTTCAGCATAGGTTGGATATATAATAAAAGTTTATCTTACTGGGTTTCCTTTGCCCTGTAAAGATGGATCTAAAAAATGTACTCATGGCCTAGTCAGGATTTATTTTAAAATGTGAGAACTTCACAGGAATTTCTACATTTTTTTAGACCAAGAATTGCCACTAGAACATGAATAATATTTTTTAATTAATCCCTTCTTTTCAATGTATACTCAAATCACCTCCCTTTAATTACTCTAGTTCCCTTTCAACAGTCTGCCTATAATTACTTTAACCAGTTTCCAAGAGGGACTTGTTAATATGACTGATATTTGTAATTGCTTTATTATATCACTCTATAGTGTCCAGTTGATATGTTTTTTTTGTTTCAGCTGCTTATGATCCTTCTCGAAGGTTTCATATCAAGATAGGTAACGCAGTGAATTAGCCATTTACTTCCTCAGAGTCTCCCCTAAAACTACAATAATTGGAAATAATGGGGGAAAGATCAGATTGCTGATACAACCAACCACAGGAAGAAAAAGGAATGCCATAATAATTATAAGATACTCCTAATAATAAGTAGTGATGCACACCATAATGACTGTGCTTAGGTTGACTATTACAACACACATACACACATTTTATGTTTCTCTTTCATTCTTCACCATTTGCCTTCTCTGCTTACGTTAGGTTCTTGGCTTCTTTCACTGGGTAACCACCACCACCACCACTAGCGGGGCTCCCCTGGAGGCAGCTTTTGTCCATCCCCCTGGTCCTTTTTGAAAAACTTCAAACATCTAGTAACAATAGGCAATCTCAGAGATTCCCTGTCCCAAGATACAGAACTACCAATTCCCCAAAAAAATAACAGACATCTCCTCTTTACTATTGAGGGAGTGTGAAGTTCTGTATTCTGTATACCAAGGCACATTTTATCTAGATTGAATTCATGTTCCACTGCCCTAATGGAAGTAGGCAAAAGGTAAGCCAGGAGACTGGCTTTGAAAATAATTTAGGTGATTCAGTGCCTGAAAGGAAGACCTTTAAGGAGCTGTGTTCTGGTGGGTAAGTTTCCATTGTTTCATAAATTCTTGCATCTGACTTTAATATAGGAGCTGTCATTTTACCTCATTTTTCTTTAAGGCCCAAGTTTTTTTGAACAACTAAGTTTCCAGCCTTTCTTCTCTTTCACACGAGATAATATGTAACTTATACACCACTCAAATTAATTTTATCATGTTCCAATAGGATTTATCAATTGTCACAAAAGGTGCTTGTCAAAAAATAACTTTAATAAGCTGCATAGAGAAAAGGGGGGAAATGTATGAACTGGTATGCTTTCCTCTATTCAGAAAACCCTCTTAAATTTGCAAAACTGAATCCCTAAAAGTTTATTGGTAAGGTTGTTGTTTAGCCCAAACTTCAAAACAATAATTTGACCTCTTTACCTCTCTAACAGTTTCTGATAAACTTAAAGTGTATTACATTTCAAATAACTAGTATCATATATTTTATGTAACCCACAGCTATTCTGAAAACACATTGTGTCTTCAAACTATTTTTTAAGTACTTCAATCAATAAACTTAAGATATGAATGTATGCATATATTAGAGTCTGAGAATAGAAAAGAATAGGATAAGCGAAGCAAAAGATACAATGATATGAATATTTTTTATTGATCTGGTTATTTTAACTGAGAGATACTTTGAGGATAGCTGGGTCTATATTTCTATTAACAAACGATCCCCATTTTTAGTAGATTAAAAAGCTAGAAATATTTGATGATACCAGGAGATACAACTGCCATGGAGCAAGGCTAACATAACCTTTGAGGAGTATTTACCTATGGATGCACTAAGCACAGGCTCAGTGGGCTATAAATTAAATGTATTGAAGAATGTCAGTGTCAATTAAGTGAATAAGTTCTAGAATCATAGAGTCAAATACAGTTAACAGTGAAAATAGTCCAGGTGGTGCCGAGCTTAACAAAAGAAGTATTTGGTCAAATCCTTAATCCAATACTTGACTTGTAAGAAATGTTTTGATGTAGCAATGGTAGATAAAATCTCCTGTATATTCTTAGTAGAATTCTTTCACATTTTTTTAAATGCTTATAATTATTATGATTAGATCAAATGAAAAGCTTACCTTTAAGTGGACAGTACAGCACAGTAGGCTTCAGAAAGCTTCTTCAAATCATTTTGAGGAAAAGATGGAAGGATGATAAATAAATAATTTTTAGACTTCCAAAATTGGATTATACATAATTGGTAATCTACAAGGAGTTCATGTCTGCAACTGAAGTCTCTAAAGGATCCTAAGATGAAAATAGTTTTAAATATATCTTTTATAATTTTATGGGTATGTTTCAAGGAATATTAATACTATGAGCATACATTTGGAGGATTCTGATTCATATTCAAAATATGCTGGAACCTTATCAATAACTATTTATAGTGTCACTGACTGTTAAGGTGACTTGGGCATAATTCTTGGCACATAATAGTTCTCAATATATCATGCGTGAATGGAATGAATAAATATTTCACTTTTTCCTTTCTAGTTCTTTCTTAAGAGAAGATTGAAAAGGGAGATTTACTGTGTGTGGATTCTCACAATGTTTTTAAAATTATCTGCCAAATCTGAATTGTCTACTAACAAATGTAGTCTGTTTATTGTAAACATTCATATGACCTTATCAAATTCATAGAGACAGGGAACTCTAATTCAGGCTGCTTTCCTGGCAAGAGTGCCAGGAGCTCATATTTTGCCATAGAAGCCTAGTGAGGTTTCATTAATGGATGTCTATTTCAAAACAAATAATTTTAAATGAACTTAATCCTGAGTGATTATTCTTCCAGATGCAAAGATCCACACTATGGTGCAGAATCACCATCCAGCTAGTGCTTATTTTATCCTGTATCAAAGTTACATTTTAATTCCACAATAGAACACCCAAAACACCTAAAACAAAGCACCATTCCCCACTACAGATGCAACACAGAGCTAATGCATTTAGCATTTCCAAAACTAACACAAATGTGTGGATTTTGAGGTGTAAAACACCTTCACTTACTCTTGTGGATTTACAGGTGATCTCCCTTCAAGGACTATAATATAATTTGGAAGGCTATTTCCCCCTGGATGACTCTACCTGTAAGCCTTTGAATGACAATTTGGTGCTGCTTTATTGATGATATGATGCTATTATGAAGGATCCTTCTACCTCCAGCTCTTCTCCTCATACCCACATAACAACCCTTTTCCCGGTTGGGGCTGTAGGAAATGAGTAATGCTTAACCCATTTGTGTGATCAATTCACTTAAGCAGCTACTGTGAAATGTTAATCACAACTTTAATTTGTACTGCATTAGCATTTTGATTAACTTGTAGGCTTGCTAGCACACTTGAAGCGCTTTTACTCATAGTTACAGCTCGGAAATGACTTTTTGATTAATTAAGTTTGTTAGACAGCAGCTGAGCTTCCTGAATGCTAACCTTCTGGGGGTAAAAGTTCAGGAGAAAGTTACTGTGAACAACTGTTGCTATTGAAAAAGATTCTTGTAAATGTACTTATAGCATTTTAATTATTGACAAAATATTGTATCATTACTTGCAGCTGACCTGAACCTTTAAAGGAGTGTGCCTTTCTGTCAAGAAAGCTTTTCTTCAGGTTTTCCCATCATTGTAAAACTTCTGGGAGCTCTTGAACTAAGTAGTGCAGTTTCTAGCAGATGTCTAACAACTAATGTTTTGACAGGCTGCCTAGGATGAATTTCCATGGTTTCTTTTTCAAGTAAACTTTGTATTTTAGAATAGTTTTAGACTTACAGAAAAGTTACAAAGATAGTACAGAGATTTCCTGTATATCCCACACTCAGTGTTCCTCTGTAATTAACATCTCACATCAATATGGTACATTTGTCACAATTAATGAACTTTTATTGATATAACTAAAGTCCATACTTATTCAGAATTCTGTAGTTTACTTAATGTCCTTTTTCTATTCTAGGATTCCATTCAGGACACCACATTACATTTAGTTGTCATGTCTCCTTAGGCTCCTCTTGGCTGTGAGTTTCTCACAGTTTCATTGTTTTTGATGATCTTTCCATAGTATTTTGCACTTTCATGATGTTCCATAAGTAACAACTTGGTTTCTATAAATTAATAAAATGTTTTTTCTCCTTCTGGACTAAATAAGTCTTTCTCTTCAACTCTGACCATGTATTATGTTTATGTCATTTCATTTGAACAAATGTAGCAACATTTTCTAGCCAGTTCAACCTTCCTCATGACCTTATTGTCATGTGGTTTTTTTCAATCCCTACACTATCACTAGATACGTTAGGATGACTGTCAGGAGATGTGAGGAAAAGGAGAAAGTTTCCTTGAAGAGGAGAAAGGATAAAGAGAAGAAGAGAGAATGCAGGTCATCCGAATGCTGAGAGGGAGTAGAGAGGCTGGAGCATTTCTCTCTGCTCCATATGTTCACCCTACAGCCACCGCTGGAAGACACTGAGGACTAAATTCACAGACTTTGCAAACAAGTTTAGAAAGTTTTTAACAATGGATCTTAAAGCTACATCTCATTATGCATCTGTTAACATGCCTCTTGATGTACCTTGAAAATGATAGTTTGTCTTTTAGTGACCTAAGTCAGTGTTGCTATTTCCTTGCAATGAAGTTGACTTAATTCAGTCACAGTAACTTGGATTATTTAAACCCAGAATTCAGTCATGTTTCAAAAGATATTTAATGCCTGCATATCAAATATTAAGATGTAGTTTTATAACCAAGTGGTGGATTAAAATTTATTTTGAAATTTTAGGTTTTCAAAAATCCTGTTGACAAAATTTCTTCAGAGACAATAATCAGTTAAATGCATAATACTTTTGTCTGGAGTCTGCATTTTTCTGTTAGGTAGGGAAAAAAAGGATAGATGTAAACCACTTTAAATCCTCCTTGAAATAAGACAGCGTATATGTAAATCATTCAGAGGTTGTGGAATATAGTGTGATGAGCACAGAAAGTGAAATTAGAAAACCAAGATCAAGTCTTAACTTACCACTTTTCACCATTGAGACTACAGTCACTGGACTTGTGAGTTTCAGTTTTCCCATCTGTGAAAAGGAGACAGTACTAATGTCTGCCTCATATTTGGTATTAAGAGCTATTTACAAAAGTATTTTATAGTCTACACACTACTGTACAAATATTTCATCACACTACATGTGCATACTGTCTGTACAGTTTGTATATGTTTCACTGCTACTTTTCACAATAATTGAATGAAATGTATTTGATACAAAACACAGATAAATTAGCAAGCTTGCACTTTTAAGTATAATCTATAGTAGCAGGAAACAAAGGAAAATATCTGTAGATTTGGATAAATCTATCCTTTGCAGAAATAGTTAACATCACTATGAAATTTGGTTGAATTTAAATGCCAAGACCCAGCTTGATATGCTTAGGGAATTCTTGAAATCGATTCAAAATAAGTATTGAGGACATGAGATGTATTCAAGTCAAAAAGAATGCCGTTGGCTTCAGGACCTTTACAACCTAAAAAATTCTCTTCCAGAGAGTGTCCATTCTCTGAACTCTAGTTCATTTTGATTGTGGGGATGAGGGACAGGTTGTTTCTGGTGGGGGTAGTGGTGG
The DNA here is from genome assembly GCF_026419965.1 of Kogia breviceps. Lineage (NCBI taxonomy): Eukaryota > Metazoa > Chordata > Mammalia > Artiodactyla > Physeteridae > Kogia > Kogia breviceps. The sequence continues at coordinate 33,445,238 of NC_081322.1, read as the reverse complement.
TGGTTTTACCTTTGCACAAAGCCGGGTTCTTGAGTTTGCCCTGTGAGTTCCACATGAGGATGAGGTCTGGGCTGTGTATAGTATGTGTACCCCTCTTTGTTTTTGCCTCTCCCTCTCTCCTCACTCATCTCGTCTCTCCTTTCTTTCTCTCTCCCTCCCCCTGTTGCTCTCAGTCAGACATAGGCAGACACAAACACCACCTCATTTCTACATTTTCTTTGAAACTCCTGAGCTGACTCATTCTTCCTGTTTTTCCAATAATCAAAGTCTACCTCCTCAGAGCTCTCCAGTCTTTCTTCTCAGATTCCTCCTTCTTTTACCCGTGTATATTTTACTTTGTGTCTGTAAGATTCCTTTTTCATCTGTGTTCCTAAGTCTGGATCTCTTTCCCCACCTTCCTCGAACCCCAGTTCACAGCCTTCAGCTCCATTCCAGCTCCTGCGGTCACCAGAGTGGCTTCAGCAGATGACCTTTTCAACGCTGTAATCGCATGCATCCCAAACTCCTCTGCTCTAATAGTTACTATATCCACACCACTTTTGCCATCACCTCCATGGTATCACCCTCTGACTCTCCTCTCTCACCTCACTTCTTTACCTATCAGTTTGATTGAACATTTCTGTTACTTATCAGCCGGGCATCTCTCCTCCCCTTCCTGAGCCCTCGGTCCAGTCCTCAGTCCCCTGTGACTTCACTTGTCACTGGCCCTAGAGTTGTCCATTTCAACAGTGATGTCACCAGTAACCTAAACTCTCAAAATCCGAATTCCCTGCTTTCACACCCAAATTAATCCTACTCATTATTGTCGGAAACAATCACAAAACATTTCTAATTATTTCTGTAATTTCTACTTGTTTCTAATAATTTCTATAATTATTATTTCAAAGTCATGCTGTCGAGACTCAACACTGCTCTGGTTTTTATTCACATCATTAATTCCCCCAGTACTTACTCCATACCTTTTCGTGCTCCTTTATAGTGCTTTTTTCAAGGAGGAGGCATCACCTCCAACTCGCAGAGGGGACTGAGACCCTGTGATACGAGTGCTATCAATTTACATTCTCTTCCTTCAGAGCTTCCCTCTCTCCAGTGAATTTGTGTGACGTCTCAGTGACCTGCTGAAGCCTCTCTTCTCTGTGAGGCCCTTGCTCACACGCCCCAGCAGTGGAACCCTCTTCTGATCCCCAGAGGGTCTTTTCTCTCTGCATCTTATTCTGTGCCTACTGTAGACTGCCTTCTTTTTTGACTTAGGCTTTTCTGGCCCTAACTCCAAGGGTGTTACAGTCCATCTGGAAAGATAGAAAGTGAACTTTATAAAAACAAGCAACACTATAGTGTGAGTATATTGGCATTTTATTGATGAAAGATTAAAGCTTACAGAAGATAGACACAAGGCTAATCAAACTCCTTGGTTTTTTAAATTTTTTAGATGAGAAAAACAAATACCATTAAGTCATTTGCCTCAGGTCTTAACGGTTAATTTAAAGGCACAAGCCTCTAACCTCTGAGGCCAGGCCTCTTTCTAGTATACCACACCATCTTCAAACCAGTATCAAGTGTTCATGAATTATACATCTGTTTATACTTCATCCAAACTTATTGTTTGCTTTAAACATTGTCTTGTCGGGAAGCCTTCTCAAAGTCTCATTTTATCTCGTAGCACGTTCATCAAGGAATCTTCTCTTCTAATCTAGGACCCGATGGAATTCCACACACCTTCCTCTCATCCTGAACTTTACAGGCAGCGTCCTATACGGGTTAAAAAGCAAGCACTTTGGAGTCAAGCTCCCCAGAATTTGAATCCCAGCTGTACCAATTAACCAGAGCTGTGCAGCTTTAGGTATATTTCTTTCCCTCTCTGAACCACAATGTCTTCATCTGTACAATGGGTTTTCGTTCAGTAACTTTCATAAGATGGTTATCGGAGTATCCGACAAATAGTACATGCTTAACAAACGACCACTGTAAGCAGTTATCTCAGTCGTGCCCTCAAGAGTCCCTTACATGCTCTTACCCCTTTGTTCTTTCCTGCATTTCCTCATCTTATCTCCAGGTAACTGCCGCTCTGCTATCCTCACCTCTGCCCCAAAGATGCTCATTTTAACTATTCTCGGTGCCCACTTTGTGCCCAGGATTTCTGAGTCCACATCCCTAGCCCATACTCTCTCTCCAGAGCTCATTTATACATGGGCTTCTCACCTGGCTTCAGAGTGGCACCTCGGTTAAAATGCGTTCAAAACAACACTCATTGCCTGCTTTGCTATAAATAAGTGACAACCCCACAGTTTCTGTTAATTATGGTAAGGTTTTATTTGTGGTGTAACTTTATAAATCAGTGCAATGCTAGGAATCATATGTCCACTCTCACAGCTGGAAATGACAAGGAATTCTGAGTCAGCAATCAATTGAAGTTGATTTTAACTTAGTAGGAGAAAGTCTCATGTGTGGAGTCAGCCTCCATCCATTTGTTCCCATAGACTTAGAATCATCCTAGCTTTGTCTGATAGGTAGCATGCCCAGTAGAAGATGGGTAAGAGGTAAAGGGGGATTCAACATTTGCCTAATGTTAATGCTAAGGTGGAAGAATGTGCAGAGTTTTTTCTCCTCGGTGTACTAAAGCAACCTTTTGTCGTTTAAGTATTAAATCTCTGTAAGGAACTTTGAGGCGTCTTGGGGAACTGAGCCATGATCTCCAGCTGTTACCAAAGCCAGCCCCCTTCTAAGGAGGAGCATATACCTATTAGTTCTTTTTTATTTAATACAATTTTTAAAGGTTACACTGCATTTACAGTTATTACAAAATATTGTCTGTATTCCCCGTGTTGTACAATATATCCTGGTAGCCTGTCTCACACCCAGTCGTTTGCACCTCCCACTCTCCCACCCCTGTATTGCCCGCCCACTGGTAACCACTAGTTTGTTCTCTATATGGGTGAGTCTGCTTCCTTTTGGTTATATTCACTAGATTGTTATATTTTTTAGGTTCCACATATAAGTGATATCATACAGTATTTGTCTTTCTCTGACTTATTTTCATTAGCATAATGCCCTCCAAGTGTATCCATCTCACTGCAAATGGCAAAATTTCATTCTTTTTTATGGCTGAGTAGTATTCCATTGTGTATGTATACACCACATCTTCCTTATCTGTTCATCCGTCGATGGACACTTAGGTCACTTCTGTATCTTGGCAGTTGTAAATAATGCTGCTATGAACATTGAGGTGTATGTATCTTCCGAATTAGTGTTTTCATTTTCTTTGGATACATACCCAGGAGTGGGATTGCAGGATCATATATTAGTTCTATTTTCAGTTTTTTGGAGGAACCTCCGTACTGTTTTCCACGGGGGCTGCACCAATTTACATTCTCACCAACAGTGCACGAGGGTTCCCTTTTCCCCATATTCTCGCCAACATCTGTTTGTGGTCTTTTTGATGATAGCCATTTTGACAGATGTGAGGTGATACCTCATTGTGGTTTTGATTTGCATTTCCCTGATGATTAGAGATGTTGAGCATCCACTCATGTGCCGCTTGGCCCTCTGCATTCCCTTTTTGGAAAAATATCCATTCAGTTCTTCTGACCATTTTTTAATTGGTTGTTTCTTTTTTTGATGATGAGTTGTATGAGCTGTTTCTGTATGTTGGATATTAACCCCTTATTGGTCACATCATTTCCAAATATCTCCTCCCATTCAGTAGCTTGTCTTTTCATTTTGTCAGTGGTTTCCTTTGCTGTGCAAAAGCTTTTAAGTTTAATTAGCTCCCATTTGTTTATTTTTGCTTTTATTTCCTTTAGGAGGTGGATCCAAAAAAATACTGCTGCAATTTATGTCAAAGTGTTCTGCCAGTGTTTTTATTCTAGGAGTTTTATAGTATCCGGTCTTACATTTAGGTCTTTAATACATTTTGAGTTTATTTTTGTATATAGTGTTAGAGAATGTTCAAATTTCATTCTTTTACATGGAGCTGTCCAGTTTTCCCAGCACAACTTATTGAAGAGACTGTCTTTTCTCCATTGTATGTTCTCCCCCCCTTTGTCGTAGATAAATTGACCATAAATTCATGGGCTTATTTCTGGGTTCTCTATCCTATTCCATTGATCTATGTGTCTGTTTTTGTGCCAGTACCATACTGTCCCACCTGTTAGTTCTCATGTACCAGGAAGAATGCTGTAAAAGATAGTGAGACATAGGGAGTCCTTCCTAGGCTCAGTCATGCAGAGGTATGTCAGGGTGACCTGCCAGACCCTCAAACCCATTTACCTGGACCATCCCTTAGCCTTATAGCCCCTTCAGGTACCTACCTGCATGGTGACACGGACTTGTCCACTCAAATTTAGAACGAGGCCCATGTCCTCCAGTGTGACCTGGGCTGCAGGGTCTGCCTTTGGCCTTATGTGTCCCCCGACTTTCTTGCAGTTGCTCACCTCGGCTGATGAACAGTTCTGCCCATTCCATGCATTTGCTCCCCACCTTACATGCCCTGCTCTTCGAATCCCTGTACACTACTCAGTGCGGAAATCAACCCCCAAAGGTCAAAAGGAAGCCCCTCTGAGAAAGAATGAGTTGTTTCAGGGTGTTCTCTTCATCTCATCATAGAGGAACGTTAAAATATGTTCCTGTTTACTGAGATCTAATATTGAGGCCTAACAGATCTATACTGTTCCAGGCAGTAGAGTAGATAGCTTATATCGTACATCATCTCATTTTACCCTCATCACACCCCTATATGGACATATAACATCCTTCTATCAGTGAGCAACCTAGCGGTCATAGGGTTAAGTGATTTCCCAAAATTTACACATAGTAAGTGGGACAAAATTAGGGTTGAAATCTATGTCTGACATCAAAGCTTGTGATGTTTTCCTACACTGTGCTGCCTTTGGCAGATGTGCAGTAACTTAGGTAGAATGTTTGTTATAATTATTGTAATTGGATGTTTACCAACATTCTTTAATAAATTGAATAGTTCTTGAGTGCTCTGTGCTAGGGCTACAGTTCCAAAGGCTACTTCCAGAACCTTGCCATCAAGGAGTCTATATTTAATGGGCACATGTGTAAACAAAGATTCACAATAGGATAGTGGTGGCATGTGTCAAGATGAGCAGATACATAGGAAAAGAAGTGCCTACAGTCCCATCAGGTAGCCTTCACTGGAAGAAGTAACATTTGAGGTCAACTTGAAGGATGAATAGGAATTTCCCAGGTACACATGGTAGAGGATTTACAAAAAGAGATCCTGCAGAGAAGCGTTAACTCTTGTCCTCTACACAGCGTGGAGCCGTTGAAGAAATTTAAGCAGAGGAATGACGCGATCAGTTTTACCTCTGTAAAAATGTACTGTGGTAACAATATAAAATATGGATTGAAGAAAAATTAGATGAGAATGAGGATAAAGTGATATTTATAATATTGCAGGTGACAGTTGATGAGGGTCTGCGCTGTGGCAGTGGCAGGAGGGGGCAGAGAAAACAGGACCCACAAGGGAGCGGTTGGGCACAGCTGTGTGGCAACATTTTGTTCAGCACATTTGGGTAGCCACAACCTTCTCTCCTCCTGGATTCTTGGTCTCCCTACCTGCCTTTTCTTGAAATTAAAACAAGGTAAATAATAGTTTTCAATTCAAGATACAGCCTTTTCATTTACTTCATGTAAGCAATCACTTTGCATGATTTTTTACATTTCACATCTGGATCATACAAAGAAAGATTGTGGGGAACTCTCATAAATTTTATGAAATCTTTCAACTTCATCATGAAAACTTCAAAGTTAAAAACATATGGTCCGTCCATCCAGCTCTTCTAGTATGTGAGCTTGTGGTCTGGAATTTATTTCCAGTCAAGTTGTAATGTAAAAATCACAAGTAAAATCACCATAGTTACTCCACATTACAACTTCTGACATCATCATGATACTGCATTACTCATGAGGTATAATTACTCACTTCTCTTCCCTTACGGAGTTCGCGAGTTGTGACTTGTGAGCTAATACTTTTATTTTTGTCTGAGTAGTGTTCCTCATGACCAGCTTGTCTCATATACTTCAAAGGCAAAGTGTTTAAATCAGTTGTGCAGAGAAATAGGAAGAACAGAAGTGGACTTTCCCTAGATTTATAAACATATACCTTAGTACATGTACACACTTTCATATGCACACATACACATATACATACGTATATCTATTATACCAACCATTAGGCTTTATGATGTACAATTAGTAGGCTCATGGGTGCTAACGACCAATTTGACCATTCCGTCACGCTAACCATGGTATCCAGAGACGTGGATCCATTTCCCTGTAATGTGGGTAAAAAGACCACAGATTGGTTTAGCCAGATGTTTTTTGAACTATTTTACTTTTCGTAAATTAGAGAACTCAGAATAGGAAATTCAAAACTTAGAAGGAAAATATGGCTGATTCAGTAGTACTAAGTAGTATGACAAATCAATTTTACTAACATAAGAGACCTTTAAGAACCATTTCTAAAAATGTACTAATAGATTTTGTACAATATTTTATAAATATTTTACCATCAGTGAAACGGTAAAGTATCATTTTAGGCATTTACAAGGTACATCTGATTTCTCTTACCCTCATCTCTTCATTTCCCAAAACAAGAGAGTATACTCCTAACACTGTATAAAGTAGCTGCCTCAGATCATGATATTAACTTATGTGTCTTTAAGTCAGTATTCACCAGAATCTAATTTAATTGAAATAGCTTTGCCTGTGTAAACTTCTCCTTTGTTTAAATAAGATTTCACTGTTTAGTTTTGCCTTAAGCAAATGCAGCCGTTTGTTTGTCCATAAAACATTGGATTAAATGTATAGACTAATATGAAAAGCTTCTCATCCTTCCACATGTACCTCTGGTCCTTCCCGCTTTTAGTGTGTGGTATAGTATTTTCATTGAAAACCGGGGCTCTGCCTTTAGCCTGCTCTCTGGGGAAAATTAATTTTTGGCAAGAAGACTGCCTATCACCTTGCCATCATTGCTTTTAAATTTGGAAAAGACTACCTGAGATTTATGCTTTAAACGCAGCAACTAGTGCTCTTGATACAGTGGATTATAGAGGTATTTGCTCTCAAGGTACACTGAGTTTTTCTCTTTGTTTTATTACTAGGTGCCAATATTATCTGCTTATCTTTGCTGACCTAAAAAAAGTTAAATATTTGGCGCTTTGTACGAAGTAATGTGCAAAAATTGCTGTGAGAGGTTCAGTGTGTTCCCTCCAATCCAACTGTAGTTTATTTTTTGGTTTCTATTTTAACTAATAGTAATTTAGAGGTATAATGCTTGGGGTTTGGGGGGTTTTTTGTTAAGGCTGTCATCATCAGACCCCCCACGGAGGGGGCACGTGCCATGATATAACATATGCGTTCTCCCTGGTCAGGCAATGCTGGACGTGGCTGCACACCAGGGCTGGCTGGTGACCGTCCTGAACATCACCAACCTGGTGCAGATGGTGATCCAGGGGCGGTGGTTGAAAGACTCTTCTCTTCTTACGATACCACACATAGAAAACCACCATCTTCACATTTTCAGGTAAGTATTTTAATTTTCAACGTAATAGGGTTTTATTATTTCAAAAAATTATTTCCTTTACATGTATGGTCACTTGAATTTCATGCGGTGCCTAGAATACTGATTCTTTACAGTGAAAATGCCCGTGTTTCCCAGAGGGAGACATGGCCTAGCGACATAGCGTTCCCACTTGGAATTTGACCATGGGTCCCAAGCTGAACCACAGTTCATCTGAACCTTCTGTTAAGTTGTTTTCCATTTGCAACATCGAATAGATTTTCGTTTTAACTGTGTTTATTCCTTTCCAATATCAGCCTTCATTTTAAAAGATGTTATTGAAGTGCTTTGTGACCCAGAGCAAAATAAATTACCGATTTCTGTTATTGCAGAGTAGATTTGAGGGATCAGATATCTGTTGTCAAAAGTAAAGTGTGCGGGCTTCCCTGGTGGCGCAGTGGTTGAGAATCCGCCTGACAATGCAGGGGACGCGGGTTCGTGCCCCAGTCTGGGAAGATCCCACATGCCGTGGAGCGGCTGGGCCCGTGAGCCATGGCCGCTGAGCCTGCGCGTCCGGAGCCTGTGCTCTGCAAGGGAGAGGCCGCAACAGTGAGAGGCCCACCTAGCACCAAAAAAAAAAAAAGTAAAGTGTGCATCTGCAAAATGTCCAAAACTGAGCAGTTATATATATATACTAGCAGCTCAAGATATAACCTGCGTTTTAAAGAAGAGTTTATATTCCTGATAAAATTTTTCAATTCTTAGGTCCTATTTACATGGCTACGTATATTTTAGCAAAGGAAAGAACAGTACATATTACAGGCAAGGTTGACAGTGTTCAGATGAAAATGTTTCTTTCACACTAGTTGAGAGATACTTTGCAGCCAAAATATTGGTTCACAGCCATGTAAGCAAGCAAAACTGTCTGGCTGTGCTTGCCATCGTGCACCCTCTCCCTCTCGTCAGCTGGACAAGGAGTGGCAGCCATCTGAGGCATCGAGAGACATACGCCAACCAGAACCTCAGGCACACATGGGGCCGCCTCAGGGAAGTCCCTCCGTTTGACTGAAGTATACTGGATCCCAGGGCAGCTGTTTCCACGGTGCCTGAGTCCCCACCACGGGATGTCCCTGGTAACTAAAAGGCACATTCAGAGAGGGGGCCACACCAGCAGCAGGTGGCCTGGGGGGAAGAGCAGATACCTCATGTGTCTGCAGCTCAGTTTCAGGAACCCTTCCAATATGGTACTAAAACTTACGGGAGTTGGATTTCAGCAGAAAAGGAGACACATGAGGGTACTAACCCGACAGCGCACGGGTCTGTTAGGGAAGCTGGTTGGGGCCTAGGAGATTTGATCCAATTCTTTACTGTTACCCAGAAAAGTGCTGTATTTGTCTAATTTCACTGATAGTGTTCATCTTGCTATATAAACAGGAAACAGAAAGATTTAGGTAGATTCCATTCCCGGTGATCCAGCACTATTTATGCTATAAATCTCAAATATTCCCAAAATGAACTTTTAATTGTATGATCTCAACAACTTACAATGAAAACTTTATTCAAGTACTTATATTAGAGACATTTGCCTGCAGCCACTAAAAACATGTCAGGGCTCCTCCAGTTCCGTACTTTATCCACATGGAAGCATTATCACACTTTAGTGCCTTCCTATAGACATCACCAACTGTCTGTCAACCCTAATTATCTACTGGGCTCACATATGATTTACACATTTTATGTCGTGATAGCCAAACTGCCTTGGATTGATGAGAATGCTGTCTGATTTTGAAGCTTAACAACAGTGGCCCTGGCATGGACATTATATACGCTACCAAACGTAAAATAGATAGCTAGTGGGAAGCAGCCGCATAGCACAGGGAGCTCATCTCGGTGCTTTGTGACCACCTAGAGGGGTGGGATAAGGAGGGTGGGAGAGAGACGCAAGAGGGAGGGGATATGGGGATATATGTATACGTATAGCTGATTCACTTTGTTATACAGCAGAAACTAACACTCCATTGTAAAGCAATTATACTCCAATAAAGATGTTAAAAAAATTTAAAAGTTATATAGTAACTTTAATTTCTAAACTTTTATAATCATATAAACCATCATTGTCAGAAAATCTCATTTGTGCCATGAAAGAATCATTTGGTTGGTGTTATTCTTTCTCAGGAAATGGAGCCCAGGTACAAAGGGCCCACGTGCCGGGCACCCTGGCTCCATCGAGAGCCTCCCTGAACTGATCCACGCCTGTGGAGGGAAGGACCACGAATTCAGCTCCATGCTAGAAAAAGAGCTACCGGCCCCAAAAATGAAGCAGGTAAGGCCATCACTTCCATGTTTCGACACTCCCTCACTCTGGGAAGTTGTACCAAGAGTTTTCTAACTTAGAGTGCTGCTTTCAGAGTCAGACTATCCTGGGTTCAAGTTCCACCCGCCATTTACTAACCCTGATTATGAACGTGAAAACATTATACCCGTCTCATGAAGTTTTGGGTAAGATCAAGCAGGATGTTATTTTGTAAACTGCTCTATGTAGTTCCTGGTACAGAATAAGAGCTCAACAGATGGCATTAAATAATGACAGTAACAATAATTAGAAGTAGCGTCTGCGTTATTAGAAGGTTGTTTCAGTATAATGCTGTTAAGCCGGCTGAGAAAGGCCTAACTATGACTTGCCCATCACTAGGCTGCATTGCTCAAGAGCCCTTCTAATCCCTTCTTCAGAGCGGGTTTTGTTTTGTTTTTATGCTTGGGTATATTTTCGTGCAGCTCCCTCAGTTACATTTTTATGCCCCCGCCCCATTTTAATCACTTTATTGCTTCTAGATTCTAAAGTAGTCCTTCAAAGAAACTCCTTATTTGTATACCCTATAGTTTAGATATAAATCTAAATCTATGTTGTGAAAGACAACACAGGTCATTGCTCCAAACTGTCTTTGGAAAGACCAAAAACATGAATGAACAATGCCACAAATATTTGGCATATATAGACTTTTAAGTCTTAAGCAATTTCACCCTAAACACGTCAAAGTAAATGTTCAGGATTTATAACATAATTAACATATTGACTTGCAAATGCAGATATTAAAATAAAGAAACTTCTAAACCATGTCATTTATGTTTCCAGTGGAACTTATTTTCGAGCAGGACTTGGAAAAAGTATTACAGGCATCAAAGTCTGATTGTTCAATTTCTGTTGAACCCAAAATTGGCACCAAAAGCTACTTAAATATTCATAATAAGTGCCTACCTTTCTAACTAAATTATCATCAAAATTATGAATAAAAACAATATATTTAAAATGAAAACAAGGCTTCTATTAGCAACAACAGATTTCTAACATAACATACAGTGATTTCAAGCCAAGTTTTAGATGTGATAAAAAATTAGAACATTGTTGTAATTAGTTCAGGGAGAACTCAGAAGTAAACTTACTTAATTTATTTGCATAAATTGCCATTCTGTTATCTTTAAAACCAAATGCAAATTGGCTCAGTCTGATATGATGATGGTTATTTGGCTCAAAAGTGCTTCAATTTGCAGAGCAATCTGGTGTCGGCTCTGCAGTGAGGCGATCCCAGGTAACATACAAATCCTGAATTATTCCAGAAATTAGTATGTTTAAAGCATCAATTTAAGTGCTAATTGCAGTAGTAATGAGAAAAAGCAGTACGACTGTGAGATTTGCATCTTCTACCCCATCAGTATGCCTGGAACGGCTGCTGACTGGCAGAGGATTTGGCTGCTAATTAAATAATTGTATGCATGGCAGCGCTCTTGCCTGATTCAATAGATGAAGATTAATCCTCAGATAAATATGTTTGGCTGGTGTTGAAATGTCTTAGCAATTTCTTTAAAAACAGCTCATGTTTTATATACGTATATGTGAGCGTGTGTATATGTATGTATGTTTGTGTGTATATATATATGTACAAATACATACACATACAACAAATATATGTATATACATTGAAGATTGAAAATAATAATATCAAGTGCTGCAAAAGATTACAAATATATAAAAGTCAGATCTGACTTTGGGGAGCTTTGTGAAATAAAATTACAATGAGTTGCTAATACTTAAAATATTATATTGGTAACTCGTTTAAAGGTACAAGTGAAGAAACATACGAAGTCTTGCTTCATGTGGTAAATGTTACTTGTGTTGTCTCATGAAGTTAAATGCTTTACAGAAATGGTGTATTTGTGTCTTCACTCTGGCCAGTCTTAAGAGAACATCCAGCGGTACAGCTTCTAGACTCGGAGACTGTTGGTTCTAGCAGGGGATAAGCCATCATTTGTACCTTGAAGCACAGGGTAGACCATTCTGTGGCTTGACTATTTCAAGATCTATTCCAAATGTAATTTCAGATTCACAAGACAAGTTATAGGATTGGAGTTGAATTGAAAATTTGCATTGGATTTACATTTTTTGAATTCCTAAGGGATAGTTTGATTCATCAGGGCTTCTTCATGTCAATTAGGTGGTATACTCAACAGCAATAAAGTCTTAGCAAACAGGAAATCAAAGCCTATCAGGAAACCTGTAGTATATATTAAAGAAATACAAGGAAAACCAAAATTAAAGTATTCGTGTACTTTTAAAATCTAACTTAGAAGGTAACAACGGATAAAACAGCCAGTATATAGAGAAGTTTTCTGGACTGATAGTAATATTTGCCACATATTTATAAATGTTAGAAAAAGATGACAATTAATTATCTGATGACATTAGGTTTATTTTTTTACATCTTTTCCATAGACTTATGAATTCATTCATTTATTCAGTCATTCAACAATGATAGGGTCTTCCCCGGTGGTCCAGTGGTAAAGAATCCACCTTCCAATGGAGGGGATCCCTGGTCGGGGAACTAGGATCCCACCTGCCCCGGGGCAACTAAGCCCACACACCACAACTACTGAGCTCACGTGGCTCAACAAGAGAGAGAGAGAAAACCCGCAAGCTACAACTAGAGAGAAGCTGCATGCATCAGCGAAGATCCTGTGTGCCACAACTAAGACCCGACGCAGCCAAAACTATAAGGAAAATAAATTTTTTTAAAAAACTGATAAGCACTTACCATCTGCATTTTGATTTCTCGCAAATATTTTCAATTAAAAGAGCAGGAATAAAATTGGTAAAATATTTTCTACCCCTTTAATATGTGTCATTTAAATTGGTATTCTCAATATGATAATGCCAAAAAAACCACATATTTCTTTCTAGAAAGAACCCTAGACTTAGAGGGTTCCTTATGATATACAAACATATAGAAATGTTTTACTTTCAGAATAATTTGGACTATGAGCAAAAGAAAAACCCATTTTGTACAATGATCAATAAATGATCAACGAATGACGCCGACTGACATCAACAATTGCATCACATTTTTCAAGTTGCTTTTATATCCCCAAGTAATGCTCTCTGCCTTAGAAGTCACATAAATGCTATACTAGATGCTTCTCTAAAACTAACCAGTTCAACAACAGTTATTTTAAAACTTATTTTTTTAGTGTAGTCAGTAGTCACTCAATGTCCAGAAGGGATTTACAAGAAAGGGGTCACAAGTTTAGGTAATGATTAATACTTCTTAGGTGTTTTTAAAGGGACTTTACAAAGATTAAAAGCACACTATTTTTACATGCAAATAAATGAGTACAAGAAAAACTAGGAAATCTGAACAAGAGCTGTGGCTTGTATCACTGGTATTAATATTGTACTTCAGTTTTGAAAAATGCTACCCTTGGGGGAAACTGGGGAAATGGTGCACAGGATCTCTCTGCTTTATTTCTTACAACTGCATTGAATCCAGAATTAATCTCAAAACAAAGAGGTTGATTTTTTTAAAAGCTCACTATTTCTTAGTTGCTCGCTACATTTGGCATTAACCACTCCTTATCCTTTCTTTCTTTTTTTTATTCAGGCGTGGAGTTTCTTATCGCATTTGCCTGTGATGGATGTTGGCTTAAGTGTTAAAGGCTGGTGGGATGACTCAGCGGAAGGACACGATGAGCTCTCGATCACAACCGTGACTTCAGACAAACGCAAGGACAACAGATGGATCAGGTTGCATGCCGATCAAGAGTATGTGCTTCAAGTCAGCTTGCAGAGAGTCAGCCTTGGGTTCCACAAGGTATAGTGTTTGGTTTCCATTCGCAAATGCTTCATACCAGATCCCAGCACGCACCAGCACACATGTCTTTTATATTACTAATGCGTCCGTGCCCTTCACCAATCTCGCTTCCTCAACTGGCCTTAAGCAACAAGAGTCAGTCTTCTTCAGTTAGCCAGTTCTCCTCATGTGCCATTTTTCAACCTCAGAATACCCACGTGACATAATAACGTAATGCCTAGAGTCCTGGTCTCGAAGTATGGTCTACACGCTCAGCAGAATTTTCTGGAGTACCTGTAAGAGTGCAGATTCTTTGGCCCGACAGCAGGCCGCCTGCAGTAGAAACTCAGGACTCTGAAGGGATCTTAACATCTAGACTTTTACCCAGCAGCCCAAATGAAGAAGACGCTAGCTAAACTTTTCTGTGGCTCACTTGCCACATCTGCCTGCTTCCTTCATTAGAATGCATATCAGGGAGCTTTGTCAACGTTCATACAGGCCAAAAATTGACGGTATTTTTATTTTAAATTACTGTGCTCTTTTCTGTTGCCTGTGACGCCAAAAATAATTATTGGGCCCTCTAAGAATATTGGTCCACAGCATGTGGGCAGATTGGTTTTTAGCCCATAATAATCGAAATAAGAATTTGCCTTTTCATTAGCTCAGTGGAGTCAGGGGCTTTCCCATATCTGGAACTAGCCCTCAGGAGTGAGGTTGTAGGTCATTAATACTGTCCCCTCTGTTTCCACACACGAAATGGTCAGTAACTGTCTGTTGGTACAATGTCTTTTCAATCCTATGCCTTTAAGTCCCATCTCATTTGATTTCTAATTCTAAAAATCAGTCAGTGTAAGTATGAACTGATTGGCCTCTGGCATTTCAGAGGCTTTAATATGAGCATTTTTAGATGACAATATATCCCAACTTACAAAAGAAAAGGCAGTAGTAATCATACCGATAAAATCATGAGGAAAAAAAACTAAGATTTTTTTTTTTTTTTTTATAGCTGCCGTGTGAGACGTAAAATTCCCCATTTTACAGAATAATGGAACTTGGGGAGTATAGGAACTTGCCAAGGTCCTAGAGTCAGAAAATATGAGAGCAGGCTGGGTGCACAGAGTTCTCTGATTCCAGTCCCTGTTCTCTTTGCACCCACCGTGTGCAGACACGCTGACAGAAGCGAGGCCTGTCGCAAATAGCTAAACAATGTAGCCCAGCCTCAGGGGGGCTCCCAGTCTCAACAAAGAGATGCTCAAGCAGCATAGTGCCTGGATAAACAGTGTACTGAGGTGTATCTAAGGTACGTTGAGAGTGCTAATTAGAGAGAACTTTATTTTGAGACCTTTGCAAACGTTTCTGACAATACTGTAGTATAAGATTTTTTTTTTTTACTATAGTATTAGTACTTAAACATTAGATTTAACTGTGCTAGAAAAATTCTAAAATTTTGTTTCTAAGTGCTGTAAAAATACATTGCTCTCTGACCTCTCTTTTTAAAATGCCTGAAATGAAACAACTCTCTCTAGACTATTGAATGAAGTCTGATTGAGAGCATGTCATTATTAGTACATTTTACACCATAAATCGTTGTCTTAAGGAATCTCTAGAATAATCTTGGATTTTGTAAAAATCAATCTAAAGTAAAGACTTCAAGTGTTGTCATTATGGTGATAGTTAATCTTGGATGGTGGTGGTGATTAATATATTTTATAAATTGCTTGGCTTACAATTTCCCATTCCTCAGAGAAAGGACTTTTTAATATCACCGTATTAGAATATGTGCTTTTTCATGTGAGCTTTATTCTTGGGTGATGGGGGAAGATGTTTATGTGACAGAGTGCTTATTATCTTAAGATCCAGAGTCTAGCCTGGACTGACTTTTTTCCCCAGGTATCAATTACTTGCAAACAAGACTTTGGAAGACTTGGTTGATATGTTTGTATCTCAGTTTGTTCATCTGCAAGTGGGGAATTAATTTCGTTTATAAGAATGGTGTGAGAAAGATTTGAGGGCTTTCTGTTCTCATGGAGCCACAAAGTGGTATGGCTAGAGTGTGCTTCGAGAATCTTGAAAAAAAGGTAGATGATAGCATATCAAACACACCAAACCTGAAAATTAAACACATCCCAGATACTTAGATTTATGGCCTCCAAGAAAGACAGCATGGCCTTTGAAGCACAGCCAAGTGGTATAGAAAATCCAGCCATTAGTAATGCTTTATCTTTCCTTTTGTTTCCTGGTTTACAGGGAAAGCAAGACAGCCATGCAGTCACCCCTCGATTTCCCAAATCAAAAGATGAAGGATGGTTTTTGATATTAGGAGAAGTGGATAAGAGAGAACTTATCGCTTTGAAAAGAGTGGGATATGTCCGAAATCATCATGTTGCCTCCATCTCTTTTTATGCTCCTGAAGTACCTGGAAGGTAAGCAGAGTCTTACCCCACCAGAGTTCCGAAAGAATTAACCGCAACGGTGATGAGAACGGTGGTTTTACCTTTTCGTTCCTTTTTTATATTCTAGGTATATCTACACACTGTATTTCATGAGCGACTGCTACCTTGGCCTGGACCAGCAGTACGACATCCACCTCCACGTCACACCGGCCAGTGTGTCCGCACAGGCCGACGAGATCTCCGACGCCCTGGCTGAGCTTAAAGTGAAGTAACCCTACCCGAACAATCCATTTGAAAGAAGTGGTTGAGAAGCCTGACTGTTCAGTCATCCGGGCAAAGTCGAATTACTTGACGTTTGCCTTGGAGGAATCAACTTCCAACCTCAAGGCACTGCGGATATTGGCGGTGGCTGCTGCTCTGACTAGAGCAATGCAGAGTCAGCTGCGGGGGCCTTTTAACAAATGTTGCCTTTTATAACGTTGTCTTCATGGGCCCCTTGATGTGTAAAATGACTACGCCCGTAGGAGAGTCTTTCAATTTGTGTATATTGAGATGATGTCTAGGAATTATCAAATCTTACATTTCACAGTGTACTGTTTACAAGAACATCGGCTTCTCTTATTTTAAGGAAAACTAACTGCACAGGGGCGTGACAGTGTTAAGATTTGTTATAACAGATTTCTAACCCTGCAGCATAAAATATATAAGATAAATCTGTACAGTGACACACTGTGTTGTGTTCACAAAATTTATACTTTGATCACATATGGAAGTAATTTCAAGAATTTCTTATTGTCACAAATGTTAATAATATATGATGTAAAATTACATTACAGAGCCCAATGATGATTTAAAAGAAAACAGAATATACTGATCTTAGAAAACGTAGATACTGTAACTGGTAGAAATAAAATATTTAGAGTGCCACTTCAACACAGCCTGACTCACTTATTCCCTCTGCATCCTTTCCATTATAGCCCCTCGTACTCTTCTGTTCTTTTTTTCTTTTCCTTCTCTGTCCAGACTTCACTTCCATTCTCTTAATACTTACTTACACAAGGAGAGAAGTACCGTCTAATTCATACAGGCCACGCAGTACAAGTCTTTGTCTCTGTGCTCTTCAGGGCGGGCCTGAGGCAAACCTAGAACATTTTCAGCCCCTACAGGTAGGTTTTCACCTGTGATACAGGAAATTTCCCTATGTCCAAACAATTTCCATCTTGAAAAATACTTTTTTTTCCAACTAAAACGTTGTTGGATTCCATGTCCATATAGCATACATTTTCTAGTGAAATGAAATTCTGTTCTTTGCAAAGAAATTTCAGTTCTTCCTGGTCCTGTGATCAATTATTTCAAAATACTTTCCAATGTAACCACTGCAAGTACTGGAATTTAAAACGTTTTCTGAAACTGGAACATATTGCCTGTCTGTACCTCCTTTTCCACACCAAAGAAAAAGGTGGGAGAAGGAGGAATAAAAGTAGGATGGGGAGAACAAGGCGTTCACTTCCCAAAATTAGATCTAAATAACTAATGTGAACGCACCGAGTGCAGTGGGCGTGAGGTGTCCAAAGGGCTGTAGTCTCAGAAGTTTACTTCATATAAAGAGGTCTTTCTGGGGCTTCCCTGGTGGCGCAGTGGTTGAGAATCTGCCTGCCAATGGAGGGGACACGGGTTCAAGCCCCGGTCTGGGAAAATCCCACATGCCGCAGAGCAAGTAGGCCCGTGAGCCACAACTACTGAGCCTGTGCGTCTGGAGCCTGTGCTCCGCAACAAGAGAGGCCACAATAGTGAGAGGCCCGCGCACCGCGATGAAGAGTGGCCCCCACTTGCCACAACTAGAGAAAGCTCTCACACAGAAACGAAGACCCAACACAGCCAAAAATAAATAAATCAATTAATTTAAAAAAAAAAAAAAAAGAGGTCTTTCTGCCTTTCCTTTGGCAGTTTATTTCCTAATTGCAATTCATACCTAAGCACTGTTTGAGTGAAATTAAAAGAAAATGAAGATGATATATAGACAGACAATTACCAGTCCATACAGGAACCTGAAGAGAAACAACTCATTGTCTTCATGTTTATCAGCATCATTCTTTTTTTTTAAAGAAAGCAGGCGACTTTGGGGAGGTGGGAGAGATCTACTTCACTGGACATGCAGCAGAGGATATAGGAGCAATAAGAAAGAATTTCTGTTATATCCGTTGAGAGAAAAAGCATGCCTAATTAAAATTCATTTTTAAATTGAAAGTGATTAGTTCACAATAAGCTGCAGAAGACACTAGTAAGGCAAGGTGTGCTTGGATGGAAAAGTTCATCTTATTCCGATGAGTAACCAATGCTGTTGTCTACGATGTTATCCTCACTCATTACCTGACCAAAATTTTAGTGTTAAGTGTGCACTGTAATATAGGGCATGTGCCAACACACTCAGATCAATTCCATATTTCATTTTTAATTCCATATTCCATTTCATAGTCCCCTGGATTTTATCAGCTCCAAATAATGGAAGCGCCAGTCAGATATTCATTCTAGGTATGATGTGGAGTATACTCTGATAGCCACATGAATCAGAAACATGTCCTTCCTCTTAGACAAGGTGGCCTGGTGACAAAAAAGAAGATGTAGATAACTATAATAAAAGGAAGTCATTGCAGCAATGAAATATTTGGAAACTCATGAAGGGACATTTCGGCTGAGTTTTGAAGATGTTTATGAAGATGGTCAGATGAAAGAAGAGCCTTCCGGGTAGAACAGCATTAACAAAGGTTGTGAGATAACCTAGGGTGTCCAGTTGGTCTGCATTTTCAGACACATGAAAGGGACTGAACAAACAGACAAGAAGGATGGAAAGGTATGTAAATTCTTACCTTGAATTACAGGGTAAGAACTGCAGATCTTAAGCAAATGCAGTGGAATTCCTTGGGAAGGCACCAGAGAAGATGAGAAGGACTTCTGAGATTAGAACAGAACCAGTGGAGATGGGAGGGTATGCAACCATGCCTGCGGTGGGGAACAGGTACTAAATACCAAGAAGACTGAGCCTCTCCCTTGGATTCTGACGTTCCCGTCTAGTGAAGTAATCCAGTAGCCTTAGAAAACTACACATACTTCCCAGACACACACTTCACAGTTTCCTCCAGTTGCTCAGAGGCAAGACCTTGGAGTCATCCTTGACTCCCGGCTCCCCGCCAGCCACCGTGGTCACCGTGCTGCTTGGTGACCGTCCCATGGCCCGGGGCTCGTGCTGCCTCATCAGCCTGGCTTTTTCTCCAGACGCCCACAGGTCTAGCCATCTTAGTTTAAATGTCAACCCACCCAAGCTCACCTATCCTCCTTTCCCCCTTTCCTGTATTTTCTCCATTGTTCTTATCACCACTATAAAAATATTTGTTGGGCTTCCCTGGTGGCGCAGTGGTTAAGAATCCGCCTGCCGATGCAGGAGACACGGGTTCGTGCCCTGGTCCGGGAAGATCCCACATGCCGCGGAGCAACTAAGCCCGTGAGCCATGGCCGCTAGGCCTGTGTGTCCGGAGCCTGTGCTCCGCAACGGGAGAGGCCACAACAGTGAGAGGCCCACGTACCGCAAAAAAAAAAAAAAAAAAAAAAAAAAAAAAAAAAAAAAAATATTTGTTCATGGGAATTCCCTAGCAGTCCAATAGTTAGGACTCGGCAGTGAATCACTGCCGGGGCCCGGGTTCAATCCCTGGTCAGGGAACTGAGATCCCGTAAGCCGCAAGGCACAGCCAAAAAATATGTATATATACTTGTTTATTATTAGGCTCTCCTAACTAAGCTTCCTGATTAAGCTTCAGGAAGGGTTTTTTATCACTTGTGTTCAGGGCTACATAACCAAGACCTACAACATAGCCTGGCACATGGTAGCTGCTTGATAAATCCTTGCGGAATGACTGTTTGAACACAGAGACACCCATGGATTAGAAAATACCACACACTTACTTCAGTTGACACTTCCTCTTCTGGAGGTGGCATCTACTCTCAGACTCACCAAGAGCAAGTACTTGCCTGGTCCTCATGTCACCTGTCAACAGAGGAGAGGTATACTTAAGCTAATTGGTAGCTTTATGATGATGATGACTATGGAATATTTTTATATAGCAGTGGATCTTGGGTATCACAGGTATTTTAAAACTTCAAATTATCATAAAACCTTTCTGGCCTGAAGTTTTAGCTCTCCCTTCTCTCACCAGACCCCTTTTTTTTCCTCCATCACTGCTGCTAACTCTTCACAGTGAAAGGATCCCCAAACAGGAACTCCATACATTTAAAGAATATGAACTGATAACTTCTCTCTTTCAGAAATAATTCCAAATGAGTAGGCAAACATTATCTCATGAACTAGCTTCTTACAAAGAAAATCCTGAATTAAGTTTTAAATCTTTCAACTCAGTATTACCAAAATAGAACTTGGCTTCAAAGATATATATTGAGCCTCTAGATTAGCTTTCTTTCTCTGCTTTCAGAAATCTAATTTCTAAATCTAAGAGACACGAGAAGAAAAATTTTTGAATTTAATGAGTTCTAATTATATTATTTTAAGATCCTCAAAAATGCTCAGAATGGTAGCTGATTCCAGGTTGTCCTGAAAGCCTGTTGTTTTGGTAATGGAGGATGGCTACAGAGACTTCTGGAAAGAGTTATTTCCACAGTTTCAAGATCAGTTCTTTCACTTTTCCCTATGGAGCATTCCATCCTATTTCTGAAAAATAAAGTTCTTCAAATTTGAGGACTTTAAATGAGATTTCAAAGATTCTTCTTTGCACCTTCTTCCCGTCTTTTTTTGTGTGTGTGTGGAATATATATATTTTGGTAAAAAGTAAAGCATCAACACTTATTATCTTTATACATTGCAGAATGTCTCCCCCACTCACCCCCCTCTTCCTGAACCTCTTCCCCCCTTTTTTTAACATCTTTATTAAAGGATAATTGCTTTACAATGGTGTGTCAGTTTCTGCTTTACAACAAAGTGAATCAATTATACATATGTTCCCATATCTCTTCCCTCTTGCATCTCCCTCCCTCCCACCCTCCCTATCTCACCCCCCCTATCTCACCCCTCTAGGTGGTCACAAAGCACCGAGCTGATAGCCCTGTGCTATGTGGCTGCTTCCCACTAGCTAGCTATCTATTTTACATTTGGTAGTGTATATATGTCCATGGCACTCTCTCCCTTTGTCCTAGCTTACCCTTCCCCCTCCCCGTATACTCAAGTCCATTCTCTAGTAGGTCTGCATCTTTATTCCCGTCTTGCCCCTAGGTTGTTCTGACCATTTTCTTTTTTTTTCTTTTTTTTTTTTTTTAGATTCCATATATATGTGTTAGCATACAGTATTTGTTTTTCTCTCTCTGATTTACTTCACTCTGTATGACAGTCTCTAGGTCCATCCACCTCACTACAAATAACTCAGTTTCCTTCCTTTTTATGGCTGAGTAATAGTCCATTGTATATATGTGCCACGTCTTCTTTATCCATTCATCTGTTGATGGACACTTAGGTTGCTTCCATGTCCTGGCTATTGTAAATAGAGCTGCAATGAACATTTTGGTACATGACTTTTTTTTTTTTTTTGCGGCACACGGGCCTCTCACTGTTGTGGCCCCTCCTGCTGCGGAGCACGGGCTCTGGATGCACAAGTCCAGTGGCCATGGCTCACGGGCCCAGCCGCTCCGTGGCATGTGGGATCTTCCCGGACCGGGGCACGAACCCGTGTCCCCTGCATCGGCAGGCGGACTCGCAACCACTGCGCCACCAGGGAAGCCCTACATGACTCTTTTTGAATTATGGTTTTCTCGGGGTATATGCCCAGTAGTGGGATTGCTGGGTTGTATGGTAGTTCTATTTGTAGTTTTTTAAGGAACCTCCATACTGTTCTCCATAGTGGCTGTATCAATCTACATTCCCACCAGCAGTGCAAGAGGCTTCTCTTTTCCCCACACCCTCTCCAGCATTTATTGTTTGTAGATTTTTTGATGATGGCCATTCTGACCGGTGTGAGATGATATCTCATTGTAGTTTTGATTTGCATTTCTCTAATGATTAATGATGTTGAGCATTCTTTCATGTGTTTGTTGGCAATCTGTATATCTTCTTTGGAGAAATGTCTATTTAGGTCTTCTGCCCATTTTTGGATTGGGTTGTTTATTTTTTGGATATTGAGCTGCATGAGTTGCTTTCCCAAGTCTTTTGCATACCGATTTGAGAAAGATCTTGGGGTGCTAATCAGATGTTGAGTCTAGTCCCACCCAAGGTCAAGCTTTGGGCCCTGACAGCCACATCTGAATAGATGCTTAAATTTTTATTGTTACTCTTCAACTGGCCTGAAATTCAGAGAATATTTTTTAAATGCACTTGATTGAATTTTCACGGGTAATACTGTGTCTCTAATATTAAGCAGTTCCTTATGGAGACTTCCTGGAGAACATAATGGACTATAAATCAATCCACGTTTGGTTAAGAAGAATTAGAGCACCTCCTTCTAATTAAAAGTTCTTTGAATCCCCAAACCCATGTTTCCTTACTTATTAAGTTTATTATTAGTCTGTTCTTGATTTTATTTGCACTTGTTAAATAAATCCCATAGGTGCCATCCCATCCACTGAAAGCAAGTATAATCAACTTGAATGATTGTACCCTTTGATTCCAGTTATACTGGAAGCAGTTTTTAATGATTTGAAGATCACAGGGCTGATCTAAGATGAATTTTATTTCTTAACTTTCATCCAAGTACAGCTGGCTCTTGATATCAAAATACTGCACCTTGCAGGATGTGGATTGCTCTCACCAGTTCTGGAACTCCCTACAGCCAATAGCCCATTTTCCCAAATAGCCTGAAGGTGCCACCATTTCAGAGGAGAATGCAGCTTCTGAAATAACCAAATAATTCCTGCAAGTGAGATGGCTAGTAACATTGAGTAATGCTGACTGCCATAAATGTGAAACACCAAAGACAGTTAGAAAAGGGAGCTGCAAAAGTTTTTCACGGCAATACATCAGAATCGGTGCATATTCTCTAACAGTAACTGTCTACAGGGGGAAAATTCATTTGGATGTGTCAGTTCTAACCAAAGTGGACCAGCAACACATAAAATCGACTTAAATTACAGAAGGGAAAGTTTGAATTGGAACAACAACAACAAAGCTTCACAGCGCGTTTATGAAATAATGCATAGCCAGGCTACCAACGGAGATCTTCATTAAGCAAACATTATCTGCCTCAACATCGTAGCTGTCTCTCCACCCAACTCCACACTAGAGACATGTCACCGCATACTTCTTTAAGCATCTGAAATTGAATCCATATGAAAATGTCTGATAGTTATTCTGACAAAGAATGCCAATATCTTCAACTGAGCTTTCAAATAAGCTTGTCTAATTACAATACAGAAATGGCCTAATTGTGGGCAGTATACCAGGAATGGGCATCTTTACCTATGTTATTTAGTTGGGTATCAGAAAAGATGCTCTATTTCCTATCACAACACAGTTTTAGCAGAGATCTGAAAGGAATAGATATGGGTTAGAAAGACAACTGCATTTGCTGTATCAAGAGAAGCAGTTTGGGTTTGGGGTTTTTTGTTGTTATTATCCTTTCATTACCTCTTACCCCTGTATTGTATTTGATGACCCAACCCCATATTGGAAGATTTTAGGACAATATATCTGATCAGCTCTCTTCTGTTCCCATTTCCTCACCTACAGAACAGTGGTAATACCTGCCCGTGCTTCCTCTCAGAGTACTTGGCTCCATCATGAGAGAGGCAGCCATCTTCATCGCTGTGGCACAGCAAGTGTTTACCGATTTTGTTGAACTAATCATTTATGTGAAAATGCTTAGAAAATGATACGGCACTATAAAGAGGAACTGAGATGTAAATGAAAGTCTAAGGTGATAAATTATAAATCACCTCATCTGCAGGATTGATTTTATATGTCAGTGAACAATAGGCTAAGAGCCCACCTCATCATTGCTACTCCCACCAGAAACAATAAAATCTATGTGCCCAGAGAGGGACGTGCTAGTGTTCCATTCCTTTGTGCTACAGTATTTCCACCTCTCCAAACGCAAAGGCATGCACACTTTCAGTTGTAGCTCAGCACACATAGGGGAATGGGTATGACTTCAGTGGAACTTTTCTTTTCTTTTTTTTTTTTTTTTTTTTTTGCGGTATGTGGCCTCTCTCGTTGCGGAGCACAGGCTCCGGACGCGCAGGCTCAGCGGCCATGGCTCACGGGCCCAGCCGCTCCGCGGCATGTGGGATCTTCCCGGACCGGGGCACGAACCCGTGTCCCCTGCATCGGCAGGCAGACTCTCAACCACTGCCCCACCAGGGAAGCCCCCAGTGGAACTTTTCTGAGGATGCTTCCTGGGAACATGTTTTGACAGATAGTGAAGGGGAGACAGAAGCCTCAGGCAGTGGAGGAGAAGTCTGACTGCCTCATTTCTGCCCCTTCTAGCTTCTGAGGACAAATTTCACCACTTTACCACCTTGCCAGGGCCATTTCTGATGTCCAAATTAGCAGAAACAGGGACCATTCTGGAAGCAGAACAGCTTTTGAGAGCAAGAGCTGTGGGCACCTCACACTTTGACCAAGAGTTTGGGTTGTAAGACCTATTGCACCCAGAGTGATATGATATTTTCAAGTAAGTTCTCAAATTTTCCTTAAGAGCATTTATGTACTTTCCTTAATATTGCAAGCAATACCCACTCCGTTCAACTTCCCTGGGAGTTGCGTTGCTCCCATGCTTGTATAAGCACGAAAATCAATTTAAGTATATTCAGTAAAAACCTAAACCCTTTCCTTTTAAAAGCAAATATTTGATTTTTCTTTCAGAAGTAACTATTTTTATACCATTTTGTCCAACTTCTGAAAGCTAACTCTAGCCAAAAAATAAGGAGGCGAAAAATGCAGCTGGCTTCTAATATAGTATATTAGAAGCAGTGAGAATCATACAGACATCTCAATAAAACATCAGTCTTATTTTCTGATACTTTGGAAAATGCATTCCTCTAAAAACACATTACCCTTCAAGTGGCCTTTGGAGAAACTGAAACATTAAAGAAATCCTTGGACTGCAGTAAAGAACATTCTCCATGGACAATTCTAATCAATTATAGAAACATAACTGTACCCAGATCATATAATATACCAGTGATGTTCCTGGCTTCTGTCCTTCTTATAAAATGCTGCAACTCACAAACATCAATCCTGCTGCTAGTTGCAGCTCTCCAACCCAGAAAGATTTACTCTCAACTGATTGTTACTTTTCATGCTGAAAATGATTGTACACCTGCATCTTCTATTTCAGTTTTGTCATTTCGTTGTCTTTGCCCACTGTGTTAATTATTTTTGGATGCTTCAATCCTATCTCCAGACAATATATTTGAAACACTCATGAGGATGCATTGCATAAATATTGAATGTGCTAAAGACAGAGGCTGAGGTAATTCAGAATGAATTTAAGTAAATTGATTGGAATCAGCTTTTATTTAGGAAATCTTCTAGGGACAGTTCTGACATATTTAAAATAACTAACTGTTCACAGAGATGCAATCTGCATATGCATTCCAATAAATCCATGAATCAGCAATCAAAACAGAAATACATGCCTTTAAGATGCCGGAAAACAGCTAAAAAGTGATACCGATTACAGTAATAAAATAACTGGGAATATTCTTCAGAACAAAAATGATTTAATAAAATCAGATAAAGATAATGTAACAGTGATGAGGTGTTAAAATAAAAAAGGGAAATGTAAGGTACACCCAAGCTGTAATTACATATGTGTTTTATAGGTTCAGTAGACAGTTAAATGAGATTTGTTCCACCCTGGTGAATGGTGAGGGAAAGAGAAGTGGCAACTGTAATTAAAAGTCAAATGTCTTGGGATTTCCCTGCTGGTCCAGCGGTTAAGACTCCATGCTTCCAATGCAAGGGGCTGGGGTTTGATCCCTGGTCAGGGAACTAGATCCTGCATGCTTCAACTAAGAGCCTGCTTAACGCAACTAAAGATCCCACACACCGCAACGAAGACCCGGTACAGCCAAATAAATAAATATTTTTTTAAAAAAATCAAATGTGTTGCATTGGGTTTGGCAATGATTTCTTGGGTATGACACCAAGGGCACAGGCAACAAAAGAAAAAAATAGACAAATTGAGCTTCATAAAAGTAGTGCATCAAAAGACACTATGTATTAGCAATAAAAAGGCAACCCACAGAATATATAGAGAAAATATTTTCGAATTATATGCCTGATAAAGGATTAATATTAACAATATAGAGAGAACTTATAAAACTCAAAAACAACAAAAAAACCAACCTGATTCAAAAATGGGTGTTGGGCTGCACTCCACAGTCTTACAGGCCCTGTACTTGCCCAGCTTCAAGACCAAAGAGCCTGGAGTCAGCAACAGAAATATCAGTGGTTTAATGGATGGGGGAGCTTACACGTCTGAGGCAAGGTTCTGGACGGCGGACAGGACTTGGCTGCAGTCTTTGCTCCCAGGCGGAAGGGGAGATTACCACTTACCAGGGAATTGACATCAGGTGGGCTCATTAGTTACCAGGGAAACCAGTAGAGGGGCACGCCCCTCACCACCCCCTTTGATAAGAACAATCACCAGCTGGGGCCTGGAGCAAGTACATCGGAAGGTCAGTCATGTGCATAAGATAAAGGTGAAGCAAGCACTGGTCGGCCAGGGGATGTACAAAGAGCAAGAGAACAGCCCTCGAGTGGCCTGACCA
Source organism: Kogia breviceps (assembly GCF_026419965.1). Classification (NCBI taxonomy): domain Eukaryota; kingdom Metazoa; phylum Chordata; class Mammalia; order Artiodactyla; family Physeteridae; genus Kogia; species Kogia breviceps. The sequence continues at coordinate 33,418,437 of NC_081322.1, read as the reverse complement.
TACAATGGGGAATAGATAAGCCCCCCCAAAAACATAGATAAGTCTCAAAAAAAGATATGCAAGTATCCAATGGTCACGTGAAAAGATGCTCAACATCACTAATCACTAGAGAAATGCAAATCAAAACCACAATGAGATATCACCTCACACCTATTACATGAAAAGAAAAAAAAAAAAAAAACCAAAAAATAACATGTTGATGAGGAAGTAGAGAAAGTGGAAACCCTTTTGCACTGTTGCTGGAAATGTAAAATGATACAACCACTGTGGGAAAAGAGTATGGCAGATCCTCAAAAAATTAAAAATCAAATTACCATATGTTGGGCTGCCCCCAACAGGTCTACAAGCCCTGTGCTTGCCCAGCTTCAAGACTGAAGAAAGAGCCTGGAGTCAGCAACAGAGACATCAGTGGTTTAATGGATGGGGGAGCTTACGTGTCTGAAGCGAGGTCCTGGAGCAACACCCCACCGTGTGCAGCAGACGGCAGACAGGAAGCAGTGTCAGTCTTTGATCCCTTCCAGGGGGGAATGGGAGATTACCAGTTATAAGAGAATTGATGTCAGGTGGGCTCAGTAGTTACCAGGGAAACCAGTAGAGGAGCACAACCCCCTCACCACCCCTTTGATAAGCTATCACAAGCTGGGGCCAGGGGCAAGTACATAGGAAGGTCAGTCATGTGAGCAGGGTATGGGTGAAGCAGGTCCTGGTCAAGCAGGGGATGTACAGAGAGCAAGAGAACAGCCATCTTGACTGGCCTGACCATATACCATATGATCAAGCAATTTCATTTCTCGGTATATATCCAAAAGAACTGAAAGCAGGGTCTTGAAGAAATATTTGTACACCCATGTTCATAGCAGCATTATTCACAGTGGCTAAAACAAGTGTCCATCAGCAGATGAATGGATAAGCAAAATGTGGTATATACATGTAATGGAATATTATGCAGCCTTCAAAAGGAAAGAAATTCTGACATATGCTGCAACATGGATGAACTTTGAGGACATAATGCAAAGTTAAATAAGACAGTGACAAAAAGACAAATACTATATGACTCCACTTATATGAGGTACCCAGAATAGCCAAATTCATAGAGACAGAAAGTAAAATGGTGGTTACCAGGGGCTGGGGGAAGGGAGCATGGGGAATTAATAGGTAGTTTCAGTTCTGCAAAATAAAATTTAGGAGATAGATGGTGGTAACAGCTGTGTAACAATATGAATATACTTAATATCACTGAACTGTATACTTAAAAAATGGTTAAGATGGTAAATTCTATATATGTATTTCACAATAATAAAAAAGATTTTTTGTTTTGTTTTTGGCCACGCTGTGCGGCTTGTGGGAGCTTAGTTCCCTGACCAAGGATTGAGCCCAGGCCATGGCAGTGAAAGCCCAGAATCCTAACCACTAGGCCACCAGGGAACTCCCAAAACAAGGTGTTATTTTTTTTTAAGTCAGATGTCTTGGATCGAATGTGAAGAATAATAAGAGGGGCTTCCCTGGTGGCGCATTGGTTGAGAATCCGCCTGCCAATGCAGGGCACACGGGTTCGAACCCCGGTCTGGGAAGATCCCACATGCCGCGGGGCAACTAGGCCCGTGAGCCACAACTACTGAGCCTGCGCGTCTGGAGCCTGTGCTCCGCAACAAGAGAGGCTGCGATAGTGAGAGGCCCGTGCACTGCGATGAAGAGTGGCCCCCACTTGCTGCAATTAGAGAAAGCCCTCGCACAGAAATGAGGACCCAACACAGCCAAAAATAAATATATATTTTAAAAAAAAGAATAAGAAGAAAACCAAATGACATTCAAAATGTTTATTAAAAGTTCAGGACAGTGCACTTATGTAGTCAGAATACTTATACAGGCAATAGTAAACATTCCACATGGAAAACTTACCAGACCACTTTGCCAGTTTATTCCATTGAAAATATATTTCAGAAACGTGTCAAACCGTTGTTTCTAGATATTAAAAAAAAAAAAAAGAAAGAAAGAAAGAAGAGTGAAGCAACTAATTTCCATTCATGCATCCTTCCCTGCTCCTTTCTCTGCCAGAATCCATACCCTTGAATTAGGTCAGAGTCAGGTCTTCTCAGACCAAGCGTGTATGTCAGCATCCCCAGCACTTAGCCCCAGACTTTGTACCTATCACACTAAAAACTTATCAGTCGGTTGAAGGGTGGTCCCTTAGTGACACCCACACCTCCAGTAATGTGAACCTGGTAACCAGGAAGTCAGGCCTTGTTCCCTCTCCCTCATCTCCCACACCTATGCCTGTGAGGGTTTTGAATCCTACTTTTTTTTTTTTTTTTTTTTGCGGTACGCAGGCCTCTCACTGTTTTGGCCTCTCCCGCTGCGGAGCACAGGCTCCAGACGCACAGGCTCAGCGGCCACGGCTCACGGGCCCAGCTGCTCTGCAGCATGTGAGAATCTTCCCGGACCGGGGCACGAACCCGCGTCCCCTGCATCGGCAGGCGGATTCTCAACCACTGCGCCACGGGAAGCCCTGAATCCTACTCTTTGAGCCCGCAGAGAATAGAATGAAAAGTTTTTAGTTATTTGTACTTTACCCATTCCTTTCTATTATGAAATATTCCAAACATTAAAAAATGTAGAAACTAATATAATGAATATCCCTACACTGTCTCCCAAATTTGTTGAATGATAATATTTTTCATACTTACTTTTTAAGAGAGAAATACAACGTTAAATGTATAGTTGGTGTCCTGTACGCCCTTTCACTCCTTCCAGTCCGGAGCTAATCCCTACCTTGAATTATTCTCTTTCATGTACAAGTTTTTATACTCTTACTGATATAACTACATACTTTTATTACCTGTTTTTACACTATTTTCATATACATGCAAAAAAGATATATAGCAGATGCGGTCAGCAGCCTCCAGGATGGCCCTCCATGACCCTACCTCCTGCTATTCACACCCTGGGAAATTCCCTCCCCTTAAACATTGTCTGGACTTAAAGATTACCTTCTAATGAACAGAATATGGTAGAAGTGATGGGATATCACTTCCAAGATTAGATTATAAAAATACACTGGTTTTGAGGGACTTCCTTGGTGGTCTAGTGGTTAAGAATACACCTTCTAATGCTAGGGGACGAAGGTTCTATCCCTGGTCAGGGATATCAATATATCACAGTTTACTTACTCATTTTTAAGTTGATGGGCTTTTATGTTTGTTCCCAATATGTGCTACCAAAAATAATTGCTGCAACCAATACTTTTCCCACTTCTTTTGTAGTTGTTGTTGTTGTGCAGCAAGGCTTGCAGGATCTTAGTTCCCTGACCAGGGATTGAACCCGGCCCCTTGGCAGTGAGAGTGCGGATTCCTAAACCCTGGACCACCACAAAATTCCCTATTTTTCCCACTTCTTATTGAATTATCTTTCATTTCATAAAAATGCTCATAGCTCAATAATATTCAAGTGAAGATTTTATTTTAGGAATCAAAAGAGACTAGACACAAAGAATTTATGATTTGACTAGACTAGTATGACGTATTTATATTTTTAGGGCAAAGTGTAATCTGCCGTGTATTTCTCCACAGAAACATATCTAAAGTAGGTGATACTGAAACTGTAGAATACAATAAAGGCAGCCATGGAACCATATTCCAGGCCAAGGCTGATGCAACACAGGTAGCCATGGTCTCATGATTCCCTGATTACGTACAAACTGAACTTATTAACATGCCTTTTCCTTTTCTGCTGTTCTTTTAAGCTTAGACTGAACTGCAGAATTTCCCAATGGATGCTTCTTTTGTGCCTCAGTGGGCGATGTCCTCAGGTGGATTCTCTAGGCGTTGCCTGAAGAAAAGAGTCAGGGAGCAGAGCCCCAGTTTTCAGCACTCTGCTGAGTGGGGATTCAGCAGGCTCCGTCTGGGGGCTGCAGGCCCTTACCCCTCCTGTACCACAGGAGCTAAACTGAAGTTGTCAACCTCCTAAGAAATGGGAATATGCCCTGTCATCATCTCTCCTGGCAAAATAAGACTGGTTAAAATGTCATCATGAATTAACAAGCATGCCTGCGTGCTTCGTGGTGTGACAAAGGTCTTAAAAGGCTCTCTTCTGTTTTTGATTTGCAGACTTTTAAAGCTGGCATTAAAAATATTCCTTCCACACAGCGTATTTGGTCAAATGCTATCACATTTTTGGATAAGCTTAGTTATTCGTATTAAATCTATTTATTTATATTTCCTATCACATGTGATAGGAAAGGAGAAACCTGCAGACACTTGCCTCCCAGTTTTAGCCAAAGCTAGAGCAGCAAGCTACCCCCAACACCATCACCCTCATGAAGGCACAAAAGTACTAAATAGAGAAAAGCCGGCTTTGATGGTGAGATGCAAATATAGTAACAGCCCTCCGCATTGCCTTGAATGGCTGTTGTCCTAATGCATGCTGACGGGGTGATCTATTTAAAGGGATGTCAGACATTTCAAAGAACTTGAGTTACCATTTCACCACAACCTAAGATTTATTCAAGAAGAAACAGGGGCTTCCCTGGTGGCGCAGTGGTTGGGAGTCCGCCTGCCGATGCAGAGGACGCGGGTTCGTGCCCCGGTCCGGGAGGATCCCACATGCCGCGGAGCGGCTGGGCCCGTGAGCCATGGCCGCTGGGCCTGCGCGTCCGGAGCCTGTGCTCCGCAAAGGGAGAGGCCACGGCAGTGAGAGGCCCACGTACCACCAAAAAAAAAAAAAAACAAAAAAAACAAACAAAAAAAAAAAAACAAAGAAGAAACAAAAAGATCACATTAAAAAATTCCTTCACGGGGACTTCCCTGGCCGTCCAGTGGTTAAGACTTCACCTTCCAACGTAGGGGGTGAGGGTTCGATCCCTGGCCGGGGAACTAAGATCCTACATGCCTCCAAAAAACCAAACTATAAAACAGAAGCAATACTGTAACAAATTCAATAAAGACTTAAAAAATGGTCCACGTTGGGCTTCCCTGGTGGCGCAGTGGTTGGGAGTCCGCCTGCCGATGCAGGGGACACGGGTTCGTGCCCCGGTCCGGGAGGATCCCACATGCCGCGAAGCGGCTGGGCCCGTGAGCCACGGCCGCTGAGCCTGCGCGTCCGGAGCCTGTGCTCCGCAACGGGAGAGGCCCCAACAGTGAGAGGCCCACATACCGCAAAAAACAAACAAACAAACAAAAATGGTCCACATTAAAAAAATCTTTAAAAATTCTTTCATTATTTGAATCATTTTCAGAAGGATCTGTATCTCTCTCAGAGTATATATATTCTATCTCCTGAGCGTCCACTGAAGAAATACATACTAAGCACAACCTTCAACCGAAACTGAGCTATGCAGATGCTTCAGAACACAAGAAGCAACAAAAATCGGCCACTGCCGGTCTCCCCAGACTTCTGGTCCTCCGTCTGTCCTCCTTTCCTGACCCCAGAGCCACAGCCTCTCTCCTGGGCACTAAGCGGTTCACCTTAAACCCTCACCTGCAGAGCCCACCGCCTCATCTATAGGAAGCGCTTGAGAAATACCTGTGGCACAAATACAATTTTAAAATAATAGATCGGAGGACTGTCTCATATAGACCATGGAGCTAACAGAGGAAACTGAAGGTAATAAAGCTTCTGCAGCACCCACGACGCCAACCGTCCTCTCTCAGAGGGATGGAGTGACGTGTCTCCAGTGAGGGTCAGCAGAACTAAGTGAGGTGAGGGAATATCCTTCCTGCTCGCAGGTCATTAGGCAGACAAATGCCTTCCTGTGCTGGGAAAGATGATCTGAAAGAGAACCAAGTAAGCGCGTAATTTAGGAAATTAAAGGTATTTTTCAGGCAGTGGGTCCAGTAGTAAATGTCCCTGATGTCTAACCCCCACTGGAGAATATCTTACAGCCTCCACTGCAGATTGCTCTTCACTTAACATGTTCCCAACCAAATGTGCAATGCCTTAAGAACTCAGCGCTCGCCAGAGAATAATTCTGGAAGGATATACGAGGAATTTATGAGCAGTGGCTTCTGAGGGGCCACTGGAAGGAGAGGCCTAATATGTAATGTTTTGCACTATTTGATTTTTTTTTTACCTTGTGCTCACACAGTATTTTTCCATTGAAAATAGTTGGCTTAAAATGTTTGATAAAAGAAAACAAATCTCTCAAAAGTGTAAACCTGCTTCAAAAAAAAACTGAACCAAACCAAAAGACTGTGCTTGGTATTTCTTTTACAAACTGATTGATTAGTTGCGCCCCTGAGGGGATAGGGGTTCCATGTCAGGTTAAGAAAAAAACAAAACAGAAACAAAAAAACCCTTCAATTTCCTGTTGAGGACAACTTTGGGAGAAATAGGGTGATCGCTGCTTCACGCCGGGGGGGGGACCCCCCGAGAGTGGGCATGGGTTCTCTGATGGGTTTGCTGTATGTGAAAATGGAACGGCCTGTGCAGAAGCCCTCAGCTCCTCCACGAGGCGCTGTGAACCTCGGTGGGTTGTCGCTAGGGATGATTCTCCATTAAAGGACAATTAAAAGAAGGGAAGATTCGGTGTTTTATTTAGGGACGAAAACTGAAGATTTTCTGGGGAAGGGGTTTTAGTTTCGTGCTTTTTGTACTTCAAAAAATCCCAAGGTGCTTTCCCTCCTTTCATCCCTATTATGGGTTGAATTGTGTCCCCTGCCCCAAAAAGAGTCCCAGCCCCCAGTACCTCAGAATGTGACTGAGTTGGCACACAGGGTCTTTACAGAGGTCATCAAGTTAAAATCAGGGCCTTGGGGTGGGCCCTCATCCACTATGACTGGTGTCCTTATTAAAAGGGAAATTTGGGGCTTCCCTGGTGGCGCGGCGGTTGAGAGTCCGCCTGCCGATGCAGGGGACGCGGGTTCGTGTCCCGGTCCGGGAAGATCCCACACGCCGCGGAGCGGCTGGGCCCGTGAGCCATGGCCGCTGAGCCTGCGCGTCCGGAGCCTGTGCTCCGCAACGGGAGAGGCCACAACAGTGAGAGGCCCGCGTACCACAAAAAATTAAAAAAATTTTAAAAAGGGGAAATTTGAACACAGAGACAGACATGAAAGTGAAGAGGATGTGAAGAAACACACGGAGGACGCCTGTGAAGAAAGGGGCAGATGTGGGGGGTCAAGGAACGTGTGGGGCAGCCAGAAGCTGGACAAGGCAAGGACAGATCCTTCCCCTACAGGTTTCAGAGGGAGCGCGGCCCTGCAGATGCCTGGCTTTCAGACTTCTAGCCGATACAGCTGTGAGACAATGGATTCTTATTTCTCCTAAGCCGGCTAGTATTGGGTACTTTGTTATGGCAGCCCTAGGACACTAACACAAACCTTTCCTGTCACTTCTGGGCATACAGGCCCTCAGGGACCTCTGCCAGGCCTCAGCCGCTGCGGCCTTTTGCCTCAAATCCGAAGCCTTGTGTTTTGCCTCATTGCTTTCGGTTCTTTCGTGCTGCCGGCACCTCCGGGCCTTAGCCCAGTTGGTCTCCGGGCTTGGAAGGACTTCGGGGGCTCGGGGGCCTTCGTGGCTGTCACTCACCCTCAAGTCTCAGCTCGGAGGCATCTCCTCAGGGTTGTAAGGCTCCCGTTCCCAGCCTACTGTTCCTTGTCCCTCCTGCATTGCTGCATCTGCCCACGATGCTGAAAGTGTCTGTCTGTGGGTCTGTCTAGCCCGTGAGAATAACTCCTGCCAGGGCAGGGACCATGCCGTCTTCAGCTTTTACTCCCGAGCCACAGTGTCTGACGCACAGATGCTCAGTGAATCGTTCCTGAGATGAACTGCCCTCTGCGTACCCACCGTTGATGGAACCCTGTCAGGAGGTGCTCTGTCATTCCAATCACCTCCAAGTAGGAGCCAATGCCCAGAACCTAAGCAGCCTGTGGCGGACTGGAGAGGAGACACATCATGACAAGGAGAAATAGGGCATCTGGTCTGTTTCTAGCACTTCTGTAACTATCACTTGCCCCACTCAGGGGTCCCATGAGACAAGAGCCCAGAGCAACAAACAGGGTCCCAGGAGAGGCATCTAGCCTGGGTTATAAATCTGCACTGTCTGGGGTATTTCTTCCCCCATTATCTCTCACTTGTCTACTTGCGCATCTGCCTTGATTGCATTTGGGGCTGTAACCTCCTCTTCCGAGAGGGGTCTCTGGGAACTGAAGAAATGATGGCTGGATTGAAACTGCAAAACCGGGAGACTGAACAAATGGGTGGATCTGAACGAAGGCTCTAGAAGAAGTGGATGGTCTCATTCCCCCCACTTGTTTATTATAAAACCAAAGGAACATGTTTGAAGGACTAATGATTTAGAAGGGAAAAAAAAAGTGGGAACTGAAAGCCGTATTTTTCTAAGGAAAGAACATTTTTCTCTTGATCATCCACAAATTATAAGACGACATACATCAGCATGCTATTTCATTAACAAATTACAGTCCCTTCTCCACAGCAGAGGAATAAAGAAAAAGTTCACCTAATAAGAGAGGTTAGCCCCTAATTAGGATCAGGCTGTAGAATTTGCCGGGTGTAATTTTCCACTGCAAATTGTTCTCGGGTTGACCTTGGCTGGTATTAAGGACATGGGTTTGAAAACACATCTTTCCTTTGCCAGCACGTCCCCACAAAGCCCTAGTGCCTTCCTCAGACCATTACTGAGTCTGTCTCCACCCCCCAGCCTCCTGCTCCCCAATTGGCCTCCCTCCCTCCCTCCCTCCCTCCAGTTTTAAGGGACCTTTTTGAAGAGAAATTACCATTTACTGAGTACCTGCGGGGCAGCAGAAAAGACACAGGACTTGGAGTCAGACAGTCCCGGCGCTGAATCACGTCTCCACTCTGTAGCTTCCCTGAACCTGGGTTCCCAGCTGAATGTTGAAATGATGACACCTGCTTTCAGAGTTGTTGTAGGGCTTAAGGGTGGTGTGAAGGTATAAGGCAAGCGCTCACACGTGTTATTTTCCTTCTGTGTCAAGTCCTGTCAGCAGCTCTGTGAGCCTGGCATTCCTCCTCGTTCCGCAGCTAAGATACCCGGAGAGGCCAAGTCAGTCTCTCACGGACACGCAACCCAGATACGGTGAGGGCAAGATTTGAACCTCTGACCCCAAAGGGTCCAATTCAGCCGCTTTGTCCACCCAGACACAGTGACCTTGAAGATTGGCTGCTCAAGCTCATACATGGGGGTGTGGGCCCCCAAAAATAGAGGCACTAAGCACAGTGGCTGTTCATGTCTTTCCACCCTTTGGGGCTCAAAACGTGAGTCTGCGATGGCCAAGGCGGCCCTGGGCATGGCTCTCCTCCTTTCCCCCAGCCCCATCCCCTGGCCAGCCTGTCACAGGGGAGCACGTGCTCACCTTGCTACCCCAGTGGCTTCTAAAGAGATTGTGTAAAAGCCTTGAGAGGTGAGTGCTCTTTACTTCCAAGAAATCCTCACTACCTACCCCCTCACCCCGTCTCACCTCCTCCCTGCAAATACCCTGTGAGGCCCCAGGTGTGCTGGACCTGTGGGTAGCTGAGGTGCTGATTTCATAATGAGGCAAGGATCAGAGCTGTATACAGTCATTTCACCCATATTGATTGCTTCACCACATGCATAGGAGACCTGTGGAAAAGTTCTATAAATGCACAGCAAGCAATCCAGCTACCTAGGTTAGCACTTTGGAAAACTTTGGGGTTTGAAAAATTTCCAACTGTTCCAGAGATGTCAGTGTGACCTTCAGAGGCAGGGCAATGGCAGGAGGGGAGGGAGGAGAGAATGATTTTGAGTTCAGGTGAATTGTGTTCTCATATTACTACAATGAATAGGTATCTGGGAAACCTTACCAGAAAAGACCTTGAAAATAGAATTAATAGAATCTCCTCAGACTTTAGACTTTCCTTGATTCCTTTTAGGGTTTGTTATCTCTGTTTGCCCTAAACGGTCCCCACCTTGAGCTGCCTGAGAACTATCATCAAGAAAGGAATTTCGGGCTTCCCTGGTGGCGCAGTGGTTGGGAGTCCGCCTGCCAACGCAGGGGACGCGGGTTCGTGCCCCGGTCCGGGAGGATCCCACATGCCACAGAGCGGCTGGGCCCATGAGCCATGGCCGCTGAGCCTGCGCGTCCAGAGCCTGTGCTCCGCAACGGGAGAGGCCACAACAGTGAGAGGCCCACGTACTGAAAAAAAAAAAAAAAAAAAAGGAATTACAAGAAAAACAAAATCAGTTAAAATCTCTAAACTTTAGAGATTAAAGATTGCCATAGGTTGTGGAAGACAGAGAGGTAGAAAGAACGAAAAATAAGAATGGGAAAATAATTCTTAGCCAGTACTTAGGGTAGGTGATACAAAGTCTTTTCATAAACAAAAGAACCTAAAAGCAGAGTTCTTAACAGGCCTGTGCGTTTAAACGGGGAAGAGAAAAGATTTGTCTTTTCCTCTTGTGTCTTAAAAGGAATTGTACAAATTTCAACAATCTTCCTTTGGTTAAAAATGACTTTTATGAATTTGGTTATATAAATACTAAAAATTACAGCAGTTGGAAATTTGGAAAGCAGTCTGACTTTTAGCAAATCCCCCAAACGGCCCCTGAATGGGTATTATTTACTTCAGAGTCACCGTCTCAGCAGATTGTGCTTATTTCAACAATGCAGTTATATCCCACAAGTGTTTGAAACTTCCTTTCCAAACTCCCTTCAGAACCCAAGGTACATTTCTCCTCAGTGTTGGCAAACATTGGTTCTCTGAGAGATACTTTGATTTTTGGAAATGACCAAAAATGAACACAATCAGTCTAGGTAAAAACGGCTTGGGTCGAAAGCAAAATGAGACTACGATTCTGGAGTAATTGACTTTGAAACGAGTTCCCCAAGAGGAGTTTGAAAAATTGTTTTCCCCAGTGGCAGCCTGTTGGAAGTAGGAGTTTGTCCTCCCAAGATGGATGTTCACTCAGCTGCATGAAAAGTCATTCTCTACTTTTCTTGAGCCTAAATGCCTGTAAAGAGGTTTTTTTCTAGCTGTTTTTCTCTGAGTTTTACTTAGACATTTACAACTTGATGACACTATTTCTCCTTTCACCTGGGATCAGTGATTTTTTTGGTTTCATTTCTGACGTAGAAAATTAGTCCTCTTAGAACCCACAGAACTAATTAGCTAGTGGAGGCGCCACTGTGGATTTGCTCAATTGATTTATTCTTCAGTTTACCACATTCTCTGGCATTCATAAGCTATTAAGATTAGTGCTAAGTTGTAGCTTTACCATGTTTCTGATGCCAATAGCATGGTGAGCTGGGCCTCCTCTCCTCTCTCATTTAGAAGCTCATTAAGAGACATTTATTTACTTCAAAAGTGCATGACCATCCAGGTTATCAAGTGCTAATCTCTGCCAATTCATCCAAGGACTGAGGGACAAAATCTTTCTACACCCACAATGTTTATAAATGCCTTTTGCCCAGTTCCTGTGGCAACTTCTCCATATTCTGGGGAAAGATCAAGGGTAGTACCTATGGGAAGAAAAAGGGTAAAGTCGTTTCTAAATGATGCTCTCTCTGCACTCACTCGAGGCATCTGTGTACTTCCTTGTGGTCCAAGGCTGCTTCTTTCATCTAACCGAAAATAAACCACCTGAGCATCTTCCCTTTTCCATTAAATGCTGAGGCTCGGCCACAGGGGCTGAGATGGAATCCCGGTGTTTGGGAAAACAGTGGAGTCACCCAGGCTACCAGGGGTGTCTGTTCCACAGAGGTCAGCTGTCATGAGCCCATCTGAAACTGGCATCAGGCTAAAACAGGGTGTGTGTTCCCTTGGGCCATATCAGAGGAGGAGCCTCGGGCATCTTAGAAAACTCCAAGTCAAGCAGCACAGGGACCTGCCTGCAAAGAGCCTTTCAGATGGCAGCTCCTAAAAGCACGTGTTCCGCCTACTGACCCACCCTGATATTTGGGGGCCCGGGGGGGGGGGTCCGGGTTTTCCCTCCCCTGGACAAGAAGAAGGATGAAGGACTTCATGCCGGTCTATTGTTAATGTGAGTGTTTACCTTTGTCACTGATGTTTACCTGGGGATTTTTATTTGATTAATATAACTTAAGGTCATATATGTAAGCTGAGCTCTGATGTATATATTCTTTTATTTAAATAATCAAATCTTTGTGACTCTAGATTAGAGAAAGGGGCCATGTTTATTCCTTTTAAGTGGTTGTTTAGAATTACTAAACGCCCAGGATAGCTTCCCAAAATGGAAAGTGAAGACAGGTGATTCTTCTAAACTGGTATCAGGTGAATTACTTGCTCAGGAAGATGAAGAATGTAAAGTTAGATTCCGAATCGAATCCCTAAGTTTGCAATAATGTTTCTCTAGGGTACATTCTAGTGACAAATTTGCTGCCACTTTAAAATACACAGAATCTGCTTTGGAAACTGGGTTTTGTCTAGAGTTAATGTTTTCCTGCAGGATCACATGGCCAGTCTCAGGTGGTTGGCTGCCTAAGAGGTGAAGAAAGAGAGAGGACCAGAGAAAAGTAGGGATAAACTAGAAAGGTTATACCCTATGGTCCTTCCCTCCCATGCCCCCCTGTTGCTTTATTTCTCAATCGTCACTTGAGAAGCTGGCAGTAACTTAAATATCTGTTGTTTCTATAGATAACTCTAATAATTTGTCACAGTATTGTCAGCACAGAGCAAGTTTTGTTGAGAGAAATCTGCTTGCAAAATACCTTTCCTCCCACTCTGCCCACAGGTCAAACTACCCCTTGCTTTTGACACATATGAATGTGACTTTAATAAGGGAATAAAATACAGACTCACCAAGCATTCCCACTCCTTTGTTTCCTCAGACTCTGTCTCTATGTCCCTGTCTCTCTGTCTCTCTCTCTCTCTCTTCACTTTTTATTTTGGAATTTGCTTGTTTGTTGGGGAAGAGAAGGGGTGGGTAAGTGCTACGCGGAGACAGTAGTGATGAAAATCTCTAGCCCCTGAGTGACACAGGTCAAATTTCCCTGTACGCTGGCAAAGGAACCTACAGTCACTGCCAAAACCACAGAGTAAAGTCTTCTAAAGATCCCCTCAGACACCGATGTTTTAAGAGTTAAGCTTTTTCATTTATATTTGGACAACCACCTGTTGACTTCTACTGGCGCTTGTCAAGGGCGGATAGATGGCGGGAACCTGCAGCAGAATTAGTCCATTCAGAGGGCTTGATGCTCCCCTTTGAAGACCTTGCCATTGTTTTCAGTGGAGCCTAGTCAAGGCTCATAAGATCAAAACATGAAAAACAAAAAGGAAAGAGTCTACTTGGGGCAGGGTCTCACGCTCCTCTTGTGATTATCACGGCATCCACAGGCCATCCTTTTAAATCCAGGGATCCATCAGGGCAGTCTTTACAACGCATTTCCCAGTCCTGAAATGTGGTGGGCGAGAGCCAGGGAAAAGACAAGGGAGAAAGTCCACGACGGCAGGGCCTTCCCCATGGCTCCTGCTCTGCCTGAGCATTTTCCAGGGCAAGTTCTGCTCCCGCCATGAAGAGAGAGGGGAAGATGCAGGCAAAGTAAAGCCAGAGGAAAGGGAACACAGTGCAAAGTGTGCTTCAGCTGAGAAAATCTCATTTAAACCAAATCTCAAATTTGTGATGGGAAAGCCGACCACCGTAGGATGGCATCTCTGGCAAGGTGCAGACAATTCTAGGCACTGACAGAGATGCCTAATTCTCCACCCTGCCTTGATCAAGCCACTTCACAAGTGTTCTGTGAACGCTTCCTATACCCTAGGCCTTATGGCAACTCAACGGTGAACCCACCATGGATCCTGCCCAGATGAAAATGTATGTTGTCAATTACCCTTAACAACCCGTAAAAGAGATCAGAAGACAAAACTCAGAACCATAGGTCTGTTTTTGCTGAATAAAATATTCCAAAGTCTCATTTTGGAAACAATTCCTTGGCCAATTCAACAGCATGAGCGGTGGATGGGGGCCTTTATTTACCAACATGACACTTAACGTGTATACCGCAGATCCAGAATTATGCGAAGGACAAAGAGCTGTAGAGGCAGCTGGGGTAAGAAAGCCAGCCTTGCCCTCCTCCTGTGAGGGCTGTGACATCTTGACAAGGGTGCACCTAGCTCCACCAGCTTCCTCCTATGGCTCCCCTTTCCCTCCCGCAAGCCACTCACTTCAAAGCCACTTCTTCCCCCACCTGCCACGGACACGGGCTCTGCCACAGTTTAGAATTCATGGCCCTTCACTCTCATCCATACTGACACCAGCCAGTCCCTCAACTCAGAACAGCAGCACAGTATGCAGACTCTCGGCTGGGCACTGAGGAACCAAGGCTGAACCCAGATGGTTCGTCCCTGCCCTCAAAGTCAACACCATCAGGGGTGTCTGTGAAGTGCTATGGGAACCTAGAGGGTCTGCATTGGATTTCGCCAAGAGAGAAACAAAGGCTTCTGTAGTCCCGATTAAATGCAGCATCAACTGCAACCAGACCTGAGGCAGGGCTCAAGCAGGCAAAGCAGGATTAGGGCTTCTATGGCGCTATGGTTGCTCATCAGAGGCTCAGTTCCCCGGATTTATCTTTCGATTCCCCAGACAGACATCTAAAAGCGGCATTTGGCTTTCAAAGCACGCAATGAACATGTGTGTCATCTCCACAGTGTAGCCAGGGGCAGAGGTAGGCACTCCGCACAGCAAAAGAAAGGGTGTTTCCAACTGCATTCCTTCCCACCCTTGCATCACTGACCCTTCTATCCCAGGGCCTCACCCACCCCTTCTCTCCAGATGAATCCCATCTGTCTATCCACCTTGAGGGCCACTGACAGACTGTTCTCCAAAGGCCACGTGCACCTTGTCCTGGCAGATTCTAATAGAAACAGACAGGCACACTGACAGGGTTGAAGTGAGAAAAGTTTAAGGAAGGGACTGTGCAGAGTGGTACAGGGTTTTGGGTACCACCAAAGGATGATGGAGCACCTAGAAACTAGCAAGAGTCAGAAGCCCTTACCACCTCCAGGTCTAAGAGGGCAAGGAGAGAGAGAACTGCAGCTGTACAGGAGGGGCTGTCCACCAGGGCTGGAACCTAGAGGAATATGACCACCGCCAAGGTTATGGCAGGAAGAGGACAAAACAGTAAACAGTCCAGCCTTTCCCTCTCCCATTCTCCAATGGCTGCCCACTGGTGGAATTCAATCAGAAGCTGAAGGGAGCCCAGCTTCCCCTTGGGATCCTCTGAAGAGGTTCAGTACTGGGGAGCAGAGAGCAGGGTCAAAAGGGCAGAGAATGGATCTGTCGGGGGAGGGGCAAATAGAAAATAACCAGCACACAGCTACTATGAGATTGTTCAGAAACCTTCAATCTAATGGACATTTATTGACTCCCAAGGATACACATTGCCATGATATTACTTCTGGTTCACACCAGACCCCTGAACCCTGTGGGCTTCAAGCCATGAGCTGCAATGGGACAGACAAGCCTCTAAAGTAAGCAGCTGCTGGGTGGGTGTGTCAGCACACAATGTGGATGCAAATCTGGAGAGCACGTGGAGGTCTCAAAGCCAAGAAGAAACATTGATGGCCATGGGAATGGGGTGATGGCTGGCACCTTCGGGTAAAGAACACTTGGGGAGCTTGCTGGGCAAAGATGAGACAAGGACCGAGGCAGGGCCTTCCAAGACTCCTGCACTGAGCAGTTCCTCCTGACTTGAAGAGAATTTCATATTGCCTAGCATAGCATACGAGGCCCTCCTCCCCTGGGCTCCACACTCTTCACCATTCCTTCTCTCTGATTCCAGAGACAAACCCTCATCTCTGGTCCAGCCTGCCTCCACTTTTCCACCCCTTCCTCCTTTCCCGTACTCCATGCCTCGTCTTGCTCACGCCCTGCTGCTGCTTCACAGACGCTTGGCCTGGCCGATGGCTCCCTTTCTTGACCCTCAGTAGTTCCCACATCTCCATCACACAGCACATGCTGTCTTATAGGGCCTGGGTCTTTTGTCTCCACCCCATATGGAGAATTAGGCACTCCATGTGTGTTGGATGTAGATGGATCCAAAAACAGTTGGTTCCATCACTTGCTTCTTTTGGAGGTAGCCAAACATCTCTGCAGCCAAAGGCCAACTTTCTTGTTTGTGTCACGTTAGCCCAACAGTGTAGACTAATTTGTTATTCCTAAAACAGCACTCCAAAAATAGTAGTGGTAGTATCACTGGACTGTATGGGTAGACTTCCAAAGGGACTATGCAAAAAGGACAGTACTTATTTGGAAATATATTACAGTGGCTAAAGGCACGGTAGGCTCAGGAATCAGATCATCTATGTTCAAATTCTGCCCCTAGTACTCAATTCCTTGCAATCTGGGGCAAGTTACTTAATCCTTCTGTTTTCTTATTTGTAATAGTGGTACTTATCTCATAGGTTTGTCAGGCAGATCAAATAAGAGAGTGCTTGGCCCAGGGCCTGACAGGTAGCAAGGCCTTAATAAATGTTAGAGATCACTGTTATAATTACTTTTAGCCCCGAGAGTCTAGCTCATTAAAGCTAGAAGGAGCCACACAGAAATTCTAGTCCCATCACTTCATTCACAGATGGGGAAATGGATGCTCACAGCTCAGGCCATGATCTGGCAGAGCTCAGGCAGAGCTCAGCTGTTATAAAACAAGGCCCGTGTTCTTTCCTTACTGACCAGTATTATCCAAGGGAATGCATGATGGTTCACACCTGTACGGGTCCACACTTTCACTTATATTACAAGCAGTGGGGCAGAGTGATCTGGATCTGCTTTTTGTTTTTAATTTTTCCTGAAGATTGCTGGTGATCCTTATAGGAACACTGAAAGCAAACGTGGAGAGTATAGCTGGAGTAGAAGTCACAGGGGTGTTTTGTGCATGACACTTTTTTGTTTTTGTTTTAGACTAGTATCTCGGTCACGGGCAAACACTTGTAATGAAAATATCCACCTACAGGTGGCAAACTTACACTGCTGGCATTCTGTCCTTGGGTGCCCTTGCAAACAAATGCCGCTGGGGATGGAGATGAAAGTGAAATTTAAAGAAAAAAAAAACAAGAAACCTAAATGCATCCAGAAATAACATTCTCACACAAATGTACAATGAAAAAACACCCACATAATTTCACAAAATACTTAGTCTGATTCGTCTGCAAAAACACCTCGTGGAATTGCACCAAATGCATTTATTTGAAATATATTTCCAGAGGCCCTACAACATAGCACTCCCTGGCTTGCAGGGAAAAAGACATACTTCACTGCCTTCAGAGCCCTGACAGTCCAGTGGGTGGCCTTCCACACACAAAGCACTTCCAGCAACAGCTCTCATTTGGTCACAGCCATTGTTCCTGATTTCCCAGATGAGGAAACAGAAGCTCAGAGACACCGAGGGCAGTAGCAGCGGAGACTAGAGCCCAGCCCTTTGGATTGCAAGCCCTGTCTCTGTCTGCCACTGTATGCTGCCTCCAACACAAGGCAGAAAGGGACGAAATGATCCAGGATTGGGAATAGGACTAATTCTGTTGGGGTTTATCACTCACAAAGGAGCCCCAGCTGGTTCTTCCAGAGTTTTTCTGAATAGAGTGTCCTCAGCTGCCCCAGCTAACCCAGATTCGCTCCCTAACCATGGGGGGTAGGGCTGTTTCCCAGAGTACAGGTCTGGACCTCCTGGGACCTCTAAGAAAGGTAATGAAAAATCTAATTTATCAACAAGAAAAAAATCCTTCCACACTACTTAAAAAAAATCTTTGGATATAATTCAGTTTTTTTTATGTCTTTAATTAGAACAATATTAAATGACTGTTTAAACACAGAGAATAAACTCACTCCCTGCTCCTTTGATGAGTTTCCTATATATTATCCCAGACCTATAGCTGTGTATTTACAGAGATGGGGGTACGTAAGTGTGCAGATAGAGTTTTCTTTACCCACTTCATGCAGCATTCTGCCACTTGCTTTTTTCATTGAACGGTGTATCTTGGAGAGCTTCCTGTAGATATATGTCACTCGGTTTAATGTGGCATGGTGATTTATAGTTTGGATGTACCATAGTATATAAAACATTCCCCTACTGGTGGGTATTTAGGTTGTTTCTGCTTTTCACTATTACAAACAGTTCTGTAGTGAAATCCTTTTACACATAACTGTGCACATGGGCAAGTAGCCCTGAAGGAGAAATCCTAAAAAGGAAAAATTGTTGGAACAAAGCACATATACATTTTAATAAATACTGTTAAATTGCCCCCCAAGAAGGCTGAACTCACGTTTCTGTTGACTCTTCCCATCTTTTTTTTCTTTTTTCCTTTTTCCCCTCACTGACTTTCTATTCTCATCCAATTCTCTGGGTCACTTTTTAAACAGTTTTTTTTTGCGGTACGCGGGCCTCTCACTGTTGTGGCCTCTCCCATTGCGGGGCACAGGCTCCGGACGCGCAGGCTCAGCGGCCATGGCTCACGGGCCCAGCCGCTCCACGGCATGTGGGATCTTCCCGGACCGGGGCACGAGCCCGCATCCCCTGCATCGGCAGGCGGATTCTCAACCACTGCGCCACCAGGGAAGCCCTCTCTGGGTCACTTTTATCCCATGTTCTAACTTTAACCTCCAAGTCTTCCTTCTCCCTCCTTCTCCCACATCCAGTTCATCAGAAAGCCCTGTTGGGGCTTCCCTGGTGGCGCAGCGGTTGAGAGTCCGCCTGCCGATGCAGGGGACACGGGTTCGTGCCTCGGTCTGGGAAGATCCCACGTGCCGCGGAGCGGCTGGGCCCGTGAGCCATGGCCGCTGCGCCTGCGCGTCCGGAGCCTGTGCAATGGGAGAGGCCACAACAGTGAGAGGCCCGCCTACCGGAAGGGAAAAAAAAAAAAAAAAAGGCAGTGTGAGGGAACCTCGCAGCGATGTGATAGCTCTGTGTCTTGATGTTATACTAAGCTACACATGTGACAAAACTGCATATGACTACAGACACACACACACACACACACACACACGCAAGTGCATACAAAGGTGGAGAAACTTGAATAAGCTCTGTTAACATTGGGGCGGGCTGGGTGAGAGTAAGAGAGGTGTGCTGAACTTCCCCATACATTTCTTTGAAACTTCCTATAAGTCTATAATTAGTTCAAAATGAACAGTTAAGAAAAATTTCAAGAAGAAATCCAGGCCAGCTAGTATGCTCCTCTTCTTTCAGCCCAGAGATGCTTCTGCTTCCTTGACTTCGTGGGGATATTTGCCCCTTGGGTTACTCTCTTTATCTTTAATACACATCACCTTTTACTTGATCGTGTTCTAAAAGTTTCAATCACTTTTCGAAAGAAAAGCTGGAAATACTTACTCCGGTGAACATTATTCCTGTGGGGTTCTGGGGAAGTTACTCAGATTTCTGTTCTTCAGCCTTCCCTTTGGAAACTCGGAGAGATGTCATCTGTCCCCTTCCTCACGGGAATGCTGAGGATTACAAATTCACAGAAGTTCCAGTGAAGTCCTGAAATCATGGAGTGAATGAGAATCCCCTCCACCGAGGGCCTTTCACTTTCTCCTCACTGCACAGGTGCTTCCTTTGCACTGTCTCCTTGGTCAGGTGTCAGCTCATTCTAGAAAGATGTGAAGGTTCTCTATGAGCTATGACATTGCTGACCATTGGATAACTGGTGGTTAATAACACTATTAAATATTCTGGGCCTATGGTGATTTATACCCTTCCTCAAATTTCAAATTACTCAAAACAAGTGTGATTTTTCAAAAGTTACCTTAAAATGCATAAACCTATTGTTGAGTAAATAGAGTTTTTAAAATAAACACATTCAGCTACTTTAAAGCATTTTCCCCCTGAATTTGGCCAATAGATTTTCAAAACTTTTCGTGCATGTCTATGTCATCACTTTTGACAAACTCTCCCCACAGGGCTTCCCACCTGCACACGTTCCCCTCTTTCTCTTCATCACAGTAACCTTTCTTTTTCACACCCCTACTTTGCCTGGAACATGCCCTCACTAAACAAATTTGCTGTGTCACTTCTATTCTTATACTCCCCTGGAGTAAACCATTATTTGCTGGTTGCTCTGACCAGCACTGGCAACTGGGGATAACCACTGAAACCCCTGCATGATGATTTGCAAGGGTCGTAATAAACATTCCTTGACATGTGTCATGCAGCCTAGAAGCACCAAGGAGAGCAGTGTTAGCCCAAGCGAGAGTTACTCCACATAGCACCTTTGTGCAACTTAGAAAAAGGTATCTATCCTCCCTGGGTAGGACATAGGACTGATTCCTGGCTGAATTTCAATCTTGACCTGCGCAGGCGGGGTACAAGCTCCGGAACTGGGCTCAGACGCTCTAGACCAAGCTCAGGTACACAAGCTCAGCTCCTTCTGACCTTTGTACTTGACTCCATCATTGACTTGCAGTGTTTCTAAGAGCAATCACCTGACCCGTTTGTGACACAATTTTTTTCCTGGGTCACAGTAAAAATTATAAAACACTTAGGCACAAGGTATTACAAACCCATCCCGTTACAAGTTTCTTCTTTGTCACTGTGACCGTGGTGCCAGTACTCATTGGGAGACCAACAGGTCACTCAGCTCTAGGACAAGCTCAGATCATTTTGGTTTCCTTTAATGAGGAGGGGGAAACTCTGGCTATTTTTGTCCTTGTTGAGTTTTCCCTTTTCAGTGCAGTGATCTGTGACTCACAGACTCCATTCATGACTTGCTATCAGGGGCCTGAGGCACACATTCTCTCAAGTTGAATGAGAACATTTGACTCTCTCTGTCAATCTGCAGTAGAACACAGCTCCCAGATTTTCCACACTATGGGATACCAGCTCTGGACACTTCTCATTCAGTATTCATCTCTGTCAGCTAGTCTGAAAATTGGAACCAGAAACACTTGACAAATCACTGGCCACATTATGGTTACAGGTGGTGACATATTGCTGCTGCTGCTGCTTATTCATGAAACTGGAGGTTAAGACCCAATTTCTGAGACGTAGAGTAGGGAAAACCCCACATAAAATACCAGCGTTGGACACAATATCACATAGACAGTTTCCAACTGAAATGTCGGTTATTAAAAGTCATGGGGAGTCAGGAGTTGCCATGGAATCCATTTGTATCTAAACCAGCTCCTCCTGCTGGAATAGTTTTTCATTATCATGTCTTTCTTATGGGTGGAGGGGGGAAGAGGGGCAGAGAGAGAGACAGACAGACAGATGGATGGGGGGGTGTAATTTGATATAAAACTATGTTATAATTCTTATATACTCAAGCCCTAAAATTAATCAGAAATTAAAAATTTAAGGAGGGTTAATATCAGCTTTAACATACATTCATATTGCTGTCTGGTTTGGAGGAAAACAGTCACATTGCCATCACGTGACTTCTGATTATTCAGGGAGAATATACAGTGGCTTATCATATGACATTTACCTTCACAACAAGTTATCAGATCTCTGGGAGTGAAAATAAACATCAAAGCAGATCTAAACTACGGTAGGTAGGCTGCACACTAGCAGCACACTGGTTTTTCCTGTTTCTCCTATGTATCATTTTAATTTAGATTCCTAACCAGATCATTACAAGTTTTTCCTCTGAAACTACTGCCAGGATCAGTCTATCCCCTTGTTCCTCCAAGTTGTTTGCTTAAATCTTGAGATGTGATTGGCTGGCGTATGTTCCTGCTTGAGTTGTTTTTGTGGTAAAGTCTCCATGTGTTTGTAGGTAAAATACAAAAACAGTTGGTTCAAATATCAACTTGGGACAACTGAATTTCAAAACATACAGAATCCATAAATTCACCACTATTTTAACATATTTACAGCACAATTGAAGATAACTAGTCAGGAGATCAGTTGAATGAAGACACATTAACATTATATTTGCATATTTATCTTCTGTGTTTTACACTAAAGAATATTTCATATGGGGGTGGGGGGAAGTGTCGGTAGATGACTCCGGAACCTTGAATCTGTATTTCTGACTGTCTCCACTTCCCAGAGTTCTGGTGAGCTCTCTCCTAGGGGTTCAAGAAACCCTCACCTCCGTTAAAAGCCAGGTCCCAGGTCTTCCTCCAGCCCAGGGCCCTTAACCCTGTCCAGAGCCAAGAGGGGCCCATCCTCAAATGTTTCTGGGAAGACAATTCAAGAGGAGAGAAACTTGAAAATCCCTTAGGCATATGAAAAGATATTCAACCTCTATAATTAAAGAAAAACAAATTAAAAGTAGACTGATTTTTTTTCACCTATCAGATTGGCCAAGAAAAAGTTATAATGCTCTTCATTGCAAGGCTGTGGAGAAACAGCCCCCCTCGTGCACTGCTGGTGGGGGTGTCAATGGGCCCAACTTGTGTGGAGAGCAGGGTGGCAATATCTATTAGGAGGGCAAATGCACATACCCTTGATCTAGCAACTCCACTTTGGGGAGTCTGTCCTGTGGTTACACGGGTACACAGGTAACCGACATGTGTACAGTGTTCATTGCTGCACTGCTTGTAATAGCAACGATGGGGAACAACCTAAATGCCCTCAGTGGGTGACAGGTTAAATAAATTATACTGATATATTTTTAAAATAGAATGTTTACAGATGTTTCGGAAAGAAAGGATGAGGAAGCTGTCATGGAAAAAATCAAGGTGCACACAGTGTGTAAAAGTATCAATCCTAACGTTTGCTTGAATACACATAAAGCAACTCTAGAAATATAATAAGAAATTAAATATTGTTGCATAGTAGTGGATACCGATTGGCAACCAAACGATGCATTTGCTTGGTTTGCAAAGCATTTTAAAATTGGATTTCACTTAATAATCCGATATCCAGGTGAGGAAAAAACGTGAAGCAGGCCAGGTGTTAAGATAAGAAAGGGTGCTGGTAACCTAATCTGTTTGGATTTTCCACCCAGCTTTAGGGTCGTACCTCAGACACAACTAAAGCCGGGTGGAGGGACTCTGCAGTGTGAGCGCGGAGGAGTTGACCCGTTTTACACCGGGAGTGGGGCTGTGACTCACGGATAAATATCCTGGTCCCAAATCTCTCTCCAGGTTTCCAGGCTTAGGAGCCGCAGCCAGGAGGAGGAACACCTAGCATCCCCATCCTCCCAGGTGTTCCAGGAGCAGCATTTGTCACAACAGGTACAGGGCCTAGGGCCCATGATAGTTTCAGGAGCCCACAGAATGTTTTCATTCTAATCTATTTTACAAAAGAGAAGAAAAGAATAAATGTAAGATTAATGAATATATGATAATGAATTCAGCCAGAATTACACTAGTCTTTGCACCAACCCAATTGTAAAATATAATCTTTAGTATTTTTTATGGAGGAAGGGGCCCGTAAAAACATGACAAAAGCGTCCAAAGACTGACAAAGTCATACTGTCGCCACGTGGCCCTGCGCAAGAGGGAGCACGTGCCACTGAAGGGGAGGCTATGGGGCCCAGCCAGGGCCTCTTCCTCCGGGCACAGTTCTCCTGCACCAACACCACACACATCTTGGGTCCTTTATGCTCAAGGACTCTGGCAAAATTAGGGAATGATTTCAAGGCCAAAAGGAGAACCAATAGCTTATCTGCTATTTTTCCAACGTGTCCTACCCGAGGTGGGTTGGCCCAAGCCCTCTGGACTTCTTCTCCAGTGAGAAGGCTGGCCTGTCTGGGTTCCCCCACCTCCTCTCCCTCATTGTGAGGCCACCATCCTCTTTCTTAAGGAGGTAGGAAGGACCCATCTTCACAGCCATGAGTCTCACCCCTGGACCTCAACTAGACAGTCATATGATTTTATGCCATATGCCCAAGCTCCTACAGTAGGACTCTCACTTTAAATCTTTTCCCTCCTGTCTTCTCCAAAGACAAGCTGAGAAAAGACAGACTGACGCAACGGTTCTCAAAGTGTGGTTCCCTCACTGGCAGCATCAGTATCCTCTGGGAACTTGTTAGAAAGGCAAATTATTGGGTCCCACCCCAGATCTGCTGAATCATAAACTCTGGGAGTGAAGACCAGCAATCTGTGTTTTCACAGGCCTCTCCAGGCAACTCCCATGCAGGCTCAATTTCCAAAACCATCAGCTAGGAGCACGGATGCCCAGACTTTCAAGGGCAGATTCCCAAGTCCTAGGATGCAGAGGTGATGAGGCTAGCTAGAATGGGGCTCCAGTGTGCCCCAGACGCCAGAGGCACTTGGTCCCTGTCCCAGAACACAGAGGTGCAATACTTCGCCGGGATCCTGCGGTGACGCTGGAGGGCAGGAACGGGCGGCAGCTCTTCCAAATTTCAGTCTGGTGGCGCCCCAGCGGAGTTAGGCCGCAGAGTCGGGGGAGGGGGAGGGCGCGGAGGGAGGTCCGGGCGGCCTTCACCGCGCAGTGGGAGTAGGCGCCCGCACCCCTCTTTCAGAGCTTGTCCTCACCCCTGCTTCTGCGGCTCGCGGAGCTGCCTGGTGCTTGGACCACCCCCGCCCCTCCCATACCTTACAAATTCCAACTCCAGAGTCCAAAAGGGATTTCCGATTCCTAAATCTGAATGGAGCCCGAGGTCCATATTTAAAAGCTGCGCTCCGCTGAAAACTGCACCCTAAGGGACCCCGGCGCTCAGCCCGGTCTGGAAGCCCCGTCATCTGTTTACGGATGAGAGGCATCCGCCTCCCGAGAATGCCTTACCCACTCCGCCTAGAGAGTGCAGGGCTAGGGGGTCCTTTTCAGGCGCTCGCGGCACAGTCCCGGCACACACTGATGCCAGGAGCTAGACTCAAAGTTGGGGCTCAGGGAAGGGGAAACTCTCCAGAAACCTAATCCAAAGGCTCTCAAAGCAGGACAGTGAAGCACAAGTCCTCTGGATCCACCCAGTTCTGACGCCCCTCACCCGTGTCGAGGCCGCGGACGCCTCTCCGCCCCCTTCCGGCCACCTCGCCTCCTCACTCCCGCCCCCCGCGTGTCCCGGCCACCTACTCGCGCGCCCCGGCCTGGCGTGCGCTCCAGCAGCGCACTGAGAGCACGATTTGGCCTGAAAATCGGAAACCGATTTCGGAATCAAAGTGCCATTCAACCCCAAGTCGCAAACCAACGTTCATCTTCAGCTTTTTGCACACCCCAATCTGCGCTCCTGGGCCCTGCTTTGCTGAATTATACACACACACCATCCACAGCTCTATTTCTAGAAAGAAAAAGTGTAAAATGTGCCGGGGGTCTGAGCCGCGGGCACCCACCCGCTCCTGTCCTCAGAGTGCGCAGGGTCAGAGTTTTTCAGCAACTGTTAATGTTTGAATCATTCAGTTCTTTAAAAGCGTGCACAGTTTAAGAAGCACTGTTGTTTTTCAGCGACCAATTCAAGGTTATAGTAGACTACAGTTTCAAGATCTGGGTGGAAAATACTAGCCAGAATATTTAGAGAAACCATATAAAATCTTTACTTGCCTTTGCCACTCTCATTTTCCAAGTTGGTACATTTTCCTTTCCTTCCTTGCTTCTTCCCTCCCTTCTCTCTCTCTTTCGTCCTTTCTGCCTCCCTCCCTGTCTTATTTTCAGTGTGTAACCACTGAAGCTAATTTTTTGGACATGTTCATGGTCAATTCAGGCAGGCACCTGAGAAGTAGTACCTCAGGAGAGAGCTGTTTTGTTTTGTCATAAAATAATGTATACTTTCCCAAACCTCCTAATCAAACAAGTAATATTTACAGTAATTTAAAAAGTATTAAATACTTCCCCCAGCCTTTGTTTTCTAGCAGACTCGCCCGGGGTTAAAGTTATAAGGGACCCTTGTTTCTGCCTCAACATCACAACGTCTAAATGTGGTAATAAAATGGGGCTAGAACAGGATTCACTTACATGAAGAAGAAAAATGTTAGTATTTCCCTAGACATTAATATTTCCCTAGGTAAATTCTCCTTTCCACTGGTAGAGAGTGAACATCTGGATATAACACACAGAGATATTTAAGTGACCACCTTCAGATTTTGCATCTTGAATATAAATACATCCGTCATCCTGACATTGGCCATTGAATAAAATCTGTGCCTGTGTGCTTTGTACAATTGTGTATATGTGATATGCGAGAGTGTAAAAGTGCATGTGTGCGTCCCTAGCAGTCTGTTTTTGTTTTTGTTTTCTTAAGTGTTACGGGTCGGGAGCGACGTGGGAGACAGATCACTCTAGTTTTAAAGCAGCAGGGCTCAGGGAGGAGTTACCAGAGGCAGGATAGAGGTCTGTGCCCGAAGCAGGGGTCGGGGCCTCTGTGCTGAAACCGGCTCGCTGGTTTGCACCGGAATTCCGTTGGGCGTTCACTCGTTCTTTTACAACCCAACTCAGCTTCTCTAGACTGCGACGTTGGGAGCGGACCGGTGGGCCTCAGAGGACCCTTCTTTTCGTTCTGGGCGCTCAAAGCGTGCGGAACTCCGCACGCACAGGCATGTAGGTTCTCGGCTCCGCCACGGTGGGCACGCCTTGCCCCCCCACCACGAGCTTGAGCCTTGGACCTCTGCACATCTTGGCGCCCAGGCCCGCGGAGGGCGGGATCCATGCGGGCAGCACCCAGGGTCGTCTCGGAGGAGGAAGAGACTCCCAAGTGCGCGATGTCGCGGCCTCTCAGGGCCGTTTGCTCTCCTGGGGAAGGGGGTGTGTGGCAGGGGAAGGAAGAGGATGTTTGTTTATAGATCGGCTCCGGTTTCTTCCCGCGTTAGGACCGCGTAGACAGTGCCCGATCGCCAGAGGGCTGCAGTTTGAGGCACCCGCGCAAGGAGGCGAAGGCCTAGCTTCTCCTAGGGTTCCTGTTTGGTGTTGGTGGGTCGCGTGTGCCCGTCTTTTTCCTTTCTGGGGCTTTTCCCCTTACATTGGCAAAGAGGTGGGTGGGATTAGCCTCTTAAGCATCAAGAAACTGGTTTAAAATTTCTCCTGCTAGAGGCGACAGGCGATTCTCGGAGCACGTGGGAGGCTCCCTAGGTCCCGGCTCCAGCCCTTGCAGGCGTGGTGCACGCGGGGCCGCGGGCGGGGTCGCCGGGAGGGTGCGAGGCCGGGGCCGGCACCGGGCGGGGGAGTGCCGGAGCCGCGTTCCCGCTCCAGCCGGGGTTCAAAGATTAGAAAAACAGGTGTTACGTCGCCATGCTAATTCACTCTCTCGGTAAACGCGTCTCAGGCAGTTGTGTGCGGAGGACTTAGTAAGGGGGCCGTCACCACTTGGCCGTGCATTCACTTTGTTTATTAAAGGACACATTCCCAGTTCATCGACTACTGAGCTTCACTGGGACACTGGAGCGGCCCTCCTGGCCCCCACCCCCAGGACGTCGCCTTTGGTGTGAAGACTTCCGTACTCATCTTGCTGCTGAAGGCAAAACACTACACTTCTTCGGCGCAAAACGCACCCCGTAATGGGAGGCGTGCACTGCCTGATCCCCCAGAGTCCCTGCGACGGCCAAGGGTTTCAGACCGCAGCCAAGCGCCAACACACCTGCACGTTGTTTGAAGTAGAGATAGGGTTTACAGTAACCGCCGACTTAAGTGACATCCTTTCTAGAACAGTCGGAATAGAAAACTGCTTTTTACCCCTGAAGTGTCATTGCTTTGCCTGGCAGCTCCATATTACCGCTAAGTTCTGTCCAGGTTGGGGGCGGGAAAAGTGGGGAGAAAGAAGGATCTCAAGGAAGGTTCTTTCAACCTTTCCAAACAACCGCCCCCCACTCTTTTTTTTTTTGTAGAGGTCAATTTGATCTCATCTGGTCTTTCTGCAATCTTGTGTATAAGGGAGCCACAGTACATCTCTCTCTCTATTCCTACTCATCTCTTGTTAAGAGTGCGTTACTTGCTGGTTGAACCTCCCAGAGCCGGGTCTCTAAGTGGCTACAGCCTCTGGGGAAATGACTCCTCCTTCTAGATTAGAGCCCATTTGCTGGATTCCAGTTTTGGAACACCTACCACATCTCGATATTTAGTTCTTTTTCAAAAAAGTTTTTTTTTTTCCTGTCCAGAACGTTCACCACCTCCTCCTGCCAGGGGTTTCCCAGATGTGTAAATACCCCAGGACGCCCCCATTGTCATTCTTCGAGCTTACTGCCGTCGGGCGGCAAGGAGGTGGCAGATGTGTGTATTTTTGAACAACCACTCAAAGTTGTTCCGAATATCAGCGAGATGGCACACACCCCTCTTCAGAGTATGTGTTTTCTTGGAGGCAATCAGCGCCACCAACGAGAAGACGAGTGCAACATGACTGGTGTTCTCACTCTTTTACCGCTGATGAAACAACTGCCTCCAAGTCGACCTCCAAGAGCAGAATCGTAGTCACCAGCAGCACCAAAACCAAGCAGGGAATCGCGTCTGTAGGGAGTGATTCGCAAGCAGCAATAATTGTCTTCCGGGACGAGTGAACTTCTTCCCGTCGCTGTTTTCTATCCTCAGATGACAGGGAAGGCGATTCAAATGAGAGGTTCTCTTAAATACAACTTGTCAGCAATAGTACTTACAAGCGTTTGTTTAAACGGATCCGGTAAGGGATCGTAAATGCTGTAGATTCAGTCGTGCAGACTGTATCCCTTCTGTAAGGAATATTCATGTTGGCCTTTTGTTTCCTGAAACAAAACCCAACAAAAACTCTTCGTTCACGTTTAAGATAACGGATTACTGTGAGATACTTTATATCAACGACTCTAACTCTATTTTGGCCTGAAATGTAACCTCTTTTCCCCTAGTGTCCCCTATCTGCTCCCCATAGGAAAACTCCATGACTGAGCTTTCTCCCTTGAACAAATCAGCCCCTAGATTCGACCCATTTCCAAAAAGACGCTCCTTCGGGGGGTTAATTTAAAGACGGGTGTATTTATCCTCTCTGGCGATGAATTCGGTGTCGCTCGCCGTGGTTTCAGAGAAATGCGAAAAAGAAAACATAACCCAAAGAAAATATAACCCACCGGCCCCGTGCACGCTGTGGGCCCCGCGACTTGCCCGCGGGAAGGGAGCGGCCGCCTGGTCGGCCTTTGGGCGAACATCGCCTGCAGCCTGGGCTGCTCCTGCCTCGCCTGCCGGGCGACCCAGCCCCCGGGCCTGACCTTTGCGGCCAGGGGCCGCTGCCCACCGCTTTGGGGCGCCCCTAGCACTGCGGGGCCGGCGCTCGGGGCTGAGTGCCCAGACACTCAACCCCCGGGATCGCGGGGAGCGCGGGTCCTGCACGTCTCCCTCAAGGCCCGGGAGGCCGAAAGCAGGAGCTGCTAACCGGGCAGCGCAGACACCGGTGCCCCCGGCTCGTGAGGAGCGCTGCGCGCGCGGGTAGCAAGACAGCGAGCCGGGAGCCGGGGTGCGCGCGGGGGAGGTGCGGGGCGTACACGCGTCATTCAGCTCGGTCGGCCAATGAGCGCCGCGCCCCGGGACGCGCCGGGCCAATCAGAAGCGAGAAAGTTTGTGAGTGGCATTAGGGGAGGGCGGGAGAGAGGGAAGCCGGGAGTGAAGTTGAAGCTAAACCCCGTAAGCCATTAAGAAGTTAGGGGGGCGTTTTCGGCTTCCAGTCAGGAATAATACTGGCTTCGTAGCAACTACCGAGGAGGAGGATTCTAAAACCACCTCACCCGTCCCAAAGCCCGCATCCCCCTCCTTCTGCCACGCACCCCTCCCCCAATTCATGACCAAGAAAAGAAGAGAGAGCCAGGACACGCTCTTCTCTCTACGGGTGGGAAGCAGAGAGGCCCGCGGAGAGGCTTAGTTGGACGGTAGGCATGAGTACAATTAAGAGGTGGGCGCCTCCGCACGCTTTGCTGCCAGCGGGGACTGAAGGTAGGTGAAGCGGAACACGCCCTGTGCCCGCCCATCGGCTCCCGCAGCTCTACGGCGGAGGGGGAGAGGCCGGGCGCCTCCCGCCCCCCGGTGCCTGCGAGGGGCTGTCGCGAACGTGCCACCTGTTAACCTGGCGCAGCCGTGCCCGGCGTGTTGCCGCCCCTGCTGGGCAGGGAGAGCGCTGGGTCGCCTCCTTGGCAGTCCTGAGGGACTTGATGTGTAAGTGCTACATTTTGAGGAATCCCCGAGACTTGAGACCCAAGTTAGAGAGCCACAAGTTCCGGACCTGCCAAAGTGGGGGGATGGAAAGGTGCCCGAGCGCTGTGGAGGAATTGTGATTTGCGGAAACCTGCCTTCCTGGGACTTGCGCCTGGCCTGGGCGGGGGCACGGGGACCGGCGGCTGAGGGGCTCCTAAGGGTCTTGCAAAATCTGCGTTTTGATGTTTGGGCAATTAATTTCCCAGGGGGCTGGAGAATGTGTCTGACTGGGGTGAGAGAATGGGAGCGTTATTTGCAGGGGACTCAGTCTCGCTGCTGATTTCTTCAAATCTTAACCAACCAACCAACCAACCAAAACACTGAGCCCGGCGAGGAAAGCTGAGGCGCGCTGAGGCCCTTCCCGGCCATTTTTCAGAATTGGGGCGAGCGCGCGAGTGATTGTGGAGCCGCAGATCTCTTACGGTCTGATGCTGTTGTCTTCACAGTGGCCTGAAAGAGTTGTCCGGCATTCCTGTTCTTCCCAAAGCGGCTCGGAGCCACCCCAAGGACCGCGGGACTGAAAGCAAACGTCGGGGATTATTATGTCGATTTCCTGAGAACCGGGGTTCGCAGCACGGAACCGAAGAAAAGGCTAGCTCCTCGGAGGTCCCGCCGGCATTTGATACCCAACGACTCCTAGGATTGCCCAGATCGCCTGCGGTGGAGCAGCAACTTTCCTCTACTCGAATCCCATATTTTTAAAGAAAAAATTTTCTGTTCTCCGCGTTGGTCTTTTACTGCCATCAAAACACTGAAGCAAAGACTTCAGTCTTGTCATGCAAAGTATGCTTTATATTTTTGCCAAATATGATCTCTAATTGAAAGTTTATTTTTGGTTTTGGATGAATCTGTGGAACTTATGTTGTAAGAAGAAAGGGGGAACGAGACACGATGAAAGAGAAGTCCAAAAATGCTGCCCGGACTAGGAGGGAGAAGGAAAACAGTGAATTTTATGAACTGGCCAAATTACTGCCTTTGCCCTCGGCTATCACCTCGCAGCTGGACAAAGCATCCATAATCAGGCTCACCACCAGCTATCTCAAAATGAGAGTAGTGTTCCCAGAAGGTAAGTGACTTTGCCCAGATGGAATTTCAAAGGCAGAAGGGGCACGGGATCTGCCAGTGAATGAGCCTACGCCACTGGGCAGAGAAGTACATTCATACTTACACACACACTCTCTGCGAAGGGAAGTTTAGCATGGCTACTTAACTAAGGACCTCTCTGCATTTAGAATTTCTGTTGCCTTTCCGTGGCTCTTTCTACTTCCCCATTAATACTTTCACTTCAGTCCATCAGATATGTTTGATTGGAAGCAGCTCAACAGTGCTTTTGTCAACACTTAGATACCGAGCTCAGTTGAAAGTACTACTAATCCAAACATGACTTTCTTTTTTTATTCCTCTTGTTAGAATTGTATCTAGCAGAGAGCAGGAACATCTCTAACTTCTTGTATTTTTGTTATGTCTAGATACACCCATGTACATGGAGCTAGCTAAGGCAGATAATAATTTCTCTATATGTCAGTAATCCTGCAGATGAGGAGCAGGCATATTCATGAACAAATATGTCCTGAATTTACCCAGTCTCTTGACTGCTTCTAGCAGATTTATTCTGAGTTGTTGAGATGTTCACAGATTCTGAAACTAACTCTGGGACTTGGTGATTTGCAACGCTGGGCTTGATATTTTCTCTAAGATATAAGATTGTATTAAGATCGCTAGCCTGCTTAGAAAATATCTTCTAGGTTTTAGGTTGGCAAATGGATCCCTGGGAAAATTGTCTCATAAGGCCTAGAAGTTAGAATAGCTGAGCTTTTGACATGGTTTAAAATGTGTATTTAGATTATCAAGATTCATTGTGCGAGGACACAGTAGCCTTGATAGAACACTGTCCTGTATAAAACCATTTATACTCCCTAGGGGAAGGACTCCTCTATTTCCCCATCCTTTCCTTTACCCACATTCAAATAACACATAAACAGATTTTAAAAACTATTTTAGATGTGTCTTTGCTGGGAGAGGAGGATTTGGAAATGTAGAGAATACTAAACAAACAAAAATTCAAGAGAATGAACCCTGTGTACTTACAAACCAGAACTTCTAATGTGACAAAGAGAGGTTTATGTTATTGTTGATTTTGGATGTTCGGAGTTTGTTGTTTTCTTTTAAGGAAATAAGAGGGGTGGATAATCATTATTGAGCTTTGAGTTTCACTTTGCTTCATCTTGACTAAAAGTTATTATCTGAATCAGAATCTTGCAAAACATGCCCCCAAATTAGTCAGGGGCACTAAAGGAAAACTTTCAAATTATAGTTCGGTTTTACCCCAAAACTATAAATAGTAGTATGGTCATTTTGTCTTAAAGCAGTTCCTTGAACAATCTCATCTGAGGCTCGAAACCACAGGAAGAGAGGAATCAAAACCTAACATACCTGAAAAGTTTTTAAAAAGAGAAGGAAAAAAAGGAGGAGGAACATATATTAAAAACCATATTTCCCATTCAAACTGTGCTGAGAATTGCTGGTGGGAAAATTACTATTATGCTACATTGCCTTCTGTTTAAAAAAGAGATCTCGTTGTCTTTATACTGTCAGCGCCTACTTTATAAAAATAAAGCTATTGCGAACTCGGCTGGCCGCTCTGTTCCTAACAGGATTATTAGCAGTGATTTGTCAGCCCCTGCGGTCTCAGTGGGCTCCCTTTCTGCGTGATTTCTAGCGGGTCTCGTCAATTATCGGTGCTGATGTCGCTCGCTGTTTGATCAGAAGAAGCATATGGTGCTGCTTGTGAGGCTGCGAGTAATCGCGGAGGAAGAAAATAGAGGGTCGGCTTCCCCGGCGGGCACAGAGAGGGACAGAGCGCCCGGGGAGTCGCCAGGCCAGGGCCTCGTTTGTGTCGTGCAGACCCCGGGCAGGCGCAGCCGGAGGGAATCGGGCTGGTTCTCGTTGTTTTGGTTTTGTTTTAAAGAGAGCAAGATTTCTTGTTTAATTAAGTGCTAACCCCACAAATAAATTGCGTGATAAATAAATAGGAAAAGTAAACTCTCTTAGCCAACTTCTCGTTATTTTTAAAAAGAGCGCCGGTGAAGACTCCGGCTGGAGTCCCCTTGGTGGCCGGGCCGGTCCCCTGTGGCTACTTTAAAGGCGACTGTGCTTTCTGCAGCCCCACTCACCTTCCTTCGGAGCTCTGGGCCCGGGGCCCCTCCTTCCTCTCCCTTCTTCTGTGGATGCGTGTGGGTTTATGGGGAGGAGGGGATGGACGATGTGTGAACTCTGGGCACATCATTTATTTCCCCAGCTACTGTTGAGCTCATAACTCACCCGTAGCCTCCACCGGGTGAGTTAGACAGGGTCATCCGGACAGC
Source organism: Kogia breviceps (assembly GCF_026419965.1). Classification (NCBI taxonomy): domain Eukaryota; kingdom Metazoa; phylum Chordata; class Mammalia; order Artiodactyla; family Physeteridae; genus Kogia; species Kogia breviceps. The sequence goes on along the minus strand of NC_081322.1, from coordinate 33,385,154 downwards.
TGGTTCCTAGGGATGAGGTTTTAATTTTGAGGATAGATTAGCTTCAAAAGTCCAAAGCCCAGACACAGCCCTTTAAAATATTAAAGGACAACAGCAACAAACAGTAAAACCAATAGCTTTCAAAAGGAGTGAAATAATCATAAGCCCGCAGAACCAAGCACAACCTGCAGAGGGTGTGAAATCTGGGTTCAGCTGTTGACTGAGGGCAGGAGGGGGGACAAGAGTGGGTCCATGGAAGTGGCGGAAACTGAGCACTTTATTTGGGGGTAAACTTTTTTAGTGCTGAGAAATGGGAAAGAATTTGTTTGAAATGAAGTTCATTTTCATATGTCTTAACATCATCTTAGCACATAGTAGGTCTTCAGTAAAATTTTAAGGGTGGGATGAAAGTAGCTATTTCATCATGGTAAGCCTGCTATCACATATAACATGGACTAAACAAGGTATATAATCTAAATACTTCTAAATCTGGTGACATCTTAGTTACAGGCACAAAAATGACTGTAAAACTCCACTGTTTTTGCTCATATTACATTTTATTTTTAATACCCTGTAATTCTAAAAGACTTAAAACAGAAATCTTTCCACACTTATATGTGAAAAAAATTAAAAATCCTTAATTCTCTCCCCCCTCATTTGCTGAATATAGTTTCCCCCCACCCCAGGATAGCAGATTCCTTGTCTGGGAGCGAACTTCAGCTTTTATTTATCTGAGTAGATAAAATTGAGCTGTTGAGGGAAAAATGAAAGAGAGAGAGAGAGAGAGAGAGAGAGAGAGAGAGAGAGAGAGAGAGAGAGAGAGAGAGAGAGAGAGGGGGAACAGATGAATAGGCTATGGGTGCTCAGAATAATTCAGAATAAAGCATTAGATTGGAGATTTCATAGTAAAAACAAAAACTCTGGTACAGTTACTGTCATTAGAAGTCATTAGAACTGTATATCTCCCAAGTGGTAACATATTCTATTCTAAAATAGCCTTGCAAGGAAAAGATTCGCACATCTAGATATGTATGTCTTTGGTGTTATCAAAACCAAAAAGGCAGGATAAAAAAAAGAGATGATGTGACTTTATTTGTGTGCAAAAAAGGATAAATTCAACTAAAAATATATATTTGTTATTTAGATATAATATAGTTTTGACTGGAGGCATAGTGGCTTGCAGAATAAGCTTTGAAAGGATCAGATGTTTTCAAATCTATGGCCATTCAGAATCTTGGTAACATCACTACTATTTCACTGTCAAGGTGTCTTGGGAAAATGAAAATGACAGAGTTGAAATTAGTAGCTGTGTAGGAAAGAGAGTTTCTACAAAGGCTGGAAGGACAAGGATGGTTAAACAAACCTCCACAGACACTTTCTGTAATAGTCACCTCAAGATTGAAATCCTTAATCGCCTTATATTTTTTTGAGGCCAAGAACTGAAAGAGAAAAAGAGGTCCCATTTCCCACGTGGATGGGTGATTTAAAGCTGTTTTTCTTGCTGCTTGGGGAAATGATTGAGCATTAGGTTTCCATGTTTATTTTCTTACAGAAGTTTTTCTCATTTAAACGCCTTCAAGCACAGTTTACGCTCCACGCTGGTTTTCTCTCTTTAATTCCAGTTTTGATGTTGACTTAAAATGTAGAGTGCAGAACTAAACTCCGTGCAGAGCATTTGCAAGGCAGATTTATGTGCTAGAAATTATAGATCAGATCAACGGAAAAAGTACTTTTTTGGAAAAGGGAATGATCACTAATAAAACCAATAACAACAGCAACAGCAACGAAACTACAAAAACAGGGTATGATAAGATATGGCAGGGTACAATCACCCGTCTGAAGCTAAAATCAGGTTAAACTTCCAGAGGACAAATCCGACTTCTAGGGGAGTTATTTTTCAATTCTGGGGAGATCTTGGCAGCGTCCAGCTTTTGCGGTTACAAACGTGGACACAGAATTCGAACCTATGGATTCTCGCCCCATGTCTCTGTCGGCTCAGGTATTTCTCAAGAGAATGAGGTTTAGACTCAACTAAAACCTTATGATTTTAGCTGTTCACCCAGTGCCAGTCTCTGATCCACGGAATTTTAAATTTTTCGTGGGGATGGGGAATCCTCAATTATTTCGCAGTGGGCCTGCGAATCAGGAAACACTAAAACAGTGTCTGAAAATTGAGGGGCAAAGCTTCTTCCTAGGGTAGCGCCCTCGGGCAGGCGGCTCCTGCGCGGAGTCACTCGACCTCGGTGGCTCGGACCAGCCCAGGGACAGCGACCTCGTCGAAGCCCCCGCCGCGCCTCCCGCAGGGACCGCAGCACGCAGAGGGGAGAAGCATGGAGGCCGCGGCCGGCCGGCTAGGTCGGCGCCGTGCGGCCCATTCTCTCCCCGCGGTGGTGGCCCGCGACCCGCCCGCCTTCCCCCGCGGGGCCGCAGGCGAGGGTGAGCCTGCTCGCGGCCTCCTCGCGGTGTCTCGTCACTCCCTGCGCGCGCGGAGGTCTCTGCCCTCCCGGGCCGCGAGGGCCTCTGCGCCCGTGCGCCCGCCGTCCCTCGTGCTGCGCGGGCCACGGCCCCGAGGCCCGGTCCTCGTCTAAAACTTAAGCCAAGATCCCTCCCGAGGGGCCGCTGTGCGTCTGTCGAGTCCCGACCGCCAAGTGGAACAAAAGCGGGATAGGCCCGCGCCGCTGGGCAGACCCGTCCTCCTTGCCCGCGCCGGCCTTCGGACGCCCCGCCAGGCTACCCTGGAAGGCCCGGAGTCTTGAGTTGACACCGCCTGACGCTCTCAGCCGCCTCGCAGCACTACCGTCAACCCCTCATGCGTGTTCGTCCCACGGGTTATTTGGGACCTGGCCGAACCTTGCCTGTCCCTCGTTCCTGCAGTTCGTGTTCTCTCGGGGCTAGGCCCCGCCCGGGAAGCCCTAGCTTCGGGGCCGGAGCACCACGAGGGCGCAGAGAGAGAGAGTCAGCGCTGCGACCGTCGGTCTCCACCCCAAATTCACACTAACTTCAGTGGATCCCCCGCCTGCCCCCTCCCCGGCGCGGCTGGGGGGTCTCAGAGGCAGGCAGGGGAGGGCAGGGTACACACGCACGGTGGGGGCCAGGCCGCCGCACGGGATAAAGCACGGCCCCGCGCGGCCACCGACGCCCTCGGAAGGTCGGCCACACCCGCCAGGTGGCCCAGAAGGCCGCGCCGGGCGTCCGAGGTAGGCGTGGGTGCGCCTCGGTGCGCGAGGCGGCCTCCTGCCCCGTGACCGCTCCAGGCGCTCGGCCTCGGCTAAGCGCGCCCGACCTTCCCCAAGGAGCCCAGCCACCGAGGCTCCCGGATCCCTAACACGAAGGCCGCTTGCTTGTGGGCTGGGAGGTTTGGACAGTGAGCTCTCAGTGAGGACGCGCAGGCCCTGTGGAAAAACCAGGTGGCTGAGACAAGTCCCCCCCCCCACCGCCCCCCGGGACCAGAAGTTAGGAGCGCGGTCTCGGAGGGCTTTGCCCGTCTCAGTCACCAAGTTGTCGCCAGGTCATGGGACAGCTCCCCCAGCAACCCCATACTGGCTAAAGGGCACATCGCGATCCATCCAAGAGAAGGTTCCCAGGAACGACAACAAGGAGGACACCTTTCTATTCACGTATAATGTTTATTTATTAAACGAGAGGGGGGAAAAAAAGAACAGTAGAACAAGCTCTCCTCCTCCTCCTCTTCCTGAGTGAAGGAGGCGATGATGCCAGGTCTGTAATCTACATTTTGTCAAGGGTATGAAATTCATTCCGAAGGAAAAGCTCGATCAATTTATTTTTGCTGCTTGCAATAACACAGCTGGATGATGCTTTGAGCTCACGCTAGACTGGGGCTCATCATTCATTCGCCAAGAACGGGCCTAAATTGTGCCTGTGGGATTAGGTCAATTTTAGTGGATCTACTTCGCCTCATTTGGTTACTAATTGGTTTCTTGTTTTATAAATCGAAATCTCATTTTCAGGAAATTACAAAACCCGTGCAGTCAGTCCATTGAGGTAATCCTTGGGTCAGGGGGTATTTAAATGGAAATGGCTCAACCGAGCACTGAGAGTAAAGCAACAGTGAAACTTCGCCCGGGGTTTCACGTGAAATGTGAGCTAGCCCTTTAGATCCATGATAGATACATCCCTTCTGATACTACTTATGTAAATATGATAAACCAGACTTTAAGGGAAGAGGGGGGCGGGGAGAAGCAAAATTTATCTGCTAAGGTTAATGTGGCATATCTTGGAAATCTTCCAAAATAGATTATGTTTTCTTTTGTCTTTGGCCACTTTAGCTGGGAAAAATCCTTTCGTCTAAAACCCGATTTAGTTATCGCCTCCCTCCCAGAGCTCCTTTTCTCCTTTGCAAAACCCCGTTCTCTCGGCCTCACCGAATTACAAGAGAATCTTTAGATCTTGTTCCCACTGTAATCCTGCCGCAAAGGGAGTTGGTTTCCTCCTCATTTTAAACAGACAATCAAAGGATTTGAGAATTTTCTGCGGTAGGTCAAGTGCAGAAACGAAATCTCAGCTTACCCCCCTCGCCAACTGAAATGGGGTGCGGGAGCGCGTCACTGCAGGCAGAAGGTGAGGGGGTCCAGGGAGAGGGGTCTCTAGCCCACTCCGGTCTTTTCGGGAGGTGAAACCCATGAGCAGGGCTTCGAAGGTGTCCTGGGCAGGCTGACTGGAGAGCTCAGCCCTGATATTAGGTCAGGAAAGCTCGGCAGGTAGACGAGGGCAGCCAGTCCCTTATAAAACATTAACCCAGGCATAACCGTGTGACGGAGCTTTCAACCGGCAACAGAAGAGAAGGCGATGCTCGGTGAAAGCAAAAGGTTCCTTAAAAGGTGGTAGTGGGGGTGTGTGTGAGGGCGGGGTACAGGAAAGGGCGATGGAGGCCCCTGTCACCCTGCGCCCGGCCCGGCTGCTTATTAACCTGCCGGTAAGTCTTATTTTTCCCTCGTAGGCGCCTACTAATGAGGCCGCAGCCCGAGACCACAACCAACCAAGGCTGGCGCCGGGAGTTCGGAACCAGTACTTAACCCTGAGCCCAGTTCGGGGGATTTTCAGATGATTCGGGTCGGGAGGCGGCTCCCCGGCGTCCCCAGCCGCTGTGGGGGAACCTTCATAATTTTAGAATAAAGACCTGTGTTGGCTGCAGGCGCAGGCTTCGCACTCTTCCGGGAGCTGAGGAAGACGGGATTCCAGACACAAGGCGGCCGCGACCAGCTCCCTGCACGCCCGAGCGCCCGGCCCCTCGCCCCAGCGAAGCTTTGGGCTTTCAGGCCTCGGCTGGGCCCGCGGTGTCCAAGGGTCAGCGCCATGCTGGTCCCGGGCTCTCCCAGCAAGATCCTTTCCCCTTTCCCCGTGCGGCCTCCCCGGCTAACCCCTCCCCCCACTTCTTCTGGGTGTGTAGGTGTGATCCGGGATGAAAACATGAACAGGTCGTGCCAGAAACCAAGGAGGATATAGCTTGACTGAGACGGGAGGAGCGAAGGGAAGGTGACAAGGCGAAGGGGTGTGTACAGGCGGCTGTGGCGGAGGACCTCCCGCACGGTCCAGGAGGACCACAGGGATCTGGGCAGTGGAGTCACTCTGGGGAGGAAAACTGGGGCGGGCTAAAGAATCAGGAGGGGTTGCCGAGACGCGAGGGAGGGAGAGGAGTCCGGGCGAGGGGGTGGGGGGCGGGGAACATCAGTGTTTGCAGAGCTGTGGGGAGATCGTTAGATTTATTTAAATGTGCAAACACCCAGAAAGACCCGATTCGAGCTTAAGGGGCGCTCACGGTTACTCGTTACCAGGGTTTTGATCGCTAGCTTCGGAAGCAGCTCCTGGCCAACACATTTCAGGAGTCCAACTCCATGTTTTATTCTGAAAGATCCGCCTCCACCCCCATATTACAATGCGAGTGTTTGTCATTGGGTACTTCATAGTGATTTGTCCCGTAATGCAGTAAATCAGTAAATCACCCCCCCCATTTTTGTCACGTTTAACCTTGTTTAATAGTGTAAGCACAAAAGAATTTAACTACCTAGTTACACTAATTTCAGCAGCAACATTGTTCAAAGATATTTCCCATAAGTAGTGTAACCTCGGTCTTGGCAAGTTTCTTCTGCCTTATTTTTCATTTTCTTCCTGAAACCAGGTACTAGAGCAGACTCCATATTAATTTTTTAAAAAAATCAGCCACGGGCATACAGGGAGTTTTAGTTTTTAGGCATCACCGGAGAAATGATTCGTGGCAAAGCCTGGAAAGATCTTAACGTGGTAGCATCAAGGAGAGGAAGGGGCAGTCTTTGTTAATAGATGATACCTGGGAAGTAGAGAAGAGGAATGATTCTCTACGTCCAAAAGGGAACGAAAATATTGTAAGACGGTGTTAGCACCTGAAAATAAGTGACTTTCAGAGAGCTTTTTCTTGGAGTGGGGAGGGAGCTGAGGTTAGGACGTGGAAAGGAAAGGCAGAGGCAGGACTGCTGAGTGTGGCTGGTTTCTGGAAGCCATCCGCAAGCAAACGGATTTTTCTGAAGGGGATTAAAGTCAAAGGCCAGGGAAGGAAACTGGCTGGAGAGCCCGCAGCCAATCAGAAAGCCCACCAGGATGAGCTGGACTTGGCTCCGCTGTCTCAGGTCGTCCCCGGCGGGCAGAGGTATTCGCTGGATGTGTGGACACCCTCAGCCTCTTGATAAGGGTGATGAAACTTGGGGTGGGAAATAGTGTCCCTCGCCCGTCTAAGCACACTAGTGAAACTACGCCAAAGTTATCGCTCTGGGGCGGTGTCGGGGCCCCTTCTGGGCACAGACTGTCCCCAAACTCGGCCATTTGTGGTCCTCCCCCGGGGGGGGCGCCTCCCCCCGGGGGGGTGGCGCTCAGCCAGGACCCTGCCCTTCCTGAGAAGCCCAGGCTGGTCGAGCAGAGCGAGATAGAGTCTCACTTCTGTTAAATCCGTTAGAAGCTGAGCGGGCAGAGTCGTCATTTACCCTCTCGCGTCCCTGCGGTCTAGGTGGGGAGGGAGCCCGGGTGGTATCGGGTCGTGTGTGCAAGCTTGCCTGGGTGACAAAACCGTGAAACTAGTCTCAAACCGCCAGTCGGGTCGGAGTGCGTCTTATAAAGGTGTCTCTGTGTCTCCACAGGGCTCGGCGAAGCGTGGGGCCACTCAAGCAGGACCAGCCCCCTGGACAACGTAGGCCGCGAACTGGGCTCCCACCTGCTCCAGGTACTGACTTGGGCCTCCCGGCGGCGCACGTGCTTCGAGGGCCCGGGTGCCGGTCCCCGAGCCAGGATTCTTGTTTCCCGGAAAATGGGATCCCGTCCGGAGGTGGCCGTTTCGCAGCCCCTACGACTCCTTGTAGAGTTAAAATGTTTAGCTCTTAACCTCGCTGGGTGTGGAAGGCGCCTCTCAGGTGACAGTCGGCGCGTTGGGTTTGGAAGGGAGCCCGGTAAGGCCCGAATCAGGACGGCTGAACGGAGGGAGGGGGCGCCATCTGACGCCATTCAGCAGAGGGGACCGGAGGCCGGGCTGCAAAACCTTCCCAAATGAAGAATTTATCCAGGAAATAACGGGAATCTGGTAGAAATGCCCGTCAGGGCTTTAAGTCCACACGTCCCGGATCCAGCTGCGTCCGCAACTCGTTTCACCTCCTCCCTGTAGCCTCCGGGATCCCTCCTCTCTCTCCACGCGCCCTCACCCCAGGCCTGCCCGGGCCGTGTGCGGACCCTCGCGCGTACACACATACACCTCCCTGAGTAATGAGTTTATCCAATGTGGTGGCGCCCATTACCGCGCTGTTTGCAGTGTACACCGTTTTAAATTGCCCGTTGCCCGCGTAAGTCGCCTAGCAAATATTTAAAATAGTAAAACTCCCGGGGGCATTTTTAGGCTTGACACTTTTATCCCACCCTGCACCCCCTTATTCTTATTATTCAGGTCCACCACGGGCTCTTCCCGTGGGAGCCTCAAACCCGAGCAGCATCGGACTGGGGCCTCTGAGCGGGTTCTCCCTCCTGGACCAGGCCTGAGCAGCATCTCATGGCAGGAGTGCCGCGGCCTTTCCCGTCCCATCACTCCCCTGTGCCTCCTTCAATCCCAGAGGCCAGAAGAGATTTTCGTTTCATAGAGCAAAGAGAGGCCCTGTGTGAGCATTCCATCCCAGGCCTGGCCTCCACGCCTCCGAATTTAACTAAAAAGATTCTGTCTCTCCCCTTTCTCAGGGGAGAGAAAGTTGTCTTTTATCAGTTGTCTCTCAACAACCGACCCCCACCCAAAGCTCTCCATATTCCCAGCTAACTTTCCTCATCAACGTAAACAAGAGAGCAAAACCCAAACAGTCCCTCACCCCTTCTAGTTCTTGCCCAGTCTTTTTCCTAGTGTTCATCCCAAGCTCCTTGTAGGACTTAATGATCCTCCCAATTTCCATTGCTTACTCTGACCCCCTCACTCCCACAGTGCTTGCACTCTGGCATCTCTCACAGCTGGTGTGCTCTGCACAGGCTTCACAGTATCTTGATATCCAGCATAAGATGCTCATCTCTTATCACACCTGACCTTGTTCATCCCACACACATAGGAGGCCCAACTGTATGCCAGACAGAAAGCCCTGCCCTCATGGAGCTGACATTCTAAGGAGAGCAGCCTTGCAAACCCACACAGGTGCACAGCATGGTATGACAGGTGGCATAGATGCCATGGAGAAAAAGAAGAAGGTGAAGGAGGCGAGCTGTGTTTGAGTGGTGCCATTTTAAATGGGGACGGTTGCAGAGGACCTCACTGGGATGGTGACATTTGGGCAAAGACTGGATGGAGGTGACACTGCTTACGTGACATTCTGCCTCTCCCTGGGTCTCTAAAGTAGCACGATTTCCTGGATTCTTCTCCCTCTCTGCCTGCTCTTCTAGGTTTTCCCACTACTGTCTGGTTGTGAATGCTGGCATTCTCCCCAAGGTTCCAGCTCTGTTTCTCCTCTCACAGCTTCAAGGCTTCCTGGGTTATCTCAACCTCAACCAGCACCACCACTTCAACTCCTTTCCTCTCATTTGCATGACCCCACTTGTTTCTTGTCTAGACACCCCTCCTGAGAGCCAGACCTTTATTTCCTACTGCCAACTGGACACATCCAAATGGAAATCTACATATACATGAAGTTTAGCATACCTAACACAAGAATTCATTATCTCCTTCTTCCAGACTTCCACTCATACAAAAACTCACCAAGCCTCCCTAAATTTTCAGTGATCTTGAAGTCAGTCTCAACTTCTCTTACTGCCACCAACAAATTCCACAACAGCCAGAACCACCTTTGACTTAGACTCTTCCCCCACCTTGGCTTCCTTGTGACCACCCAAGTTCAGCTTTGACCATCTCTGATCTACTCATATCCACTCTTTCCTCCTATAGATAGATCACTGTCCACATTCTGCTAGGAGAAAAAAACAAAACAAAACAAAAACCACATCTAAGCATGCATTTCCCTGCTTAGAAACCTCTGTTGGAATCTGATGCCTGCAGGAGCATCTCCAAATTCCACAGACTGACATCTCAAACTCTCAAAAAATCCAGCACCAGTGTAGTCCCTCAGCCTCATCTCTGGTACACCAAACTCATCAAACCTGAATATACCAGATCCACCCTCCACCCCCAGTCCCTGCTTTCCATACACCATTCCTTCTGCCTAGGACGCCCTTCCTCCCTTCTCAGGTTCAGGCTTCCTTTTCAAGGCTCTGCTCAAACAGCTCTCCTAAAGCCACTCTGGTTCTCTCCCCCAGGCCTCTGGCCACTCAGTCTCCAGGCCCTCACAGCACTGTCTATTCAGCTGTATGTTCATTATATCTGTCTTTAGGCCAGTTGTCCCTTTTGGACTTCCAGATCTTTGAGAGCAGGATCTGACTCATCCTTATGCTTCACTGCCTGGACTGAAGCCTCATTCACAGAGATAAAGGAACAGTGAAAATCTAAGACTTTTCTTCATGGAGAGCCTGCCAGTTTGATGCATCAATGTAAACACACACATACACACTGTAGCACTACTCTATGGACTTGCTGCTGGGAAAGCCTCCCATCTCCTAAATCCCCCTCTCCTGGACTCTTTCCAGAGCCACTGGCCAGCTGCCTTCTATCTACAAACTTTTCAAACTGCCAGCCCTTCCACATCTCCCAGTGCCTACTATTTCCCAAACCCTACTAGCACTCTTTCCATGATAGAATGTCCCACTATGAAACTCTCCAAGACTGACACAGGAAACTTCTGGTTTGCTCAGTGACCATCACCCCAAGAACCTAACCCACCTCTTATCACAGGCTGTGATTTTTTCCCCCCCAGAATGTTTGTGTATGTTCCAGATATGTCTGCTTTGTCCATTTTGGTGACTCCTCAGTCTTGGAGGGCAGTAGCCTTGTCCACCACTTCCTAGAGTCTCTCCTAGGGTGCCACATGTCCCATGCTTACAAATTTGGAATGAACAAAAGAGAGGTTCTTGTGGCTGGTTTTCTTTGCCCTATTTCCTGCCAGGCCCTGTCTACTCCATCACTCTGCACTTCTGGCAGAACATCTCTAACTTCTGTACCTCCCCCCGCATTTCTCTCGATGGCCCAGAGGGCTCTCCATTCAACGGTTTCTGTCTCCCCAGACCTTGGATGGCTTCATCTTTGTGGTGGCCCCAGATGGGAAGATCATGTACATCTCGGAGACAGCCTCAGTCCACCTGGGTCTTTCTCAGGTAGGTGAGTGGTCCACACCTTTGGCATTCAGTGTTTACAGCCAGGGCTGGAGGCTGGAGGTAGGGTCGGGGTGAGGCTTTCCCAAAGCTTTTATACGTGTTTCTGGGACTGGAAACATCTCAGCTGGCAGGAGGTCTGGATCTCCCTGTTCCTCTACTTATCCTTTAGCATCCACCCCAAGCCCAAACAATGGCTACCTTTTTGAGCTGCTACCATAAGCCAAAGACCATGGGAGGTGGTTATATACTCATGTCGTGATGTCTTCACCAGAACATTGCCAGGAACCTACTACTATTACTACTTCAATTACTATTATTATTCTTTCCTCGCATAGATAAGGAAACAGGCTTAGATAGGTTGCAATAGGTAGCAGGCAGCAGAACTGGAATTAGAACTCGGGACCGACTCTAGAGCTGTGGCTCCTGTCCTCATAGCCCTGCAGACCCCCGGCTCAATCTAACAGCCCCTCCGTGGGGAATCCCACCTCCTCGGAGGAGACGGTGATACCCCCCTCTTTACAGGTAGAGCTGACCGGGAACAGCATTTACGAATACATCCACCCTGCGGACCACGACGAGATGACGGCGGTGCTCACAGCCCACCAGCCCTACCACTCTCACTTCGTCCAGGGTAAGGCGGACGCGCGCCGGCGCCACTCCGGCCCATCGCAGCTCTTCCTCCGTTAGCCGTGGCCGGGACGTGGCGCCGCGCCGCCGGCCTCACGTCCTGCGCCTCCCTCGGCTCCTCTCTCCAGAGTACGAGATCGAGCGCTCCTTCTTCCTGAGGATGAAGTGCGTCTTGGCCAAGAGGAACGCGGGCCTCACCTGCGGCGGCTACAAGGTGCGTGGCTGAGAGGGGAGATCCACGTCCCGTGGCGGCCGCGGCCACCCAGCCTGGTGCAGGCGAACGGGGCAGGACCAGAGACGCGTGCGGCGGCGTGGGAGGGAGGTTCCGGCCTCCGGGACCACCGTGCCCCGCACGCATCACGGCGTCGGCGCACCGCCAGGGCCATTAAACTTCGCTAGCACCTGGGGACTACGTTTTAAGATTGCGTACGTCTCACTGGGTCCGGGTGCTCCCTGGCCGCTGGGGGTCTTAACCTGGCCTAAGGCATTGGGCCTTAGGGGTGTGTAAAGCGTCTGAAAGGGTCGGTAACTTCGGTGGATTCGTAGAGTTTAGTCGCAGCGTCAGTTTCTGCCCCCTCCCCTGCCAGAGGTTAAGAACCAGCGCTTTAGCTGGAATCCAAGTTTTTCTTGTTTAATAAGCACTAAACATGATAAGAATGCAGGTTCCAGGGCGATCCTGGATCGCGATCCGGATGCATTAGGGTTATCTGGGCTCAGGCCTCTGCATTTTCCTCAGCTCCCCGGCGAGCTCACTGGGGCAGTACAGTCGTTCCCTTGAGACACGTTGGAGCCCCAATAACTCTGGACACCTCAATGCGCGGGCGTGGCCCACAGGCGATTGTGGCCGAGGAGAGTCTCCAAATGTTTCAGTCCCTTCGCCCCCTTTTTGGATGTTTCCTGGCTGTGGCTGAGTCTCCCGCCCTCGCCGTCCGCCTCAGGTCATTCACTGCAGCGGCTACCTGAAGATCCGCCAGTACAGCCTGGACATGTCCCCCTTCGACGGCTGCTACCAGAACGTGGGCCTGGTGGCCGTGGGCCACTCGCTGCCTCCCAGCGCCGTCACGGAGATCAAGCTGCACAGCAACATGTTCATGTTCCGCGCCAGCCTGGACATGAAGCTCATCTTCCTTGACTCCAGGTGGGCGGTCAGGGCGGGAGGGGGTCACCCCTAGAGGGAGGGCGGCCCCCGCTCAGTCACTGAGAGCTCCTCGTCTACCTTGTGAGCCCATTTTGCAGATGAGGCGACTGACGGGGCCCTGCGAAGTGAGGGTGGGCACCCAGCGCTGAGGCGGCTGTCGAGGGTGGGGACGGCCCAGCAGCCCGCGCTCATCCCGCCGGGGTTGCTCTCCGCAGAGTGGCGGAGCTGACGGGGTACGAGCCTCAGGACCTGATTGAGAAGACCCTGTACCACCACGTGCATGGCTGCGACACCTTCCACCTGCGCTGCGCCCACCACCTGCGTAAGGCGCCACGCTGCCGGGCCCGGGGGCGGAGGACGGTGGGGGGAGGGGTGGGAGATGGTAGGAGAGGCCCTGCGGGCACCTGCCCCAGCACCGGTCCCACCTCATTTCCCTCCTCATCCGCGGGCCCTCACACAGGCCGAGGGAGAGCCCCTGAGTTTCTGGGTGAAGTTCTCCCAGGAGGGGTCTTGTTCTCCTATTGATAGCCGCCCCCCTCCCCCACCAAGATGGAACCGGCAACCGAGGCTCGGCCACTTGGCTCACGCGCGTTGACTCGCTTCAGCTTTGGATACAGCTTTGCTTTGAGTTTAATCTCGGAGACGGGGAACGTGAGCATCGGAGTTGAGCGGCCCAGACCCTCCCTTCCGTAGGTAGAACACCGAGTGCCGGGAATCCCCCAACTTTAAGTGTTGCCCTCCTTGCTAACCGTGAGGGACCGGAGCACTCGATGCAAATGAACAGGACAGTGGGTTCATTTGGGAACGTTCTGGTTGTCTCTCCCTCCTGCCTTGGGAGCAGTTATTAGGGCTCACGGGGGACCCGCCCGCCCACCGCCAGGGATTACATTTGGACCGGTTCGGGAGCGGGTCCGTTCACCATCAGCTGCTTTGTGTCTCTCCATCAGTGCTGGTAAAGGGGCAGGTGACCACCAAATACTACCGGTTCCTGGCGAAGCACGGCGGCTGGGTGTGGGTGCAGAGCTATGCGACCATCGTGCACAACAGCCGCTCGTCCAGGCCGCACTGTATCGTCAGCGTCAACTATGTCCTCACGTGAGTGCAAGTCTGGGACCCCTGTGCCCACTGCAGGCGACCCTGGTTTCCACGAGGGTGCAGGTGGTGGGCACGGCCGGATTAGGCGAGACTGGGGTTCGCAGGGAACGCCGGTTTTGACCCTGAGCGCTGGCTGAGGGGCAGCTCCAGCACTTTCGCCGCTATGAAGAGACTTTCTTACGTTCTAGAGAAAGATTTAGGACTTTTCCCATCCACAGTCCATATTTGCTTTCTACTCTCTCTCTTTTAACCTTTTAATCTAACTCTGCATTAAATAAAACAATGCGGCAGGAAAGAGAGAGAGAGAGGAGGGTCCCACGTACGGAGCCGTTTATAGTTAATAAACAGGACATCTGTTTCACTTTTTCAAAGCTGGGTTTGAAGTTCTTAATTTTAACCAGAGTCTCCAATCAAAGTTAAGAGTTCTGAGAGAGTGATTCCTTCCTTGAACCACAAAGAGGGTTTAAGTGACCAGGAGGGTCTAACTTTAACCTCCAGAAAGCAAAGAGACCCGACCTGAGCCAAGACTGCAAGTCTTGGAGGGCGCCCAGGCCCGGCTTGTAGTGCAGCGTCCTCGCTGCGTGAGGAGCTGGCCTCGCGGTGCCACCTGCGGGCGCGGCTGGCTGGGCGGCTTCGGTGGCTGCATTGGAGCCTCCTTACTCTTTCTAGAAACAATAATCATTTCTGGTTAGCGGTGTGGCCCTGCAGGCTGATCACGTGTCCTGGTGTGCCCCTCTGAAGAAAGCACGTTCTGTATAATGTGTGTGAAAATAAAATTGCTTGGGGTTGACGCCTTTATGAAGAACCCTTTTGTGTGCAGAGTTACCTTTTTTTTTTTTTCTTTTTTCTTTTTGGTAGAGGTTGAAATTCTTGTGATTTTAGGTTACCTCAGCTGTTATTTACTTTGGAAGCATTGACACACCAGGGCACTTAGTAGAAAGGCTATTTTGACATTAGGAAGTTGGTTAAAGGGTGCTATTTGGAATCAGACTGTACTATTGGCCATGAGGAGTAGATTCATTTCACGTTCTTCTAAATTAACAAATTAAAAATGTAGTAGTTGGAAATATTATGCTTGGCAATAAGATTATTTACTCTGTGCCCTGTTTAATAAGAAAATTTAATTCAGTAGGCTTGGAAAATGAATTTGGTTTAAATGAGGATTCAGTATTCAAGAATAATAGCTGGTTATTAAGAAGAACCTTTTTATTTCTTTCCTTTTAGTAAATGGTATTAAAACAAATACTGTTAGGTTCTTGTAATAGCAAGAGAGCTGTGGATTTTAACAGAGAGCAGAAAACATATCAGTATTTGGGGTACCATGAAACAAAACCATCTATTTTATTAATGCAGTTTTTCATATTGTTAAAATAAACGTAAGAGAAAATGACAAAACATAATTCATAAAATAAGCCACTTTGTGGAGTAGAAGTATTAAAGAGTAAAAAATTATGTCTGCTCACCATGGAAAGGAAACGGACATTCTTTAAGAAGGTGCTTTATATGTCTGAGACATCATGAGCATTATACATACACTCTGTTCTATGGTGGGTGCCTGTGGTTATAATCATTTTTTATCAAACAGAGGGTATATAGTCACACAGCCCCATATAAATGATCAGAATGCAAGTCAGACCTCCCAATGGGTAAACTTAATTTATGTTTAGAGTCATTTTGAAATATTCTGTTTTGTTTTCCAGGGAATAAGTGTACTTTCTTTTTTCTGTTGACTCTGTCATTCTTCACTCTACACACTTCTTCAGAGCTGCAGGATTAGGCTCCCAACTCTACATCAGATTAAAAAGATGTAATGAGGATAAATGATTTACAGAGGGAAAAATAACATCGCACACATTTTTCTGAATGTTTTATACCTCTGAATGAAAGTAGAAATAAACACACAGAAGCACACAAGATGAAAAGCTGAAATTGATTACCCTTTTATGAGGCTCAGCTCCAATTCTTTGTATAAAAATTCTTAGGACAATTTTTATAGCTGCAAATGTGGAAACTGCCTTAGATGGAATGTCATCAAGTGGCTCTGTGTATGTTGACAAGATTTTCATAATGAACAGGTTGCAGTTTGTTTGATGTGTATATCACACATCTGGCTGGAAGTTACTAATTTACATTGTCTTAGCAAATTAAATAGATGGCTATTGATTCTCTATGGTAGCAGTGAACTACCACGTACATTTGTTTTCAGGGCTAGTTCTCTATGAAGCCTGAGAATGATAAGTGAATTCTTTCCAAATACACCACCTCAAACAATATACTTAAAACCACAAACCCTCCAAATAACTTGACAGGCCAGATGTTTTCCAAATTTAGACAGTTTAATAGCATACTTTGTGAAGGGGTTTTCATGTCATGAAAGTAGAGAGAATTTTAAGTAGTCATTGGTCAAATGAAGGTGTGGCATTTTGGTGGAAGCTACATTCATCAGAAACTCATTTTTTTTTTTAATTGGGCAAATCTGGGAATTTATTTGAAGTATTTTTTAAAACTTCATTTTGAAATAGTTTTATACTTTTGGAGAAGATGTAAGAAAATATAAAGCACTCCTGTATAGCCTTCACCCAGATTTTCACCAGTGGTTAGCATTCCGCCACTATGCTTTGTCATTCCCAATCTCTCCCTTCCTTCCCTTTCCCCCTCCAAATATATACACGTGTACATATACATGCACAAATATTACTATCTTTTTATGAACTATTTGAGAGTAAGTACAGCCATCATGCTCTTTTACCCCTAAAAGCTGAAGTGTGTGTTTCCTAAGAACAAGGACATGCACTCATATAACCACAGTAGAATTATGAAAAGCAAGTACATTAACACAAATACAATACTATTATCCAATATACAGACCTTATTCAAATTTCTCCAGTTGTCTCAATAATGTCCTTTGTAGAAAAACTTCTATTATTTTTTTAAGGTCCAGGATCCAATCCAGGATCACACATTTCATTCAGCTTTCTGTGTCTCTAAGTCTCTCTTAGTTAGAACATTTCCTCATGCCATTTTTGTTTTTCATGAAAGTGACCATTTTAAAGGGCACAGGCCCACTATTCTATACATTGTCCCAGAAACTCATTTTTCTAATTTCCTGGTGGTAAATTTATTGTTGAAGTTAAAATATACCTAGAAAAATTAGTCATTATTATCTAACAAAAGCAATGATGAATAGAAATGTTCAGTAACCTTGTTTTAATAAGCAGCTGTGACAGTGATTGTAGGAATCTTAGAGGCAGGTGGTGTTTTTACTGGCTTTTGTCTGACCACTGTACAAAATGTTGGTGTTCTGGAAATCTGGAGAAGAAAGGGAGAAGACATTATGATTAAATTTAAATTTTTTTCTTAGTTTTTCTCTGGGTCCTTGAGGTTCCCTGAAGTTTGTATAGCTCTTCATTAAAACTCTTCCCCCGACCGAAAATAACCCCAAAACAGGAAAAAAAAAAAAAAAAAAAGCTGACCAGCTCGTGACTTTCTATACGACACACATACCCTGTTAGCTTAAAAAAAAAATCTTTCTTATAAACTTTGAGTGCCCATGGGGTTTGAAATAAGTGTTAAGTATGACAGGCCGTGCTCCCTGATTATTTTCAAGAGGAGAGGTGAATGGATCTAGTGTCTAGTAACAGTGGATGAGGGGAAAGTCCAGAAAGTATGGAGAGTGAAAAAGAGCATACTGTGTAAAACCAAAGTAATTTTCTTGAATTTGTATGTCCTCGAGTTTGTTTAATTAGTAGTGTTAGTTATTCATAGCCAGTTCAGATGGAAAACATTAGTACCTAATGTGAAGAAAATTGAAAATGTGGAACACCCAATAAACTGTGAAAAGTAATTTCTAGAGAAAAGTCTTGCTTCTCTTTATGTTTTAAAAATTAAACTTTTAAAATCTACTTTTAAGGATCAACCAGTAAGGTGTAACAATCTCATTTTAAAATATTTTAAAACGTAAATTTTTCAAACATACAAAAAAGTTGAAAGAATAGTACAATGAATATCCATATACACATCATCTATATATAATACAAGCCATATTTGCTTTCTGTCTCTCTCTTCCTATATGTATAACTATTTGTTTATACATTTTTTTCTCCACTGAATCATCTTAAAGTAAGCTACAGACATCATGATACATCATCCTTAAATAACATTCTGCTACATAGCCACTGTAAATTTATTATGGCACATTTTAAGTGTTCAAATTACTGTGTGTAGAAGGTTGCAAAAATATACATGAGATCTAGTTTACCAATGCCACCCACCACTGAAATTCATCAAGTACTCACTGATGCGTGACCTCATTTAGGATGACTGATAGACAATATTTTGTCAGGGGACTTCTGTAGGATATAGTAGTAAATATTAGTGTATTTTAAACTAGACTTCTAATGAGAATTGTAAGCTAATACAATTCTGATATTTCTCTTGGAAAGTAAGAGAGAAGATTTTCAGAGTAATTTGGTAATTTTGGAATCAGTTACATTTAATATCTTCAACCATTTTTTTGTTGTTATTGTTGTTGGTAAAGAAGCCTTCTCTCTTTATTTCCTAAGTTTAGAGTAGAACAGTGTTTCAGTGGAAATCTCACATGCTGTTTTAGAGTGATTCACTGAACATATACAAGAAAGTAATTTTCTGTCTTACAGTTTCTATCTCAGTGTTACAGAAAGCAGAACAAGTAGAGACAATTTACATTAGTGGTCTATATAACACTTGCTATCTACTTAATAATCCTTTGAATTTGTAGAAAAGTTAGGGTAAATGCCAAAGGAGACATACTTCCTTCATAGAAAAGAAAAAAAAGATGGTGTCTACACTGTAATTATTGCAGGTCCCATAATTTTTGTTCTTCTTTGCATAAAACCACTGTAGTTCTCACAGTTAAAAGGGTTTTTAAGTGTTAACATATTCTGTGAATATAAACCCTTACGTATCCTTACCATAAAGTAGCAGACATTAAAAAATGCTCATATTAGTTTGCCTTTCAAGTGTGTTAATAGTGCTGGGCTAATTTGATCACTTAAATTAAAAAATTTTTTTAATTAATTTAAAGGCCCCGTGATATTATTGCTATTACTACTAGGATATTTTAGAAAATGCTTTTTAAAAACTTGACCAATAATTTGAGTAGTTCTAAAAATGGATTTATTTTTCTGGCTTTTGTAGCAAAACCACCCTTTTCTATTACAAATAATGTCAAATGAAGCACCTTTTGACTTAGAAATCTACACCAAAATATGAAATAATTTATTCTCGTGCCTCAGATCGATGGAGCACTCATTGCATAGATTTAATGTTTTTGGTCATGAAAAATAATAATCATGTACCAATGTATACCTATAAATTAGGTTTGATCCCTAATTGTGTTGAATTATTATTAGGATAACATTGAACATCAAAGCCCCTGTTGTCCTTTTCTAATGATCTTTTATGTAACTGAATGGTCATAGAAACAAACTGAAAACACATTTGTATAGACAGTAATTTATAACAACCAAAGCTATTAATAGTAATTAATAATAATTTTATAACTACCAAATCACTTTATTAAAGGAAAGGACTGGGACATTTAGTCTGTTTTACAGTACCTAATACCAGTACTCACTTAAATAATCTTATCCTTCATACACTTTTCACTAATTGTAATTTTTTAAATCAAAATGATCTGTATTTAGTTTTGAATTTCTCATTTATACTCAACATTTTCCCTCCATGCTGAATACATATTTCTTTTAAAGCGCTGCCAGATTCATTGCTTAATTTGCTCTTTTGACATCTCTGTACAGTGGTTGGGGCCAGGATCACGCTCCCCATTTTCTAGGTGAGGAATCTGAGGTCAGATCTGCTGAGTAAGTAGTGAAGCCAGGGTTAAAGCCTGGAATGTCAACTGTATCCCCGAGTACTCTGTATGGTGATGGTGAAGGAGAAAATGTCTGGGAGAGAGGAATGGCTTTAAATAAGTAAGGCCTGTAGTGTTAGGCCTCCCAACTTCTGGATAGGCTTTCCTCTGGTCTCATGATGGAACATTAATTAAAATGCTGCCTCTGTGTTGCTGCTTCACAACTATGTTCAGATATTGACAATTGAGGGGGTTAAATTAGCAGTGCTACCTTCTCCATGACATTCAAGTAAGAATGTATCTTTTTTTTCCTCCTTTAAGGGCATCTTCACTGTGTAAGAAAAAATGTGTCCTGCAAACATTTTAGTTTTGTATTGAATTGCTTGCCTTTAGATTACACAGATACAATATTGCTATTACTAATTATTTCTTTTCTGTAACCAGATTTAATATTTTATGCTCTTGTTAAACAAAAGTCAGTGAATTGGCAAACCAAGTCGTCCTTTTTTTATCACATGAGACACCAAATTACCTCCTGTGGTGGCAGGCTATTTGAGAGAGAGAGAGAGAGAGTTTCTGGGGGTCAGCACTGGCCCTTTTCTGTTTTTGAAGGATAATGGCAGAAAAGGTTGTCCCCTGGGGACTCTGTTCAGGGGCTGGGGATGGAGAGCTTACCAGCACGCTCTGGGCAGGTGCGTCATCCTCCGGCCCTTTGGCGGTGCTGCTGCCTGGCTGCTTCCCCTTCTGCAGGCCCCTCCCTCTGGCTTCCACTCCTCCCTTTGTTGTTACCCTGACCTGGATGGCACTGACCCACAGGACCTCCCCTTTACTTCCTGGGTGGAGGCCGCTTGGTGCTTCCTAAATGACCAGCCTGACCACTCTTCTCTGACTGTTGGGAGGAGAAGGGTTCTGATCTTTGAGTCACATCGTGGAAAAACATGGATCATTACATTTGAAGGCAGGCATTCATCCATGTTATTGTCAATGGATGGACAAATTCAAATAAGGCTTTACTGGAACTCCAGAGAAGCATGTTTTTGTCTTTTGACTTAGTGTAGTCATGAGGCAAACGCTGTTATGTTTGGTACAAGATGTGTGTGTGCGGAGGTGGGTGGATTATGCATACCATTTTTTTTTAATTGAAGGATAGTTGATTTACTTTTTTTGGATTATGCATATCTTGATAATTTAGTAAAAGGCTGCTACTTCCTTCCCCTTATCCAGTGCTTTCCTCTCTGTTTTCTGTTCTCATTGGCTTGTGACATCTTTCCAGATGAGCAGGCGGTGATAGAAAACTCATTTGGGTTGAAGTGCTGGTGTCTGTGTTTAAGCCATCATGCAAAAAGGATTGGTTGGAGTTTAGATGGAACCTGGAAATACCCGAGTGCCTATGAGTGGAGGGATTTAACATTCTGCCTTGTCTGAAGGAGTAACTTCCCATCTCCTTTCCCCCTGCTGCAGGCATCCCAAGGTCCAGAGAGCTGGCAGTGGGGAGAGGTGGTCCATGGTGAGGGCAGAGCTAAGGGCCATGAGAGAGGAACTTGCTTTTGTTGGGCACTGACGTTAGGGGTCTGGCTGAGTCTAGGCCATCTGTTTACCATCTGTGACTTTTACTCTGGGAAGTTATATTGCACTAGGATCGTGATTTTGTTTTTTTAAAAGCTCTGTATCATTCGAAGCAACCTGCAAGGGAAAGGCGTGGGCTTTGGTGTCAGATGGATCCAGGTTTGAGTATGCGTTGCTGCATCATAGCTGTGAGACTTTGAGCACAGCTCTACTCCTTTGACCCTCTGTTTTCCCATCAGTGCAAAGGAGACATTTGCACACACTTTTTAAGGACAGCGGGGGATTAAATGAGATAATGTACGTATAGCACAGTACCTGACAGAAAGCAGATGCTCAAAATATCTTAACTGTTGTTATTAGCTCTTGCCAATTATGTGACGTCAACTGAAATACTTTGGAAGGAGATGAATAATTCCCTCTTTAACTTGGATTTCAAAATCCTCGAATCCACAAATTTAAGTGTTTATTTTCTTTCCCCTCCCCAGTCCTTCCATTCACACCCCTCCAAGCATTGTGCTCTTTGTGTGTGGTGGCTTCTATAGTTTAATTAAGCTCACCCTGTTTTTCACTGGTGTCACTGTATGCTCTAGAGGGAGCTGAGATTTCTGCTTGGATGGAGGTAAACCAGCATTTACCAAGTGCCTTATTTGTGCCACGCAAAGTAGAAGGTGCCTTATATGGTGAAACGGGGTTTATAAGGAAAAAGAGGGTTCTAAGAAACTAAGCTTTTATCAAATTTCTGAGGTTAATTTTGTGGGAACTAGTGTTTTATCAATTTTACCAAGTCAGTAATTATAATTTAAAGTGAATAAAACCTGCGACAGTGGCATTTTTGATGATTATTGGAGGCTTTTGTATGTTCCCCATCTCTCTACATGGACTGGGTATGGCTCTCTCACAAGTGTTTTACAGAGGATGGCAGATTGCAATGATTTATTGCATGTATACATGAAGCAGAAGTCTTGGCTTCTTTTGAGTAGTTTACAATTTAGTTGACAAAATAAAAGAGTTTCATTTAAATATTTAAGAACTCAGATTAGTCTAGTTTGAAATGATATGGTACACTTGCACTATTTGCTAAGGGCACAGAATTCAAAGGAGCTTGAAATGAAGGTGGAGGTGTCAGGCAAGGAGTAGAATTTTAAGGGTTGGACAGAAGTGGGATCTTTTGAGATGAAACAATGACTTCCACACATTTGTCCCATTGTTCTTTTTCCATAAGTATTTCTGTGACAGTTAGTCACTCTTCAAATTCAATTCAGCTGTGCTTGTCTCACTGCTCTTCTCTAAGCTGGGTTTCTTTCTGTCTCTACCTTTTTACCTGAACTTTTTTTGTTGGAACTGAGTGTGTTCCATCAGGATTGGAAACTATTTTCCCCAAAGCTCTTACCTTTCCCAAATGAGTACTAGTATATCTTCAACATGTTCATCTGACTTTAATAATAAATATATATATTTTTAGCATCCAGGCATAGGACATAGTTTTTAAAGTTTTAAGGGACGTCAGTATTCTGAATTGAACTTAAAATCTTATTGAAATGAATACACAATGGCACCACAGTGGTATAATGGTTGTATTTTAAAAATTATTTGTAGGAAGTAAATGTGAGGTATACATTAGGACAACAAACAGAAGCAGAATAGAGGAGAGGGAGGTGCAAAGAAGCTATGTGGCCAGCTCCAGATTTGCAGAACCGGAAGGCCTCCCCAGTGCTGCGTTTGACATTGTAATCCTACTATTAGAATATGATGCAGCCTAACCCCTAGGCTTCTTACTTAGATGTTTCAAACTTGATAACCTTAGGGATGTTTTATAAGATATTTGAAAAGTGTGTTATGAAATGAGATATCACTACATTTTATTATGCAATATAGCATATTAGTTAAGGGTTTGGGCTCTGGGTCTGTTGCCTATTTAAATCTCAGCACTGCCACTAACTCTGTGATTGTGGGCAAATTGCCTAACTTCACTGTCTTTTCTTTAATCTGTAAAATGCGGGTAATAATTATATCTACCTCATAGAGTCGTTGTGAACATTAAATGGATAATGTGTGAGGTTCTTGGCACTGTGCCTGATTACAAAGTAACATGGGATAAGTGTGAATTATTAGGGTGATTATTTCAGTGAAATTAAATAGAATACTTTTTGGCCTGACAGTAAACACAGAATAAACATCTGTGAGTCTTTGGGCTGAAGGAGGGAAAGCACAAGTCTTCAGAAGACCGAGGGTTGCCCAAGAATGAGAAGTCACCAAACATTCTGAGGCATCTGGAAAGGACTGTGAGACCATCCTTCAGTTGGCTAGTGCTAATAGGTCTTTAAGCATTTATAAATGATTTATTGAGCACCTATTATGTGTCAGGCACAGTGCTAGGTTCTGAGGACATCAAAATGAACAAGACAATACCTGCAGGAAAAAGAAATAAGCACAAGTCCAAGCTATAGCCTACCTTGATTTCTCCATAGGTTTGCTGATGACTGAGATTCCTTCCTGGAGGGAAGTGCTTCCATCCACAATTAGAAGGAAGAGGACCCAAAGTACCTTGGGACTGTTAGGGCGCCCCTAGGGAATAAGCTTGCAGGGGCAGTCAGACTCCCTTCTGGTTAGATGGTGGGGAGGGAGTGGGTGCAGTGGGAAGAGCCGGACCCCTGGAGAGAGGGGTGTGTGTGTGTGTGTGTGTGTGTGTGTGTGTGTGTGCATGGAGATCATGATTGGCAGCAAGGTAACTGATTGCAGGCTAAGAAGTCCAATTTTTTTTTTTTTTTTTTTACGGTACGCGGGCCTCTCACTGCTGTGGCCTCTCCCGTTGCGGAGCACAGGCTCCGGACGCGCAGGCTCAGCGGCCATGGCTCACGGGCCCAGCCGCTCCATGGCATGTGGGATCTTCCCGGACCAGGGCACGAACCCGTATCCCCTGCATCGGCAGGCGGACTCTTAACCACTGCGCCAGCAGGGAAGCCCAGAAGTCCAATTTTAATTCTCACAAGGACATTATCCAGGGCAGGTCCTGTGTATCTCATTACCTGAGCCAGAGAGAGAGAGCAGTTGTGCCCAGGTTGACTTTTGTCCTGGTGGAATGATGTTGAGTAGATTTTTGTTCTGCTTTGAATGTGATTTTTGAATACTTTGTAGGGCTGACTTCTAATAGGATTATGCATCTCAGCAAATTTTAAATTGAAGAATCTCTCTAGAGTCAAAATAGTCTTTGCCGATTTATTACGTTTTTAGGAAGTGTTGCTAATTATTTTAGGTTAATATAATTAAACTTTTCTTTTGTAAAGGGAAATTCCCAGGCATTGCTGCTGCCTTGCCCTGGAGAGACTGGAAGATGATTGTCAGCTCTAAGCTGAAGGAGGGGTGGGAAGGTGCTCTTGTTTGTTGCCAAGCTTAGAAAGGTTGGGGAATAAGAAGGACTCGCATTTGAGGGGTGGTTATTTAGTGCCAGAGGCTCAGAGAGGCCAAGTGACTTAGCCAATATAACACAGCTCAAGAGTGAGCATACCAACCCAGGGCCCAGACTCCATCCAATTTCCTCTTTGGTATGCTGTTTTTAAGCTGGAAACATTGTACTAGGGTGAACCATATGAAATTGCCATTTCTGTATATTGAAATAGTCCAAAATTGGCAGTTTTATGATTCCACCTATTGCTCAGGAAGTAATAGGATGTTTTGCAGAGATTTTACCAAGGTCTATGGATAGTTCACTCTCTTGTTCAATATGGGGTCTCCACTGCTTCCCAGAACCAGTCAGCTGCCATGCAGTATGTTCACTTCCAGGCCCCAGACCATCTCCCCTCCACCAGTTTAAGCACCAACAGTTACGGCATGTTCACAAAACAGCAGTCCAGAAGCATCACCTGTAGACCAATTATTCTATTTAGAACATCTAATATTTTACCAGGATTCAAATGCAAGCTGCTGTCTTTACTAGAAGGATATCTTTCCTTTGATTGATTGCTAAATAGATAGAGCTTGTGAAAGGATCTCTTTTTTTTTTTTTCCCTGGGATTTCTTGTTCAAACAGAATTTGTTGTATCCACATCAGTAAAGCCGTGCTAATATGGGCTGCTGGCCAGATAGTGGAAATAGCCTCATTATGTTGAACTGGATGTCGTAATGGTACCCATTAAAGTGGGATTCTCTCTGTGTTTGTACTTTTAAATCCAAGTCCCTTGCCACTTTTTACATCTCTCTGAGAACAGCAGCATTCTCTAGTAATACAATCTGAGAATGTGCTGGCTCTCTCCTCCTCCTACTGAAAACCACGATAAAAATAGAATCCTGGTTTCAGAGCATTTTTAGGGGGTTGTGGCTTGCTCCTCGTCATTCATTTCACTCTCTGCGCTTGTGATGACTGTAATGTGTTCTGGTGGCTGAAGGTAAGGACCCACGAGATTTACTTCTTTCAACACTCCTATTAATTGATATCGGTGTCCAAATATACGACAGGAAAAGAGCAGCATTTTTTTTCCTCCAGAACTAAACAAATGCAACACAAAAGTTTTCATTTTAATTTTTAAAAGCCGTGAAGAGACTAGTAATGTCACAGCATTTCTATTAGCTGTTGAAATCTTGCTACAGTCCTGGCAAAGTGAAGTATTTGTTGTGCTGGATTTGGGTAATGGACCCCTGCAGGGTTACAGCTCAGAAATGCTGGAAGGATGAAGCCCACAAAAGGGAGGGCAGAGTGGGTGTCAATCTCATTCCTGCAATTAAAGCAGTTCAAGAAATAGCATAGTGCAAGGTAGTATTTATTGTGAAGGTTAATTGCAAACCAGGGGAAAATATTTAGAGACGCTACATGGCATTTCACATTGTAATCTCTTTTCAATTTGTGTCTCATCTTGTTGACTCAACAGGACCTTAATTATAAACAAATTTCTATCATTAGAATTAGCTTAATTTCTGTGACTGTAATTAAGAGGATGGTAAGAAATGTTGTAGAGCATAGTCCTCTCTACTGAAAACTGGGCATGTTTCTTGCATTCACTCCGCAAGTATTTCCCCAGTGTCTACCACATGCCAAGCTCTGTGGTAGGACTCTGGTATGACCAAGACAGACAAGGTTCCTACCCTCATGGAGCATAAATTTTAGTGGGAAGAAATAGATAGTACTTATAAACAAGTAAATATGTTGTATAATGTCAGGAAATGAGGGGAAATAAAAATTAAGGGACAAAGAGATGGAAGTGGTCAGGGAAGTCCTCTCTGAGGACTCTTAAATGAAGGGAGGGAGGCAGCCATACCAAGACCTGCAGGGAGAACATTTCCAGCAGTGGGAAGCAAGTGCAAAGGTCCTGAGGTGGCAATCAGCTCAACAAGTTGACAAATGGAGGAGGTCACTATGGCTGGAGCAGAGAAAGAGAGGGGAAGAGCAGAAAAAGAGGATGCTAGAATAGGCAGAGTCACATCATATTGGGTCTCAAAGGCTTTGGGAAGCCACTGGAGAGTTTTGAGCCAAAGGCATGGCATGAAGTAATTTAAGCTTTGAAAGGATCGTCTGGCTGATGTGGAGAATAGGCTTTGGGGTGGGTGATGGGAAGAGGCAGGGAGACCAGTTAGGAAATGATTGTAATTGCCTAGATGAGGGAAGATGATGGCTTGAAAGAGGGAGGTTGTGGTGAAGGATCAGATTCAGGATGTTTTGAAGGCAGACCAATGGGGTTTGCAGATGGACTGGATATGAGTTGTGAAAAAAATAGGAGTCAAGAGCAGCACCTAGGTTTTTAATCTGAGCAACTTGAGTGAATCATGGGAAGAAGCAGATTTGTAGGAAAGGGCAGCAGTCAAGGGTTGTGTGTGGACATGTTTAGTTTGAGATGCCTGTTATTCATCAGAGTGGAAACACCAGGTAGGCAGTTGGATCTGGGTGTCTTGGAGTGGGGAGGTCTGAGCTGAAGATGAGGGTCATCAGCATACAGAATTTAAACCCAGTGGAGGGGCTGAGATCACTAAGGAGTGGGTGTTAATAGAGAAGCAGCCTGAAGACCAAGCCCTACAGCTCTGAGTGGTTTAGGGTCTGCAGGAATAGGAAGTGCCCAAGAGGAGGCTGAAAGGAAGCGAACAGTCAGGGATGGGAATAGTTTGGTGAAATATATGCAGTCAGGGCAGGCCCTGGGGAAATTGTGAATTTTGTCTTTGGAATGTTCCCTCCCTTTTCAGTGGTTTTCCATCTTCTCTGTGGTGCCCTTTCTTTCAACTGATTCTTTTAGTGTCTCTCATCCCTGATAACAACTGCTCTCATTCTCAAAGTGTGGTCCCCTGACGGGCAGCGTCAGCCCCATCCAGGAGCTTGTTAAAAATGCAACTTGTGGGCTCTACCCTGGACCTACAAATGAGAAACTCTAAAGAGTGGAGCCCAGCAAGCTGTGTTTTAATACATTTTTCATGTGTTTCTGATGCATGCTGAAATTTGAGAATCACTGCTCTAGAGAAAGAAGCTGATAAACTGAATCAATGAAAGATAATAGATGAGACTTACCCTATTATCCTTTTCTGAGCCATCTGTCTAAAGCCAAAGAAATAAATGTCTAACAACAGATATTGAGGCATCAACCACTAGACCATTCTTGAGACATCTTCATGGGAGCCAAGGAAACATCTCCAGCCCTAAAGATAATAAAAACAGGCAGCTGCCTATCCTGTCTTTAGTAGTAGGCTCTTTTCATAACTATATATTCTGTATAGTATTACAAGCTCTCTGACTCTAAATATGGCGACAATGAAAAATTTGGCATTTCAGTGGGCAATTCAAAATCTCTAGCAACAATTCAGAACTTACTTTGTTAAAACACAACTTATTTACCAGGCAATTTAAAATATCTGAATACCAAGGCACATAATAATAATAATGATGATAATAAAACATTTGTTGAATTGTGAATTCTTATTCATAAAATACATCTCAAATTTATTTTAGCTGTTTAAATAATAGAGTTTAATGTATATTTAGTTAAGCATTACAGTAGTAAGGACTTAAAGAGATTAGAAATAAATGAATCCAATTAAAGAACACATCTGTGAGATTTGATATGTCCTAGGTATGAATGAACTGTTTGCACAGCAACTGTAAAGAAACCGTTAAATGATTAACTATCTAGAAGAGGTTTAATCAAGAATAAATGCTATAGGACATATTTTGAAATATTTAAGTTAAACAGATGAAGACTTTGCATGTGAAAATATCGCATCATGCCATCATTTTTTGCTGTGTCTTTTCCCAGGGAGTTCGAAGACTGAGGTTCAACTTTTCTGTGATCTGCAGACATGCCAGGGCCTAGTGTTGTGTAGGAAAGGGCAGAGCTTCCAACAGTGCCATGAGGTTTGGCTTTGTGGGGCCTCCTCACACACTGTGGGGAACTGGGGGACCCTGAGATCTTGAGGATAGGATCCCAGTGTTGGGGAAAGATGATTTCTTCGCGATTACAGGTATTTTTCTGTTCCTGGAGTATGTGTGGAGTTGAAAACAGGAGGTGTGCTCTTTCACCCTCTCTGCCAGAGGATTTTAGGGTTTAGGAATCAGCTTTGTAAGGGTCAGAAGAACTAGGTGAGAAAGCTATTCCTGTGAGAATAGAACCTCAGCCAAATATAAGGTGTTAGGTGATGGATTCCCCCATCACATATCTATCATAGATATTGGAAGAGTTCTAAAGAGAACATATATTTGAAAAACATCAGTTTAACAATTGACAGTGAAGGTGAGACGGATGGACAGAGACGGTGGGGAGGTGAGACAGAATGCCAAGAGATGGAAAAGAGGGGACCAGAATAACGTGTGCATTTTATTTTCTATTTGTGAAAACTTTTAAATGTAACAAAAACTTGGTTGATATTAATATCATTTTTTTCTTTCTTTATATTTGGCTTTTTTTTTCCCCTCCAGAAGTGGGCTAAAATTAGGGATTCTCCTGGGAAAGGAGACCGACCATTTTTAATTTACACCTTTGATGAAAGAGGCAGCACATTTTGCATTTAATTTATTCGAATCTAACTTTTTTTTAAAAAATAAATTTATTTATTTATTTTTGGCTGTGTTGGGTCTTCGTTTCTGTGCGAGGGCTTTCTCTAGTTGCGGCGAGCGGGGGCCCCTCTTCATCGCGGTGCGTGGGCCTCTCACTGTCGTGGCCTCTCCTGTTGCAGAGCACAGGCTCCAGATGCGCAGGCTCAGTAGTTGTGGCTCATGGGCCTAGTTGCTCCGTGGCATGTGGGGTCTTCCCGGACCGGGGCTCAAACCCGTGTCCCCTGCATGGCAGGCAGACTCTCAACCACTGCATCACCAGGAAAGCCCTCGATTAAAGTCCACCTCAAGAAAATAAGAGATAGCACAGCTATAAGATCAATAGGATTTGGAACTTAGACCAGGAAGATTCACAAACATACCTAAAACTTTAGTAGCTAGATATAGAATGAATCCTGAACGTAAAAAATTAAGTTCCTCAGAACAAGAAATGTGGCCCCAAAGTAGGGTTTATGCCATTTAAACAATGACAAATATGTCATCTATAACTCACATGAAACTAAATTGTTTTAAGACGCTCCGTGGCAAAACTTTCTTTTTTTCAGTTATAAGTAATATTTTAAGTTATAGTCTCCAAAGAAGGAAACATAAAGTCCTATAGTTCACTTGAAAGCCTTCAGAGACAGATAATTCTGTAAGGTAGGAAGGGTGGAAAATAGATCAGAAAGTAAGTGAAATGTACAGGCACCAAGAGAGCATAAGGTCATTTGGACATTTAAAAATTATAAATGGTGTGCATGAGAAGTTGAACCTATGGGAAAAGAAGTTTAGTAGTGCTTTCTCTCTTTTGTAATTTAACATTCACAAAGAAGAAACCCTGGATATATAAGGAAAAGAAATTGGGGAACCTTTTCACAATGAGGTAGGAGTGCCTAAAATTTGCCTCAATTAGTGTTTCTTTTTCAATAAATTTTTTTTTGATTATAAAAGTCATACATGTTTCTTATAGAAAAAACTAAGATAATGTGGAATGGTATAAAGAGAACATAAAGAACATTGTTAATTTATTTTCCAGATCTCCTCTGTTAATATTTTAGTTTTTTGCCTCCCACTATGGTACATGCCTATATAGTACATACTGATTTAAAAAGAGAAAATTTTTCACATTGTCAATAGTATTTTTCACATTGTTAGAGTAAAAAAAATGAATGACTGCATAATTTTTATCACTTTAGTAGGCCATAATTAAGTAATGCTTCTATTGTTGGTTCTTCCTATTTGTTTATTTATAATTAAATACAAGAAATTATGCTGATAAACACCCTTGTATATAGACTTTTGATACTCATCTCTGATTATTTTCATAAAATATATTCCTAGAGGTAGAATTACTGGATTTAAGGTATGAACACTCCTAAGACTCTTGATAAACATTGCTAGTTCACTGTCTTACCAGTAGTGTATAGAAATACCCATTTATTTCACCTTGCCTTCATTGAGATTTATTGTCATTTAAAAAATCTTTGCCAATTTGAAAGGCAAGAATGACATCTGGGAGCTGCCTTAATTCACACAGGTTAGTAGTAGTGAGGCAAAACCTTTAAAAAATTATTTCTCAGCAATTTGTGCACTGCTTACATCCTTTTCATATTTTTCTATTGCAGAGATATTGTATTCATTAGTGATTTTTAGAAGTGTTTCTCTGGATGTTTAAAGCACTATTCCTACTCACCCCTTCATTACAACCTGTAATGGTTCCAAAGACATGGTTGAGGATGAAATTAATTTAGTATTCTAGTTTGCCTAAATATCACATATGCCATGCCTGAATTATATTGATTAAAAAAAGTGCATTTAATTGATACACATACCACTAAAACGGTAGCATATGATTTGTTTCTTTGACTTAAGATCTCACAGAATTTCAGAATGATCATTATTAATTATAATCTGGGAATTTAAGAATCCCTCACATAAACTTGCTTACTTAGCAGATATTTCTTTCTTATTTATGTAGAAAAGTTTGCCAGTTTTTTGAATTTTTGGTCATTCGGATTGGAGTAGATTAACAGTTTATTGCAATGAGAATTATTTTGTTAATCACTTGCAAGTGAGTGTCTGTTCTCTGTAAGATATTTGTGCTAGACAGTAAACAGAGACTATTAGAAGAGAAGGAATTTAAGATATGCCATTCACTGTGAGACAGATTTACAAGTGCCAAATGAGCGGTGGGACAGTGACTGCTAGAGGACCTCAGAGGAGGGAGCAGAGAGAGATCACTGTGGCCGATGGGGAGAAGGAAACAAAGTCAGATGCAATACGGTGACAGGTCTGGGTTTAACTGTATTTCAACTTGGGTCCTGGGTTTGTCTGAAGGTGTTACACTATCCCTGTTGTGAGGATGGTTGGTCTTGCCATATCTTACATTATAGTTTTTGACTTACTTTTTGGTGGTTGTTTGTTTACATCCCTGTCTTTCCTTCTTGAAATCACAATGTGATAGCAAACCTCATTCACTATCATGTAATACTTACTCTCACATACGAGAAGGGTAAGTCATCCCTTACCCTTGTGAGGCCATCCACTCCATAGCATGTTGGATGAAACCTACAAAATGGAGGAGAAAGAGGTTTCTAGGCGATGTTTATGTAAAACCCAAGACTTTGGGGGAACTACTAAAATCACCAAATCAAATGGAGAAAACCACAAGGAGCAAACACAAATCCACTTATTAGTATGAGACTATTACATTTCCAAGGGTGCCTTAGCCTAATTTCCCAGCAGATTGTCTAAGTCTGTGAGCCCCTCACAGTATGGAATCCTCCTTATCAGCTATCTCTGCTGGGCTCTGTGGGAGCCTGAAAATGAAACAGAAAGTAGGTCTCTCTGCTGCAGAGGTTTACCCAGTGGCCAGGCAGTAACTCTGCCAGAATATAAAGAAGGTCATGCACTTCGTGTAACAGTGACTCTAGAATCCAATTAAAAAGTTTAGTATAAGGCACAG
The DNA here is from genome assembly GCF_026419965.1 of Kogia breviceps. NCBI lineage: Eukaryota > Metazoa > Chordata > Mammalia > Artiodactyla > Physeteridae > Kogia > Kogia breviceps. The sequence continues at coordinate 33,353,233 of NC_081322.1, read as the reverse complement.
TCATTCCTACTTAATCCGATCACCGTTTAATGCAATCCTTTTCTTATTTCAGTCAGCGCCTTTGGAGCCAAATCAATTGTATGTCTTTGTTTCCACGTTTTTCCTCGGTAATATGATCACCTTCAGCCATTAAAAAACAACAAAAAAAGCTCAATTGGGAAATCTGGCAACATCTTTTACGAATTGCCACATAACATAAAGTCAACAAACTCCAGAACCTCCAGCTCCAAAACTGACATGACAGAAACAAAAATTCAGTGGAAACAAAAGCAGAAAAGGGAAATTCTTGCAAAGAATCTTGACTCAGCATGAGCTGATCAATTACTGTTGATTACTTCTCTGTATACTCATTCCAGCTCCCTTGAAGGTCGTACATATGTTGGTGCTGCTGTTGGCGTCACGGATGCCAGTCTCCCAGTCGAAATGATAGACATAATATTGATGCATTTCTCTGAAGCTGACAGTACCTTTCAGCAGCGAAGACACCTTTCATTTGCTTTGCAAGGGCATCACAGTGAGCTTCCCATATTGCAATTTGGCATTTACCTTGTGAGTGGTCGTGGAATATTGCTTAAGGAAAGGCTAAGAAGGCCAATGATGCAAAAATAGCCCCTTTTATTCCATTGGAATTTGAGTAATTCCAAATATGTACATGACTATTATAAAGTTTAGAGTAGATTCAGATGGTTAATTCTGCAAATTGAATGATTTCTGACTGTCCATAATGGAATAAGAGGATTACTTTCGTTTGTGTAAATGTGGGTGAGATTGACAAACTGCAAGTCCTAGTGATTGCAAATTACCCGTTTCATATTGCTTTCAGAGCCTAGGTACCCGAGGATGTCTGTGGCGCTGGTGCAAGTCATTAAAAAGAGAGCAAAAAAAAAAAGTAAATTGAAAAATATGCCAAATGGCGTATGTCACAGTTCCTCTTTCAATATGCCAATCATATCTGGGAGAACAGCATGAGCTGCCCTTGAGAGGGTTACCTATGGGGTCCTTAACATGGTCTATGAGGTACTTCTCAAGAAAGCTTGAGCAGGGCTGAGTCCTTCCTTTATTAAAGTCAGCTAAGTCAAGCTCCTCACCATACTCATTTCAGAGTCTAAGTTCTGTGCACCCACATATTTTATTTTGTCCCACTCCACAGGGAAGCACTGAACGGCTTTACTAGGCATACACCTAACTTTGAGGGTGTGTGTGTGTATACTAGAATACACCTCAGTAGGGGAAGGGGGAGAGGTAGAGCCAGAATCTTCTTTGTGTCTGAGTTTGGAGGAGGGAAATGGAACTCAGTAATGTGATTCCCATCAGCATCTAGACCTTTAATCTATACAAATGAAATACTCAATTTAATAGAATTCTAAAAGTAAAACAAATGCTTTGTTCTCAGTGAATCTGCCATGCAGAGTTGCTCTTGGCAGTACATCAACCATACTTGAAATGTCTTTAAGTGAGTATTTTTTTTATTGTGCTTTTCATCCTAACACATCTTTTGAGCTGTTAGAGTCTCGAACAGAGAAACAGGAAGGCCGAGCTCCTCTCCGAATGCCAGGTCTGTCTTGCTCTATGGTCTTCATTTGCTGACTTAGCAATAAAGAACTTAATGAACTTAATAAATATGTTGGCCACACTACAACAGAGTTTAGAAGCTAAAAAGGAACAGAGCAAACGAAAATGAGTTTGGGATAGAAAGGAAAGAAATACAGCATAGGGAAGTGTTTGTAATGAAATGTATTACAGTTGCTACCAAAGTGAAACTATCGCTTTGGGGAAATCAGGTGCCAAAAAGTGCCATCAAGGGTGGAAGTGAAGAAATAATACTATTTATTGAGCATTTACTATGTTCTAGGTACTGTGCTATAAGCTTTCCACATATTTCATCTGAACGTCAGCACATCCCTGTGCATTTTAAAGAGGAAATTAAACTCTAGACAGGTTGTCACACAGTAAGAGGCTCAAACTGTGATTTACCTGACTTCACGATCTTCTGCTTAATTTTGGCGGTTTTGTATTTGTATTTTCTGGTGCACCAGAACATTAATATTTTAATTGGTGTATCCAAAGTATAACTCTTTTTGTATTTATTAGCTTTTTCATGTGTATATGTAGAATTTAAAAGCATTTACTGGCTTTCAAATTTTATTTAAGCCTATTTAATTTGGAGTATTTTCTTCATTGGAAACTATGCAAAAATTTTGGAGAGACTTTTTCATTCGTTGAGATGCACACTCTGGGGTCTGATAGTGTGCAAGAGAAAAGTGAATCCTTGTTTACTCTCTGCTTGTACCCATGAAGTCTCTGTGCTGAAATGTTGCATTAAGAATGAGTTGACATGGGGCTTCCCTGGTGGCGCAGTGGTTGAGAATCCGCCTGCCGATGCAGGGGACACGGGTTTGTGCCCCGGTCCGGGAAGATCCCACATACCGCAAAGCGGCTGGGCCCGTGAGCCATGGCCACTGAGCCTGTGCGTCTGGAGACTGTGCTCTGCAACAGGAGAGGCCACAACAGTGAGAGGCCCGCGTACCGCAAAAAAAACAAACAAAATAAAGAATGAGTTGACAAAACTGATTTGGCCAGTTTTCAGGGGTGCATGATTTTTGCTGTCAGTCTTAGTCCGGATGGATACTCTGCTGCCCAGCAGACAGAAGTACATTTGACACAGAAGATGGTCAAGGATAGGGGCTCCACCTCCTATCAGAGCCTAGCTTGCTCACTGTCACATCCATGTGATCTCAGGGCCAGGTGGGTCTGGGAACTCACAGCCCACAGGGAATTTTTTCCCCAGAGAAAGGCTGTTGGGTTCCAAGTTATTAGTAGTCATTGAAGAAAACAGTCCTTTTTTAGTTGCATCCTTACCTTCTTCCTCTTCCATCTATGTGAACTATTGTGCAAAATGCCATTGGAACAGACAGACTAGGTCTTGACTCTAATCTTCTAGAAACTTAGAATCCATTTGGGAAAGATAAGACATAATCTCTTGAAGAATAAGATTAGAGGAGGAAAGAGATAAGCTTCTGGTTCTTTCCCACTTCCCTCAGGAAATGGCCCTGGTGCCTTGGTCATGAGGGTAGTGACTTAGTCTTTCTATTCATTGCTGTGTCCCCATGGCCACCACAAAGATGCTTAGTAAACACATACTGAAGCCCATACTGGATGGGCTTAGCAGCTGGGAAGGGCTTCCTAGAGGCGAGTGGCATCTAAGATAGTTCTTTGTAAGAGGGGTTTTATAAGTATGTGTTGGAGCAGAGAGAAAATCAGGAAAGTGTAAGGGCAGTTTGGGGAGAACTATTCTGTATGAAATGAGGGGCTAATGAAGGAAAATTCTGAGATATTGTCAGAAAAATAGGTGGGCACCACATTTTGGCAGGCATTGAGGTTCTGACCAGGGAATGCTCAGAGCCTGTGCCATGTGTTGTCTTGGGAGTCGATTAGAGCTTAGAGTGTATAGCAAACCAGTGATGTGATCAGACTCCCCAAGCCCAGGAGACAGTTCCCATGTCTACCTTCTAAATTTTTTTTTTTTTTTTGTCCGCATGACACGTGGGATTTTAGTTCCCTGACCACGGATCAAACCCATACCCCCTGTCATAGAGTGCGGAGTCTTAACCACTGGACCACCAAGGAAGTCCCTACTTTCTAAATTTTTCTTACTCACATAGGAGAATTTTTTTTTTTTTTTACTTTCACTGAGTAGATGGACTGTTTGATAAGAAGCCATTGCAATTTTATGACATCTATCACTACACTCCAGTTAGTTGCAGTGATATTATTGGACCTGTTTTAGCTGGTTTCTATTCCTGGTCACTGAGGAGGAACTCCTTGCCTGAATTATACTTTTGCTTTTGCCGTTCTCTCTGTAGAAGAAGAGGTAGGGAAAAGGAAAAAAAGGTTAATGAGTATTCGCTGAAACATGGACATCTGCCAGTCACTTTTACATATATAATTTTATCAATTTGTTACACTGAATATAGCTATCTTAATCTGAAGAGCACTGAAAATGCACGGAAAATGTTTAAAAAGGTGAACCCATTAGAGAAAGGAAAAATAAGATAAGAAAAAAATAAAGGAAGCCATGGAGTTTGTTGCCCAAAATGCCTGACCTGAGGACGTGTATACTTGCTAGAGGTCGTGACACATCAGACTTGGGCTCAGGGCTTTTTGACTTCATTGCAAAGAGGGAAACATGATGAATGATATGATTCACAGTGCTTGTGAGATAAAAAGAAATCAATTACTCAGGAGCTGCTCAGCTACTTCTGGAACCTGAGAGAAAATGCTCCCACGAGTCCTCATAAAGAAGACTCTGAAACATTTTAGTCTGGTTGCTGGTGGGAAGGGGTGAGGAGTGAGCTGAGGCTCCCCGCTGCCTGGAAGCAGGCTGAGGTGGTAGCTGGCGTCAGGGCCAGGCTGTAATCTGTAGTCCCTCAATTCCCCAGCAATACCTTTGTAATGAACTTTCTGAGATACACTCTTTATCCCGGTCATATCACAGTCTGCAGTTATTATGTTTATTTGTTTATTATTTCTTCTCCCCAATAGATTGTAATCTGTACAAGGGCAGGGACTCTGCCTTATTTATCCTTTCATCTCCATATAGCACAAAGTCTGGTATATATTAGGAGCCTAATAAATATTAACTGAATGAAGGAGTAAAAAGAACTGGTGGGAAAGTACACCCTAAGGTAACTGAATAGGTTAGAAAGGGATTTTTAAAAAATATATAATTTAATTAATTAATTTGTTTATTTATTTTTGGCTACGTTGCGTCTTCATTGCTGCGCATGGGCTTTCTCTAGTTGCAGCGAGCGAGGGCTACTCTTCATTGTGGTGCGTGGGCTTCTCGTGGTGGTGGCTTCTCTTGTTGCGAGCACGGGCTCTAGGCGAGCGCGGGCTTCAGTAGTTGTGGCACGTGGGCTCAGGTAGTTGTGGTTTGCGGGCTCTACAGCGCAGGCTCAGTAGTTGGGGCACACAGGCTTAGTTACTCTGTGGCATGTGGGATCTTCCTGGACCAGGGCTCAAGCCCATGTCCCCTGCATTGGCAGGCGGATTCTTAACCACTGCGCCACCAGGGAAGTCCCGAAAGGGATTTTTAACTAATAAGCTATATACACTAGTTTGCTAGCCATATGAATATTTGGAATGTTTACCCAGAATGATTGATCTAGGAGCAGCTGATAGAAGACATTCTTCTTGTCAGTAATCAGATAGCATCAGATGGTCAATTGTCTATGGCGCTCACCCCACATAGAAAATTTTTAGAGTAGATTTTATAATCCATATCTTACCAGTGAGGACACAAAAGCTCAGCGAATTTGAATTATAGATTTATTTTCTACTTATATAAAAATAATGAAAAATGATTTTTTAAATCAAGACATCTTCATGAGCATATCATATAATTTAGCTGTGGTACCTGGGGCAGCTACACTCACAGGCATTAGTTAAATGTTAGGCACTTCTAAAATAATCAAGGTGTTTGTGGAAACCAGTTACATGGCTAACTTTTTCTTGCTTCCTTTTTGAATATGAATGGCTGTCATTTCTGGTAAGAGAACATGTGTATCCATTTCCTGTGGTGGCCGATTAAGGGCTGTGTCTTTCCACCCTGCAGAGACACGGAATACAAAGGGCTGCAGCTCTCCCTGGATCAGATCTCAGCCTCCAAACCAGCCTTCTCCTATGCAGGCAGCTCCACTCCTGCCATGACTGACAGCAGAAAGGGAGGCAAGTCCAGGCTTTCCAGCTCAAAGTCAAAGTCCAGGACTTCCCCATACCCTCAGGTACGTGCATGGCTATTTGGCAACTTCCTGTTTTTGTGACTTGGTTTGGTCTCACAGTAGAGGAAGTATTGAAGCTGTTTGGAATTAATTATCTGGCTTTAGTACATTTAAAACTTCTATAAATCTGGAAAGCTTTCTAAAAATATCTTCTTCCTTTAAAATAACTGTGCTAGTAAAAATTTGAAGTGATCTTGTGGTTTACTGCTTTTATGTGAAGGTTGTGAGAGGCTTAGTGGCAGTCAGAACCATAACTTTATTTCAAGGAGATTGGTCCTAAATTGTTTCCTCTACACTGATTAACCAGAAAGAAGTAGCCAGCATAGAAAAATATGGAAAACAAGAGCTTGATGTAGAAAAATTGAATCTTAGGACAGGAACTGAAGTCAAAGGATAAATTAAGAGGTGGAGGCAAAAGATGACGGATACATTTCACCATGAGATTTGAGCACAGATGGACTATTTATGGGGAGGAATGAAACAAAGAGGGTCTTCCAGATGGCAGGAATGGTAGAAAATGCAACCCTCTTATCTTTGCAAGGTGGTGAGCTGATGAGACCCAGAGGAGGTTTTCCAGAAACACTGCAAGGTACAGAGATGAGCCCTGATGCTCAGAAGGAAAAAAAGAATGTCTTTCTTCATTAGCCACTGAGATATAGAAACTTGTCTGTGTCTAGGTGTAGAGACAACTCTCTCCTGGCCTGAAGGAAGTGGGACAGCACTGAGGACTTCCCACTCTCCATACCCTGTGACCACCTCCACCTTTAAGGGTGCCACATCCAAATTCCTGCAGTTCATTAGGGTAACTCAGGAGATGATTCCTGGGCTAGTATAAAACCAAACTGAATTCGGAGGCATTTCATCAAGGTGGTCTTTATCATTTATGTTTCTAAATATATTTTTTAAAGTAAAAATGGCAAACCAGTGGGTCCAGAAACTATTATTTTCTTACTTATTAGAGCTATATTATTCTGTTGACTTCTACAAGTGGGTACTGCTTGAGGAAATGTCATTCATCGAACTAATGGTCACTGAGAAGCTACTATTTGCTAGATTATTTTAGCAGCTTGGTGTGCGAAGGTGAGAAGATCATGGGCCCCAAGGGACTGAGGTCTGGTGCCACAGAGACCAGATTTCTTTACCCTGACAAAAAGGAGGGGGAGTAGATGTGTGATGCCTGGACATTTTTCAATGTACACCTTCTGTTATGAGGACAGCACGTTACTTATAAAGTTCATTTCAGTTCAAGTCACTGTGGAGGAGGAGTTGCTTCTTTTTATTGAATATCTGAGCAGCTTTTCTTATTACTATCTTGTACCTTGGGAAAAGAGTTTTACTGTCTCTTTTTAGTACTTGGAAGGATCAATTACTCCTTTGGGTAATTCTATCCTTATATGGATAGGAGTGCTGGACACTTAGATGAACAGAGAATTTAAATTAGGAAATACTAAGTTAAGAAGGAGTTTGTCCATTGCTATATAGAAATTAAGCCACAAAAACAAAATCTCCCCACTGGACTTCCAAAACCTCATTGCCTATGTTTTCTTTCATGCTCAGCTCTTAAGTCTAAAATTTCTTTAGTTTACTCTAATTGTAGACTACCTACACATTAAAAAAAAATGTTTTGACTGCCACTAGACTGCTCCTTGGGTTTATGTGGGGAGGAGTTAATCTGAAAGTTGTACATGTTTCACAGTTTTTAAAAAAAGCAATACAGAAGAGTGGAAAGTAGAAAATCACCCACTGTTTCCTCCTTTTCCCTCTCCAAAATGGTAGTTTCTTCTAGAAATATTCTATAATGTATCGATAAAAATCAGTCACATGCACACACATATATCAACATAGGGTTTCTCTTGACTTTTTTGTGTTCATTTTTGTGATTAATACTTATATAAATGTAATCCTTAGAATTTTGGCCCTATGTCTCATTTGAAATCTCAGTCATGAATTAAGTTCATTTAACATTTATGTGCCTAGTAAAGGTTATTCTTTAATTATGTTTGCTTTAGATAATCATGGTGCTAGGTCAATCATTGACTGAGTTTCTAGTACGTGGGCTACTAATATGTAGAAATCAGAAATGGAACACAGTCTTTGCTTTCGAGGAGTCACTTGTGGAGACAGAAAAAGGAACAGTCTTTGCAGTGAATTGTCTTGGTGTGAGCAGAGGGTCCTCTGGGGACACAGTGGAAAAGCATGACATCCAGGGCAAACTCATCTGTTTCTACTGGAAGAAAACAACTCAGTACCACCATCTTGGGTTCTAAATCCTCAGAAATTTTAAAGAAAAAAAATAATTTAGCTTCTCAAAAGTCTTATTTGGTCCAAATTGCCCTTATATTATTAATTATTATTATTATTATTATTTTAATTAATTTATCTTTTGGGGCTGCATTGGGTCTTCATTGCTGCACGCGGACTTTCTCTAGCTGCGGGGAGCGGGGACTACTCTTCATTGCGGTGCGTGGGCTTCTCATTGCGGTGGCTTCTCTTGTTGTGGAGCATGGGCTCTAGGTGCGTGGGCTTCAGCAGTTGTGGCACACGGGCTCAGTAGTTGTGGCTTGCAGGCTCTAGAGCGCAGGCTCAGTAGTTGTGGAGCACGGGCTTAGTTGCTCCACCACATGTGGGATCCTCCCGGACCAGGGTTCGAACCCGTGCCCCCCGCATTGGCAGGCAGATTCTTAACCACTGCGCCACCAGGGAAGTCCCACCCTTATATTATTAAGGAGTACTTATTCTTCAGTTTTCTTGCATCATTGCTCTTATGTGTCTTAGACTCAGTAAATGTTAGCTGAGTGCCTACATCAGAAAGATGCTACACTGGCCATTGTGATGAATGAGGGTAGAGGGTAGGTGTTGGGTAGAAGGTGCTAGAATATAAGGAAATGGCATAAGAAACGCCCTTAAGTGTTGCAGTACAGTTGGAATGATAAGTTATATACTAGGATAAGGAGTATATAGAAGATGATGTATACAAAAGGCTTTAGGAGTGGTGTCAGCCTGGATGACTGGGGAGGGTGTTGACCTGGCTTTGAGGGTAGAATTCAGGTATATGTACATAAGGGAAAGGAGAGGACACTTCAGAAAGACCAAGATTCTGAAGAGATGCAGGAACACACTGTTAGTGTGACTGGGCCTGTGGGTGAAGTGGGGTAGGGTAGGTCCCTGTGGATACGGCCAAGGGGTTATAGGTTTGGAAGCATTCATTGATTAGTGCCAATATCTACTAGGCCAAGGAGTTTAGATTTTGCTGTGTGGAAAACCAGTAAAGGTTTTGAACAGGAAATGAGGGCATTAAGTGGCGGAAGCAAGGCAGACTGCTCGGGAAACTCGTTTTAGTAGTCTTGATGCGAGTCTAGGAAGGTCCGGGCTAAAGTTCTCAGCTGAAGTAAAAAGCATGGTAGAGGAAGGATGAATAAAATTATTTTTATCCTTGGCTGCTTCTTCTTCTCATCGTAGATGTATTTTGATCGTTATAGATTTATTTTGAAATTATATTTTAAAGCTTACATTTTTTAGTTAATGACACACTTACACTGAATTTCCCTTTATATTTTTAACAGACCCATAATAAATACATTTTTATTCACTGAAAGGTCAAGCTTTGCATGGTATTTAATTTTTAATTAATTAATTTATTTATTTTTAACAGTTTTTTATTTTTATATTTATTTATTTGGTTGCGCCCAGTCTTAGTTGCAGCAGGCGAGCTCCTTAGTTGCAGCTCGCCAGCTCCTTAGTTGTGGCATGTGAACTCTTCATTGTGGCATGCATGTGGGATCCAGTTCCCTGACCAGGGATCAAACCCGGGCCCCCTGCATTGGGAGCACGGAGTCTTATCCACTGCGCCACCAGGGAAGTCCCTGGTATTTAATTTTAAATGCTTTTGCCTCTTCTCAAAAATAAAGAGAAAATCTTTTATTTTTTGTTATGTCCATGTTTACATGTTTTTAGCATGCAAATTCTCCTCAGATTTTTCAAGAGGCCATTTCCAGAGCAAAATTGACCTCATAGAGTAACATCTTATGCCTTTCATTAGTTATGAAATGGTGATTTAATGATTTTATCAATATTATTTATTAGGCTCTTTGCTCTATTATGTATTAGGCATACCTAGAAGTTTCTAACAGACGTTCGAAGCGTGGCAAACAGCAACATTGCTTTTTGGAATTATCTAGGCACCCTTATTTGAAGACGTGAGACATGCACAAATTGTAATGCACTGCCACCACCAAGTTTGTTTGCAGTAGTAGATGAACTTTCAGGTCCCCTCCTGGTATGAGATGCCCTTCGGAATAACTTGATTATATTATAGTCACTTAATGAAAGACTGAATCGCCTTTGTACCTCTACGTATTACTCGGGACAAGAGAGGTCAAAATAGAATTGTTTTGGAAAAATTGTTTTAAGAAATATTATAGATAACGTCCAAAGATTCTGCAGCTAGCTACTGTGCTGCTGTAGAGCTATCTTACCACTATGACAGTTGTATTTTATTGTTATTGGGTTTATATTCATGAAAATAGCAACTCATTTTTTTCACAGTTCTGTTGAATTAGAAATATTGAGCTTATAGAATTCATTTTTCACATCTTATCTCTAGCAATTGTTAGCAGCGATTGCTAGAGTCTTTTTCACCTATTTTTATGGAACTAGTCATGGCTACTCTAATACAGTTGGAAGTTACCCTGCCATAGTTTAGCCATGTCAATCATGAATAAATTGCCTCCTGATTCCAGTTTCCTTTAAACTTCTCCTCTTGGCATGTTTATAGTTGTTACGTTTATAAGAGACAGTGCGTGCCCTCCGGTTTTATTGCATCATCCTGCCCTCCTCTTGCTTTTTCCCTAGTCAGTAATAAGCAATACACTATATAATTCTGTAATAACAGTGCATGCATAAAACCATGTATGCTTCTGAAACCTGAAAATATTTAATCTCTTGTTACAGATACACTGTAACACTTGCAGGTTTAACTTCACATCTGTTACCTTAAATAATCCCACAGAACCCTCTTAATTTTCACTGCCAGCAATCTGGTTTCCTTTTGGTGAAGGTAGAAACTCTCTCCCTGCAAAGGTTCTTTCTGGCCTCAAAAAAATACATCAGTGACTGCTGCTATGCTGACTTTTTTAAAGAAGGACCAGGAATTTCTCAAGTGTAGTTTTCCCTTACACATAGTAATTTTATCTCTACCAGGATAGATGTCCTTCATTTCATGTTTTATATGTTACATGAAAACATGTAATCCTTGACCATTAACAATGACAAAAACTTTAATGCATCATGCAAAAAACAAAAAAAAAGAGGTTATCTTCTCTGAAATTGTTACACTACAGGCTTGTTTATATCTTCTGGCCATGTCTAAACTTCAGATATCTTCTCTTCTATAGAAATATCAAGAGATTATTAAAGTGGACCCTTATGGTCTTTATAGATTGTCTTCATAAATAAACCTCTAAGTATTATTTTATTTATTTATTTTTTTTGGGGGGTGCGGTGTACACGGGCCTCTCACTGTTGTGGCCTCTCCCGGTGCGGAGCACAGGCTCCGGACACACAGGCTCAGCGGCCTTGGCTCACGGGCCTAGCTGCTCCGCGGCATGTGGGATCTTCCCGGACCGGGGCACGAACCCGTGTCCCCTGCATCGGCAGGCGGATTCTCAACCACTGCACCACCAGGGAATCCTCTAAGTATTATTTTAGAAAGCACTTCACTCAGTAAGGTGAGACCTCTGTGTTACAGATTGGTACTTTGGTTTTTACCAACTCTTCCATTTAGTTAACTATTTATTATGTGCACTAAAATGCTAAAGGTGGGCCCATAAGGAACCATGTCCATGGTCTCACTGGGGAGGCAAGACCAACATTTTAGAGAGGAATTGTAAGATGTGGTTGGTCATGGGACCTCCAGGCCCCTGCGGCTGCCTTTTCATTCCCTTGGCACATGACTGGGGGAGGGGCAGACCCCCCACTAATCAGATGCCTTATACCCCCAAATTTACCTTCCACTACCCTGCTTCTCTCTCTTCACTCAGCCACATGGGTTTCAGGAGGACCTGGGGTCTTGTTTGAAATAGGCCAGTGAAGTCTGCTACAAAGCACACACATGTTTGCTGAGGGGATGTGCAAGGTAAAGGAATGGTCTGATTAAGGGAGTCTGCAGAGAAAGATGACATTTTAGGAGGTGTGATGGATAGAATAGGTGATGAGATGGAAGGAAATAACAATGGGGCCGGGCAAAAGTGGTTGTTTCTAGGACAGTCTACCTGCCATTACAGGGAACTTCTTTGTCCTTCACCTTGCTTGGGAGCACGATAGTATAAATATTGGTAAAGGTAAGGTAACTATTTATGGTAGATAACTAGGTATATGGGATTTGAAATAGGACCAAAAGATGATATACTTTCTTGCTAAATAGTTTATTCAAGGAGGCAGATATCGCAAACAACAGTTTCATTGGTGTTTACTAAAACATACGATATATAATGATATGTGTTGTGTAAAACGCATTCCCAATAGTGAGAATCCAATGATGACAAATCTCACAAATTGAAATAAACATATGGCTGTGTTTAGTTACATTAGATTTATATGTTACACAGCAGGACTTCACTGAATAAGACCAATGAGAAGAAAAAAATGAAAAAAAAGTGGCATGAATGAGACTTTGCAAAAATTATAAGATGAAAGGAAGAAAATTTGGAGACAGTAAATGGGGACTTTAAGATCCTTGAGGACAGGAGATGTTGCCCTTGATAACAAGATTGCCTTGGGCACCCAAAAGCCCTTAGGACATATTGAGTGAGTAGGTAAATGAATTGATGGATGAGCCCACCAAGGTAAAGTTGATAAGATAGGTGGATAAAGAAACAGAGGAGAGATGAGATGACCTAGGTATACAGCCCTTTCCCCAGAGGCTTACAGATTCAGTGGGGGAGATAAAAATGTAAACGGATAATTGAAACACAGCATAGTGTGTATGTGATAAAGGCGTGTGTTGGCAGTGGTGTAGCTATGGTGGTGTGTGTTGGGGGCTCACCTGTCCTTCCAGCAGTGACTGGAGGAGGGATTTGGGGGCTGACAGTGAGAGAACCAATAGCCTCTAAGCTTAGAGACCTTCATGCCATGCGGAGTTTCCAGCAGGTTCAAATTTATTCCAATTTGCAAGGTTTGCAGTGAGCTGCAGGTTGACAGTTAATAAAGCCCTGAACCCCTTGGATGCCCCCTCAAGGGCCAGACTCATGCTCTACCTCTAGCTGTGCTTTCCCTCCCTCACCCATTTACCCTTCTTCTCCCTTTGCCTGTGTCCCAGGAGCTCCCTCACTCTGGAGGAGTGCAGCACATTTTCATTTTCTCTCCACTTTGGAAAATTTTCCTCTCCAGTCTTCCCTGCTTCTCAGATTGACCTTAAAAGACCACTGATCAGTGTTTGGAGACTTGCCACAGTCCTAGCTGTCACTCAAGGTCACCTATAGTTGGGTCCTAAATTACCTGCACCCTCTGATCTGGCCAGACTTCTCTGCTCACTATTTGCTGAACACCTTGTCCTTTCCTGCTTCCATGCTTGTGCTTATGCATTTACTTCTGCCTGCATTGCCTCTATTTTTCAAAATTCTGACTATCTTCTAAGGCCTGGATTGAATGCTGCGTCTTTCATGAAATATAACCGAGTTATATTTCTCCTTTGTGCCTCCATTTATAATAATCTATCTTCTACTGCCTTCTAGATATGTCAGATCTCCTCTCTTGGACTATAATATCTTTGAAAGTAGTTAACCATGTCTACTTCCTACCCACCCCCAACCTTGCCCCAGCATCTAGTATGGTGTCCTCCACATATTCACTCGCTAAATGCTAATGAAATGAATGAATGGCTAAGTAAATACATTAAAAAATGCAGATACTTAGCTGGTTGCCTATAGAGACATAAAAACCCCAAGTAGGGAAAATATTCTGCTACTATGGAATTTATAACCTATGTAAAGAGGCAAAAGATACACATGAAAAACAACCTAAGGATGGTTTCACAAATGCAAAATCTTGCAGTACAAATCAAACACCTACCTGCAGAGGGGAAATTAAATGTGGTAGAATCTAGAGGCTCTTTCAAGATTAAAACTTTGAATGAGCACTCTCTGGCTCACCTTCTAGGGAAGAGAACCATCCACATCCTGTCCTGAGGTGGGCTTTCTAGTCTCCATGTCTCCACTGTGATCTCCATTGCAACAACGGAGAGAGGCGACAACTGATATTAGCTCTGTGTGTGTATGTGTGTGTTTTGGTTATAAAATAATTGCCCTGACGTGAGTGTCTGTACAAGAAATGCCATTTGGCTCTGTCTTCCATCTCAGGAACCTGTCTTTGTTTATGGGCTCAGCCCTAGTTCCAGGGCCCACTTCCATGATCAGGAGACACTTTCTAGATCACTCTCTTATTCTTTTAATAATCTATGTGCATTTTTGGTGCTATACCTTTATATCTAGGAGGGATAGATTTCTTTCATAAGAAAGGGAAAAGTCTTAAATTTTTGGTTTCTTTGTTTAGTTGGTTTGGTTTTTGACCTTTGAACACAAAAGGCCTTGTGAGGGTAATGTTCCTTCATGGTGTGTCTTGACCCTTAGCTCCTCCTCTACCCGATCCGCACTGTCTTTGTCCCGTTCCAGGCTCTTCAGAACAGGACATCACATTTAGACTACTTCATCCCTCCTTATTGTCCTTTCAGTCTCTGAGCATTCCTGCCAGAGTAAGCTTCCTGAAATATCATTTCCATCGGGTACCTCCCACCCCAAGCCCTACTTAAAAACCTACAGAAGCTCAGTGTTGGTTATAATATGAAGTCTGATCTCCACAATCGGCCCAGGCTACGTCTTTGCCTCTTCCAGCCACCTCTAGCTCCACCACATCAATTCTCCATTCTAGCTGTGTACTCGCCCTAAGGACACCTTTCCTGTTGCGTTTCTTAAATCCTACGCACCCACCAAAGCACAGCTGCAGCCCACCTCTCATCCCCCCAGATCCCTGGCTATAGGGTGTAATTCATGTTAAACACATCTCTGTTTCATAATGTAGGATGGTTTGGATCTAGGGGAGAGTTAGTGTCCAAAACGACATTGAGGAGTGGGCCAAGCAGCTGTGCTAAATCAAATGGAATGCCTCCACTTCTGGCTTAATGGAAATGAAGGCTGCAATTTGTGATTCTGCTCTGCAGCTGAACAGAGGAGAAGGGGGGAATGGCTGAATCCACCATCAAAATGTGCCTGGGGAAATTTATTTTAGCAAAACCTATAAAATCAAATTTTATTAAAACTAAATAGTGAAATTAAAGAGAGCAATGCCTTATTTGACAGTGCTTGGTGGGATCTGACCCACTCATAGTGGGAACTTTGTAGAGTTAAGGAAGTTGGATTTGGATATATTTGTCTAAGAAATTGAGATCTCTTTAATTCTTCCATCTTTCACAGATTTGTAGGAAACTTCTTTAAGCATATTGTAGTGCACTGAATTGCAGTATTTTCCTGGAAGGTCAAGGTCTGGATGTATATTATTTAATAGATAGCTTATGCTCTTTTAGTTTTCCTTATTATTTTACTGTGCTTGGCTTAGAAGATGAGAAGGTAGATCCATCCTTCCATTTACAGACACCAGTTTGAAATTGATTAACTTGGTAGAGGGCTTTGAGCTTCAACTTCTTTTTACAAAATTACAAATCTGAGAGATCTCCTCTTTTAGTATGCAGGAGGCCGGTAATATGCCTGCCAATCTGTCGGCCCAGTTCTAGGACACTGCCAAGAGCAGCTTGGGCAGCCGTCCTTTGTCCAAACCCAGAATAAACCAATGGAAGGCCAAATAAAGCAGCAGTAAGGGGTTGGAGCAGGTGGCACCACCTGCATCCATCTAATTCAAGCCCATCTAATCTGCCACTTATACGTGAAAAATCAGAGAGTGAGTCAGAGTATCAGTGAAAAAATGGATGTGGTTCTGGCTTATGCTCAAAGCCCATCATGGAAGAAGATTACCATTAAAACTAGTGCTACTGGTCCTGGAAACCCAGGATTTACCCAATGGGCTAGAGCCATTTCTGTATTATCTATGCAAGTTGGGATATTCTTGATCATTTACAGCTGTGTGTGCCAGGACATAAAGGGCCTAATTAAATGTTTATTACCTGTTTAAAATCTTCAGTGCAATGAAGATGCCTGCCAGCCTTTAGGACTTTACCTTCGGATTTATAAGAGGATGTGGATTGTGGATTTCATGGTTGGGAACAGCTCTCTCCATATGCAACCTTATAGGAGAGTCCTTATAGAGTTACACTGGAGGAAGACTGGCCTCTGGTTCCGAGTGCTGATTCCCTTCCAGCTGCATGTCACCCTGACAGCCAATGAGATGTCTACTTTGCTTACTTTTCTGTGAGAAAAATGAGTGAACCAAATCCCAGGAACATTTTTGTAACTGTGGGGGGGGTGGATTAAGAGAAGCCCTAAGACATTTCAAACCACATTTGAGGCATGTTAAAAAACTTCTCATGTTTCTACTTCATGAAATATATCAGGAACTTACAGGTATGAAAGATTTCTCACCAGAATATTCTTTGAGCTAAAAATAACTAAAATGTGGATTAAAGGTAAAAACATCACAATAAATAATAGATTATACTAAAAGTGGAGCAAATCATAACAATGAGTGAAAATCTTGTGAACCATTCTTAAAAACTGATTTTGAGAAGATGACAATTTATACCATTTTCTAAAATGAGGGGAGAAATGGCCAAAATATTTAAAAATTTTAATAATTGAATTTTGAGTCAATATTTGCTTTCTAATTATTTACAGTGTAAATGGAAATATTAATTGCTCAGTTCCTCTAGTGAAGCCATCCTTGACTCTGGAATGTGACTCAAGATAGATATTTTTTTCTTTTAAAATGCATTCTCTAATTTTTCTTGAAGGTTTCCTTCCTTACAATTTCTAGGTAGTAAAATTTTTCAAGTTAGAAATGGAATCTATTATTTGACTGCTGTTGAGTTACAGTATCAGAGGCAAATGTTTTCAGTTGGCCTCCCAGATTAGCAAAATAACTTGCATAATTGTCATTTTAAAATGCATTTGATTTTGACATTAGTTTTTCTCTTACCCTTATGTTTATCGTTGAGAAGACCCCCGGCAATTTCCAATGTGTATAAGCCAAAGCCGTTCTTTACAGTAAACACGACTCCTGTTCAAGGGAAGCATCCCCAGCAGTGGGGGTTATTTTAATGGACATGCTGTATTACTTTAATCTAACCCTTTTACCATCTGTTCTTCCCATAACAGTGAATGAAAAAAAAAAAGGACATATTTTATGTTTCAGGGTTACATTAGTAAAAAGTAAGATAAAAGTGATTTAAAAGCATGCATATGTTCTTAGTACAATGCAGTCTGCATCTGTGATGTTTTTTCTCATGGTTCAGATACAAATCAAGAGGAAAGCTGCTCATGCCTGATAGAGTGAAAGTTTTTCATGGAAAACAGGACTTTACCATAAGAAGGTCTCTCTCTATATTTTACAGCTAAAAATGATAAAAATAAAAACCTCAGTGAGCTGCCAGAATAAAAATAGATAACTGTAGCATCTATTGTTAGAACATCTGGTATTTTTCCTGAGTTGGCTTGCTGTTGCCACATTGAGATGAATGCAGAGCACCTGTCTGGAACATGCTCTTGAGGCAGAAATGAATCTCATGACTTTCAAAAGGGGAATATCTGTGCTGTAATTGTGGTGGAAGAACGCTTCAGTGCTATGAGGACGTAACCGAGGCTGTGTGGTGTTGGTCTACTGGAGTGTAGAGGTTGGAGAAAACCCCCTTTGTAAGAACATGCTTGGAGACCTGGGATCCATTCCTGCATAGAGGGTAGGACACTGCTGTTATCTAGGTACCTAAGTCTAGATGAGTCCAGGATTCTGGAAGGAGTAAGGGCTCTGGAATTGCATCTCTCCTCTTAAACTTCCTAATCATGTGAACTTGGGCAGTTCTGGTTTTTGGTTTTTTTTTTTTTTTTTTAAGCTTCATTTGCTGCATCAGTAAAGGGATTAATGATACTTTTAAGATGTTGTGAGCATTTAATAAGATAATGTCTGTGGGATCTCAGTATAGTGACCAGAGCATAGCAAGTATTTGATAATGGTAGCTATTGTTATTGTCATGGGCGTTAGTTAGCACAGGCAAATCATATGGTAAATTCCCTCTTAGTCTAGTTCATTTTCCCTTCCCAAGCAGCTACAGCGTTAAAAGAGAGTGATAGCTCCCTTCTTTGAACTCCTAAACGGTACTGTTTTTCTCTTCGTTCAGGCCCTTGCCATTTTTTAACTTGTATTAACATTCTGTCCTGTGGGTTTTTTATACCCCTCCAAATATGAACACTTTGAAGGTGGGGCTGTATTTCTCACATCACTTGGCACACTGTCTTGCAAATACTAGGTACTCAGTAAATATTACAATGAATCATAGAATGAATTATTCTAAATAGTTCCCATTGAATGCATATAAAACCCCAGCTGATGGCTCAGACCTTTAACCGGATGAGGTATCAGTCTCTTCTAGAAAGAATGATTCTTTCATGAGCCCTGAATCTCAGAGAGGAGCTGGGGGATGTGGCTGGCATCTGACATCCATTTCTGGCAGGTATCCAAGCTCTTTGCCAGTGAGCGTTAGCCTACCTTTGGTGGGTGGCATTTGGTTTCATAGTTATTAGAACCAGGGCATCCTTCGTCTAACTCTTTTTTTTTTTTTTGGCTGTGTGTCATGTGGGATCTTAGTTCCCTGACCAGGGATGGAACCCGCACCTCCCGCAGTGGAAGTGCAGAGTCTTAACCACTGGACTACCAGGGAAGTCCCCTGACTCATTTTTAAATTTATCGACATGAAAGCCTGTTTTGAAAATTAAATTTTAAATAAGAAATAGGGGTAAATTAAGGTGCAGAGTATTCATAATAGTAACAACTTTTCTAAGAAAGAGAAACAGAGGTTTCTGCAAAATTAACCAAAAATTAGTTTCAGTGAACTTTCTTTGTTGATGTAACCTAATTAAAATAGGGAATCGAATCATTCAGTTTCTTAGCTTTTTTTTTTTTTTTTTTTTTTTTTGCGGTACGCGGGCCTCTCACTGTTGTGGCCTCTCCCGTTGCGGAGCACAGGCTCCGGACGCGCAAGCTCAGCGGCCATGGCTCACGGGCCCAGCCGCTCCGCGGCATGTGGGATCTTCCCGGACTGGGGCACGAACCTGTGTCCCCTGCATCGGCAGGCGGATTCTCAACCACTGCGCCACCAGGGAAGCCCAGTTTCTTAGCTTTGAACAGAGGAGGAAGTGTTGTTACCTTTTCAAAAGAAGAAGAGCAGATATTCTATAGCTCCTAAAATGTGATTTTGTTTTACCTGAAAATAGTCTAGATGTCAACAATTACTAGGAGAACAAACCACAGGTTCCAGCTAGTTAATCGATCATGAGTGTCACTCTCTCTCCACCCTTAAAACAGATCTGTGGGCTTTTAGTCAAGGTTTAAGTGATAAGAATCGTTGGTACCAAAGAGCAGTTCAACTTTGAAAATTAGAGCATTTGGAAGAAAAGGCCCTGATGTTTAAGTGATTGGTCAGTGGCCTGATTTCTTTTTGCAGCTGGGATGTTGATTTCTTTTTTAAAATTTTTATATTGAAGTATAGTTGATTCACAATATTGTGTTGGTTTCAGTTGTACAGCAATTGTGATTCAGTTATATGTATACATAATATATTTCAGATTATTTCCACTATAGTTTGTTATAAGATTTTGAATATAGTTCCCTGTGCTATACAGTAAATCCTTGTTGCTTTTCTATTTTATGTATAGTAGTTTATATCTGTTAATCCCATACTCCTAATTTATCCCCCCCCCTTTTCCCTTTGGTAACCATAAGTTTGTTTTTTATGTCTGTGAATCTGTTTCTGTTTTGAATATAGATTCATTTGCATTATTTTTTAGATTCCACATATAGGTGATATCATATAATATTTGTCTTTGTCTGAGTTACTTCACTTAATATGATATTTTCTTGGTCCATCCATGTTGCTGTAAATGGCAATATTTCATTCTTTCTTATGACTGAGTAATATTCCATTGTAAATATACACCACATCTTCTTAAACAGATCATCTATTGATGGGCACTTGGGTTGTTTCCTTGTCTTGGCCTATTGTAAATAATGCTGCCATGAACATTGGGGTGCAAGTATCTTTTCAAATTAGAGTTTTTATTTTTCCCAGGTGTATACTCAGGAGTGGAATTGCTGCGTCATATGGTAGTTCTATTTTTCATTTTTTAAGGGACCTCCATACTGTTTTCCATAGTAGCTGCAGCAATTTACATTCCCACCACCAGTGCACAAGGGTTTCCTTTTCTTCACAAGAGATGTGGATTTCTTTATCCTTTAACATCCATGTTTTATCTCTGGCATGCCTGTAGGATGGGACTGAAAATATGGCCTCTAGATCAGAGGTCCCTAACCTCTTTGGCACCAGGGACCGGTTTCGTGGAAGACAGTTTTTCTGCGGACAGAGGGTACCTGGGGTCGGGGGATGGTTCAGGCAGTAATGCGAGCTATGGGGCGTGATGGGGAGCGGCAGGTGAAGCTTCACTCGCTCGCCCGTCGCTCACCTACTGCTGTGCGGCCCGTTCCTAACAGGCTGTGGACTGGTACTGGTCCGTGGCCTGTGGGTTGGGGACCCCTGCTCTAGATAATACAGTCTAGGGAAAAAAATCATTTTTACAAGATGGTGATATAACTCTTCCTGCCTACCAAAGTGAAAGTCATTAATCAAGGACCTTTACATGATACATACATATCTGTAACATTTATATTTTTAAGAGTACTTGGATACATATTATTTATTTGATCTTCCCTGTAATCATATAATGCAGGTAGTCTGTTGCTATTCTGTAGATGGAAAAATCTAAGCCCACAGGAGGTGATCTTTTGTACAAGTCATGTTGGATGATAATAGATCAGGGTCCCCCATATTTGAGTTCAGTGCCGTTTCTACTGGAATCCCTAGTTGATAACTTAAAATTACATTTTTTATGCACAAAATATTAATCATCAGTAATGAAAACAAAGATATTTAATTAAATTATAGCTTTATCAGAGCATGTCTCTATTTCTTCAGAAAAAAAAGTTTGTTAAAAAATAGCCTTTTCCCTAATCATTCTATAAAAATAAGATATGTTTGCTATGTAGGATTTTTTTTTTTTTTTTTTTTTTTTTTTTTTTTTTGTGGTATGCGGGCCTCTCACTGCTGTAGCCTCTCCCGTTGCGGAGCACAGGCTCCGAAAGCGCATGCTCAGCGGCCATGGCTCACGGGCTTAGTTGCTCCGCGGCATGTGGGATCTTCCCGGACCAGGGCACGAACCCGTGACCCCTGCATCGGCAGGCGGATTCTCAACCACTGCGCCACCAGGGAAGCCCCGCTATGTAGGATTTTTTATTTTAAAATACTTACTTTGAGGGAATTCCCTGGCATTGCAGTGGTTGGGACTTGGTGCTTTCACTGCCAGGGCCCAGCTCCATCCCTGGTTGGGGAACTAAGATCCTGCAAGCCTTGTGCACGGCCAAAAAAAAAAAAAAAAAAAAAGATTTTATACATAAAGAAAAGTTGCGGCCTTCCCTGGTGGCACAGTGGTTGAGAATCTTCCTGCTAGTGCAGGGGACACGAGTTCAAGCCCTGGTCTGGGAGGATCCCACATGCCGTGGAGCAGCTAGGCCCGTGAGCCACAACTACTGAGCCTGCATGTCTGGAGCCTGTGCTCTGCAACAAGAGAGGGGGGGATAGTGAGAGGCCCATGCACCGCTATGAAGAGTGACCCCCGCTTGCCACAACTAGAGAAAGCCCTCGCACGGAAACGAAGACCCAACACAGCAAAAATTAATTAATTAATTAATAAACTCCTACCCCCACCCCACCAAAAAAAAGAAAAGTTGCAAGAACAATAAAGTATTTTTGCCTACTAAACCTGGGTTCATCAGGGCTTAACATTTTGCCATATTTGCTTTATCATATTCTCTGTGTCTTTTCCCATCTGCCCTCATTATTTCTTCTGAACCATCTTATAATAGGTTCCATATATGATGCCTCTTTAACAACACCTTACTACTTCAATGTATATTGCCTGGTGTAATGGTTTCTTAGAAGCGGGAAACTGCCGTTTTTGTTAGCTGTTGCCAAATTCCCCTCCATAGGGGCTGTATCAGTTTACATTTCCACCACTGATGCATGGGAGGGAGTACCTCGTTCTCCACACTCCGCCAAACAATATGTTGTCGAGCTTTTGAACTTGTGCTAATCTGATGGTTAAGAAATAGTATCTCAGTGTTTTAATTTGCATTTATCTTATTCAAAAGTTAAACATCTTTTCATATGTTTAAGGCTATTTTAATATTTTTTGTGAATAATCTGTTTATGTCTTTTGACCATTTTTCCTTGTGCTTTCTTTTAGTTTCTTTTGTTATTTTTCTAGCTTTTGAATTGAGAATTGAATTTAGTTTTATTCTTTCATTTTTACTGATTTAGGTATCTAAAGCTATATATCCTATCAATCCAGATATATAGTATTTTCATTATCCTTTTCCTGGAAATTCTGTAGTTTATGGTTTATTTGCCTATTTTCCCCAGGAGTTAATAGTTTTGTTTTTTTCAGGTGGAAGGGTTCTTTTGTTTTTTTTGTTTTTTTAATTGTTCTTAATTTCTATTTGTTATTCATTGTGGTCAGACAGTGTTGTTTATAATATTTCTACTTGGTGAAATTTTCTTTGTAACCTAATATTTGATCAATTTTGATGATTAGTCATGTATGCTGAGGTTTATTCTTTATTATATGTAAAGTTTGATATATAACCATAACATTTATGATTTTGTTTTTTAAGTCTTCTGTAGCTTTTCTTGTTTTTTTTTTTAAACCTACTTTATTTGTCTTATACCAAGAGTGGTGTCTTAGTCTCCCATTATTAGGATATTTCTCCTTGTATCTCCTATAGTTTCAGCTTTATGTAGGTGGTATCACCACACTATTTGATGCATAGACAGAAAGACAGAAAAAAAGAAGAAAGTTTTTAAGCAAGAGAATGACATGATTAGATGAGAGTTTCAGAAAGATCTCTGAGGTGATTAGGTTCTGGGAAGCCCCAACACCAAGCCAGGTTGGAGGTTCGTGGGGTTTGTTAGAGAGTCAGTTTTGCAAGATAAAGAGTTTTGGAGATGGGTGGTGGTGACGGTTGCACAGGAATGTGGACATACTTAATGCCACAAAAATGGGTAAGATTGAAAGTTTTATGTTATGTGTATTTTACCACAATTAAAAATAATTTTAAAAAGAAAGGGAACAGTTAAAGAGGACCTGGAAGTGGGAAAACACGTTGTCATAGACATTCATGTATAGGTTTTTGGTTTTTTAAAATAAATTTATTTATTTATTTATTTTTGGCTGTGTTGGGTCTTTGTTGCTGCACGTGGGTTTTCTCTAGTTGTGGCAAACGGGGGCTACTCTTCATTGCCGTGCATGAGCTCCTCGCTGCGGTGACTTCTCTTGTTGCAGAGCACAGGCTCTATGTGCGCAGGCTTCAGTAGGTGTGGCACGCGGGCTCAGTAGTTGTGGCTCACGGGCTTCATTGCTCCACAGCATGTGGGATCTTCCCAGACCAGGGCTTGAACCCGTGTCCCCTGCATTGGCAGGCGGATTCTTAACCACTGCACCACCAGGGAAGTCCCTATGGGTTTTTATATGAATATAATTTTCATTTCTCAGGAAAAAGTGTACGGGATTGCATACAGTAGTTGCACATTTACGTTTTTTAGAAAATGCTAAGCTGTTTTCCAGAGGGGCTGTACCATTTTACGTTCCTACCAGCAACGCATGAGTGAGCCAGTTTTCCTTCATCATTGTCAGCACTTGGTATTGTCACTATTTTTTATTTTAGCCAGTTTAATAGGTATGTGGTGGTATTTCACTGTGGTTTGAATTTTCCATTTCCCTAATTGCTAATGATGTTGAGCATTTTTTCATGTGGTTATTTGTCATCTCTTTACCTATTGGGTGAAATGTGTCTTCATGTCTTGGGCACATTTTAGTTTTTTATTGTTGAGTTTTGGGAGTTCTTTATACATTCTAGATGCTAGTCTTCTTTTATGGAAATGACACTTGTCTGAGGCTGCCACTTTCGATTTTGCTTGATTTTGAGTCCTTTTCCTGTGGCCACTACTGCTAGCCAGTAAATATTGACTTGTCTTCATATTTTGGCATTTACTTGTGCTTTTCTTTCAGAGGATGACTGTCTTCATTTTGCCTATGTCCTAATCTCTCTCTCTCTCTCTCTCTCTCTCTCTCTCTCTTTTTCACATAGTCTCTTAAACATCTTGGTACCCTACTCTCTGTACCCACAGGCTCATAGCAGCTGCTGTTGGACTTTTTTTTTAACTTATAAGTAATTTGAACTTTGGCATATTCCCTGCCTCCTAGCAATGCTGATAACATGGGTCACGTGTGATTTAAGCAGTGCTCCGTGAGGAACTTATAGTTTCTTGGGGGAAGATGTGTGAAGAGATTCAGATTCAAATGGATGCGATTATCCTTCCTGCTCAGAAGCCTCTAGAATGGAATGATTTATTGACCAAAAGACCTCATAATCCCTATAAAACTTGTGTCATAATGGGATACCTGGGGGAAAATTGACATTATAGTAAAATTATAACTGACATCGTAACCTTTCTCTTATAATCATGACAATAAAAATTCTTGGTCTTGGATTATAGTTCTAATTATCTACTTTAAATAAGTGCAATATAGGAACAGGCATATGGATCATATGTTTCAACACTAGAAAGGATAACAATAATTATATCATATAGAATATTAGAGCTGAAAGAAAAGTTCAAGAAAGACTAATCTAACCCTCTATGTCATTCTACAGCTGAGGCTAAGAAAGGTAAAGCAATTTTCCTGAGGTTTCCCTGAGAGTTACTAGCAAGGATGGCCCTGGAACCAAGTCCTCTTGGCTCCCTGTCCCTCATGTCTCTTCCATTAAATGGTCCCAACTCTGGTTCAGGCTTTGGTAGGTTAAGTGTCATCATGACCATTTTCCTGTTGGGACAAAAGAAATTAAATCACTTGCCCACGACTGTACATGTCGTTAAGTAGCAAACGCAGGTGCAAGGGAGACCAGGAGGCTTCGCATGCAGCATTCATTCACACGCTGCAAATATTGCCTGGCTGCCTTCCTCCCTTTCTGCCCTCTCTCATTTCTCAAATACTTAATGAACACCTGAACTATTTCAGATCAAATTATGGGGTGGTAGTGTTAATAGAGTGTGGTCCGTTTTAAAGGGTGGACATGGCTCATAGGTTTTTTTTGTTTTGGCTGTGCCATGTAGCATGTAGGATCTTAGTTCCCCGACCAAGGATCAAACCCATGTCCCCTGCAATGGAAACACGGAGTCTTAACCACTGGACTGCCAGGGAAGTCTGCAGCTCACAGTTTTGATGGTGCACTCAGGTTCAAGTTTACAGGCCTTCTCTTAAAAAACAAAGGTTTACGGCTAGGCTTTTCCTCCCTACCTCTAAAGCAGTGGGAGGGCTCGGTCTAACTGAACCACCCAGCTTCTGCCTGCTTGAAGGGCAATGCCCTTGCTGCTGTGGTTTCCTGATTATCGACAAGAGGCTTATCTGTCCAATTCTTCTTTGGGTGCTCTTGAAATGTGTACCTCAGGTACGCCAGGGTTGCCTCATGTTGAATTTTCCTTGTCAGCGAAGGACAGAATGTTCTTCTCTGCTGCGCCAATAGCACTTTCCCATGTATACTCAGGGAAGGCTTTTCCCCCTCTCAACAGGGCTCAAAAGTCTTGACTGGAGTACTTCAGAAATAGGTCTGATTTATACTTTTATAAAAACAAGCAGAGTCTGGGCAATTCCTAGCGTGGAATAGCACTGATGATCTGAATTTTTCCTAGGCAAGCACATGGATGGTGCTACCAAAGGGCAAGTGGATAGCACTTTGGTCCCCACTCAATAAGGAGAAAGGGTGGCAACCCCTGCTTGGTGAAAGTGAAGGTGGCATCTTATGAAAAGAGAGGCTGATGTTCACGGAGCGAAAAGGCAGATGGCAGGTGGAGGCGTGAGGTGGAGAAATGGAGCTCGGGGTGCCTTTACGTTTCCATCCTACAGGCCTGCGGGAAAGAATTTATATTTTCTGTTTTTTTTTTTCCTTGATGGAATATGCTGATGGTCCATATGTACATTTGGAAAATAATTAAAGTAATATTAGAAATGGCCGTGGAAAAGTCTTGAACCTGGAATTGGCTGGAACTCTGTCCTGAGCATGCTGTATTTATCAGTGTACTTTGGAGTTGCCCCAGAGGAGCCTCTGTACCTCATCTCCCTGGCTGCAAGGGACCCTCGGAGGAGCTGCCTGTTTGCACTGAGTTGGGAAGAGCTGGGGATTCTTCCTCCTGTTCAGGGTGGGGCTAGAAGGAAGGGGAGAGTTTGCCTTGCCCTGTGAAGGTCTCATCATGGATCAAATTTGCTCAACTAGTGTGTGACAGGTGAAAAACAATGGAGCCTGGGAATGTCTCCTCTCCCTCCCCGCTTTCTCACCACCACACATGCCCGTCCCTCTTTCTTCTTGGGGGTAAGAAAGAGAATGTAGAGTGGACTTGGATTTGTATTTTGGTTCCTGAGACTGTAAAGCAGTTCCTGCCACTTTTCTGGAAATCTCTCTAACGTTGAAACTTTTCTTTCTCCTCTCTTCCTTACCAGTATTTTCTCTCAAGTGTAAAACCATGGTTTAGAGTGCAGGCTTTGAGACCAGATAGACTGTGGGATGGCTGTGGCATCTTATTAAAACTCAGTGATTCAGTGTCCTCATCTATAAAATGGAGCTATGTGACTGTCCAGATGGTTATAAGGATGCATTGACATAATATACAGTGAGTAGTTAGCATATTGCTGAGCACACAGTAAGTTCCCAATAAATGACATCTATTATTATTATAGCAGGTAAACTCTCTATGGTACCTAGAATTGTGTTTGGCATTAGGTAACCAAAAACTGGTAGAAATGATTATATTACTGATTTTAGTGGCTCTGGAGGAACTTCAAACTGAGCATACCTCCTAGGGAGGTCCTCAGAGCCTTTTATGTTTTCTTTCAAGCACCTGACCAAATACTCTGGCAACAGGTGAGCAGCGTGGTTCCAACAACAGCCTGCAGCTGTGCTGTCCCGATGAGCCTGTGCATATTTGAAGTTTCCCTTTAGAAAGCAAGAAACACATCCTAGTGAACAGGCCTAGCTTACATGGGGCAAGACTTCCCAAGTCACACTGAGACTGAATTAAGTTAAGCATTTATTCACTACCTTGCCATGTATCCAGCATGGCTCTCAGAGAGCTAAAGTCCAGTGTGAAGCCTTAAAACTTATTTTTGTATTGCTTTTTAAGTAAGAAAAAATGTGAAAAGTCAATGGGAATAAAATACGGTGCTCTCTTGGACTCTCCCTTTGGCAGAACCATTTGTGTAACGATGGAGAACTTGGGCTTGAATGGTTGCTCTGCCACCTGCTCACCCTGTGGTCTTGGGCAAATCATCTCCTCTCTTAGGGCCCTAGCTTGCCTATCCATATAATGGGTTACTGATATCTCCACTTAAGCGCTTGTAAGAATTATGCGGAGTAACTCACGGGAAGTACCTCCAACAGTGCCTGGCGTTTATTTACTTCAGTCCATGTTTGTTATTATTAGTTTTATCTCCTCCTTCCAGCAGCCAAAAGGATTGTCTTTTGCAGTACCACGACTGACTCTGGACACTAATTCAGGGGGTGTCCAGAGTGGTGCTAGGGTCTTATTTTGGTGCCTTAAGCCCAAAATTGACCTTAAGGGTGCTGTCAGACCTTGGGGACTTTTTTTTTCCTTCTTTCTTTCTTTTGAAATATACTTTTCTCACCCTCTCGGTTTCAGTACTCGGGATTTCCCGCGGAAAGATCTGAATCTGATCACGACAGCCAGTGGGGCGGCAGTCCGCTGACAGACGCGGCCTCCCCGCAGCTGCTGGACCCCGCGGACCGGCCCGGCTCTCAGCACGACGCGTCGTGCGCCTACAGGCAGTTCTCGGAACGCGGCTCTCTCTGCTACGGCTTCGCGCTCGACCCCTCCAGGCTGGTGGAGGAGAGGCATTTCCACACCCAGGCCTGCGAGGGCGGCCGGTGTGAGGCAGGCAGGTACTTCCTGGGAGCGCCGCAGGCGGGGAGGGAGCCCTGGTGGGGCTCTCGCGCAGCCTTGCCCCTGACCAAGGCCTCCCCGGAAAGCAGAGAAGCCTATGAGAGCAGCATGCCTCACATCGCCTCGGTCCACAGGATCCACGGTAAGGGCGGCTCCAGCGACTCCAGCGTTGCGCCTCTGGGCAGGTTTATCATAGTCTAGCTTTGACCCTGGAGTGAAAGGGTGAAAAAAACCCCACCCAGTGGTTTTCTCCTTGAATTTGCAAATCAGAAACTCTAACCAATGGGATTTTAAAAACCAAATCCACTCTTTTGAAGTGTATTAATGTTGCTGATGTTTGCTAAATACATTTGTTTTGGACAGGCGAGTATACATGATTCCCATTTTAACATCAAGAAAAAAAAAGTAAAGAAATTAAAGTGAATTGTTAAGTCTATTGAACTTGTATGTATGCATTTAAATTTCTTGTGTATTATTTTCTTCTGTATTCTCACCCTTCAAGTGTGGACGGGAGTAGTTTGGGGCTCATCTAGCACAGTTTCTCAGTGAGGGCACTATTGGCGTGTTGGGGAGGCCGGCCTTTGTTTTTGTTTTTTTTTTAACATCTTTATTGGAGTATAACTGTTTTACAATAGTGTGTTAGTTTTTCCTTTACAACAAAGTGAGGGCTGGTGGCGCAGTGGTTGAGAGTCCGCCTGCCGATGCAGGGGACACGGGTTCGTGCCCCGGTCCGGGAAGATCCCACGTGCCGCGGAGCGGCTGGGCCCGTGAGCCATGGCCGCTGAGCCTGCGCCTCCGGAGCCTGTGCTCCGCAACGGGAGAGGCCACAACAGTGAGAGGCCACAACAGTGAGAGGCCCATGTACCGCAAAACAAAAAAAACAAACAACAAAAAAAAAAACAACAAAGTGAATCAGTTATACATATGTTCCCATATCTCTTCCCTCTTGCGTCTCCCTCCCTCCCACCCTCCCTATCCCACCCCTCTAGGTGGTCACAAAGCACAGAGGTGATCTCCCTGTGCTATGCGGCAGCTTCCCACTAGCTATCTAATTTACATTTGGTAGTGTGTATATGTCCCTGCCACTCTCTCACTTCATTCATCACGGCTTACCCTTCCCCCCATATCCCCAAGTCCATGCTCTAGTAGGTCTGTGTTTTATTCCCGTTCTATCACTAATCTCTTCATGACATTTTTTTTCTTAGTTTCCATATATATGTGTTAGCATATGGTATTTGTTTTTCTCCTTCTGACTTACTTCACTCTGTATGAGAGACTCCAGGTCTATCCACCTCATTACAAATAATTCAGTTTCATTTCTTTTAATGGCTGAGTAATATTCCATTGTATATATGTGCCGCATCTTTTTTATCCATTCATCTGTTGATGGACACTTAGGTTGCTTCCATGTCCTGGCTATTGTAAATAGAGCTGCAATGAACATTTTGGTACATGACTCCTTTTGAATTATGGTTTTCTCAGGGTATATGCCTAGTAGTGGGATTGCGGGGTCGTATGGTAGTTCTATTTGTAGTTTTTTAAGGAACCTCCATACTGTTCTCCATAGTGGCTGTATCAATTTACATTCCCACCAGCAGTGCAAGAGGGTTCCCTTTTCTCCACACCCTCTCAGCCTTTGTTTTATGTCCGATCACCCATGTCACAGGTGTTTTAACCTCCCTGGTCCTCTGGGCATTAAATGCCAGTAACTGTCCCCTTCCCCCATCATATAGCAACCCACAGTATCCTCTGTGAGTTGAGGATGGAGTGAGGTATGGGACCCATGGGGATTTTCACCTTGGGATTATTACACGGCTCTACAAACACACAGAAATGGGCACTGCAGTTAAAGCCTTTAGTGTTACTAATGCTCTTCTTTGTCCATTTCAGTGTAAACTGGTCAAGGAGAGCTCATTCTGTCCATTCCAAGCTTAGGTCCAGGCAGGTCTTGAAAACCCTTCCCATTTTCTTAAAAGTCAGTGACACTAAGATTGATCCAGTGGCTGTGCTATTACTCTTCTTGCTGTGTCTCTAGGATAAGAAATGTGCTAGACACTGTTCTCACACATAGAAGTCTCCTGCACATACCACCTAGGCACTTACTGTTTTCTATAAATGGTTTTGCTTTGTTTCCATTTTTGCTTTCTATTTTTCTGCTTTTATTTTGAATTTCTCTAGTTTGGTAGCCTGGGAATGAAAACCCAGGGCAAAGGGCAATTGCTTACCCAAGAATGGAGTGAAGTGAAAATCCTGCCTTAACCCACATGGTCAGGAGGAAGATATTAGAAATAAAATGAGAAGAAAAGGGAAAAGGAAAGCAATGACTAGTGTGATCCCGGGCTTCTCTGTTGCATTAAGCAGTTTACAGCTTTCATATGTCCCTTTCTGTTTCTCTTCTCTCTTTTTATATTGACTTCAAACTGTTTTGAGAATAACGTAATTTATGGAATAATATTTTAGATGCGCTTTTCCTCCATATTAGATCTTTTTCCTTGGTTCAGAACAAGTTGTTATTAACATTTAAAATATTTATTCTTATTTCAGAAGCAATATCAGGGTTACCATATGATTATGTGTGAAACAGATTTTTTTTACCACTGGATTTGAGAAGGCAATATTTATATTTTTAATTGGAACCATATATATATATCCATGCACACATATACACACACATATATATATGAATATGTATACATATTTTAAACCTTCAAATAGTTGAATAACTTCAAATAGTTGAATAACTAATGTTAGAGCTTTATTGTAACTCTACTTAAGAAACATGTAGCAATTTTAACATTTTAGGTGATTTAGTTGGAATTGAGAAACTAGTCCAGCCTATGTCATCATCTTCCTCAAACCCAATGGGAAGCATTATCTAAGCATCACTTCAACATAACACTTCTCTAGACAATAACATAAACCAAATCCTATGTATTTTTATTTTATTATTTACAGTCAGACAAGTCCAGGGATGTGCATCCATGGACAAGTATAAACATACTTTACTGTTGGCATTCACAACCCACAAACAAGGTTTACCTTCTAGAAAACTTGTTACAAACTTCATCTGCACTTAAAAGCCACTGAGAATTATGAATTCCAGGACAATATGTTGACACTCTGTCATGTGAGCCTGTGTCTGTTTCAAATATCGGTGCATATATTAAAATTGAAAAATATAAGGTTTCGTTTAATAGGAAAAAGAAATACACTTACTATACTGGAGGTGATTTTTGAGACCACTTACATTTTACTTTTTCTCATTTCTAGGGCGAGGTCACTGGGATGAAGATAGTGTGGTCAGCTCTCCAGACCCTGGGTCTGCCAGCGAATCAGGTGACCGATATCGCACTGAGCAGTATCAAAGCAGCCCGCATGAACCTAGCAAAATCGAAACTCTGATCAGAGCCACCCAGCAAATGATTAAAGAAGAAGAGAACAGGTTGCAGCTGAGGAAAGCGCCCCCAGACCAACTGGCTTCCATTAATGGAGCTGGGAAAAAACACTCCCTCTGTTTTGCAAACTACCAGCAGCCCCCAACGACAGGCGAAGTCTGCCACAGCTCCGCTCTTGCCAACACTTCACCATGTGACCACATCCAGCAGAGAGAGGGAAAGATGCTGAGCCCCCGCGAAAATGACTACGACAACAGTCCCACAGCACTGTCGCGGATAAGTAGTCCCAATTCGGATCGCATTTCCAAATCCAGTTTGATCCTAGCTAAAGACTATCTACATTCGGATATGTCTCCTCATCAGACGGCAGGAGACCATCCTGCCGTCTCTCCAAACTGCTTTGGCTCTCACCGGCAGTATTTTGATAAGCATGCTTACACATTAACTGGATACGCCCTGGAGCACTTATATGATAGCGAAACCATTAGAAACTATTCCTTGGGCTGTAATGGCTCACACTTTGATGTAACTTCCCATCTAAGGATGCAGCCGGATCCAGCACAAGGACACAAGGGAACATCTGTTATAATAACCAATGGAAGCTGATGTTATTTTCTAAAATATTTTCTTCTTTAAGGATCTCTGAAACATATTTATCATTTAATGCCCCATTACCAGCATTTACAATGCCACAGATTGTTAGAGTGGATAATTTAAGTTACTGGGTATTTGACATGTGTTCCTGTGAAATCAAGGATAACAGCACTGGCATTCAGGGTTGTACACAGATAATGGAGCTAAAGTGAATACACAGATTGCCCCTCTATTTATATGGGAACCAGAATAGATAAATTTTGAATTGAAAAATACTTGTGTAGATTAAATGAGCATATATATATCACGTGAAAGGACCGATGGATGACAACAATCATTATGATGACCCAGTGAACTTCACACACACAGACCACTATCCACAAACTGCTATATATACTTTACGTATGGAAATACAGACTATATACCATTCATATACCCCAAGTGGGTAAGTTTCCTTAACCCTAGCACATTAAGCATCTTAAAGAAATTTCCATTCCCAAAATAACTAAGAAAGAGATATATCTTGTAAACTGGTTTCTTTGTGGTTTCAACCATCCAGCTCGTTTGGTTCAGGCATAAATAAATGGGAAATGGTTTTGGATATGATACAAGAATGAGTTTTCACCTGGCATCCATTATAGGCAATCAGGAAATGGTGATTTTTTTTTTTTTTTTTTTCCGGTACGTGGGCCTCTCACTGTCGTGGCCTCTCCCGTTGCAGAGGACACGCAGGCTCAGCGGCCATGGCTCACGGGCCCAGCCACTCCGCGGCATGTGGGATCCTCCCAGACCAGGGCACGAACCCGTGTCCCCTGCATCGGCAGGCGGACTCTCAACCACTGCACCACCAGGGAAGCCCAGGAAATGGTGATTTTTAACCTTACTTTTGAGTTAGACGAAGAACAGGATCACACTGACATAGCAGTAAGAGTTTTTCTAAGTAAAAACACTGAGATATTGGGACACACATCAAAAGCCTGGTGTGCCCAACTGGAAATAGATTAGTAGAGATGGAAAGGCCAGAGGCAGAGAAAAATGAAATGATATCTCAAAACAAACAATTTCAGGGTCAGCATATGTAATCAACATATTTGGGGCTTGTAAAACTAACCAAATAAAAATGCAAACTAATTCACCAAGATAAAAAAGCTGATAAGTGCAAAAAAACCAACCACACACACAAAGAAAAAAAACCTAAGGGAAACCAGTGAAGTGCTACATGACAGCAGTGTAAGTGTTTGAACACATTTCAAAGCATAGATGTGCAAATGTGATATGTGGAAAGCCTCAGGAGAGAGTCTAAGATAAAAGCCTAGGCTGACAGACAAGTGGTCAGAAGGGAACGAGTAGTACTCTTACTGAAGGAACAGGCAAAGCATTCATTTTTCCATATTGTTTGTAAACGGCAAAAACAAACTTGGTCTTAAGTTCATGTGATACAGTAGAAAGACCAGCAGACTAGATGCCGAGATCTCTGAGTTCCAGTTTGACCCTGCCTGTAACTTATTTTGGGAGCACAGATGTATCACTGACCACACCTGGGCCCCAATTTCTTTATCAGTATGGCAGCTCTAAAGTTCCAAGGTTCTGTGGTTCGTTCGTGCAGCAGTACTGAACTTGTTAACCAGTTATCTCTCTGCTGTGAGTTGTCAAGGCTCATCATTCTGGCTTACCTGCACTCATACAGAGGTCTAGATGCTTTGAAACTTAAGCAGGTGCATGGGCCCTTTTAGACATATTATAGTTACAATCAACTTTCTAGTTCAGCCGAGATATAGATGGTAGAAACTGATGAGGGAGAAGAAAAATAAGTAAAATTTATTTAATGCATCATTCTCTAGTAATCCAAGCAAAGTGACATAAGTGATTAGAGAAATTTTATAGAAAATATTTCCTAGGAGTCCCATGCCTGAAACTCTTGCCATATGGAAGGGGGAGGGAGGTATTAGAACTTACATTTTGAAGACAGAACATGACATTGAACACTCAGGGATTGGTACTATATTTTCATCATTTAACACGGTTATTTGGCAGTCCAGAGGCAGGTGACAATCTGAATGATGGTAATCTGAGAGATGAATACTGGGTTGTTTGTACGTGAGAAAGGAGGCTACATATGAAATAAATAGCTCTTGGGTATGACAGCAACATTTGTGCTGTAAGTGAAAAAGGTGCACTTGAGTGAGAAAGTTAGTGGTTATCATATATACTTTCAAAAATGTTAAAAGAACAAAACAAACTAAAATTTGAACTATACAAGCAAAAGTATTTATGGAAAACCGTGGAACACTTAAAATGGACTTTTGATCAATTTGCAACATGAAGTAAGGTCTTAGGAATGCTAAAGTTTTTGCAGAATTCTGTAGATGGACAAATGGTTCAAAGGCACAGATATCTCAAGAATATGGTGCATTTTGAAAAGGAAATCTACACAGATGGGTTTTACTAATGGATACACGTTCTACCAAAAATGTCAAGGACAGATGGTATAAAAGCAATGGAATCTTAAGAATCAAGAAAAATGAATTGATATGAAAGAAAACACTGTCAAAGTAATTTCATTGGGATTTTTCTATGGAAGATAGTTAACTGATGAAAGAAATAAATTATGAATTCTACAATTAAGGGGCAGTCAGAAGGAATAATGCTCTTTAAAATGGTATGACCAATATTTTTAAGTGAAGACAGAATTAACTGAATTACATCTTGATTAAATTTTTGGTAGATTGATCCAGTTTCAAACACAACCTATTTATTTAATTTATGTGTCAAAAATTTCATGGTAGCAGCTTTATTACATTACATATAATGCCTATATGTGTATATGTATGTTCCCATTTAAAATTAAACTTAAATTGGCTTTAGTTTTAATACTTGATTTGCATAACTTTGCTAAATGCTGAGAATTGACTGAAATAGAGAAGTATGATTTTTATATCACTTTGGGGATCATAAAAATGTGTTATATCCAATTATTAGAACAATATGTAACCATTCATTAGATGATGCAAACCTCATGCTTTCTAGTAACAGTAGGAGTATCTTTGTTTCCCATTTTACCTGTTTGCCCTACCTAATTTAAAAATTTGGATGACCAAAGAAATAAATGAATATTTACCCATCTTCCTTGGGAAAATTTAGTTAAAACTATTATTGAGAATATACAGATTTGATGTATTATTTTTGGATGCATAATATTAATGTCACAATCACTACAGGTCAGACATTTAGGTGTGTCACACAGGTCTTTTGACATACTGTGCTGAATGTAATGGGCTAGCTTTTTCTAAACTGTAATTGCCTGATTTAGGATAATACAAACAGGGCTGGTGTGACATTCAATATGAGACAGGATGCAATAAATGATTTGCCTTCAGTATTATACAGAAAACTCATTTATTCTTTTTTGATTATATTTTATAGGACTAGAATATTTCCATGGGGTGCTATTCTTAATTCTCTCTACACCCTGCTGCCACATGCTGCTTCTGGGCAGAGAATCCCACTTAAACTAGGCTTTAATGGGCTCTTCTAGAAAAGGATAATATGCTTCATTTTCTTGTCTTTTTAATGGCGGTTGAGGATCAATTCAATAAAAGATCATATGGAAAATATGCATAGACATTTTAAAATAAAACGAAAAGATTTTTTTCCCAAGACCTAGACCAAGTAAGTTTGATAGAAGACACTACAGCTAAAGAGACCTCCTGAATACAGATATAATATTTTATAGCTCTCTTGCTTTTTTTTAAAGAGCTGGATGTTACTAAACTATTCAGTGCAATTCTATTAGTACTAGTAGTTTTTGGAAATGACAGAGTCAATACAGATGTTTGGAAAACTGAGGGTTTGGCCATTTTGGGGTCACTTACCTTGCCCAGCAGAATAGCTTATG
This sequence comes from Kogia breviceps, assembly GCF_026419965.1. Taxonomy (NCBI): domain Eukaryota; kingdom Metazoa; phylum Chordata; class Mammalia; order Artiodactyla; family Physeteridae; genus Kogia; species Kogia breviceps. The sequence goes on along the minus strand of NC_081322.1, from coordinate 33,317,299 downwards.
CTTCAATGTACTCTGATTTTAAAAGTTTGAGTGCCCAGATTTGGTTCCTTCATTCACTCAAATTACAGGACAGAAAGACACATCTTGTTTTCTTAATGACTTAATAGTGAATGTGAATCCTGTGGTTCTCCAAATAAGTGATTCAACTTTCATGTCAGTGTCAGCTTTTGTGAATAGGAATTTGACTATAAGACAGCAAAATCAATTGGTTAGTCTTTCCTGGAAAATGCACTGTGGATAAAACATTCATTTTCATTCTCAACCTCAAATGAATGACAGAACAGCTATGGACACATGCCTAGAAAATATTCTTGGGAGAAATTTCTGTGTGGGGCTCATTTCTTGTGCACAAGAGTTGTACGGGTAATGCTGAACTCAAAAAGTGAGATTGTGCTCATATCCAAATAGGGTTTGCTCAGAGTTCCTTTTCTAGGACGGTATGCAGAAAGGCTGTGTGTATGTATAGTACGCACACACACACGCACGCACACACGCACACACAAGCAATTGTACGACAAGTAACAAAGTTCTATTCTGCTGTGTTCCTTAAAAACTGATGGTTCACATAAGAAATCCTAATTGATAATTTAAACCAAACATTTATCATTTTATTTATTACAGTTTTGCTGCATGGGAATTTGCTTTCATAAGCCTATATAGTTTGTCCTAATTTGCTGATCCGGAGCACATTTAATCATGGTTGATTTGGTACCCAACAACCCTGGTGTGTTTACATTTCAAAAAAAATGAAATTGGCATGGAAAAAATTTTAGAAGTACTGTAACTTTTTTCCAATATTTTTCCCCAAAGGGAAATATTTCAAAAAATGAAACATATGAGTAGGCACTTCAAAAAAAGATAAAATATTTTATGTTTGTGTTTTGATTGACATGCTATGAAAGGATTATATTTGTGAAAGAAGATACTGATTGCCAATATTTCAAATACCATCTTGCAATGTATAGTTTTTAGTGATATCATAGTATAAATCTGTAATTTGATCTTTTACTTTGGAATGTAAAGTAGAAAATATTAGCTATGTCAATGATATCTTGCAAAGTGTTCCCATTTATAATTATTTATATTGTAAATAGCTTTCTGAAGTAAATTCGAAGTTAATGTGCATAAAATGTATTTATTATGTGAGGAATTTTTTGGTTTAAAATATAGTTACCAATATACAGTTTGAGTCTGAATTATTCATTGAAAGGAAAATGTCTATAGGACAAAGACTGTCAACTAGAAGACTAGCAAGGATTGTTTTAGCTCTAGATTCTCTTGAAATGGGTAATATGCACACACATACACACACACACACCTTTTAAGAGACCTAGTAATAGAAGCTTACACATATGCACAGTAACTATTAGGTAACGGATCTGATTTTCATTAGACACTGGAGAATGGTTTCTCAATTTTTTATTCGAACATCTTAAGCAGGACTTCTTTGGTCTGCACTTTGCTAAAATAAAGTGAGAAATTTGAAAGTATAGGTTACATGTTTAATGTCCAAGGGGGGAAAATAAAACCTATAATATTGAGATTATCTAATTTGAATATCTAAAACTAGTTTTAGATAGTCTAAATTGTCTCATTTATGTGAATATGGCCAAATCCATATAAATTGTCTAATTTAGACTATCTAAATTAGATAGTCTATTGATTATCTAGTTTTGAATATCTAAAAACATATTAAAAACATAGCTTGAATAATTTTTATTTTGGAATCCAAAGTATTTTTAAAATTTAGAAACTAGGAATTAAGGTCAAACAAAAAATAGATTGCCAGGTGGTTCTCTCTTTTTTCATTTTCATAGCCCCCAACATGGTTTTTTCTGCCTCCAAGGATTTCTGATTTACCTCGATGTATTCCAGAAATTGTCAACCATTAGCCAATTCAACAAGCCTACATGATATAGTTTTAATTCGTTGGAAATGTTATTTGTATTTCATTAAGCTTTTTGACAAAGCTGCACAAAATATTGCCATTAATATTACAGCATTTATCAGATATTTTCCTACATGATTCTTTAAATACTTGTTTTAGTGCTTTCATTTCTGAAAGTAAAATTGTTTTCACCTACTTTACACTTCAAAATAACTGCACCTCCAAATTAATTCACAACATTTATGGAATTCATATTATATGCCCCACATGGAATAGACACCAGAATCTTTCTCATTGTAGGACATTATAGGAAAGCACATACAGAGGGTCTTTGATTTTCCTGATGTGCTTTGAAAGTGCAAATTCTTTAGATAATCATAAAAATGACAAGCATTTATTGAATCATCATGTGCCAGGCATTGAACCAAGCTCAGATTATCATTGAAATCTGGATAGAGACCATCACAGAGGGAAATACCAATATGTTCTATTTCATTGATGAGGAAAGGGAGACAGAGTGATTAAGTAACTTAGTGACACAGCTAAGTAAGTGGTGGAAATGAAAGATGAACCCAGGCAGGTTTATTCCAAAACACTACCTTACCTAATTCTGCTTTCTTTACATAAATAAATAAATAAATAAACAAACAAACAAATAAATCAAGGAAGTGAAAGAAAATGTTGTCTAAATGGTTGCAGAAAACAATCCCTCAATCCAGTCAGTGGTGGTTCCAGTAGCCCGATGCGTGGTCTTTGGGCTGGGCCAGCTCATTCTCCGTTATCACACTGACACATGATGACCGGTCCAAAGAAGACAGAGGCCGAGACTGCTGCTTCCTTGCACGATAGTTTGCCTTCCTGCTGAATGAGTGTTCTGATGTTTCCCTTAAATAAGTGTGACCCCAAGAAAAGTCTAGGGCTTAAATAAGCTACAGGCAAATTATCCTCACAGGACCCCCGTGATATTTGAAAAAAATTTTTTGAGTCTTTCTCAATTAACAGAATACAAGTGGGTTAAATAGTAAGTAAAAACTATACATTTTTTTCATCCAATATTTTCAGGATATGAGCCAAAACAAAAGTAGTACTTTTTCATGATTGTCATTAAATATTGCTTTGTTTCACAGAAAATTTTCCTTCCTCTTTGGATAAAGACCAACCAAAGCCCACTCTATCAAGAACAAATGTGTGTCAGTATTACCTGTATTATTTCAGGGCCTGGTTTCAAGGGTACACTGCAGGGAGAGCTTTAGAGGACTGTTACAACTACCACCTTATGTATTTTCCTCACATGAAGGGAAACTGCCCAAAAGTTATCTGACAGAAAGACTGCCCCTCAGAACACAGACAATTCCTGTAAGGTGTCCTTAAGCAATGGTATGAGCTTGCAGGCATTGGTCTGTCTCTGGCTCCCTCTGTGATGGTGGTAACTCCTGGGTGCCGGCAACCCAGGGCAGCCTGTCCAGCCATCCCTGGTCCCTGGCCTCCGCCTCACAGTATCAGGAGGGTCGATCCTCTGTAGCACTTTTTGGCCTTTTCATAATTATGCTTTATAACTTAATATGTGCTGTATTTACCGATGGAATTAGATCCAGGGTGGGAGAAATGTAAAACAGCCCCTGCTTTGGGGGTTTGTAAATAATCTCCTCTTTGTTCAGCTTCCCCCAGGTCAGGCTCCTGTGTGGGGAGTAATTCCATATGGGAATCTGACTTGAGTGCCATCTAAGTAAACCTTAAAGGGAATCTTGGCAGCATCTCCCAAGCCATAAGGAAATCATTCTCAGTAACTGGTGAGGATTTTCTGATAGCTTTGTATTTTATATATGTGTATATATATATATATATATATATATATATATATATATATATATATATATGTATTTTTTAAAAAATTGAACCTGAAGACTCTTTCTATGGTTAAGATCTCCAGAGTTCACTTAGGAATGGGGAATTGAGATCTAATGTGAGAAGAATCATCCAGAAAATAACTGAGGTTCATTATTCAGTGAATTTCTAAATTTCTAATTTCAAATTTCAGCCCTTGTGTTAGCCACATGCCCTGTTAATTTGGCAAGATGGGGTTTGTCCATGGTGCCATGCTAAACCTATTTTTAAATTTAAAAGTCGAGACACCTTTTTAATAAACATTGACAATTCTGTTACAAAATTAAAGGTTATCAATAGCTAAGAAATTTTTTTTTCCCGCCGGGTGGAGAGGAGAAGTGGTAGGAAGGTTAGCAAGTCTTCATACTACTTAAATATGCCTTTCAGTTACCTGTGTACCTTGTTAATACCCACATCTGCTATGTAATTAGTCTTGATGTTTTTTCTGCATAAAGGTAAAATATGTAGCAAGTGTCTCTTAATGTAAGAGATAGAATGTTTTATTTTTGAAATTCATTTTTCTTTCATGGACACTGCTGTTGCTCCATTTAAAGTCCCCCAAAGGAAATAAGACAGAGAATTGTATCACTTTTTCAGATCCCCTTTGGTTGGTTTACGGCCAGGTCTCCTTTTTCTAGAGACTGTATGTCATACTGTATTGTTCCAAATTTTTATTCTTTTCTCAAGTTCCCCTCATCCTGCAGACGTCATGTCATTTTACTTCAGTGGCCATGACTAAATGAGGACTTAGAAAATATGTACATATAACTCTCACACCTACAACAATTAACAGTAACTTCTTGCCACTCAGTATGTGGCATTTTGTAAAAGGAAGAGATTGAGATCAGGCATGAAAATTTGTCCTTATGTCTCAATGTCCTGAGGCCTCTCCTTAGACACTCCCAGCCTTCAGCCCCTCCAAAGCTCTCTTCATCACCTTGCCCTCATCTTTTTCCTCTCTCTTTTGACTCCTCTCAGCTCCTCCTGGGGATGTTTAAGTGTGCTAGTGTTCATCTGCCACATACCTCGGTACATATCTACACACACATGCACACACGGTGTCCCAGATGAGGCCAGCCTTCAGTTCATCAGGCCTCTTTACTGCGCAGCTACTCTTAACTCAACCCTCACAGCTGCTGCTTTAAATCCTGAGAGTGACTTAACTCCCACTCTGAGTTGAAGACTAGGTGCTCTGTAGTCCTTGCTTTCCTGAAACATCTCAGTATCTCTTCCCAATATCTCAAAATAGATCTGTGCCTTTACCTGCTTATTTCATGAACCAGGTGACTGTCCTGTGTCAAATGAGAATGCTGGGGCTCCGTATCTCAAAAAGCTGTGGTGGACATTCAATGAAGCAATGACCTCGGAGCCCTCCGTGGACAGCAAGTGCACGATAGAAGTTGGCGTATACTGTTATGGGCCTCTGAGAATACGATCATGCAGTTTTCTACATCTCCTTTATTTGTCATCCACTCAGCATCCAACTAACATGTACCCAGTGCCTCCATCGATGATATTAACCCGCTACTGGCAATACAGACAAAACACGTGTGGCCCCAGAGTCAAGAGGTCCGCAGTCAGGGGAAGAGGTGAGGGAACACCCAGATGTCCTTCTACTCCTCCTCCACTTCCCTCTGTGCTGCCCCTCCTCGGATGCCCACATCTCATGGCCTCCTCTTGACTGACCCATCCCCCGATGGATCAGGACCCACTTTTCTTCTGAACTCCCCGTGTTGATGTTCTCAGCCAGCTTGGCAGCTGCTCCCTCACGTTCTCTAGTGTGATTATCTGGGCTCTTTCACGAGCAGCAAAGACCCTCATCACAGGGACCGTTCCCTATCCTTCTGTTCCCTGCAGCCCTGCCCCCAGCACAGTACCTGCACATGATAGAAACAAGATGAGTTTCTGTTGGATGAGTGACTACACGCTCCCTCACCAATGACGGTGATGTATTTCAGGTTATTTCATCCTGTTCTACAGTCAATATTATAAAACTTCCTGTGGCTTGTGTTACCCATAATAACATTCTGGATTCTATAAACATTATAGTTGCTTCATCTTTTAAAAATATTTTATTTATTTATCATTTTGTCTGCGGCAGGTGGGATCTTCCTTGCGACATGCCGCCTTATTAGTTGCGGCATGCAGGATGTAGTTCCCCAACCAGGGATCGAACCCAGGCCCCCTGCGCTGGGAGCCTGGAGTCTAACCCACTGCACCACCAGGGAAGTCCCACTTCATGTTTTCTTTATGGGGGAAGACTTGCAACTTGCTTTCAATCTTCTGATTTTGAGACCAGAAGTCTCATCCGTGTAAATGATGTTCCCCTGTTACTTGAATACTGAAGGAGATGATGTATATGTGACACCCTGGGGGCCGTTTCTGGCTTCTGTGGGTATGAGCTCCCTGCCCCCCACCTCTGCTCCCCTCTCAAATCCACCTTGCCTCCTAATTTGCCCAGGGCCTCTTTCTGCACTTCTTATGTATATTCCCTATTTCTAAGTTATACTTCATGACTTAGATCCATTTTAAGAATACTTTTCCCAAATCTTACCCTGTCATTGTGTGAGATACTACCACAAATTCAACTTTCGTCTTTTCTTCCCAAAATCCCCCTGAAACTTTCCTCCATCATTCTATACATCTCCCCCACTCTTGACAGGGTCTTCTTCCAGAATTTATGCTGTTCACGTACTTAAAAAGGCCCTTTGTGTCTTATTGAGGCTGAGGGAAATGTAAATTCCTGAGCTTGTTACATTAGCTGCTTCACAACTGAGCCCCAAACTACCTTCTCGGTCTTTTCTCCATCTGTCCCCCCAGACACCCTAGGTTTCTGCTGCACTGGGTTTTTCAATCTTCCTGGAATTCACCATGCCTTTCACTCTCCTAGTCTTGGCATGGGCTGTTCTCTGTGTGGAATGCTCCACAGCCATTCTTTGTTAAGAAAGCTCCTCTTCATCCTTCATGGCACAGAGGTCTCAAGTGATGCCTGAAGTCCAACTCCCTCTGGGAACGTTTTAACACTTCCTTTCTGGGCTCTCACTGTACTTGGTTCATACTTCTCTTATCATGTTTATCAAGTGTTCAGTGAGTTGTAGTCATGTTTTATAAATTACAAAAGCAATAGGTGAGTTTAAAAAAATGGACACAATACAGAAATGTGTACAGTAAGAAAGAATGCACACACTTTTTCGATCTTTCTTTTCATTTAACAATGTATCATGGGCATCCTTCTACGTCAGTTTTGAATATCTGTTGTTCTCTTTAATGGATATACAATATTTTATAGTATGGATGTGCCATGGTTTACTTAGCTATTCCCCTTTTGATAGATATCTATTTCTTTCCAATTTTTATTTATTATTTTACATTACATACATACAATAAACAACTTTGCAAATAGATCCTTTTGCATCTGTGACTGAATTTCTGTAGAATAGTTGCCCAGAAGTAAAATTGCTGGGTCAAAGAGTATCTTCAATTTTGAGAAGGACTACCCAGTTGCCTTCCAAAGACACTGTAAAAGTGGACTCTTCCCCCAATAGTATATGAGACTATATCCTTGTCCTTTAACAGTTTCCTACCTTGTTTCATGTAGTCTTGTATATTTCTTGACTTTATTCCCAGGTACTCAATAATTCTGTGAACTATTAACATGTGGACCTTTTTCTATAACTTTTTTTTCTAATTTGGAATTGATAGTGTATAGGAAAGTGCTAATTTTTGTGTATATATCTTGTAGCACTTATCTTTTATTTACTCTTATGTCTAATAGTATTTAGTTGATCCCTTTGGATTTTCTGTATAAACAATAATATTTCTTTTCTAATATTTGCAATTCTTTCTTTTTATTTCTATATTAATACATTTTTAAACATCAATAACAGATACTTAATTTTATCAAGTGACTTTTTGGCATTCAAGATGGTAGTACATTTCTTTCTAATTTCCTAATTTGAAATATTCTTTCCAAATGTTGAAACATCTTTGCATTCCTGGCCAAAACCTGCTTCAGAGAATTATTCTTTTAATATACTTCTGTTTTCAGTATGCTAATGTTTAACCTTAGAACTTTTCCTCTATTTTTTCAGTTGTAGTCATTTTCTTGTATTTGCCTCTATTTGAATATGGGCTCTTTGAGGACAGGAACCATATATTGTTCAACTGTAAATGCCCCTCATCTCACATAACACCTGGTACATCGTAGATGCTAAAACGATGTCTGAATTTGTGTTCTGCAATCCTAGATTCAAATTCCAATTCTGCCTCTTACTAATGATGTAGACCGGTTACTTAATATCAGTCTGTTTCACCATTTGTAAAATGTGATATTACTTCCTTAAATGGTCTATGTAATGATTAAACGAAAGAACATGTATAAAGTATATATTACAGTGTTTAGAGCATAAAGAGTAAGTAGGTTTCTCTCCTTTTGTTTTCCCCCTGCTATAGAAAAACAATCTGAATTTATTTGTCACGGGAGAGTTATCAGGGCAATTCAAGAATTTTTAACCGATAAGATTATGGGTGACTCTGAACCTACACATTCTCACTTCAAAATGAACGGATGGGTGTCAGCCTTCTTTTGATCACTGTCATCAAATAAATACTCGATAGGCAGCTCATAATTACAGCTTGAGAAAAACTGTATATCATCATATAGATGGCAGGAGCCAATTAGTAAAAAATTTACATTGGAATTATAGTTCATCATTTCATGTTTTCTACTTTAACAACATGTGTGCACACTTGCCACACATCTTTTTTTTTTTAAACATCTTTATTGGAGTATAATTGCTTTACAATGATGTGTTAGTTTCTGCTTTATAACAAAGTGAATCAGTTATACATATACATATGTTCCCATATCTCTTCCCTTTTGTGTCTCCCTCCCTCCCACCCTCCCTATCCCACCCCTCTAGGTGGTCACTAACCACCTAGCTGATCTCCCTATGCTATGCGGCTGCTTCCCACTAGCTAGCTATTTTACATTTGGTAGTGTATATATGTCAGTGCTACTCCCTTACTTTGTCCCAGCCTCCCCTTCCCCACCTGTGTCCTCAAGTCTGTTCTCTACGTCTGCATCTTTATTCCTGCCCTGCCACTAGGTTTATCAGTACCATTTTTCTAGATTCCATATATATGTGTTAGCATACGGTATTTGTTTTTCTCTTTCAGACTTACTTCACTCTGTATGACAGACTCTAGGTCCATCCACCACACTACAAATAACTCAATTTCGTTCCTTTTTGCCACACGTCTTTAAAATTTTTTTTTAAATTATATCCCTGTTAGAACCTGAAAGGATAGAATTGATGCTGACTGATTTAAGTCACCAGTTCAGCAGTAAGCATGAGAATTTTGTGATGAGATTGGTCTAATTTGAGGTTTTTATTTCTTCAAAAAGAGATAAAAAAAAGTAACTAGACTATATAAACCTGAAACCTCCCTCCCCCAAACTGAAATATCAATGTTTTCTCATATACAGGAGAATAAATTCTATTGCCTATGCATGAAGTTGAATCAATGCCTCTGGTGTCATTTCGCTGAATGGTTTCAAATAGGAATACAAAGCCCAAATGAAACTAAGATGAGATGGTAGAAATTGTGACAGGGCTATTTTTGAAATGATGCTCTTAGGAAAAGCTGCTGATTGAAATCGATACCTCAAGACCTGGAATTTGAAAAGACCATTTCTGAGACCTGAGAGGGTCACTGAATAGAAGTGTCAGTTGATGGTATTCTGACCATGCAATTGCTTTCACCAAGGTGCCTCTGTGTTTACTTAAGTGACTTGTGGTAGCTGGTGGCTGAGCATACATTGAGAGAGTCTCCCTCCATTCAGGCTCAGGGGACGAGGAGACTAGAGAGGACATTGTCTGGGGTCTAAATGAGTAAGTCCTAGTGTGCTATATTGGAAGAAATGAATCGAACTGCATTTTCCTTTTCATTTATCCCCTGGAAAGAAGATTCTGTGAAGGATATGAAGAATATAAACCTTTTAAATATTAAAAAAATCAGTGCACCCCAAACCTTGCAATATATATTTCAGACCAAATCCTATTTAATAAATTATAATTGATCAGAAAAAATCATTTGTACAGATCTCTGCTAATGTTTCCATTTTTCTCCAAGGAGTCATTTCCTTTTTGTTAAGTGTGAGATTTGTGTGTGTGTGGTGATGGCCTGGGATGTGGGGTGACACAGAGGCTAGTCACACAATTCAAATTGCTTTATATGGAAGTTACCAGATTGCTTAATTACACTAAGATTTGAGATGATGGTGTGGGGAGAAATGTAGTTTAATGAAGCTATTAGCCTTTTAGGTTTTTAAATTTTTTTAATAGCATTAGCTTTTAAAATTTAAACTACAGGGAAATCTGATTTGTCTTTTTTTGTATGTCAAAGTGAGTAAATCGCATTTTAGTGTCTCTAGCACATGGAGTGTATCTTAATTATTAATTTTGTTCACTAAATTTGAGATTGTTCGTTTGAATGAAACTGAACATTTCAAGTACTCTGAACCCAGCTCTCCACTTTCCCATCCACCCATGGGACTGTCCCAGATTCATGTGCATGTCACAGGTGCAGGTGACCATTACATGTATGGGAGTAAGAATCCTCACCCCCAAGCCAGACTCTGTCACACAGCTTCAGAGTTGGACACACTCTTCAGAACCATAAACATGGCCAAACTGAATGCAAATTAAGCTTTGGATTCTGAGTCAATGTTTTAAAATGTCAGAAGAACCGTTTGGAACGCCACAATGCCCCATCAGCTGCCTTGGTTCTGTAAGAACATGTTTAAAAGGGGGAGGCTGTTGTTGCCGCCCCTGTTCTGAGAAACTCTCCCAGTGGACAAGCTCGGAACACCGTGGCAGGATGTGAGGTAAGGTGGGGCTGGCTGGTTGGGAGCATTAGGAGGAAAACCAGCCTCAGAGGTGGTAGGTGTCTAACTGTATCCTGGGGACCAGCACATCTGACCTGGAATCAGAGCCTGATTCTTGGACATTTACATTACAAGGCTACTATAGCTACTGAAACTCTGCCTACAACACCCATCAATGTAAGTTTGTCTACTAGGTCCTTTTAAAGAAAGAAAAAAAGTGTTGATGAGATAGGTTAAGCCTCACTGGAGGAATTTTCTGCCATTTCTGGCAGAAAACTCATAAAACCAAGCATTTCAAGAACTCATAAAACCAAGCAGTTTAAATGTGACCTCGAAGCCAAAATCTTGCTAATCTGCATTCTGTTATACCAGCAATATGACCTTGAGCAAAGAACTTGATCTCTCTAAGTCTCAGTATCTTTGACCATAAAATGGGGATAAGAAGAGTCCCTACTTTTTATAGGATTGATGGAAGGGTTAAAAGAATAATGTCTTCAAAGCATAGAAGCATCATACCTAAGGCATAACTAGCTCAGAACTCAAATATTATTTGTTATGATTAGTACTATGATTATTATAATCATTATTGTTTTGATATTGTTCTTTGAGCTAAATTCTGTGATTTTTGTTTCTAGGATTAAACGGAAATCAGAATTAATATTTATGGATTTTTTTATTCAGGGATTCTTTTCCAAAGGATGTTGCATCTCATCAAAAGCATTCTTCATAAAAAGAAAAAAAAAACTGTTGGAATGTATGTGATAGTTTTATGTTTATTGCAGTTATTTAGTGGAATTCCAATATTATTCAGCATGTTTTATGCTTACAGAATTATTTAGGGTATAATCAAGAATACCATAATACTGTCTTCATACATGGGCACTGTTTTAAAAACTAGGCATAATTAGCAGGAAGATATTCATAGTGTAGGTCTGACATTATTATGACTTCAATATAAATTCCACAAGGTGGAGAAGACCCAAGAAAGAAGGCTACAGATTTATCATGGTATGATGCATTTGCAATATGGATTGTACTTATCTTTTTATTTGCCACAGACAATGTAAATTAGGAACATCTGAACGAAGATTCAAATAACTTAGCATCTGTAGCCCACTATAAAATATGCTGTTCCGATGCCTAGAGTAGAAACAGAAATTTACTGTTTTCTTACTCTACTGATATGATGATTTGGTTTGGGGTCCCAGAGGTAGTCTCCTACCAGTGAGGAAAAAGGAGCCATCCTGAAGGAAAGGCAGGGAAATGGCAGTGGATCACTTATCATTATTTCCTCCTCTTCTCTCTTTAGTGTTTTAAAGAAATTTTGCTCTTTGGTCAAGATGTTATCGATGAATAAAACCCTTTGAGGGGGTGAAGTTTGGGGTAACAGTGTCTTTAACTCATTTTCCATCTCAATGTTATTTATTCTATTGGTAAAATTATAAGATTTAAGAAATGTAAATGAGCATTTACGTTAACATTTAAGTTCATATAAATATGTGCGAATTTGGGGGTGGCCTTAATGGCTCTAAATATTTCTGGTTGGATAACTTTCCCAGCATGTATGAAGAACTCCATGGTGTTCAGGGCATGAAATTAATCACAAGGGCAATAGACAAAGGGCAGAGGGCCTGCCACAAGCTGGGACCTCATCATGGGATTTTCATGTTTGCTCTTCCCCCAAACCTTATTATCCTCATTTAACAGATGAGGAACCTGAGGCTCTGAGATTTCTCTATGATTTACTCTAGGTCACTTGGGTCACAAGTCAGACTTTACAAAGCTTTCGTTTTGTAAAAAATAAAATATCATAATTTGGTTGAGGGTAAAGCTGCGGACATATAGCATAGTGAGCCTCAGCCCCTTGAATGCACTGGGAAATCCTAGACTGCTGTGAGCCTGGGAGCAAATCTTAGCTGTGAAACTGCCATGATGAGGACATGGGTGGCCAGAGAGTTTTGAGGGAGAGAGTAGAGGCAGGAGAGAGAAAAAGAAGGGGTTGTGTCTCCTCACGGAGCTTAACTCTGCTCAGCTTTCAGACAATGAGGAAGAGCAAGGGAAGATAGTGTGTCCTTCATTCACTCTGAATGGCTGGGTGCGTTTTTTTAAAATTAACTTTTATTGGAGTAGAGTTGCTTTACAATGTTGTGTTAGTTTCTACTGTACAGCAAAGTGAAGCAGCTATAGGTATACATATATCCCCTCTTTTTTGCATTTCCTTCCCATTTAGGTCACCACAGAGCACTGAGGAGAGTTCCCTGTGCTATACAGTAGGTTCCCATTGGTTATCTGTTTTATACATAGTAGTGTATATATGTCAATCCCAATCTCCCAATTCCTCCCACCTTCCCTTCCCCCCCTTGGCATCCATATGTTTGTTCTCTACCTCTGTGTCTCTATTTCTGCTTTGCAAATAAGTTCATCTGTATCATTTTTCTGGATTCCACATATAAGCAATATCATACGATAGTTGTTTTTCTCTTTCTGACTTACTTCGCCCTGTATGACAGTCTCTAAGTTCATCCACGTACCTGCAAATGGCACAATTTCGTTCCTTTTTGTGGCTGAGGAATATTCCATTGTATATATGTGCCACATCTTCTTTATCCATTCATCTGTCGATGGACATTTAGGTTGCTTCCATGTCCTGGCTATTGTCAATAGTGCTGCCATGAACATTGGGGTGCATGTCTCTTTTTGAATTATGGCTGGGTGCATTTTTGAAGGGTTCTCAAGTTTTCTCATTAGACAATAACTTGGAAAGTTTGTGTAAATGTGGCAGACTCTCTGAGAGGGCCCGTCAGTCTTGTCTAACCTGCAGTCTGACTGAGGCATTTTTCCCACTGGGGATAAGAGGAGCTTCTCTGTGTGGCACCCTTTTAGCAACAAACAACAGCTGGGTAGTTTTGATCCAGTTATAGCTACTAATTTGCAAGTTGTTCTAAGCAGATCTGAGCTATCCCACAACTTTCTCTGACCTGTGTGCCGTGAGTTCAGAAAGTGGAAACATGATGTGCCTCTGCCTCCCAGGCGACCATGAGAGCCTCAGCTTAATGCGGAACTGATTTCATTCTTTGAGCAATAATAGCCCAGCAAGCACTTCAAACAGAGCAAAATCCAACTCCTCTCCATACAACGTTAATACCCTTCAATGCACCAAAAAAACTCCCCAAACAAAACAAAACCAAAACCCCACAGGCTTTCACCCTTTGCGTGGCAAACACCAACTGAAGAAAGCAAATAGGACCAAGAACATTTGAGTATCTTCTTTTGCAATCCATCCGTTATCCATTATCCCATATTGTAAAAATTGGAGAAAATACATCCTCTCTGTGGCTTGCTGTAAGCTTGAGCTTTGCTTATTCATGGGGAGGGGAGAGGGATAGCATCCTCCGTGGAATAGTCCCCAGTCCTCTCCAGGAGGCTGGCTGTGTGGGACTCCTGCTCCTAGGTGTTGGCTGTGCGACTTCACATCAAAGCCACCTTCCTCAATTGGAATTGGGACCAGGGATCTGGGCAAGGAAATTCGGTCTTCAAGATGCACAAGAACATGAACTACTGAAGAACCTGTGACTCTGTCATCCTGGACCACCTAAACCCCATTGGGAGATAACACCATGGAGTTCTTGGTTTCTCTTTGCCCTTATCAAATTACCATACTGTCCAGAGTCAGTCTGATGCTTGGAGCACACAGTCACTTTCAGGGAGAGGTGTTTTTGGTGGAGAGTGGGGACGAGAGGAAACTAGTAAACAATTTCCTTAGTTGCATCACTTTTCCACCTATATTCAGGACTAGGGATCTGCCATTGGCTTGGAATACCAAGTAGTTATTTTTCTACACAGAAATGGCATGAGAAATATTTAACACATTGCATCGAGTATCAGTTTTAGAGAGTTTGTCACCCCTTAGTTTTTAATGACTGGTTGTGGTTAAGAACTTGGACTCTGGAACAAGATTCTCTATTCAGATTCTAGCTTTGCCCCAAACCAGCACCATCACCTTAGACAAGTTACTCAACTTCTCCAGGTCTCCATTTTCCCATCTGTAAAATGGGGTTAGTAATAGAACCTACCTCAAAGTATCCAGACCACCATCTGGTAAATACTCAGAATATGTTAGTTGGTGTTGTCTTATCACAGGTATTAGGAAGGTAATTCAGTTTTATTTTGTGATTCCATTTTGTCAACATTATATAAGTAGCTTATTCTTCTTGCTGGAAAGTGATTGAAGCAAACTCTCCTAGACTCAAAAGGTAAAATTTTTACAAAAACCAACTAGTGCTTTTTGAAGGCATGTTTTTCCCCATTAATTACGATAGCATCTATAAAATAAACATAATTCCTGACATATTTCTGAGTTAACTCTTATAGGATATCATCATGGAAGAAATAAATATGCTGGTGTATGTCAATGGGCTGACAGATACAAGTCACCTTTAGATATGAATCACGTAATATTTTCTTTCTATTTAACAGGCCTATGTTTGTGAAGGTTGGTTGGTATATTACTCTTTGAAATGATACCCTCTATTTAATTGGTTTTCTAGGACCTTCTGCAAAAGAAAGTGGAATTCTAGATCATTTAAGAATGAGAGCTATGAGACAGAGAAACTGAGGAAGATCATGTTCTTGATGGATAACACAACAGTGTTATCAGGGCACATAAAATACCTTCACACTTTTACTCTTTTCCACTCTGAGGACTCAGAAAAATAACTAAGAGAAGCTGAGATGAGGACTAGGAGAAATAAGGAGCAGGATTATTACAAAATATGGAATTGAATGTTGCTTTAGGGCTTTTGTTTTATCCTTTTATTGCAAAGGATATTCTGTTTTTCTCTTAGTCAAGTAAAGGGACAGTACGAAACATATACATAGGTTTTGTTTTTTGTTTTTGTTTGTTTTTTGTGTGTGTGCTAGGCAGGCCTCTCACTGTTGTGGCCTCTCCCGTTGCGGAGCACAGGCTCCAGACGCGCAGGCTCAGCGGCCATGGCTCACGGGCCCAGCCGCTCGGCAGCACGTGGGATCTTCCCGGACCGGGGCACGAACCCGTGTCCCCTGCATCGGTAGGTGGATTCTCAAGCACTGCGCCACCAGGGAAGCCCATATACATAGGTTTTGAAAGGTCTGTGGAAAGGGTATTTGGTGTACAATGTGCCTAAGATTTGTAAATTCAGATACAACAATTAATGAAATAGCTAAAAATTTTTGAGCACCTACTAAGGGCCAAGCCATTTAGTGCTCGTAAAATATCACATCATAACTATGCCATTGTTTTGATAGACTGCAAAGACATTGCTTTCTCTTTTCATCTTTACATCTCAAGTAACCTGCCTACGAATGCCCTTTGTGCCAAGGATGACTGGTAAGAATGAGGATGTCTTCTCAGAACCTTGTTCTCCTCTCTTCTGGGCATGCTGCTAGATTATATCCACCAGTCTCTTTGCATCTAGGTGGGGCCAAATGATTAGATGCTGGCCAAGAAAAAGTGGTGGAAGTGATGCAGGCTACTTCTGCACTCTCTTGAGCTTCCTTTCTGTAGGCTGGATGGAGAAGATCCAGTGATGGATTCCAAGGCCATAGAATATGGAGAAGGTACTAGGCAGGAGGGTCCCACACTGGTGAGCAGAACTACCCTTACCTTGGTCAGTTAGAGGCAGCTGTGGACGGAATTGGAACCTCTGACTTCGGTGTGGTCATGTTTTTCCAGTATTACCTCAAAGAGCAGGGGGACCGGGTCTATACGGCGAAGAAACTTGACCCTATGGGACAACAGACCTGCTCCACCCATCCCATTCACTTCTCCCCAGATGACCTTGAAGTCATGCACTTAACCATTTTGTTTTGATATTTTTCTATGAAATATAACATTTATTATAACTGTTTTTGTCTTATAGAAGTAAATCATGGGGTGAAGTTTGCTTCAACTGTTTTTGCTCTAATCATCATAAAATAATCTTGTGATAAGTAGCTATAAGTAACTATAATTTTCATAGCTGAAAATCTCTGTCCTTAGGTCATTGGGTACTCATTTCAGCACTTGAAACAATGTAAATAGATAGGTATCATCTTTACGGTTTTCTTCCCCAGCTGGGCCAGGATACCTCAACTGAGACATAACACAACAGGTCCACCCACTTTTCTGTTTTTGATTTGGCAAGATTACTTTTTATTTACTATTATTATTTTTTTAAATTTACTTATTTATTTTTTTAACTTTTTTTTTAACATCTTTATTGGAGTATAACTGTTTTACAATAGTGTGTTAGTTTCTCCTTTTCAACAAAGTGAATCAGTTATACATATACATATGTTCCCATATCTCTTCCCTCTTGCGTCTCCCTCCCTCCCACCCTCCCTATCCCACCCCTCTAGGTGGTCACAAAGCACAGAGGTGAGCTCCCTGTGCTATGCGGCAGCTTCCCACTAGCCATCTAATTTACATTTGGTAGTGTTTATATGTCCCTGCCACTCTCTCATATCGTCACCGCTTACCCTTCCCCCTCCCCATATCCTCAAGTCCATGCTCTAGTAGGTCTGTGTTTTATTCCCGTACTTTTTATTCCCATTAGTTCCACATCACCCATGTTACTCTGTGCATTCTAACGGTCAAAGGAGTATGGCCTCTGAGTCCCAATGGTCACAATCCTAGTGGTGATGGTGGAGGTGGTCTGTGTGAGTTTGGGTGGGCGGGGCTAGGAGAAATGCCAGATAAGTGGCAAGATGGGTCTGGTAACCCACTACATTTTTGTTCCATGGGAATCCATTCTTTGTATTTCTTGTTTGTTGGAGCCTCCTGAAGAACATTATTTTTCTATCTTAACATTATTTTCCTATCTTCGAAGTAAAATGTACACACTCAAACTTCATTGACCTTAAGGAATTTTAAGTATGACTATATGGGTTCCTTGTAGAAAAACCACTTTTAAAGTGTAAAAAAAAAAAAAAAAAAAAGGGTTTTTTTTAAAGCTAAATTAGAAACAAAAAGATCTGAAAACTCTGGAACCTATACATACAGAAATCGTTTTTTGGGGGCCATATGTTCCTCTTTGTAATACAAATGTGTCGAAAGAGCAAATATCTGCAAAAATCAACTACAAAGAATACCATGTGAGTTAATGCATATCAAGCCATTCAGTCATGAAAAAAATTTGGAGTAACCAGCAGTGGGTCCATCCAGACTCACTCTCTGCAGTGGTGATAAAATCCCAGATGCCGTGCCAGCCGCGTGTGGAGGCTCCAGGTCGGAGGCACCCCTGGGATGTGTGTGCCTGGGGAGAGGGCAAGATCAGCTCAGCCTCATCGTTTGAAAGCTTTGAACAGTCTGTTTGGAATGCTAATGGGTTGTGCTTTCTGCTGGTAGAGAAGGATGATTTTTTTCTGCAAAGCATTAAATCCTTCCCCACCCCCAGGTCTTTCCAGTAGTAGTACTATCAAATTCTATCAAACAACTCTCTCTGAACTGATTTTTACATTCAAATTTGGAGAAGATACGCCACAATCCAGAGGGACATAAGAAAGGTGGAATAAGAAAAGCAGGCCAAGTGAAAAAGGGGTAAAATGGGAAGGTCCTCAAAGGGTTCCTGGAGAAGAGGAAGGGGGAGAGAGGGGTGAGAGACGGAGGGAATGTGGACCTAGTTACTGTGTACGTTGTCTGTGCAAGGCTGAAACCCAGAGCTCCTGAACACGTAATGGACCTTCACCTAATCATATGGCAATGTCAGTATTAGATGTGGTCTTGACTCCAGTTATAATATATTAATTTATAGAGAAGACACATATCGCAAACAGGGAGAGCTGGTTTTTATTTTTATTTTTTATTTTTTTTTTTTGCAGTATGTGGGCCTCTCACTGTTGTGGCCTCTCCCGTTGCGGAGCACAGGCTCCGGACGCGCAGGCCTAGTGGCCATGGCTCACGGGCTTAGTTGCTCCGCGGCATGTGGGATCTTCCCGGACCAGGGCACGAACCCGTGTCTCCTGCATCGGCAGGCGGATTCTCAACCACTGCGCCACCAGGGAAGCCCGAGAGCTGGTTTTTAATCTGACAGACCTTCGAAGGGAATTGTGTTAACTAGCAGTTTCACACATCTTTAGCTGAATGATAAATGGTGGTAAATGACGTTGTGCCTGAAGCAGAAAGAGATCCTCCAGGGCCTCCCACACCACTGAGGGACAGACAAGTTTATTCCACGTAACGCAGTGAGCGTGACGTTTTGCGTTCCTATCTTTGGAAACTGATGACCCATATGTATATCGTCTATATGGTAACTGGATTTAATTTTATTAACCAGGACATTTCATTTCTAATAAGGATGTGACTAGTTTATACTCAATGAACTCTGAGTTTCTCTAATTAATATTCCTTCTCATCTTGAAGTGGAGCTTTTCAGGGTACTTAGCTGTGGTCTCTGGGGTTGAAGCTGAGGCTCATTTGCTGAGGACCAGAGAGGAAAATTACATTTAAGGCTTCCCATGGTGCATTCTGCATTCTCATATTCCAGTCAGGCTCTTTCCTCAGGAAGCCTGTGATAATCATATTCAGGTTTCTGCTCTTACCTCCTGATGCTCCTGTTCAGTCCTACAGAACTCGCCTTGAATTTGTTTCCAACTTTAGTTTCTCTTAATCTTGCAACTTTTGTTCCCCCACCCCAGCCATTGAAACTGTTGTTGCCTCATGGTTCCATCAATAGGACTGTCGAGTTAAGAGCAGACTCACCTCTTTGAAAATTATTGTATTGATTGACAGCATCGGCACCGTTTGAGAAAAATGTAAGGCCAACAGGAAGCGAGCACACCCAGGTCATCTGGCAGTGTGTCCAGAGGTTGCAACCATGTCTATGAAAAACAGGGAAAACTCTCCTCGTACCCCTCTCTCCTTTCCAACTGAAGCTAGAAGAAAACTGACAATCGAGTGTCTCCTAACTGCTGATTCCTAAAAGGCGGGTACCATACCAGACCTGACTGCTGTACAGAGCAATTCTCTACCACATGCCCCTGGTTTGGAAAATCTCTGGCTCCTACAGTGTCTATCAGACTTGGCACCAAGCTGCTATCACACAACTGAAACATTTTATTTTTCATGACAATTTTATATCACTTCCAGACTTTAAAACTTTTTCCATTTTATTGAAAATTCTTGGTTTACTTGTTGGCAGATCAAACGCTGTTCTTAAGTGCACATATTTAAAAATTAACTGTCCTTTAACTCCAGTGAACAAACCTGGTTAGAAAGCTTTTTTACCCCAACACAAACTCTTTTAATTTCTTCCTCAATTCTTATGAACTAAGGAAATAATTTAATTCCCGGGACCTGTGGATTGAGTGTCTCTCTACATATGGTATACAGGATGTGTGCCTGACTGCCTTCTGAGGCAATAATTTTTAGTCTTGGTTGCTAGTAAATTTTGTGTGATCCCTAGCCTTTGTTAGCACACTGATTTAAATTGCATTTTTAAATTAGAATATATTTATTTTATCTCATGAGAAAAGTGGGTCATATCTAGACTACCGGCGAGATGGTGCTGGGTCACGTGGGTCTGGGCACACCAGTTTCCCTCCCTCTTGGACTCTGGATTGGACAGACTGATTGCTCTGAGGGTCCACCATGACGCCTTTGGTTGAAAAGCTGGCTCTGCCGTTTACTAGCACTGTGACCTTTGAAAATTTACTTAACCTTTCTGAGCCTCAGTTTCATAGTTTGTAAAGTGGGGATGAAATTAGTACCTAATTGTAGGGTTGTCCAGACTATTAATTGAATTATTTCACTTAAAAAACCTAGAACAGTGTCTCAGAAAATGTTAGCAATTATTAAGTGGGACCATATCTAAAAGATCATCTTCAAGGTGTTTTCCTTATTAAAAAATTAGTTCTTGTAGTCAGACAAGAGGGGAAAAAGGATTCTCATTACATGACCTCCTCTGAAGTGAGATTCTGATATTCTATAAACCACTGCAGTTCTGCTCTATTAATTTGCTCCTTGGGGCTTTCCATTATTAGTGTTAGTTTTGGCATTTTCCAATCTTCCTATATCTGTGGGACTGTAAAGCCTGTCTGTTCTCTCAGGACACAGATTGCTAAACCATAGTCACAGTATCAGCAGTGGATACTTTGAAGAGTCCTCTTAACCCCTGTGCTATCTATGGCTCCCTGGGAACTGCCTCTCAGCTCCACAAGGTGGGTGTTTGGCAGTCCCATATTTATATGCTTTTACCTGTCTCTTTAGTCACGGCTGTCAGGATACCTGTCCTGAAATGAGCCAATCACATTTTTTCTCCCAATAATTTGGCTTTGGGACTGAGACCTCTAGTTGCTGCATGTGGCTGGTACTGTCATATGTAAATCTGGGAGCTGTAGGGCTGTTATGTTGGGCCATTGGTGCAGAGAAGTACAGAAAGCCTGTCTGCAGCCAGAGAAAAGAATGGAGCAGATAAGAGAAGCCAAGATATGATTCAGAGAGATTTTTTTTTTTTTTTTTTTTTTTTTTTTTGCGGTACGCGGGCCTCTCACTGCTGTGGCCTCTCCCGTTGCGGAGCACAGGCTGCGGACGCGCAGGCGCAGCGGCCACGGCTCACGGGCCCAGCCGCTCCGGACGCGCAGGCGCAGCAGCCACGGCTCACGGGCCCAGGCGCTCCGGACGCGCAGGCGCAGCGGCCATGGCTCACGGGCCCAGCCGCTCCGCGGCACGTGGGATCCCCCCGGACCGGGGCACGAACCCGTATCCCCTGCATTGGCAGGCGGATTCTCAACCACTGCGCCACCAGGGAAGCCCGATTCAGAGAGATTTAAAGGGAGCTGACCTATAGGATTCCTGGGGGCTTGGCAGACCCAGCTGCATTCTTGCCCTTCAATTTCATGAAGAATTCTCTGCCTACGTAATTCTCTGTTTTTACTTAAGGTACCTGAGTAGCAACCTTAAAGACTCTTGTTTCCGATCAGTGATGATTTGAAATGAAGTTCATAAGTCCATTGCCGTCCACCCACGGGCCCCCATCACTCACCTATGACCTGTGTCATTCTATTGCTATTTTTTTTTTTTTTTTTTTTTTTTTTTTTTTTGCTGTACGTGGGCCTCTCCCGTTGCGGAGCACAGGCTCCGGACGCGCAGGCTCAGCGGCCATGGCTCACGGGCCCAGCCGCTCCGCGGCATGTGGGATCCTCCCAGACCGGGGCTCGAACCCGTGTCCCCCGCATCGGCAGGCGGATTCTCAATCACTGCGCCACCAGGGAAGCCCCATGCTATTTGTCTTTTGTGCAGTGGAACTTGGTATCCATGTGTTTTTCAAACAGTTAATTCTTTTTAAGCTCTTGGAACACAGAACATTTCTGGTTTAGTTATGTAAATTTGGAACAGTCTAATTTTATAATTGTGTTGAACGTTTGACATGATTATTAATTAAATCCATTTATTTCTAACCCAGTTTTAATTTTAAAGGTGCCTAAAGAATATTTGTAATAGTTAGTGCTAACTCATGTTTAAGAGAGAAACTGTGTTATGTCTCCAGTATCAGTGGAAGTTGAGTCTCAGTAGAAACATCCTCACTTTGGTGCAGCCCAGTACTTGGAGGCGGAGGGTGGCCCTCCACCGAGCTTCCCAAAGTGTATTCCTTGTTTTCAGTTATGTTAACGAGAGTAATGAATAAAGGGGTTCCACTTACACGTATGCTGTGAAATACTGAAATTTAAACACAGTTCAGTTCTTTATTAAAGGTTTATGAAAAGAGTTTATACAATCCTACCCATTGTGATTCTCCAATTGGTGTATAGCTGTAGTCATTCCCAAAGTATTTGACCATGGAATCCTTCTTCTGTAGAGAACACCTTTTGAGACAAGTGTTCCATGGAACATATTTTGGATGTATTGTCCTAAGGGAAGTATTTGGGGAAAGTTGGTGTTGCCTGGCGTGGTTTGGCTTTCCCTGCTTTCTTATTGCTTACATACAGTTCTTTCATTTATAAATGATGCCCAAATCCCTTTGGAAATATAGGGTTTTTTTAAATCAATGCCAGATTTTAGGTGACATTGGCACAAATGAAAAAATAGTACGAATGGCACATAGACTACCCCGACTAGATTACAGAACCCTTGAAGTGAAGTGTCTTATTCATCTTGGGATCTCTCTGACAGGGCCAGTTCATGCCAATCATATTGGTTGAATTGAATTATTAATTTGCTGAAGAGATAGAATTAAATGTTATTTTTTCAACAGTTAGGAAACTGCATATCTCTTTTTCCACAATAGCCTCCTTTAAAACATTTCTTTTAATGTATCAGTGCTATAACTGAACCGGCTACATCACGTCACACCATTTTAACGCTTGGGGATAAATTGCCAGCAAGTGCTTTACTCTTTTACAAGTTTCTTTCAAATTTAGTGAAATATTTGTTGTACTTTTGCTAAAGGAAAGAATGGTAAATCTTTATTAGTTGGGGAAATAAAAATTTTGTTCAGGCCTTAAGTATGATAATTTAATAAAAGTATAAGAGAATGTGGTGGAGAACAGTTCACTGTAAGATTCTGTTGTTCTTATATCATTAATGGACTTGACTCTGGCAGTATGAAAACAAGCTGGGCAAAGTTAAGATGCTTTAGATTACATGAGTATTCATACTTATAATGCATATAACATACACACTGCATTTTAATTTATGAGCTTAAGGGAACAGTGATTAAGTAGGAGAGAGAAGAGCTTTTTAAACACCTCCTGGGGAGTGATTTCTATTCTTTGCTGTCACATCTCCAATTATTCTTTCTCTTCAAATACTTCTTCTCTTTCTTTGAGTTTTCCTGGTACAGGTGGCTGCCATTTGTAGAGCTATCAATTTTGCTGCCCCCTTTTAAGGGCCCTTTTAAGGCTGCCCCCTTTTATTATTTATGCCAGTTCCTGCTTATCCTTCTTTTGATTCGTTTAGACAAGAACAGCTACAAAACATTTTAAACAGCTTGAGAAAAAGGTTAACTTTAAGGATCACATGTTATCATGCATAGCCTCCAAATAAAATGTTTAATCTGCTCCAGCACAACTCTCAGGGATTGTGACTTTAACATGCTTTTAATTTGAGCCACTCTTTTAGATGCCAGAAATGTGGGGATCAACGCCATCCTAGCGGTGTAATGCCAGCAGAGCTATTCCATGTAGTGGCCGAAAACATAAGCTCTGTCAGAGAAAAGGTTTTCTGTCTTTGAAAGACTGTGAAACTCGTGTCCTCCGGAAGAGTTGCTTTCCTTCTGTTAATTGCCGCTGTATATTTCACTCTTCCAAATCATTTGGTTTAAAGTTTGTTATGTTAGAATTAATGGCAGGTTTTGTAGTCTGTTAAACCATAAATTACCACTCCTTGTCTTGGTACTGAAAGAGATTACTTAGCCATTCACAATTTTCCATGGGATGTTCTCCAGATGTGTGCCATCTGAAGTCTCCTGACGCCTCCTCACTCCAGTGGACTAAGCTGGCCTCTTGTTGAGGAAACAAAGAACTGGAAAATATATACATCAATGTTAAAACATGCAGGTCCTCAGACAATGTTAAGATGCCTTCACACTTTCACTGAGTCCATTTGTGTTTCCTAACAATGCCCCTACTGTGGTGGGCAAGTGCCACGGCTGTACTTACTCTCCTTTATGTATAATTTTATGCTAATCCCTGAATTGTTCAAGGAGCCTTTAACAGTCAGCTGCCTTTCGCTCGCTGTCTTTTGAGGTATCAAATGATGTTACAACTTGGAAATCCCATAGACGTGGGCAATTGTGTCTTTAAACAATTCTGGCCCATTGGGTTTTCTAATATATTATGTGTTAAGGGCATGGTTCTCTCCAGTCCATCCTGAAATGCTGTGGGGGATTCTCTATTTCAAAGTGGCCCAAAGGAGATAGCCATTAAGACAACGTTACCTCTAATCCAATTTCCCATAATCTCAAACGCTATGCAAAAGCAAATGTTGAACCTGTCGCTGAACCCAGTCTTTTGAATACCCAACCAAGACCCATAATGTATTATCTTAACTATTTTGGGGAGAAGCTGATTGTTTGCAAAATATCTTTGGGTTGCCATTAGTTCGCATTTAATCCTTTAGAAATATTCGGCACGCAGGCCTATTCAAGCCGGCGAGTCTGCTCTCCTCCAGCCCTTCGGTGCGGCCTGTGCGATTGCTTGTGTACTTAGCCCCCACTTATTTTGTTCAGGTTCACGATCAGGCGAGACAGCGCTGTCAATTCAAAAAGGCATTCTTTTTTCAAACTATTGATCTCCGTTGCTCTTGCAAATCCTTTAGTATTGGCTCTCAGGATTACTATAATGCTATAATCATTCTGTTAAGGATTCAGATTTGTGGTGGGCTAAAAGATGGGAACATCAAAAGGACTGAAATGCCCTTGAAGCAATCAATTTTTGTTCATCAAATACAAATGCTGAGAGGCTGCTTTTGGCTAATAATTTATAACTGAATTAATGACACATGGCTTCCTTCGGTCTTTTTTCCTTGAATTGTTCCCTACACCCCCTACCTCTTAAATGATCTGATTTTATATTCTGGCAAGTGAATTTGAATTGCATAGTGTTCTAAACAAGAAGAATGCTTTGGGAAGTGAAAAGCTTGTTTCACTTGCTTTCAAACTGCTAAGGCAGTAGAAATTTTTTTCTCTTTCTTTGGGCTGTAAAAGAAGGTAAATCCTAACATGGTATCTATTCTACTTCCTCTGGTAGATAAACATGCATGTGTGGTTTATGTGTGGGTAACATCCTGGCAGAAGCCTCGATCAGCAAAATAATTTCTGTTAAAATCACAAATGGCCTGCTGTGTCTCAATCACTTTTATACAAAACAGTTCCAACAAACAAAAGTTTATTAATAAGATAATGATGTTATAGGACAGGATTTTTCTTTTGTATTAATAAATACGTTACAGATCTCTGTTAACATAATGATTAAAACCACTAAAAATTTTAAAACTTCTGAAGGCATTATGTTATTTTCAATTGCATTCCTCACTTTTCTATTTTTCAAAGTGAGAACGCCGATGTTTATATTTTGGACAGTGAGGAGATCTTGCGATGGGAGCCCTGGATGTCTGTACACTTCTCATGTGTCCAGTGAGCTTCATAATGAATCATGAAGACACCTAAGAAGAAAGTTCTAAATGTGATGTGAGCCCAGCTGAAGAGCAGAATGTAGAAGAGCCGCAGAAACCCAACAAAACTTTTGAATTTGGTCTCCACCCAGGTAGAAATTTTGATTACTTAGCTAGAAACAGTTGAAAATTTCCTTTACTCAGTCATCTATAAGACAGTAAAAGTTAACAGTGTGGAAAAAAATGGGGGAGGAGTAAAATGGTTGAGAAAAAAAATCTTTCTTGAATATATTAGAAGTATTTATGTACCTGTAAAAGCAGAGTCCCTAATCATGTGCAACATCCATTTAATTTTGTTAACAGTTCATTTTGTAATCTCAGTTTGAGTTACTATCATATTCGAAAATAATGCAACCTTATTTTTTTGTCTGCAATGAAGACGTTTACTAACTCACAACATCTCTTACCCCATTTCATTACCGTTTTGGTTCAAATAACTGGCAACAAATACATCATGAATGCCTCCTCTACCATCTCTGAGGGGCCAGTGCCCAGCATCGAGCCTGGCATATGGTACAGACTCAGAAAACATGTGTTGAAAGAATGAAAGCTATACTTTGTGTATGTTTTTGGTGTAAATTAAAACATTGCAAGATTTTGAGTCAAATTAATATTTTAGACTTCTTGGTCAATACAGATTCAAGAAGAGAATCATCTCTAAATGTTCTGAAAATGTTGGTCAGTCTCAGTGTTCTTATAAGAGGCCATGAAAATGCATAGAAATACAGTTATATCTCCTTGTCTTTGGGTGAGAAGGAAAGCGAAAGCTGGGGCGCGTCCTCTGGAACATTGTGTATAAGTGTGGGGCCCCAAGTAATGCTTTTCAGACATGAATAAAAATCATTTTGCACGTGGATAGCATTTTGAACTTTTCAAAGTTTGTAACCCTGTGTTAACTTCTATTCTCACAACAACCTGTGAGGGAGATAGGGCAGATTTGACATATAAGCGCCTCCCCCCTCCTTTTTTTTTAAACAGAGGAGAGGATTCTGTTCCAGAGACGTCAAAAACCTTGACTATAGTCACACAGTCAGTTGAGGCAAAGCTGGAGCTGAACCCCAGGAGGCCTGACTCCCAACATTGGATTTTTTCCCACTTATGCCATACTCACAATCTTCGGGCTCCAGCAAATGTATTCTTCTCACCTTTTCTTCACTTCATTATGCATTTACATTTCATTAAATATTATACATGTGGTAACAGAAATTGTGGATGTACATCCGGTATAAAAGGAAATTTTGGTGAAAATGGGTTTCCATAGTTATACTTTGATGGTTACTTTGGGGATTCCAACATAAAAATAGATGTACTTTTACTTAAAGAATAGCTCTTAAGATCTCCTGTTCTCTTCCATATTCCAATATAATTTTCACCAAAGTGTAAATAATGTTTTCCTCGGTGACACAGGTCTTTTGATTGGAGACAAACTATAACCCACAGAAATAAAGCTGCAGTGGAGGAACTTTACTTATCAACAAGGGAGGTCCTTTTAGGCAGCAACGTCCCTGCAATCTTACCAGTCTTTCCTGTTAATCTTACATGCTCCTGCCAATTTCACATCCTTTTAAAGACTGATCTCAGTGGTACAGTGTCAAAATACACATCTCATTGTCTGAGTCAAAATCCACTTCCAGAGATGTCTAATTTAACCCTGATAGTTGTACTAGTATTCTCTACAAGTTATTTTTGCAAAACTTTTGACATTTGCTTTTTTTTTTTTTTTTAATTTCCCACTGTTGGGAGGAAGTCACATCTTAAGTTCGTTGCTTGCCCGAGTTTCTCAGTGTTGTCTACCTTAATCTCTGTAAACTCATATCTACCAGAGGCCACGGCAGAATGTTTGTTATCCCTCACGTCACGTGATATTTATCTAGCTGCAGTAGTAATACTATTGGTATTTGGAAATAAATACCAGCCCACTTGTTTTAAAAAAACCCTGGCATTTATGCAGGTGTTGAGGGTAATGGAGAGCCTCCTATCTTGGAATAACTGAGTTATCATCTTTTAAACAGAGATTGTGTTTTCTCCTAATGGCACTTAGGAGCTTACTACACGCAGGTGTGAGCCTGGAGGGGGGGTGAGGAAAAGAGATCCTCTGCCTGCTGTTGTGGGATCAGACGGAAAGCTAAGTGGCAACAACATTGATAGATTACTCAGGAGAGATATTTTTTCTTCCCTTAAAGCAAGAACCATTGCTTCTCAATTTGTTATTCACACAGTGCCAATACACGTGCAACCAGCCGGAACAGAAGAAACACATACACAAGGGTCATAGAACTTTTAGCCACAAGAAGGGGTCTATTCTCTTTATATTTGTTTGTTTATATATTTTTAATATATTTCCCTGCAGTGGCAGCAGAGCATTGAGGGTGACTTTAAAGTGAAACATGGATTCACAAAATAGGAGCTGATGCTCTTATCCTATCACAATTCCAGAGAGTAGGTTGTGCTGGGAAAGGAACATTGTAAACCACTGGATATCAAGCCCCACGTTCCAGGTCTGCTGGAACCTTGTGACTGGCCCCAGCATGCTACAAGCACCCTCTAGACTTAGTAATTTTAACAGCACTGTAGTATACATATAAATAGTAAATAAAATGTGATATGTTTTAAATGAAAATCTAAAGTGACCTAAATGGACCTGAACAATCTGTTAAATGCACAGACCTCATGTACTTGGTTCACTTATGGCCAACGCCGTGTTGCTCTGTTGGCTGCGAGTATTTTGATTTAACGAGGGTGGGGAGGAGAGAGGAAGCAGAAAGCACTTTCTCTTTCCAAGTTTGAAGGGTTTTCTTTCCTTCCATAGTTGAAAACAGAATTCTGTTCAGGACAATAAAACCTTTTCTTCCCAGTAATGAAGCATTTGATATTGATTATTTTTTGCTGTCTCTTTCTCATTGATAAGAGATTGGATTTTTCTGATTAATCCAGAGAGAGTTTAATAACATTTCACTTCATGGAGTCAGTGTGTTGGCTCTCTCAGGAGGGGAGAAACAGGAGTGTATTCTGGACATCAGGTCGTGGAGTCGACTCTAAGGGTCCGTGGGAAAGTGAAGAGGCCGGGAAGCTGTCCAGGATTGAAGAGTCTGACCTCAGCGAGGACTGGGGCATTTTCTAGGATGAGATGGCAACTCTGTCAGTTGAACTTGCCTGTGACTCCACCTTTGTCCTTTACTTTTCTAGCTGCTCTCTTTCCTGCTTCACCAATAACTCCTCTCACAATATATCTCTTGGGATCTTCATCAGTTGGTGAGGTACCATCCAGTGTGGTGCACATCTGGGGGTGTTTTGCCCTCTGCCAGAGGATTTGGTGGGCTCCAGGGCTCTGGATCTAACCAGGGCTGCCCAGGGTGGCAGGGTGACAGGGGATAAAGTGAGCATGGCAGCCTCCACCAGGAAGAGTGGATGTGAAAGTGCGTCCTAACGTATCAATCTCTATAAGTGTAGTATGTACTACATACCTACTTGTTATATACTATATAATATACATCCTATATAACTACATCTTATATAAAATATCTTATATGTTCTTGAATGTAATCATTTAATTGTGCCTGGCACATAAAAGCTTTCAATACATGTCGCTGAAATTTGCAGAGGAGTCTATAGTAAGTCTACGAGTTTATCATGCTCATGGCTCTGCAAGAGCAAAGAATACCTCACAGTAACTGGGGTAATAATACACACTTTCCCAGCTTTGTAGAATTGTCATAAGGCTCAGATCAGTCACTGTGTGTGAAAGTGAGAGCTAGCACCACACACATCTAAGGAATTATTATTAGCTATGTGTTCAAAGCCAGATTTAGGAAAATTGTAAAAGAGGAAAAATCATACTTTGGGAAATGTGTGTCCATGTTACTGGACATTTGTGTGTATGTTTTGGAAAACTTGTGTTTTGTAGGTACCTGGACAGTATGAGTAGCACCATCTTCTCAATGTATTCAAATATATAAGCATATATATCAGACTTAGTAATTTTAAGTCAATAGCTCAGAATAACTAAGGTATTGGTTCCTTTAGAGTGAAATCCTTTATCCAGGCCAGAATAGAAAAAGACTAAATCCTGTGTCCACTGGAAAGAGTGAGGACTTTATAAAGATAAAAGGGTGGGCAAAATGGAGAGGAATAAAAGGAGGGTGGGGAAACAGATAGCAGTTTTGAAGGAATCAGAGAGGGTTTGGGGGGAGCAGGTGGCTTCCTGTGTGGAGTCCATGGAGAGTAGCAGAAATGGGGAGAGAGGATTTTTTAAATGTTCTATTGTGTAGTATTATCCCTTTCCCACCTCCCACCTGATCCATATATCTTCTGTAGATATTAAATGAAAATTTCATTTTTAAAAAATCAGCACATCAGAGGATGGGCTCCAGGGCCACCTATATTATTTGAACTGTACATTCAAAGCTATTACTCTCTGAATAAAAAATATTTATTGAGCACCTACTGTATTCTAGGAACTATGTTTGATCCTTTCACGTTATCTTGCAGAATTCAAACAGCAACGCAGCCGAAGTGGGTATTATCTCCATTTTATAAATGAGGAACTTGGTGTTCTCAAACTTCAGTCCTTCAAAATCAACTGGAGGACTCGTTAAAACTCAGATTGCTGGGCCCTGACCCCAGAAGTTTCAGGTTCAGTAGGTCTAGGGTGGAGCTGAAGAATTTGCAATTCTAATATGTTCCCAGGGGATGCTGGGCTACCATACCTTAACAGTCATTGACTTAAGATCATTTCTTTTTAAAGCACAGCAGCCAGGATTTGAACTATTTTGACCTCAGAACTGGTTTCCTGCCCTTCAACGCCCCTGCCTCTCCAGGCTAAGATGGTGACTCTCAACCTCAACTGTGAGTTAGAAGCACCCTGGGATGCCCAGGCCACAGCTCAGGAGTAAAACCTCTCAGGTATTTTCAATGGGCTGCTAAGGATAATACTCACTGTTATAAGGTAAGAAAGAGTGGAATACGGCTTAAATGTTCCTGCGGTGCCAGATCCTGTGTGTGTGTGTGTGTGTGTGTGTGTGTGCGCGCACGCGCGTGTGCGCACATGCACGCACATGTGTGTGCACGTGTGTGTTTACACATGCAGGTGAGGACCTATAGCATCCTCTCTAGAGAACCAAAGCCTGAAGAAGTTATGTCCTTACCTTATTTGCATTTTCTCCAGGGATCCAAATGTGGAATAAGCACAGGCATTGGAACCTGACCACCTGGGGTTAAATCCTCTTTAGGCCACTTTGTAGCTGTGTAATCCAAGGCAAGTCCCTTTATTGGTGCTGATATGTTGTTTATGTGGAATGAATGTGATATAGTCCATAAAATATAAGCAGGGAGGACCCCCTTCCCTTATTGTGTTCCTTTAGAGAGAGATTGGTTTTGTGGCTTTATTTATTTATTTATTTTATTATTGTTTTAAGCCACTACGGTTTTTTTAAAAATTTATTTATTTTCTTTACTTTTTTGGCTGCATCGGGTCTTCATTGCAGGGCGTGGGCTTCTCTCTAGTTGTGGCGTGTGGGTTTTCCCTCTCTAGTTGTGGTGCGCAGGTTCCAGGATGTGTGGGCTCTGTAGTTGTGGCGCGTGGGCTTAGTTGCCCTGCAGCATGTGGGATCTTAGTTCCCCCACCAGGGATCAAACCCACATCCCCTGCATTGGAAGGCGTATTCTTTACCACTGGACCACCAGGGAAGTCCCTTGGTTTGGCAGCTAAAACCAGAATTTCCCAAAGTGTGGGAGTCTTACTGCTGGTGGCACAAGAGATGTTGTTTGTGCCCCAACATGGATGCAATCAAACGGAATCATATTATGAGATGACTTTTTCCTTTTCAAATTGTTTCAATTCTTCTGATTATATCAAAGGGAAAGTTTCAGTGTTGTGCTAGCATGCCTTTACAGTGCCTCAAAAGTTGCTTCCTAATAATCCATATATATATATGAGTATCATATATATGTTTATAAGTTATATAGAAGTTTCAGGTGTACGGCATTATCATTTGACATTTGTATACACTATAAAGTAATCACCACCACAAGTCTAGTTGCCATCCCTCACCATATGGTTGATGCTCTTCACCCATTTTTCCCACCCCCACATCCCCTTCCCCTCTGGTAACCACTAATTTGTTCTCTGAATCTATGAGTTTGTTTTTGTTTTATTTTGTTTATACATTTGTTTTGCTTTTTTTTCCAATTCCACATATGAGTGAAGTCATATGGTATTTGCCTTTCTCCATCTGACTTATTTCACTTAGCATAATACCTCCAAGGTCCATCCATGTTGTTACAAATGGCAGTATTCCATCCTTTTTCATGGCTGAGTAGCATTCCAATAGATTTATATACCACATCTTCACATACCACATCTTCTTTATCAATTCATCCATCATTGGATGCTTAGGATGTTACCATACCTTGGCTATTGTAAATAGTGCTACAATGAACATAGGGGTGCATACATCTTTTTGAATTAGTGTTTTCATGTCCTTTGAATATATACCCAGATGCAGAATAGCTGGATCACATGGTAGTTCTACTTAATTTTTTGAGGAATCTCTGTACTGTTTTCCATAGCGGCTGCACCAATTTACATTCCCACCAACAATGTATGAGGGTTCCCTTTCCTCTACATCTTCTCCAACATTTGTGGTTTTTTTTGTCTTTTTGATAATAGCCATTCTAACATGTGTAAGGTGGTATCTCATTGTGGTTTTGATTTGCATTTCCCTAATAATTAGTGATGTTGAACATCTTTTCATGTGCCTGTTGGCAACAAACACCACTAAATATGATGTTAGCAGTGAGTTTGTCATATATGGCTTTTATCATGTTGAGATACATTCCCTCTATACCCACTTTGTTGAGATTTTTTTATCACAAATGGATGTTGAATTTTGTCAAATTTTTTTTTTTTTGCATCTATTGAGATGATCATAGGATTTTTATCCTTCATTTTGTTAATGTGATATATCACATGGATTGACTTGCAGATGTTGAACCATCCTTGCATCCCTGGAATAAATCCCACTTGATTGTGTTGTATGATTCTTTTAATGTATGTTTGGATTTTGTTTGCTAATATTTTGTTGAGGATTTTTGCATCTATGTTTATCAAAGATATTGGCCTGAAAGTTTCTTTCTTGTGGTGTCATTGTCTGTTTTTTGTGTCAGGGTAATGCTGGCTTTGTAAGCTGTGTTTGGAAGGCTTCCCTCCTCTTCAGTTTTTTGGAAGAGTTTGAGAAGGATAGGTATTAAATCTTCTTTGAATGTTTTATTGAATTTGTCAGTGAAGCCATCTGATCCTGGGCTTTTGTTTGTTGGGAGATTTTTGATTACTCTTTCAATCCCCTTACTAGTAATTGGTCTAATCATATATTCTATATCTTCATGATTCAGTCTTGGAAGACTGTTGAATTTATCTATTTATTCTAGATTGTCCAATTTGTTGGTATGTTATTGATAGTAGTCTCTTATGATCCTTCATATTTCTGTGGTATCAGTTGTAACTTCTTTTTCATCTATGATTTTATTTGAGTCTTCTCTCTCTTTTTTTGTGGTTAGTCTAGCTAAAGGTTTTTTCATTTTGTTTATTTTTTTTCAAAGAACCAGTTTAGTTTCTGATCTTTTCTATTTTTCATTTATTTCAACTCTGATCTTAATTATTTCCTTCCTTCTACTAATTTTGGATTTCATTTGTTCTTCTTTTTCTAATCCCTTCACGTGTAAATTTAGGTTACTTGGAATTGTCCTGGTTTCTTGAGGTAGGCCAATAGTGCTGTGAACTTATATCTTAGAACTGCTTTTGCTTCCACCCACAGATTTTGGTATGTCATATTTCTGTTTTCAATTGTCTCTAGGTAATTTTTAATTTCTACTTTGATTTCCTTGATGGCCCATTGGTTGTTCAGTGGCATGTTGTTTAATCTCCACATTTTTGTGGATTTTCCCATTTTTTCTTGTGACTGATTTCTAGTTTCATATCATTGTGGTTGCAGAGGATGCTTGGTATGATTTTAATCTTCTTGAATTTGTTGAGACTTGCTTTGTGGTCTAACATGTGATCTATCCTAGAGAATGTTCCATGTACAGTTGAGAAGAATGGGTATTCTTTTGGATGGATGAATATATCTATTAAGTCCTCTAGTATAATGTGTGTTTAAGTCTCTTTTGCTAATAATCCTTTTCAATAAAATGAAGATTGGGCCTTAGGCTCAGAGCCTTGACAGATCATGTTATCTAGCTAGAATTCAGTGACATTAAACATTTTTATGAATACTTTCTCTTTATTGTACTGATTTTTAATTTTACAGTGTTACATAGTGTTTTGTTAAAATATTTATTTACTTTTAAATAAATAGTTTCTTTGAAAATGTATCAAGTTTTCTTTAAAACAAGCATATTTAACTTTTAGATAGTGAGTTTCATACTATTATGAAAAACAATAACTTGTGTTGTCTGTGGTATTCTGAGTTTTGAAAAAGATATCTTGAACCATGGAGTGTAAGGTAACTGATAGATTGTTTTCCACAGACTGCATAATTTCAGAAGTCAAAGCTCCCAGCATCACCGGCAGTATATATATCTGTTATAACCCTACATGTTGTTTTTCATCCTAGCTCTCATATTGCTCTCCAGCTTCTCAATCTCATCTCTGGTGGTGGTGACGAGGGTACCTGTGGCACCTATCTTGAACCTAACCAGCATCACACTTTTCCCATTCCAGACTTGTAGTCCACTGAGGGGGAATGGAGGGGCTCTGGGGTAAAGTAGGTTTGAATCACACCCATCCCCAGGGGACTCATTTTGCAATCCAGCATGTGGTTTCATCTCAAATATAGACTTTCAACAGAAGAATTAAGGGGGAAAAGACCTCCTGGACAGAGAAGGGCCTTTTCAGAATCCCTGTGTCAGGCCCAGGGACAGACTCTGGTGTTGGTGGATTTGGGGTGTGATAGGCTGAATAATGGTCCCCCAAAGATGTCTACATTGCAGTCACTGGAACCTGTGAATATGTTACCTTACATGGCAAAAGAAACTTTTTTTCTAATGTGATTAAGTTAAAGAACTTGAGATTGGAAGATTACCCTGGATTAGCTGAGTGGGCCCAAAGGTCCTTATAAGAGGGAGGCAGGAGGATGAAAGACAAAGAAGACAATGTAAAGATGGAATCAGAAGTTGTGCTTTGAAGATGGAGGAGGGACCATAAGTCAAGGAATGCAGGGGGCCTGTAGAAAAAGCAAGGGACTGGATTCTCTCATGAAGCTTCTGTCAATGTTATTTTAGACTTATCTCCAGAACTGTAAGTTAATAAATTTGTGTTGTTTTGAGCCACTAAGCTTGTGGTAATTTGTTATGGCATCAACAGGAAACTAATACATGGCCCATGGAGGGGCCCCATGACAGACAGGCATCTCAGGCTCCAGGAGGAGCCATTGTTGAAATATAGGAAGAACAGCCAGGGTGTCTGGGCCCTTTATCAAATCTGCCTGGTGCTGCTATTCCATGTTGTGTGGTTCACCGAGCCTGTGATTAGTGGTTCCAAGATCCAGCCAGGCCCAACTAAAGAGGAGGTCCTATAAGCCTTGGGGAGGGAGGATAGGTTTGGGTGTGGTCAGAAGGTACAGCCAAAGCAGACAGCTTTGGTTACCAGTCTGATTTCTGTTTTCTCTTTTCCTCACCTAAACAGAAACAATTTTATTCTGATTCCTCCTAACCCCACTCAGTGATGTTCTCCTGGGGAAACTGACCCCATCTACAAGTTCCATTTTAGTACATCTCTCATCTTACTTCTGGTTACTAAGCCATTCAGCACATGGCATTTCCTGATGACTGTTATCTGTCCAGAGATGGACACATGACTCTACAAGCCCAACAGTCCTGAAACAAAGCTTCATTCTACACACGGAGAAGAATTTTACTCTCTCTTGTGAACAGGAAGGCATAGCCCTGACTATCATTGGCAGCCATCTTTTGACTGCAAAGGGAAACCTGTTTGAGGAAGAAGTTGTCACTGAGGACAGAAGAGCAGGTGGATAGAAAGAAACTGAGTCCTCAATAACATAATTGACATAACATAGCTGATCTAACATCCTGGACTTCTATGTGAGGTATTTTACTATTTAAAGTCAGTTTATGTTTGCTGTTACTTGCAGCCTGAATGATTCTATTAAAGTGCTTTCTCGTGTCTGAGTCCTTCTTGATTCACATCTTTCTTGGGAGATAGTAAATGTGGTTTTAACTAGAATGAACTGACTGATATCTGCTGATAACACTCTCATCCTGGGCAAGAGATGTGGTCACCTATATGACCTTGATTTTCCCAATTTAAAGGGAAGCTTATAATAATATCTATATTACAGCATTAGTCTAAGAATTTATTAAGGTCATGCTCATAAACTCATTTTGGAAATTCTGAACTGGTGAAGAGGTAAAGGATGAGAAATTAAAAAGCTGTCTTTCTGTTGCTATTTCTCAAATATGGAGCCTATAGAGTAGTTTATGATGCTTTTAGGACACATAGCAGGCACTCCTGGGTCATCTAGCATTTTATTTGTAACTTGTTCTAAAAACATCATGGTAACATGAACAGAAATAAGTAAACAGCCTCCCATGATATTAGTACCTCTACAAATACAATTATTTATTTTCCCATGTTTCCCTTTGATTCTTATCCATACTATGAACAAAATAGTTTAGATATGTATTGCACAAACACAATTTTGTATTCTTTAACATGGCATGATAAACACATTTTTCATGTAACTACTTGGTCTTTACAGTTATTTTTAATCATTGAATAATATCTTCTTGAGCTGTGTTAAAATTTCCACAATCATTTTTCCTATTGTTGGGCACTTAGGTGATTCTTTTTAAAAGTTTTTACTTCTGCTGCTAAAAATAACATTTTTGCTAACAAATTTAACACTTTCCTACATATGAATTTTTTGAATGATTGCATGATGTTCTTAGGATGTGTTTCCAGAAGTAGAATAATTGGCTCAAAGGTATAAACATTTCTTTGGGTCTAATTGCTTCCCTCAAATTTTGCCAATGTACATCCCCTCCAGCAGTGTGAGTTGATGTTTATGTATTTATTTCAGAGTCCTCTTGCCAGATTTAAAAATTCTTTTAAAATATTTAAATATTTATTTTTTTTAAGAATCAGCTTTATGAAGGTATAGCTACATCTGGTGAAATGCAACCATGTAAATTCAATAGATCTTGGTAATTGTATACATCGATGTAACCACCACTACAATGAAGCTATAAAACATTTACATTGCTCCTCAGAATTTTCCTGTACCCCTTAGCAGTCAAGCCACCCCCTTTCCTGGCTCCACGCAACCATTGATCTACTTTCAGGAAATTAGTTTTGCTAGGCTTACTAGAATTTTGTATAAATGGAATCATGCAGTCTATACTTTTTTATGTCTGCCTGATTTTGTTCAGCATAATATTTTTGAGATTTACCCATGTTGTATATATCAGTAGTTTGATTTTTTTTTATTACTGAGTAGGATTTCATTGCATGAATATACCACAATTTATTTAATAATTGACTTACCTGTTGTTGAATGTGTGGGTTAATTCTAGTGTTGGGGTGTCATGAATTAAGCTGATTTAAACATTTGCATACAGTTTTTGTGTGGGCATACATTTTCATTTCTCTTGGGTAAACACCTAGGAGTAGGATTGTTGGGTCATAACAAAAAGCACATATTTAACTTTGTAGAAAACTACCAAACTATTTTTCAAAATGGTTTAACCAGTTTACATTCTCACTAGACATGATGGGAGTTCCAATTGCTCCGTATCTCTGACAACACTTGATCTGGTCAGTCTTTTTAATATTAACTATACTAGTAGGCATGAACTGGTATCTCATTGTCATCGGTCATTTAATTTTCATATGATCTTTACCTACAGTTTTGGGTAAAAATGAGGTCATAATGTTTAATTTCTACTATTATATCGAAAATAAGGGAAATGGAATAAAGGTATAATAAAAGTTTAATTTCTGGAATTGTAATGAAAATAAGGGGAAATGAAAGAAGCTGGAAAAAAACATAATTTGTAGAGGAAATAAAAAGACATTAAATAGATTTTATCACATAAGATGATTTCGTAAAGTATGAATATTTGGATTTGTTTAAAGTGAACAGACCCCCAATACATCATCAGAAGGGGCAATGGAGGCAGAGACAGCATTGTGAGCTGCTGGAGAAGGCTTGAGACAGGCAGAGCGCCTGCAGTTCGCCTGTAGAAGCAGGCAAACATTCCTGAGAAAGTGCCCTGAGGCTGAATGTGTCCTTTTCTCATGGTCCTGATAGAGGTTGCGTTAATAAGAAGTGTAAAATGCCACCTTCCAGTTGACCCACTCTTTTACCTCCTAAGCCGAAGAAAAAAGAGGATGGAGTTGAATATTTGCCATTGTTGGGCAATGATCTCCCCTTCAATTTATGCTCAGGCTTTGGTGTGCTGGGATACCGTTTGGACTCAGTCTGTGGGAGTAGAAAGGACAAAACCAGTCTATTGGTTAACCTGAGCAGGCTTAACGGACCTTAAGGAAAAAGTCGATACTCCTGAGTCAGCAGTGATCATGCCCAAAGCCCTCAGTCTCCAGTGTGTTTGTTTCATGGACATCAGAGACTTTTTCCCCAGTCTAAAGGCTTTGTGATGTTAATCTCCAATACCCTAGAAATTAAACTTACTGCTTATGCAGAACTTGGTAAAATGTGTACAGACATATGGGGGATATAATTTCAATCCAGTGATCTTTTAAAAGATAAGCACAAGATGATAAAAATGACAACATTCAATTTAGAAATTCTCACAAAGCCAGTAATACTCCCATTCTCTGAAATACCACTGATGTTTACGTGTGTACTGACACATTTTTGTCCTAATGGGATATCAGAAAGCTCACAATCTGAGAGAGATTCTCAAAGAAGAGTGATTTTGAGCAATTCATCATCTGTGATGGGGAACCAGTGACAGCCAGAGTGGATGAAATTGCTGCTCAGAATTATTTGGAACCACATCGTCATCACTACCCCCTAATTTTTTTTTTTCATTGACATTTGTTTATATCTTTCCCAAAAAGGAATCTGTGGGGGGACAAACTTGAGGGATCTTGGTCTATGTGAGGGTTATAATCAAAGCACACAGATTTAATCCTGATCCATCCTCTGTTGCTATTGGGACCAGATTTTCAAAATTCAATCCAATGAATAATGCACTGTACTATTATTTTCCATTTTTTGAGACATGTCCTTTTCCAAGTCATGTAAATAAAGCCTTACAAGGCCACTTTATCTTTTTTTGCCCAAAGTATGGTTTTTAAATTTCAATGCTGGGCATGTAATACTATAAACTAATTAATAGTCTTAAAAATATGCAAAGTGTGAAGTCATTGTGAGGTTACTGTTGCCACCAAACATATAACTTGAAACTTATGCCTCCAAGCGATGAGTACTTCAGAGAAGACTCCAGAGAGAATTAGACCCAGAATTCTGTTATGGAGCTTTGATACATTTCAAACACTACTAATGAAAAGGAATAGCATATTGAAAATGGAGATCATATGTATGGTGTAGCCTTTCTCAGGAATTCCTTAAAACAGAAAAAAAATTGGCAATAAAGTACTATTCCTTCAAGCTGAGAAATGGTGCCATGATGCATCAATAGGGACCTGGGTTAAATCCAATATGGTCCATCCTTAGTAAAGAATGCTACTCAGCTATTGAAAAGAAAGAGGTAGGTTTGCACATATTGACTTGGCAAGATCTCTAAAACATATTTTTAAGTGAAAAATGCGAGAACAATAATACTGTATAATCCCATTTATACAAAAGAAGGAATGAAGTGTAATTGAGATATGAACACACATGTATATAAAGGCATGACATGCATACCAAGCTATTGACAGCTATTCCTACTGACAGCACAATTGAAGACAGTTCTGGAATTGGTTCTATAATGCCAAAACAATTAATTGAAGATGGAAATAAATACAGACACAATCCAGGGATAAGTGGTAAAGGTCTATAGACGTTCTTGTTCTCCATTCTATCCCTCATACCTAACACAGATCCCAGCATAAAGCAAAGGGTGCAGTAAATATTAGTTGGATGAGTGTTTTCAGTCTGTTGGAAGCATATATTTTTATGACTTAAAATGCAAATATCAAACAAATGATATTATTTAGCATATTAGAGACAGTATGAATTTGACTACCTGGATTAATTCAGTTTCCTTAGCAAAGTCCGTCACATCAAGAACATTAGCTGCTAGTGTTTTGTGAAAACAGAAGACTGCAAGAAACCGACATGGCATCCAGCTCCATACCAAACGGAAGTTCTCCAGATGATGGTAGCGTCCAGCCTTCCCTAGATGTCACATCTGGCTTCTTGAGCCATTCCTTCAGCAGTATCCACCAGCAGTACATAACATGAAAGGAGATGCAGGATCACCCACAGCATGCTCCTGGATCTCAGCCAGGCTGCCCACCCTGTGGTAAAGCTGTCTGCAACACAAGATCTTTGGGAAGGACATATGTGGAGAACGGATGGCAGTGCAGGCTCTGCACCGGGCTGAAACGGGATTGCCATGAGCAGGGTGGGCCGAAGAAACACGGCGAATATCAAATGATAGGCTGCGGAGGTGGGCTTCTGGGAAATCATATGCAACGGAAAAATTCCTTTCAGGCCAAGAGGCCCGCTGGGGAAGGGGAAGAGAATAAAGGATGAAAGAAACATTTTTTGAAGTTTTAGCTTTGACTGAAGGGATATTATTAGCGGACGGGTGGAATATAAAATAGTCTGCCTACCAATGGCTGTCTTCAGTATGGTCATAAGAGTGTTATTAGTTTTAAGCACAAGGGATTTAGTACAGTTAATCCAGGATATGTCTATAAGTGTTACCTTTATGTGGAAAAAGTGTTTTCACATAGTACTGGTGTTTACCTAGGTTTGAGATTTGCAACCGTGTCACATTTTAAAACTTTGGAAAAATAATTCTACGTTCATAATTTCCAATGTAAAATGAAAACACAGACCATCTGGAAATTATCAAAATGCTGTGTAAAGGCAATGATGCCATTTACTGTATAGAATCAATTTAGCACACCAATAAAAACACACACACG
Source organism: Kogia breviceps (assembly GCF_026419965.1). Lineage (NCBI taxonomy): Eukaryota > Metazoa > Chordata > Mammalia > Artiodactyla > Physeteridae > Kogia > Kogia breviceps. The sequence continues at coordinate 33,276,375 of NC_081322.1, read as the reverse complement.
TATAAACCTCAAAAAAGCAGGCTATTTTTTTTTTCCATAGAACTTTTCATTTAAATTCTGTAGCCATTGTTGTGCAGTAAATTTCGTTGTCACACAGCTATAGCTAAAGAGCTTTTTATTTGATGTAATCCTACAGCATCATTAAAATATCAGTGTTTTTTATGTTTTGCAAATATTTGTGGACACCATTAAGAAACACGAAACCTAGTGCAGTAACAAATGTCCATTTTATGGCCACTGTCAGACTATATATTCTACAATGCCCCAATATTATCAGCAATCTAGACCTAAATTATCACAACCCTAAGTCCATGAAACACAAGACACATATATAATCTCCCTTAGTCCACGTATTGAAATGTTAGAATTGAAAGCTTGGGCTATCAATTCAGGCAGAAAATGTTGTTTTCCAGAGGAATTTTTCACTCAGGACAAAAAAGGAGAAAAGGCAAAGGAATGAAGCTAAGGGCTGATTTTTGAGAACGGCTCTAAATCCGAGAGAAGATTTTTTTTTTTAAATAAATTTATTTATTTATTTATTTATTTTTGGCTGTGTTGGGTCTTCGTTGCTGCACGCGGGCTTTCTCTAGTTGTGGCGAGCAAAGGCTAACTCTTCATCGCGGTGTGTGGGCTTCTCATTGTGGTGGTTTCTCTTGTTGTGGAGCACGGGCTCTAGGCACACGGGCTTCAGTAGTTGTGGCACACGGGTTCAGTAGTTGTGGCTCACAGGCTCTGGAGAGCATGCTCAGTAGTTGTGGTGCACGGGCTTAGTTGCTCCGCGGCATGTGGGATCTTCCCAGACCTGGGATTGATTCCGTGTCCCTTGCATTGACCAGGGAAGCTCCCTGGAGAGAAGATTTTTACATCCCCAGAGAAGAAACAGAGGTGAGGGGGGAAGAAAATGGAAAAGTGGGAAAGTTTGTTTTTAAAAAAATCACTGTGCTTTATTACTATTAATTAACAAAGACGTTCAGATTATCAGTAAACAATGTTGGTTTATGGGGTTAGAGATTTCCTCTCAACTCACGATTCTTCTTGAGAGAAACCAAAGAGATTGATGTTTTAAATTATGATGACAAATTACCCGTAACATGGTTCATGGTAAATACAAAGCAAATAGTCTCTAAGTTGCTCAGAAATGCAGCCAGCTAAGGTGCAGCAGGGAATCTGTACAAGACTAGGTCAAAACTGGAAATACCATGTCATGTAATTAGGCAGAATTAGTGTGGGACTTGTTAACACCTGGTGATTCAGTTTGCCCTGTGACAGAAGCCCCCTAACTTACTGATAAATATTTCCTTTCTTCTGCTAAATTTCGTTATCACTTCTGTGAATCATAAAAGACAAATCACCCCTCACTTTCCACACATCCTATGGTCTTTTTTTGTAGAGCTTTGAAGGTGGTAAAAGAATCGATTTCATTGACTACAAATGATAATATTAATCAAAAGAGGCTGCCGGGACTCATAACGGTGAATGTGTCTAGAGGGGTCGAACTGGTAGATTACCTTGGCCTCTTGCATTTCCCTTCTTCAATGTGGTCCTCCATGGCAGCACTTGGAGGAAGATCTGGCTGCCAGAGAGAAAAGACAATGGAGAAGAAAAGATCAATTTGAAAAGCAAGTGTTCTAACTTTCATCTGGGCTTGTATTCAAACCTCAAGGGCATTTTGACAGAGGCAAGCCATTACTAATCATGAGAGAGATTTCAAAATCTTTTTCTGAACTATGCAAACCAAATGCACATAATCTGCTTCCTAAAACTATTCTGCAACACGGTACTTTTATTTTTAATTGTTTGTTTATCATGAATTTCACAGTATCTCTTCCAACTGAAGAGTTGTATCTTCCTCTGACAGAAGTTGCCTCATTCATTAGATGATCAGTTTGAATGATAACTTCCTCCCCAAGCGTTTCTTAATAAGAGAGCCAATTTAGAAGTTGGATTTTCACTCCGTCGTGAGTCGTTACTGATATTGACAAGATTTGCAACAGAGTTATAAGATGGCTTGATCAATAATTCTGAGTTAATAAAAAAATTACAGCTTTATTTGGAGAATGTTTTTCTCATATGAGATAAATTATGTTGTAGAAGAACTAGAAGGGAATTTTATTTTTTATATCTTTAATTAAAAAGGAAGTTTTTCATAGATAATTCTATTTCAGATCATAATATGTTGAAGTGAAGAAATAGTTCCTTATTCATGTAAATGAACAAAATTGGGATTAAAAACATTTTTTTTTTTTTTTTTTGCGGTACGCGGGCCTCTCACTGCTAGGCCTCTCCCGTTGCGGAGCGCAGGCTCAGCGGCCACGGCTCACGGGGCCCAGCCGCTCTGCGGCACGTGGGATCCTCCCAGACCGGGGCACGAACCCGTGACCCCTGCATCAGCAGGCGGACTCTCAACCACTGCGCCACCAGGGAAGCCCTAAAAACATTTTTTTAATTTATTTTTAACAGTACGTCCTTGTTGATTACTGTGTGTGTGTGTGTGTGTGTGTGTGTGTGTGTGTGTGTGTGGTGTGTGTGTGTGTGTGTGTGTGTGTGTGTGTGTGTGTGTGTGGTACCCGGGCCTCTCACTGTTGTGGCCTCTCCCGTTGCGGAGCACAGGCTCCCGACGCACAGGCTCAGCGGCCATGGCTCACAGGCCCAGCCGCTCCGCGGCATGTGGGATCTTCCCGGACCAGGGCACGAACCCTTGTCCCCTGCATCAGCAGGCGGGCTCTCAACCACTGCACCTCCAGGGAAGCCTGATTACCTATTTTAAATATAGCAGTGTGTACATGTCAATCCCAAACTCCCCTCCCCCTCCCCCTCCCCCTCCTCCCTTGCTAACCATAAATTCATTCTCTAAGTCTGTGAGTCTGTTTCTGTTTTGTAAATAAGCTCATTTATAATATTTTTAAAGATTCCACATATACGCGATATCATATGATATTTGTCTTTCTCAAAATTGGGATTTTTTTTTGAGGACTTAAAAATAAAGAACTGAACCGAATTACTTTAATTAAAATATTCAAAATATGTTCAGATATAGTAGACAAGCATTAAAGTTACAATTTGATGAGATTTCAAAACAAATTGTAAAATTGAGACATTTTTTTAAATTTTAGCTACCTTTTAAAAGATCTAAATGTAACTTTCTGGAGTGTTTTACTTATTTTCATACACATGATATAAAATAGATGTGAATGTTAGAATATACATTTTTAAAAATATCTGCATCTCTTACCTAAATTTCTGTATTTTTTTATGTTCAATCTAAGCAATGGCAGATGAAGTTAGGCTCTTTTAGATTGCTTTAAGTAGCAGTTTACAAAAGAAATTTTATATCCTACAAATTAGCTTAGGTTTTTTCCTGACTTGTTTCTCTTTTAGGGTTTTTGATTTTTTTTTTAATGTGTATATTTGAAAGTTTTCTGTTTATTTGTTTTTTGATTTCATTTTCTTTTGGGACTACATAGAATTATGTGGATAATTCTCCCTATCACTTGTAGTGTAGGTTTGGATGTATTGTATATGATGAGTCATTAGAACTAGTTACAGGGACTAGAAACAACATGAAACAAACCACATACAATTGATGAATTTATGTTAAAATCATGTTTCTTACAAAATATAGTGGAGTATATAAAAAGATAGTGTTTATGCTTTTCTACACCAATATTTTAATGATTAAGGCAGAATAGTTTTCCCATTTGTTTTAAAATGGAAGAACATTATAAAAATATTTGTACAATGGTAGGTGAGTATATGTAAATGTGGGTACAAATATAAACATACATTTCTGGATGGATATATTAAAAAGTTTTAAACAATTTTAGAAAGAGACAGGGGTAGGTGGTTGTGAGAGAAGTGGGGAGATTTTTACTTTCCATTATATGCCCTTCTGAACAGTTGGAATTTTCTAACCCTGTGTGTTTTACTTTTATTTTTTAAAGTCAATGATTACAATAAATACGCTAAATGGAGTTACGTGCTATTTCTTTTTTCTTTATATTTTAAAAAGATGAAGGAGCTTTATTACTTTGCTTTTAGGAATAGGTTAAATAGGCTCCCCCCCGGGTTGGGCTCTGTTCCCACTCGGGCGGGTTGGCAATGTTGTCAGTTCAGTGTTGGAAGGATTTCTTTGCAAATTATCATAATTCCTCCTGTGGTTGTTTTGAAGGAACCCTGCCTCACCTAGTGTGTTTTCTAATTAATCCTAATAGGTTATTTTGATGGAAAAACACCACATGGTCAAAAATATCTTTTAAATTAATTTTGTTTGCTTTTGTTCCACTTCTTGCTACAAAGTTTCACATCTGAATATTTCGATGATCATAGCTTTGCTTGATTTAGAGTCAGTTGCTTTTCTGTTGATTTTCTATAGCAAAAAAATCAATACTGAGATCTTTCTGTGACATTGCCTAGTTGCCACTCACAGATTTGGGAACCATTGCCAGCCGGAAGTGGAATGTCCTGTATAAGTCTGTAGGGATTGCCTGTAATCAGTGTTCTTTAAAGTGATAGGATTTTCTCTATCAACATTTGGAATTTTATGTTTGCTTGGCATATCATTCTGGTCTGACTTTGCATGCAGTATGATAGGTTTTCAGTGGACAGTAGAGTGTCTTTCAATTCTAAACATCCATTTGGGTGTAATTAAATAATGTCTACTATTATTCCTTGTCTTCTCCATTTCATAGTTATAGTTTTAGTATCTGGAAGAAATAATGAATTTTGCCCTACACAGAAATAGGATTTTTTTAAAAAATATTTTAAAAATTTATTTATTTTTGGCCGCATTGGATCTTCATTGCTGCGTGCAGGCTTCCTCTAGTTGCAGCAAGCAAGAGCTACTCTTGGTTGCAGTGCGCGGGCTTCTCATTGAGGTGGCTTCTCTTGCTGTGGAGCATGGGCTCTAGCCGCACTGGTTTCAGCAGTTGTGCAAGTGGGCTCAATAGTTGTGGCTCGTAGGCTCTAGAGCACAGGTTCAGTAGTTGTGACACATGGGCTTAGTTGCTCTGGGGCATGTGGGATCTTCCCGGACCAGAGATCAAACCCATGTCCCCTGAATTCACAGGCGGATTCTTAACCACTGCACCATGAGGGAATTCCCTGAAATAGGATTTTTAAGATTGTCAACTTTCAAAGGTAATACTCATCTACTCCTATAATTAGAGCTATATACATGTGAGGTAATAATTCATTTAGTTCCAAGATATATTCTGCTGTTGGCAAAAAAAGGACAGAATTATGTAGTTCTAGCTTATGTCTAAAAGATGTCAAAACAGAAAGTTTATTAACAAAATCATTTGAAACAAGTGTCAGAAAATTTTTAGCAAAAACAACTGGCCAGTTGAATATTTCAGTTTTTAAAGAGTGTTTCTGATATCACATCGAAGCAAAAATAAAATAAAAAATAATGAGGTTTCTATATTAAATCTATACTACAAAATAAATAAAAATAATTAGTGAAAAAATTTCACATCATATAGATAACGAGGATGTGGTAAAAATTGTTACCTGGATTTAAAGACAGAAGATTTGTTTTTAAGTTTATAGATATCATGTGGACTTCCAAGATTAAATATATATCTTGTTCTCAACTTTTTGTGTTGTCATAAAAGGAACTGCTGGAAATGGTAATGAGATTATTGGTCTTTGAAAATTTTATTCAGTGTAGAGACACAATGCTTAGTACTAAGTACCGGAAGAAAAGGTATCTATGATTCAGGATTTAGAAAGTTATTTTATTTGTAGATCATTTTAATTAAGCACCATATAAATTAATTTTTAAAATAAAATAATGGTTTATTCTTAAAAAAGAGTCAAACTCTTGAAGCAGCATTTTCATCATCATCTTACTTTTTTTTTTTTTTTTTGTGGTATGCGGGCCTCACTGTTGTGGCCTCTCCCTTGCGGAGCACAGGCTCCGGACGCGCAGGCTCAGCGGCCATGGCTCACGGGCCCAGCCGCTCCGCGGCATGTGGGATCTTCCCAGACCAGGGCACGAACCCGTGTCTCCTGCATCGGCAGGCGGATTCTCAACCACTGCGCCACCAGGGAAGCCCCATCATCTTACTTTTAAATCAATATGGAGTTCATATTTTCTAAGACTTTGATAATATTGAGAAAGCAACTTAGTGACTTAAAATATGTTATTCAAAGATCTGTGGTGTCAATTTATCTTCATCTTTTTAAAAAATATAAGTTAGTATTTTTGAGATATGTGTAGTTTGCTTTGCATAATTACTATGACAGAGATTCAATACTTTTTACACAAATATCTAAGTTATGGTTTGGTTGAAGATTTTTTTCAGGGAATAATGCATCAACAGAATGATTTTTTTCTTTTCGCCTTATAGCTACAAATTTCTGTCATAGAATTTTCTAGAATATTTCCATTTTATAAAAAGACATTTGCCTAAATTACTGCCACTGCTGTTGCTATTATTACTTCCAACAGATAGTATCAAACACTTAAATTTTTCCAGGCACTATGCTTAATGCATTACATGTATCACCCTATTTAATCCTTAAAACACTTCATGAGATAGAGACACTTACTTTACAGATGGAGAAACTGAGGTACAGAGAGGTTAAGTAACTTGGTCATTGTTTCATAACTAGCTAATGATGGCCCTGGGATTTGGAACCCAGGAAGTCTGATGCCAGAGTCCAAGCCTTAAATTCTATAGACATGGGATTCGAATCAATTCGAAAGTTTGAATTTCCATTTTATGTTTCGTTCATATGATAACACAATTTTATGAGCAAAAAAATGTAAAATGGTTTGTTGTTGTTAAATACTGTTTCTGTCTATGGGTGTTGGACAGAGCAGCTTGGCTCTTCATGTGTCCACCTTCTTACCTACCCACCTGTGACTTTCTTTTCCCCTGTTCTAGCTGACTCTCCATGTCCATAAGTGTTTAAGTACGGTGGTAAATGTTCTAATCTCAGAACCATTTGCAAATTTCGTAGTGAGGTAGAATTAAAGGCGAACATGAGCCTGCTTCTGTTACCTCCAAGCAGTAATGGGACTGCTGCTAAAGTATCACCAGGTCCTTTCAGTCTTCACAATGGAGAACTCTTGATCAAAGGTTTTTTGAGGGAGGGGGAGGCAGTCAGCTGTCTGGTTAAAGTTAATACCAGATGGTGCCCCTCATCAGTGTCCTTTTAAAAAATATATACTATAGTTCAGTAAGATATCAACTGTACAAAATGGCTAAAATAGATTTTAGAATCATACAGTGTGTATCGTGGTTCATCTTCAAAATCAGACTGATCTTTGAAGCTAGTGGTTTTTAATCAAAGCTGGCTTTATAGGAAGAGTATAATGTATGCAATACTGTTTTAAAACAATTAGTGTGAGTGTGTGCGTGTGGTTTTTTGTACGATTGAGCCCATTCATTGTAAGTCTAAACTCGTTAGAAATAATGTACCCATGCAGACTAGCAAAATAGTCTGTAGATGTGATCTCAGTTGTAAATAGGAAAATCTAATTCAATAAACCCTGTATCACCCCTTCAAAAATATATAATATAATAACACAATTTTATGAGCAAAAAAATGAAAAATGGTTTGTTGTTCAATTTTTTTTTTCTGTCTATGGGTAGGCTTTAGATTTACAGAAAAAATAAATTGTGTGGCCTCTTTAGATTCAAGAAAGAAGCTTCAGATAACTAATTGGGACATGATTGAACAAATGGAGAAGAATAATTTTTTTTTAATTGCTGGCTTTATGTGTCTATTGATATCTAGAAAGAAGTACGGGCACGACTCCCCTCAATTCCTTACAGTTTGATTGGGGAACCAGTTGAGTAAATAGATAATCAGTTGCCGTATGAGCAGGACTAGATCAGAGGCAAATCTAAGTTCACGGAAAAGGATCACCTGCCTTCCTTAGTTTGAGGGAGAGTGGGAATGCTTCCTGGAGGATGTGATCCTTGACCTGCATACATTTAGAAGGATGTGTAAAAGTTTTTGAGGCAGAGAAGGAGTGGAGTTGGAGGGCCTTGAAAGCAGAGAAACACCAAACTTAAAGATACAGAGACATATAGCAGGGCTTGATTTGGAAACTTCATGGCTAGAGCATGGAGCATAGGAAATGAAGCTGGAGAAATAAAGTCTGTAAAATAAACTTCTTTGTATACTGTTCTAAGGACCTAGGATTTTATCTTGAAGGTCACGGAGAACCATTTAAAGATTCAAGTAGGGGAGGAAACATAATTAGATTTGTGTTTTAGAAAGATTGCTTCAGACACATAATGAAGGTTTTAACACAGTGGGGCAAGACCAAAGTTAGGAGATGATTGTAAATGATTCTAATAATCCTCGTGAGATATAATTAGAACTGGAATTAAAGCAATGGAAATGGAAACGGAGAAGAGAGGATAAGTTTAAAAGCTACTTAGGAGATGACTAAATGATCAGTTAGATATCTTCCAAAGGTAACAACTATTCTGATTTCTGTTACTAGAGGTTAGTTTTGGTTATTTTTGAATTTTATATAAAATCATACAGTGTTCTTTTTTTGGTACGGCTTCTTTTCCTTAACATTTATGTTATTGCACATAGCAGTAGATTATTCTTTATTCACTGTTATAATTGTATTCCTTTGTGTGAATATATCACAATGTATTTCGCTTATTATTGAGTGACCCCTGGGTTGTCTTTATTTTTGTGTTAATTTAATTAGTGGTGCATAAATATTCTTGCACATGTTTTTTGGTGCACACACACACACACACACACACACACATATATATATATACATTTCTGTTAAAATTGTATAGATACAGAGAACAAACTAGTTATTGCAAGAGGGAAGAGGATGGGGGATGGGCGAAATAAGTGAAGGAGATTAAGAGATATAAACAATTAGTTATAAAAAAAATAAGTCACTGAGATGGAATGTACAACACAGGGAAAATAGTCAAAAATATTGTAATAACTTTGTATGGTGTATAATGTATAAAAATATCAAATCACTAAATTTTATACATGAAACTAACAACTAGTATAATATTGTAAGTCAACTACACTTCAATAAAAAAACACAAAAAAGAAATGCTGGTTCATGGGTTGTATGTTCAGCCTTAGTAGATATATCAAATATTGATAGTTTCCCAAAGTGTTTGTATCAAGTTCACACACTTTTCAACACTAATCAAAGGACTCAGATATGCTATACTCTCATCAGTAGTTGGCATTTTCAGATTAAAAGTTTTTTCACAATCTGAGGGTTGTGTTGTGGGATGTTGTAGTTCTATTTCACGTTTTCTGATGACTAATGATGCTCACCACCTTTTCATATGCTTGCTGGTCATTTGGATATCAAACCTTACTGGCCATTTGTAAAATACCTGTTAAATCTCTTGCCCATTAAAAAAATGTGTTATCTGTCTTTTGGTTATTGATTGCTGAGAATTGATTCTATATGCTAGATATAAGTCCCTTGTTGGAAAATACTTTTTTAAGAATTAATTAATTTTTTGGCTGCGTTGGGTCTTCATCGCTGTGCATGTTCTTTCTCTAGCTGCGGCAAGCGGGGGCTACTCTTTGTTGCAGAGCACGGGCTTCTCATTGCAGTGGCTTCTCTTGTTGCGGAGCACAGGCACTAGAGCGTGTGGGCTTCAGTAGTTGTGGTGCGTGGGCTCAGTAGTTGTGGCTCACGGGCTCTAGAGCACAGGCTTGGTAGTTGCGGAGCACAGGCTTAGTTGCTCTGCGGCATGTGGGATCTTCCCGGACCAGGGCTTGAACCCGTTTCCCCTGCATTGGCAGGCAGATTCTTAAACACTGTGCCACAAGGGAAATCCCCAAAATACTTTTTTTTGACCTATGTTGGGAATATATTCTCCTGATATGTGGCTTGCCTTTCATTCTCTTAATGTCTTTTGAATAACAGAAGTTTTAAATTTAGTAAAATCTACTTTATTAATCTTTTCCTTTGTGGTTAGTGCTTTTCGTGTTCTGTTTAAAAAATACTTGCCTCTCTCAAGCAAGAAGACATTTTTCCATCTTTCTTCGATAAACTTCATCTATGATAATCTGGAATTGATTTTTCTCTATATTGTAAGGTAGGGGTCAAGCTGCATTTAAAAAATTCACATATGTCTGTCCAGTGGACCCAGCAGCATTTACCGAAAATACTATCCCTTCCCCATCACACCGCAGTGGCACTTTTATAATAGATCAAATAACCATACATGTGTAGGTCTGTTTTCTTGACCATTTTGTTCCACTAGTCTATTCATATATCTTTGTTCCAATACCACACTATTTTATTATTGTAGACTTATGATGTCTTTATATTTAATTGTGTATGTCCTCCAAATTTTCTTCTTCTTGATTGTTATCTCTATATTTGCATTTCCATATAAAATTTAACATAATTTGTAAGTTTTCCCAAACCTACTATTACTAATATAGTATGTTGCCTATTCATAATGGAAATAACTATTCTTTTTCAGTTTGGGATTAATAGAAATAAAGTTGTATGTTTTCCCTTTCAATTTTTTGGATCTCCTGAATTTTAGTCCTTGATTAAGAATGCCTTATATCTAAAGGCACAGCTTTAGTTGCTTTCTTCAAGTTTTTATAATAGAATGCATTTTCATTATATTAAGGTTAAAGTATTTTCTAACTTTTATTGTGATTTCTCCTTTAATCATTATTATTTAGAAGAATACTCTTTAAATTCTAAACATGTGTTATTGTTAGTCTGATAGAATACTTGGTGTATTTCAATACTATTTATTTATTTACTTATTGAGGTATAGTTGATTTACAATATTATATTAGTTTCAGGTGTACAATATAGTGATACAATATTTTTATAGATTATACTTCATTTATTATAAAATATTGGTTATATTCCCTGTGCTGCACATTACATCTTTGCATCTTATTTATTTTATACTTGGTAGTTTGTACCGCTTAATCCCCTTCCCCTATCTTGCCCCTTCCTCCACACTTCTACCCACTGGTAACCACTAGTTTGTTCTTGTATCTGTGAGCTTTGTTTCTGTTTTGTTATATTCATTTGTTTGTTTTATTTTTTAGATTCCATGTATAAGTGAGAAAATGTTTTAATATTATTCTTATACATGTAGCTGTCCAGTTTTTCCAGTACACTTAACTGAAGAGACTATCTTCTCCTCATTGTATTTTCTTGCCTCCTTTGTCAGAGATTAATTGAGTATATGTGCGTGGGTTTATTTCTGGACTCTCTATTCTGTTCCATTGAACTATGTGTCTGTTTTTTGTGCCATTACTGTTTTGATTACTGTAGCTTTGTAGTATAGTCTGAAGTCAAGGAGCATGATACCTCCAGCTTTGTTCTTTTTTCTCAAGACTGCTTTGGTTGTATTTCAGTGCTTGGAAATTCACTGGACTTTATGGCCTAGTAGATGCTCTATTCTGGTAAATACTTCCTGTGCACTTTACAAGTCAATGAGGTCTATTTGGTTAATCATATTGTTCAAATCTTCTACAGCTTTAGTGATTTTTTTTTCTGTTTCTTCTATAAATCACTGAAAGTCATGTTAAATATCTCATGTTGATCATGGGTTTATTTTTTCTTTTAGTGTTAATTTTTACTTTACATGTTTTGATGTCATTAGGCATATATAAATTTTGGATTGCTATGTCTTCTTGTTAAATTGACCCTTTTGTCATTATAAAATATCCTTCTTTATCTCTAGTAATACTTAATAATACTTGTTGCCCTAGAGCTCATTTGTTTGATATTATTATAGTATGGAAGCTTTATTTTGATTGATACTTGCATGGTATATCATTTTTAATCTATACACTGAAAGTTTTTGTGTCATTGTATTTAAAGTATGACTCTTGTAAGTATAATATATATATTATATATATTTGTGTGCGTGTACACACACACACAATTATTGCCTTTTAATTAGGGTATTTATTTGATTTACAGTTAATGTAATTTACAGTTAATGTAATTACTAGCATATATTGGTTTAAATCTTCCATTTTAATATACATTTTCCATTTGTCTCCTCTGTTTCTTTTTTCTCCTTTTTTGCATAAGGTCAGTTATGTTAATTATAAGATTAACATAAGTTAATCTTATAAATTCAAGATAAGTTTGTATAGCAGAAATAAAGTATAGATGAAGGAAGAACCAGAACATTAACAGAACTGGGAAGACTGGGTCTTCAACATATCATCTAAATTGCCATTATATTCATCCAGGATAATAGTGGGGCTTCACCCCAGATGATGTCACACATTTGAAGGGTCTTTTTCCTGCCAGGTGGCAGATGGGATGCAGACTTTGAAAGCTCAGTACAGCAGCTTGCGATCTTTGCTGAGAGAAGTTGGGAGCAGTCATTTTTTTTTTTTTGGCAGAGAGAAGGCTTGGGAATCAGGAGTGTGTGGAATTAAGACAAAGGTGTTAAAGATGCAATGGTTATTGCATATGCTCAGTCTGATGGTGATCAGCGCTGAGCTGGAGCAGATGGCAAGGGAAAAGGGACTGCAAATAACAATTCATATCACACTTTTCTCTAGAATTTGATGTCTTGGGTTCAGTTGGGATCAGTTGCTCTGCTGGGATCTCCATGACACATATCTATACTTGTAAAAGCATCCCACCTGGAAGCTGCTGATGCTACTAGTAGAGAAAGAAGCAGAAGAAGATGGGAAGTGGACAACTTTGTGAGGATAGGATCCCAAATCTGCTTTATTCCATTGGGTAATCCACACATAAAGTTACTTTCCAGGCTGGGGTAGTGGTAAAGGCACTATGCCATACAGTGTACCTTGGTATTTGAAAATTGAATTTACCAGGCAGTTTGGCAACCAAAGAGCTCAAGTTTGTCATTATGATTACAAAGCAACATAGGAACAACAGGGCCAGCAATCCTGAAAAAGGTTTATTCCGGGTGGATATCCCACCTGCCAGTTTTATGTTGCCCTTGAATCTTTCTTCTCTCAGTTCAGGCAAGTTACATTACAAGTTGATATTTTATGTCCCTATAGTGGCAATTTTCTTGACTATACATCAATGAATCCATGATTTCTTCCTGACTGAAAATAAAGCAAAATAAAAATAGTTGTGTGCTGCCCCCATTTAGAGAATTTGGACATGTTCTATTAATTCATTTTCCCAGTGAACAGAGCCATTTCTCATTTTGTTGCTTGGCTAGAATCTAAACTTTATAGTTTGGTGGAAAGCTGTTTTGCTTAAACTCTTTGAAATAATCTTTGTCTCTGGGTATCTCTCTTTTCAAGAAAAGAAATCTGAAGTTTTGCTACCATAATAGATAGAGGATTACATGTATATTTAGTCTTACTACTGTCTTAGATTATAGGTGTGATTTTTTTTTATGCAACCAGTACATCTTTGTCACACTTTTTGAGGTGGCTGTGCCTTGTACTTCTTTGCTAGAAACATCCTTGTATAATGCATTGGGATGGAATTTCCAAAAGCACAGTTAAAGCTCTTAATATTTTCCTTCTTAACACATAAGATTTCCCCCAACATCCCTTAGAGACAAAAAGCCAAAATCGTATTTAGAAGATTGTTTTTTTCCTCCCCTCACTGCTCTGTCAACCCATCTGACTGTGGGGACCCCCATCCATCTTCCTTAAAGAACCAGGCTTCTGTCTTCACAAGTGGTTTTTAACTTAGCACAGTAGATAATTTTCTCTCTGGACATTATCTTAATCCTTAATTTGTGCTTAATGTTTTTAGTTAATGTCGGTTTGCAAGGCAGAAATAGAGACACAGATGTAGAGAATAAACGTATGGACACCAAGGGGGGAAAGTGGGGAGGGAGGGGGGCTGGGATAAACTGGGAGATTGGGACTGACATGTGTACACTAATATGTATAAAATAGATAACTAATAATAAGAACCTGCTGTATAAAAAAATAAATTAAATTTAATTTAAAAAAGGAAAATCATTTTTTAGTTAATGTCTTTATCAACATTATAAGTAGTATCTAGAGGTTAAATTGTAATATATATGAATATATCTAATTTGACAAATAATCTTTTATTTATAACTTCACCTACAGCAATCCATACTCATAAAAACATTTCCACAGCAAATCTATCAGGTACATAGTCATTACCAAGTCATGTGGCTAAAGAAAAAGTGTGTGTCTGTGTGTGGAGGAGCATCTAGGAAGTTAAAATTTCCTACCCAGTTCTCTACTTAACGTACCTTCCTCTTTTACTTGTTTTTCGGCATGCCTTTAACTAAAAGCCAGGGAACGCTATGAGTGGCATTAGCACTAATGAGTAATTTCATGAGGAAGGGTTTGTGAATTGTTTAAGTGAGTAGGTCATGTGGCTGCAAGTAAAACATTTGCAGAAAGGGTTTGCACTGGGTAATAACCAGGTAAGTTCCAGATTTCCTCGTCTTTGGAATGTGGCCAAATGAAGTCAATGGAAGATAAAATATTCCATGGTAAGAAGGGTTTGATCCCAGTCTGAACACTCAAGACTTGGCTGAGGAAGGTGGGCTGGGAAGTGGAAGAAGCGATTGGAGGAACGCGAGTTTAAAAGCATGGAGAACACTTTAGCGGTGCTTTTTCTGACAAGACCCCTCTCTCTAGGGGTCTAAGGTGTTTGTAGAGGTTCCTTGCTGGTTAAGGCTTTGGGGTCAAGGGCATGTATCACATGACCTCCTGGGCTCTTGTCATTGCTATGACCACCTCTTTAGGCTTTACTGTGAAGAGGGCATTTAATTAGAAACCACAGACACATTCTGCATGCTCTCCATAGCTCTGGGACTTTGTAGTGGGGCAGTCTCATTCTGTTTATCTTCAGCTTTAGGAGAGTTTGCTGTTGGGTGAGCTAGAGGGTAAAGTTCCTAAGGACAGGAATGCAAACACAACCCTCACTGAACTGCTTTATAAAGAACAGAGCACAGGGCTCTGGACCTCACTGATGACATTCACTGAGCCTCCATAAACTCCCTGTGACGTAGGTACCCTTCTTCTCTCCATTTTACAGATGAAAAGCTGAGGTCTAGAGGCAATAACTTACCTGAGTTAGTAAATGGCAGGGCTGGAGTTCAAACCTGGAAGTCTCCCTCCAGAGACCATATGCCTAACTACTGTGAGATTTGTTGAATTAATTTTAAATGCTTTGATAAAAGAGGAAACTGTTGCTGGGGGCAGAGGAAATGCTGTCTCTAGGATTGTCCTTAGAGTTCTAAGTATAGCCAGAAAACCTAGGGTTTCTCCCAGTGGAGGTGCATACTTGAGATAATTTTATTGTCTATTTTTAATTTTTAATAACATTTTTATTGTGAAATGTAACACACAGAAAAGTAAAACTGTTATGTAGTCACCATGCCTATGTAGGTAACACCATAGAACACTGCCACCCCCAGAAGAACTTGCATTCACCTTCCTGATAAATACTCGCTAGGAAACCACTCTCCTGGCAGCTACAGGAATCATTTCTTTGCTTTTATTCATAGTTCTATCAACCACATACTTGAGATAATTTTTATGATCCTTATAAGGATGGCTGGAAGTGTGGCTAAAATTTGAAACAATAAGCAGGAAAAGTTAATAATTTGTTATTGATTCAAATGGTAAATTTGAAAAGTTTCTGATGAAAGCACCCCTCCTCCTGCAAGCTCAAAAAACAAGCAAATGAAAAACCATAGGGTTTCTGAATTCCTTTTATTTTCTCTTTCCCACAATGCAACCAACAATTTGAATTCTTCTAAAGATTTTGAGTTAATTAATAGACATTTATATGTAGCCTTCAGGCATAGAGTACATGCTACTTGCTGGAGACTAAAAAGTAAAGATGAAATAAAGTCCTGGCACTGAGGGGCTGCTGTTCTGGTAGGACGAGAATAGGAGACAAGGCCAGCCTTTCATGGGACTGGCGTGGGAGTGCAGAGAACATGATGGAAATGGGTACAAAGGGGAATCAGAGAGCATTTCCTGGAGGAGTAAGCCTTGAGTGCCAATTTAAAGCAGGGATTAATTGTGACTTGACAGAACCAAACCTAATTTTGTTATTCTGGGACCCAATGGAGATGGGAAAAGGTATACTGAATATTGACCTAACAGAACAAATAATATCAAATTAGGAAAGAAAAAGAGCAGTGGTGCATGAACCAATGGTTCTTTTAGAGTTACCTGTGGAATCTATTAAAAGAAAAATACATGCTTTTTTTAGGGTATAGTCTTAACATAAGAATTATTTTGGTAGCAAGTGATAACTTAAATCAAATTGGCTTAAATAAATCAGAAAAAAAAAGTGGGGAGGGAAAGAGGAATTTATTGATTCACTTAACTGAAGTTTGGCATATCTAGAGTTAGGAGTTCAGGTGACTTGGTCTCTCTCCATCCCTCACTCTGCTTGTCTTTGTATGGGCTTGTTTAGGCAGACTCTGTCTAGAAGGTGGGAACGTGGCCCCAGAAACCCCATACTAACCCCATGAGCCTCTCAGCAGCCTTGGGTGACTCAGGTTCACTTGTTTGAGTCACTCCTATCACTGAGCATTCTGGAGGGATGGGACACTCTGATGGGCCAGATCTTGACCCAGTGAAGGAGGGGGTGGTACAGTCAGACCCACCAAGCTACGGGGATTGAAGTAGGGGAGGTACCTTAAAGGAAAAATACGGAGCTTCCCTGGTGGCGCAGTGGTTGAGAGTCCGCCTGCCGATGCAGGGGACACGGGTTCGTGCCCCGGTCCGGGAAGATCCCACATGCCGCGGAGCGGCTGGGCCCGTGAGCCATGGCCGCTGAGCCTGCGCGTCCGGAGCCTGTGCTCCGCAACGGGGAGAGGCCACAGCAGTGAGAGGCCCGCGTACCGCAAAAAAATAAAAAATAAATACGGTCCTATTATGACAAGGCAGAGCAAAAACCAACAGATGTTCACAGCAATAGTGCCTTTACTTTCTGTAATGTTCCCGTATGGTATTATGTTCTAACACAATATAATAAGTACAGTTGTGTGTGTATGTGTGTGTGTGTGTCCTTAAAATAGTTTTAAAGACCCCCGAGCCCTTCACATATGCTCTTTCCCCTGCCTGTAATGTCCCTTCTATGTTGACCTCCTGCTATAAGCTGGTTGATGTTCATGCATCCTTTGTGTCACTTTTTCAGGAAAGTTGACCTAGCAAACAGGCTAGTGCCTCTTTTAAATGCAGCCCTCAGTGCTTTGTTTTTGTGCACTTACTGGAAGTCTTGTTAGTTAATTTTCCACTAACATTTACTTAACTTTTTGTCTCCCTGACCGTTTTCAAGCTCCATGAGGACAGGAATGTAACTATGTCATTTATTGTTCATTGCCAGTGCTTAGCACCGTGCCTGGCAAAAGTGGGTACAAAAATATTGAATGAATATTGAATGAATAATAACCCAAATTAAATCTTAAAAGTCTGAAGTATTTGGCAAAAATTTAGAATAAAATTCACTAAGCTTTCTCCTTTATTATTATTATTATTATTACTATTTTTGTCAAAAGCATATCTGTCTAACAAATGAGCACCCCAAGGTTCTGGTACCCAAAAGACCTGAACTTCTGTTGAGAGTTACAGTAGTTCACTTTTTTTTTTTTGTGTGGTACCCGGGCCTCTCACTGTTGTGGCCTCCCCCGTTGCAGAGCACAGGCTCCGGACGCGCAGGCTCAGCGGCCATGGCTCACGGGCCCAGCCGCTCCGCAGCATGTGGGATCTTCCCGGACCGGGGCACGAACCCGTGTGCCCTGTATCGGCAGGCGGACTCTCAACCACTGCGCCACCAGGGAAGCCCGCAGTAGTTCATTTTTACTTATGGATATTACACATTTTATAACTAATCACACTTTTCTTATTTACTGGATTTCTAGGAAGGTAAAGAGCCAAATTTTCTGAGTTCTTTTAAAGATTTTATCCTCTACTTTGGTAAACTTAACTCAAATACCCTTCAAGCACAAGTGAGGTATATGTAAATAAACAATAAGAAGTGATAGTTTTCACTCTGAAATTAAATTTAAAATTAGAACAGATAATTTGTTCCCCACGATTATCTTTGTTAAACCCACGGTAGACATTTGAGAAAAGTTGAGAGTTAAATTCTTTCATATGATCTCTTCCTACACTGGAACTTGAGAAATTATAAAGCTATATAGTTCTAATTACCAGAAGCAAAGCTGAGTTCATTTATGGTGGATTAACCTCTGTTGAGATCACCTCCCCTTTGCTTTCACAATATTTGCTACTAGGAGATTTATTTCACTTAGTTTGGCTCACATCTGCCTCACATCGAAGTCTTGGATGCTGATAAAGCCATGAGGAATCTAAGAAAGGAGTTCTCCAAGAAAATGTGAATAACAGCACAGCTGGCTGGCCATCTCCTCTTTCCCCTAGGGCTCCTTAGTTAGCCACATTTCCAGAACACTTATGCGAAATGGAGGTAAAGAAGGTGTGTCTCATGGATGTACATACCAAAATTTCCCCCACTGTAGGGTGATGTGATAGCAATGCACTTCTTCAAGAGCTGGGGTCCCAAACGTATATTATCAGAATCAAGCATGATTGATTCTAATAATCCCTAAATTTCTCTAAATCTGCCTCAGAACTTTGAGGAGTAAGAGCAGGGAAAGTGTGTTTCTTGAAGATTCTGACTAATCATGAAGTCTTTCATGAAAGCATCATATTGAAACAATGTGCTTCTTTCGCTGTGTTTATGGAGAAGCCTTATATACAAAATTTTCCTAATTCTATTTCTGTACTATTTTTAAATTACAATATTAAATTAAGTCAATCAGTTTTATTGAGATACTTTTTGCCTTGATGATTATTCTGGCTAGCAAACCAGTCTGTTTAGTTTTGTGAAGAATAAAATAGTTCTGTTCAGAGTAGATGGGCAGTAATGTTCAGGGTTAGTTAAGGAAGAAAGAGGTTTTTCTCCCTCCCACACCTCTTTTTAACCCATGGTCTAAAAGTTGAATACATTTAACAGACTCAAGCAAGACTTGACCTCAAATAATCTTTACGGTGTCTTTAATAAGATAAGTATAAGTGAATGGAAACATGTGGAATTAATTTTCAAGAAAATAGATCTTGATTCTAAATTAAGAGCAGAGTATTTGAAAAAATACATCCTAGATTTCAACAGGTTTAAAATGTCTGGGAGCAAAAGTACAAGATGTTTCCTGAACTAGAATCCCTTTCCTACTTTTGATTATACCGAGTATGCCTTCTCTCACCCTCCTTGTCTATTGCCCAAATTTCAAAGGAAAGAATGGACAATATGATGGGGCAAGACTGTGTCAACATAGTATCTAAGCAATGGGATGAAACTAGTGAGAAATTTGTAAAAGCTTTTCTGGCATTTTAAAGAGGTAAAACAAATTAAAGAAGCTGGTGGTGGTGGTTGAGTACTGGGATGGGATTTCTAAGTGCTTGTCTGTTTCTTGGGTTCTGAGTCTGCTGCTTAACTTCTCTTTGTTTCATGGAAGCCAAAGGACTTTTTAAATTTGGATAAATTCCATGAGAAGAGAAGATGATAATTGGCTTTCCCTGTTGTTTGACTTCAGAGAAAATAGTAATAGAAGCTTTACAGATGGGAACCATAACCCAAGAAATTTTAAAACAATAAAAAACCCTTATTAATGGTTAGCTTCTTTATAGAATATAGCAGGCTGTACTCCTCACTACTTTCTAAACTATTGTCATTGATTATCCCCACCTGCTACAATTGCTGCTCCTAGTCAATTTACCAAATTGTCTTTATAATTTCTCCTCTTTCCTAGATGTTTTCTTATTTGATGTAAGATGTGAAGAAGTACTACAGTTAGATGCAAATTCTGATAACAACTTGGGAAATTATTTATTTATTATTATTTTTTAACAACTTCATTGGAGTGTAATTGTTGTACAATGGTGTATTAGTTTCTGCTGTATAACAAAGTGAATCACCTATACATATACATATATCCCCATATCTCCTCCCTCTTGCATCTCCCTCCCTCTCACCCTCCCTATCCCACCCCTCTAGGTGGTCACAAAGCACCGAGCTGATCTCCCTGTGCTATGTGACTGCTTCCCACTAGCTATCTCTTTTACATTTGGTAGTGTATATATGTCCATGCCACTCTCTCATTTCATCCCAGCTTACCTTTCCATCTCCCCATGTCCTCAAGTCCATTCTCTACATCTGCGTCTTTATCCCTGTCCTTCCCCTAGTTCTTCATAACCATTTTACTTTTTAGATTCCACATATATGTGTTAGCATACAGTATTTCTTTTTCTCTTTCTGACTTACTTCACTCTGTATGACAGTCTCTAGGTCCATCCACGTCACTACAAATAACTCAATTTTTTTTTCATTTCTTTTTATGGCTGAATAATATTCCATTCTGTATATGTGTCACATCTTCTTTATCCATCCATCTATCGATGGACACTTAGGTTGGTTCCAGGTCCTGGCTATTGTAAATAGTGCTGCAATGAATATTGTGGTACCTGACTCTTTTTGAATTATGGTTTTCTCAGAGTATATGCCCAGTAGTGGGATTGCTAGGGCATATGGTAGTTCTATTAGTAGTTTTTTAAGGAACCTCCATAGTGGCTGTATCAATTTACATTCCCACCAACAGTGCAAGAGGATTCCCTTTTCTCCACACCCTCTCCAGCATTTACTGTTTGTAGATTTCTTGATGATGGCCACTCTGACCAGTGTGAGGTGATACCTCGCTGTAGTTTTTTGGGGTTTTTTTTGCGGTACGCGGGCCTCTCACTATTGCGGCCTCTCCCATTGCAGAGCACAGGGTCTTGACACGCAGGCTCAGTGACCATGGCTCACAGGCTCAGCCGCTCCGCGGCATGTGGGATCTTCCCAGACTGGGGCACAAACCCCTGTCCCCTGCATTGGCAGGCACACTCTCAACCACTGTGCCACCAGGGAAGCCCCTCACTGTAGTTTTGATTTGCATTTCCCTGATGATTAGTGATGTTGAGCATCCTTTCATGCATTTGTTGGCAATCTGTATATCTTCTTTGGAGAGAGGTCTGTTTAGGTTTTCTGCCCATTTTTGGATTGGATTGTTTGTTTTTTTTATATTGAGCTGCATGAACTGCTTGTGTATTTTGGAGATTAATCCTTTGTCAGTTGCTTCATTTGCAAATATTTTCTCCCATTCTGAGGGTTGTCTTTTCGTCTTGTTTATGGTTTCCTTTGCTGTGCAAAAGCTTTTAAGTTTCATTAGGTCCCATTTGTTTATTTTTGTTTTTATTTCCATTTCTCTAGGAGATGGGTCCAAAAGGATCTTGCTGTGATTTATGTCATAGAGTGTTCTGCCTATGTTTTCCTCTACGAGTTTGATAGTGTCTGGCCTTACATTAAGGTCTTGAATCCATTTTGAGTTTATTTTCGTGTATGGTGTTAGGAAGTGTTCTAATTTCATTCTTTTACATGTAGCTGTCCAGTTTTCCCAGCACCAATTATTGAAGAGGCTGTATTTTCTCCATTGTATATTTTTGCCTCCTTTATCAAAGATAAGGTGACCATACGTGTGTGGGTTTATCTCTGGCTTTCTATCCTGTTCCATATATTTCTGTTTTTGTGCCAGTACCATACTGTCTTGATTACTGAAACTTTGTAGTATAGTCTGAAGTCAGGGAGCCTGATTCCTCCAGCTCCATTTTTCTTTCTCAAGATTGCTTTGGCTATTTGGGGTCTTTTTTGTTTCCATATAAATTGTGAAATATTTTGTTCTAGTTCTGTGAAAAATGCCATTGGTAGTTTGATACAGATTGCATTGAATCTATAGATTGCTTTGGGTAGTATAGTCATTTTCATAATGTTCATTCTTCCAATCCAAGAACATGATATCTCTCTCCATCTGTTTGTATCATCTTTCGTGTCTTTCATCAGTGTCTTATAGTTTTCTGCATACAGGTCTTTTGTCTCCTTAGGTAGGTTTATTCCTAGGTATTTTATTCTTTTCATTGCAGTGGTAAATGAGAGTGTTTCCTTAAATTCTCTTTCAGATTTTTCATCATTAGTGTATAGGAATGCAAGAGATTTCTGTGCCTTAATTTTTTTCCTGCTACTTTACCAGATTCATTGATCAGCTCTAGTAGTTTTCTGGTAGCATCTTTAGGCTTCTCTATGTATAGTATCATGTCATCTGCAAACAGTGACAGTTTTACTTCTTCTTTTCTGATTTGGATTCCTTTTATTTCTTTTTCTTCTCTGATTGCTGTGGCTAAAACTTCCAAAACTATGTTGAATAATAGTGGTGAGACTGGGCAACCTTGTCTTGTTCCTGATCTTAGTGGAAATGGTTTCAGTTTTTCACCATTGAGAACTATGTAGGCTGTGGGTTTGTCATATATGGCCTTTATTATATTGAGGTAAGTTCCCTCTATGCTTACTTTCTGGAAGGTTTTTATCATAAATCGGTGTTGAATTTTGTCAAAAGCTTTTTCTGCATCTATTGATTTGCATATATTGAAGAATCCTTGCATTCCTGGAATAAACCCCACTTGATCATAGTGTATGATCCTTTTAATGTGCTGTTGGATTCTGTTTGCTAGTATTTTGTTGAGGATTTTTGCATCTATATTCATCAGAGATATTGGCCCATAGTTTTCTTTTTTTGTGACATCTTTGTCTGTATTTAGTATCAGGGTGATGGTGGTCTCGCAGAATGAGTTTGGAAATGTTCCTCCCTCTGCTATATTTTGGAAGAGTTTAAGAAGGATAGCTGTTAGGTCTTCTCTAAATGTTTGATAGAATTCACCTGTGAAGCCATCTGGTTTTGGGCTTTTGTTTGTTGGAAGATTTTTAATCACAGTTTCAATTTCAGTGCTTCTGATTGGTCTGTATATATTTTCTATTTCTTCCTGGTTCACTCTCAGAAGGTTGTGCTTTTCTAAGAATTTGTCCATTCTTTTGGCATAGAGTTGCTTGTAGTTATCTCTCATGATCCTTTGTATTTCTGCAGTGTCAGTTGTTACTTCTCCTTTTTCATTTCTAATTCTGTTGATTTGAGTCTTCTCCCTTTTTCTCTTGATGAGTCTGGCTAATGGTTTATCAATTTTATTTATCTTCTCAAAGAACCAGCTTTTAGTTTTATTGATCTTTGCTATTGTTTCCTTCACTTCTTTTTCATTTATTTCTTTTTTTTTTTTTTTTTTTTTATAAAATTTTTTTTTTTAATTAATTAATTAATTTTTGGCTGTGTTGGGTCTTCGTTTCTGTGTGAGGGCTTTCTCTAGTTGCGGCAAGCGGGCCTCTCACTGTCGCGGCCTCTCTCGTTGTGGAGCACAGGCTCCAGACGTGCAGGCTCAGTAGTTGTGGCACACGGGCCCAGCTGCTCCGCGGCATGCGGGATCTTCCCAGACCAGGGCCCGAACCCGTGTCCCCTGCATTGGCAAGCGGATTCTCAACCACTGTGCCACCAGGGAAGCCCTTCATTTATTTCTGATCTGATCTTTATGATTTCTTTCCTTCTGCTCACTTTGAGATTTCTTTATTCTTCTTTCTCTAATTGCTTTAAGTGTAAGTTTAGGTTGTTTATTTGAGATGTTTCTTGTTTTTTGAGGTAGGATTATATTGCTGTAAACTTACTTCTAAGAACTGCTTTTGCTGCATCCCATAGGTTTTGAGTCATCTTGTTTTCATTGTCATTTGTTTCTAGGTATTTTTTTATTTTCTGTTTGATTTCTTCAGTGATCTCTTGGTTATTTAGTAGTGTATTGTTTAGCCTTCATTTGTTTTTATTTTTTATAGATTTTTTTTCCTGTAACTGATATCTAGTCTCATAGCGTTCTGGTCAGAAGAGATACTTGATACGATTTCAATTTTCTTAAATTTACCAAAGCTTGATTTGTGACCCAAGATATAAGCTATCCTGGAGAACGTTCCATGAGCACTTGAGAAGAAAGTGTATTCTGTTGTTTTTGGATGGAATGTACTATAAATATCAATTAAGTCCATCCTGTTTAATGTATCATTCAAAGCTTGTGTTTCCTTATTTATTTTCATTTTGGATGATCTGTTCATTGGTGAAAATGGGATGTTAAAGTTCCCTACTATTATTGTGTTACTGTCGATTTCCTCTTTTATGGCTGTTAGCATTTGCCTTATATATTGAGGTGCTCCTATGTTGGGTGCATAAATATTTACAATTGTTATATCTTCTTCATGGATCGATCCCTTGATCATGATGTAGTGTTCTTCTTTGTCTCTTGTAATAGTCTTTATTTTAAAGTCTATTTTGTCTGATATGAGAATCGCTACTCCAGCTTTCTTTTCATTTCCATTTGCAGTTTGTAACTTTTTCCATCCCCTCACTTTCAGTCTGTATGTGTCCCTAGGTCTGAAGTGGGTCTCTAGTACACAGCATATATACAGGTCTTGTTTTTCTATCCATTCAGCCAGTCTATGTCTTTTGGTGGGAGCATTTAATCCATTTACATTTAAGGTAATTATCAATAGGTATGTTCCTATTATAATTTTCTTAATTGTTTTGGGTTTGTTATTGTAGGTATTTTCCTTCTCTTGTTTTTCCTGCCTAGAGAAGTTCCTTTTAGCATTTTTTGTAAAGCTGGTTGGGTGGTGCTGAATTCTCTTAGCTTTAGCTTGTCTGTAAAGGTTTTATTTTCTCTGTCGAATCTGAATGAGATCCTTGCTGGGTAGAGTAATCTTGGTTGTAGGTTTTTCCCTTTCATCACTTTAAATATGTCTTGCCATTGCCTTATGGGTTACAGACTTTCTGCCAAAAGATCAGCTTTTAACCTTATGGAGATTCACTTGAAAGTTATTTGTTGCTTTTCCCTTACTGTTTTTAATATTTTTTCTTTGTATTTAAGTTTTGATAGTTTGATTAATATGTGCCTTGGCATGTTTCTCCTTGGATTTCTCCTGTATGGGACTCTCTGTGCTTCCTGGACTTGATTGATTATTTCCTTTCCCATATTAGAGAAGTTTTCCAGTATAATCTCTTCAAATATTTTCTCAGCCCCCCTTTTTTTTACTCTTCTACTTCTGGGACTCCTATAATTTGAATGTTGGTGCATTTAATGTTGTCTCAGAAGTCTCTGAGACTCCATTCTTTTTTCTTTATTCTGGTCTGCAGAAGTTATTTCCACTATTTAATCTTCCAGGTCACTTATCCGTTCTTCTGCCTCAGTTATTCTGCTATTGATTCCTTCTAGAGAATGTTTTATTTCATTTATTGTGTTGTTCATCATTGTTTGTTTGTGCTTTAGTTCTTCTAGATCCTTGTTAAATATTTCTTGTATTTTCTCCATTCTATTTCCAAGATTTTAGATCATCTTTACTACCGTAACTCTGAATCCTTTTTTAGGTAGACTTCCTATTTCCTCTTCACTTGTTTGGTCTGGTGGGTTTTTGCCTTGTTCCTTCATCTGCTGTGTATTTCTCTGTCCTCTCATTTTGCTTAACATACTGTGTTTGGTGTCTCCTTTTCGCAGGCTGCAGGTTTGTAATTCCTGTTGTTTTTGGTGTCTGCTCCCCGTGGGTAAGGTTGGTTCAGTGGGTTTTGTAGGCTTCCTGGTGGAGGGGACTGGTGCCTGTGTTCTGTTGAATGAGGCTGGATCTTGTCTTTCTGGTGGGCAGGACCACATACAGTGGTGTGTTTTGGGCTGTCTGTGAACTTATTATGATTTTAGGCAGCCTCTCTGCTAATGGGTGAGGTTGTGTTCCTGTCTTGTTAGTTGTTTGGCATAGGGTATCCAGTACTGTAGCTTGCTGGTTGTTGAGGGAGCTGGGTCTTAACGTTGAGATGGGGATATCTGGGAGAGATTTCGCTGTTTGATATTACATGGGGCAAGGATGTCTCTGGTGGACCACTGTCTTGAACTCAGCTCTCCCTCAGAGGGAGAGTCTGACACCCAGCCAGAGCAGCAAGACTCTGTCTGTCACACAGCTCTGAAGAAAGAAAGAAAGAAAGAAAGAAAGAAAGAAAGAAAGAAAGAAAGAAAGAAAGAAAGAAAGAAAGAAAGAAAGAAAGAAAGAAAGAAAGAAAGAAAGAAAAGAAATAGTTATTAAAATAAAAAAAATTTAAATATTAATAAAAATTAAAAAATAATAAAATAAAAGAAAGAAAGAAAGAAGAGAACAACCAAACTAAAAAATAAATCCATCAATTATAACAAGTGCTAAAAACTATACTAAAAACAACAACAACAAAAAAAAAAACAGACAGACAAAATCCTAGGACAAATGGTAAAAGCAAAGCTATACAGACAAGATCACACAAAGAAGCATACACATACACACTCACAAAAAGAGAAAAAGGAAAAAATATATATAAATAAAAATAAAAAGGAAGACAGCAACCAAATCAATAAACAAATCTACCAAATGTAATAAGCTGTAAATACTAAACGAAGATAAACATAAAACCAGAAACAAATTAGATGCAGGAAGAAAACCCCAAGTCTACAGTTGCTCCCAAAGTCCACTGCCTCAATTTTGGGATGATTTGTTGTCTATTCAGGTATCCCACAGATGCAGGGTACATCAAATTGACTGTGGAGATTTAATCCGCTGGTCCTTAGGCTACATGGAGAAATTTCCCTTTCTTTTCTTTGTTAGCATAGCTCCTGGGGTTCAGCTTTGGATTTGGCCAAACCTCTGCATAGCTCGCCCTCTTGCATCTGTTCTTCACCCAGACAGGACAGGGTTAAAGTAGCAGCTGATTAGGGGGCTCTGGCTCACTCAGTCTGGGGGAAGGGAGGGGTACAGAATGTGGTGTGAGCCTATGGCGGCAGAGGCTGGCATGACGTTGCAACAGCCTGAGGCACACCATGTGTTCTCCCAGGGAAGTTGTCCCTGGATCACAGGACCCTGGCAGTGGCGGGCTGCACAGGGTCCCAGGAAGGGAGGTGTGGATAGTGACCTGTGCTTGCACACAGGCTTTTTGGTGGCTGCAGCAGCAGCGTTAGCATTTCATGTCCCACTCTGGGGTCTGCGCTGATAGTTGTGGCTCGCGCCCATTACTGGAGCTCATTTAGGTGCTGTTCTGAATCACCTCTCCTCATGCACCCCAAAACAATGGTCTCTTGCCTCCTAGGCAGGTCCAGACTTTTTCCTGGACTCCCTCCCGGCTAGCTGTGGCACACTAGCCCCCTTCAGGCTGTGCTCACACAGCCATCCCCGGTCCTCTCCCTGTGATCTGACTTCCAGAGACTGAGCCTCAGCTCCCAGCCCCCACCTGCCCCAGCGGGTGAGCAGACAAGCCTCTCAGGCTGGTGAGTGTTGGTCGGCACCAATCCTCTTTGTGGGAATCTCTCTGCTTTGCCCTCTGCACCCCTGTTGCTGCACTCTCCTCCATGGCTCCAAAGCTTCCCCCCCACTCCAGCCCCTCTCCACCAGTGAAGGGGCTTCCTAGTGTGTGGAAACCTTTCCTCCTTCACAGCTCCCTCCCACTGGTTTAGGTCCCATCCCTCTTCTTTTGTCTCCAGTTTTCCTTTTTTCTTTTGCCCTACCCAGGTACATGGGGGTTTTCTTGCCTTTTGGGAAGTCTGAGGTCTTCTGCCAGTGTTCAGTAGGTGTTCTATAGGAGCTGTTCCACATGTAGATGTATTTTTGATGTATTTGTGGAGAGGGAGGTGATCTCCACATCTCCCTCCTCCACCAGCTTGAAGGTCCCCATGAACTTGGAAATTTTAAAGCTGAAATTTAAATTAACTATAATGACAAATTGTCAATGACTATAAGCACATTCTTCACCAGAGGATTTTGTATACTCAGCTTGAAAATTTGGGCATCAGGTGATATTATGTAGCTGTAGCAGACATACCCTAAGGTGACCCCCAATGAGGTCACAATGACCTCCTTGTATAACATAATCCCCTCCCACTGAATGCAGAGGGAACTTGTTATTTGCTTGCAGCCAGTGACAAAGGTAATTGGTGTCACTCCCATAATATGTTTAGTTGGATAAAACTCTCTCAGGAGCCTGAGTAAGTGAGATTCTCCTGTGGGCTTGAAGAAGTAAGATGCCACGTTGTCTGAGGACATGTAAGAGGGCCACATGGGAGAGAATGTGAGTGGCCTCTAGGATCTGAGGGCAACCTCCTGTCAGCAACTTGTAAGAAGCTGAGGCCTTTAGTCACAGTGCAAGAAAATGAATTATGCCAACAATCTGAGTGAGCTTGAAGGTGGAATCTTCCCAAGTTGAGCCTCCAGATGAGAACACAGCCCAACATTGAATTGGAGCCTTGTGAGATGCTGAGCAGAGGAGCCAGTTAAGCTGTGCTTGGAATCCTGCCCACAGCAACTGTGATATAAGTGTCTGTTGTTCAAAGCCACTATGTTGATGGAAATTTGTTATGCAGGATAGAAAACTAATATCGCAGTTGACTTGCTCTAGCTACTCCTTCCCAGGGTAGGCTGTTCTACTCTCTCTCCCTTAATGGTCCCAGATGACCTCAAAGCCTCCTTGGAAAGGTGCAAAAAATAGAGAGGTAGCAAAAGAGAAATGAATAACTTATCAAATTAGCTTGCCACAAATAGAAGTAATACTGTTAGCAGGATTTTCTTGAAAGTGGAACAGACATTTAATAAGAGAAATTTCTTAAGAAGCTGTGAAATAACTATGTTATACTGACTTTAGGTAATGAAGTTTGAGATAAATGCTAGAAGTCAGTTGTCCGAGAAATTAAGATTTGGAAAGTTAAAACATTTTTGGAAAATCAATATATACTCTATGTGGGGGAAGTTATAAGCCCAATTAAATATACTAACACCCAGTACATGATGGTTCTCAGTGATGAGGACTATTTTTCTTTCATAAATCACCTTCTTACTCTTCTAACCACAGAGTATTTATTTCATGGGTATCCATGGAACACAGGTGACTGCTGATTACATTTTAAAATCTGTTGAGTTTGACTTTGGTTCCCTTGGAGTCAGCTATTCTGTATTCTACTTTATTTTAATCAACCTTTGAAAGCCTTTTTACATTCTCCTTTCCCTTCCCACCAAACTCAGCTCTGATCATGTTTTCTGGTAACAGTAATAAAGGTCTTTAAGTAAATGTTTATATTTCTCAGAACAATCTGCACTTTAAGCTTTCTCTAATTCATTCATTCAATCATCTGATGCATATTTTATTGAGTAATTTCTACATGTCAATCAATACATTAGATGCTTGAAACACATAATGGTGGCAAAACAGACTTTGTTCTTGTTTTGTTTAACATCTAGTAAAGAATAGGGACATTAATCAAACAATCCCAGGAAATCTAGCCACAAACCAGACGGGGTTAGTGTATGTTTGAGGTTAGTCTTGTCTACCACATTGATATTCTAACATCTCTTGGCCAAGAGATACCTACTTTTGCTCCAAAGAGACCTACTTTTGGAAAGATACACATATATTGCAATGACTTCATGATTAGTGGGTACTTAAAAAGAGACTATTGTTCTTCCTAGAACCCTGGCATCTACTTTCTGAGCATTTCAGAAATATTAGCAATGAAAACATGCTTTATCTGTTACAGGGAACAGGTGCTGAGCAGCAGAAAATGGGAGCTAACTTGATAGCTTTATGTAAGAGAGTGAGCAGCAACCCCTTTGGTATCAACAGGAGCCCAGTTCTATTGGAAGGAAATGTTCTTGGGGGCAGGCTAGGTTGCTCATTGGTTAATGATGTCTGAAATCTGTTTTGAAAAGACTAAAGGAATCTGTCAACTACCAGAGCTTGGGGCACAGTGATGATGAGAGGAAGAAGGGAAATGAAAACAGTATCTATAGCTTATCTACAGAGCCCAAGATGTGTAAGAAAATTATTGAGAGGATGAAGGTCTGACATGTCCCATATTTCTCTTCATATTTTTTATTTTCTTTTAACATCTTTCCATTTCCATTCCCACTCTCTCACAAATGCCTTCATTATATCCCTATATGTTTTTGCTCTTTTTTGTTCCTTACTTCCCCTTTTAATACCTTTGGGATAGTCTGTTCACAAACTGAAGTTAGTGGGTAATTGAACAACTAACCTACTGAATCCAGGGCTCTTTGGTGTGTAAAAAAGTGTGGGAAATTCTGAACATGCATCATCAGACACTTTTTTGACATGTTTTTAAAAGAATACATAAGAAGTAAAAATGAAATAATTACGTTACACATAATTCATTCTCTATCCCATACTGTTTATGTTTGAACTATTTGTCCAACTTGTATTTCTATGCCACTGGAAAAGAGTACAACATCAACATTTAATACACAGGAACACATTTAATATAGAGGAATTCAAGTTTATTGAATATTTACTGTGTGAAAGGTGATAAGTACATTCCTCGTAAGTAAAGCCAATTACTATAAGTTTCAAAATCTTTTTAGAAGAAAATTCTTAGAGGAAAAGTAGTCTATTTTTTAATTCAAATGACACATATAACTGTGGAAATGTTAGAGGTAGAAAGTGATATTATGTTTCAAGGTGCTCCCTTCTAAAGTTCATTGGAATCTTGAATCTGAGAAACACAATAGAATTTTTAAAATCTACAACCGAGATTCAGTCAACCAGTATTTATATGCTTTGCAACAAGAAAGTCACAGACACACACTCTGTGGTGGGTAGGGTGAGAAGGCACCACTTGTGCTCCCTTGGAAGTCACAATCCACTAGAGCTGATGGGACTGACATATGGAAAAGAAAACTGCAAGGCAGAATATGATAAATGCTACAAGAAAGGTACAAATTGAGTGCTGGACGTCCCAACAAAGGAGAACTTCCTTCTACTGTTAGTGTCTGAACAGAGGAAGCATCTGAGCCTGGACTTGAATAGTGAATAGGCAGAGTTGTGTATGCAGAGAGCATACCAGCAGTCATGGAGAACGTGAGTGTGGACCTCTTTGGGGAAAAGAGAATATTCCAAGCTTCCATGAGAGGCTGAGGCCAGATCACTGAAGACCTCCTTGAATGCCAGGGTACAGAGGTTGGGTTTTGCTTGCTACACCATACAGATTCAATGCAGGTCATCAGAGGAATGGTAGGGCAAGAGCTGTGACTGAGAAACGTGATTGTGGAAGCCACATTTATGACAGGAGCAGGGAAGAAATGTGGAGATAGGAGGCCAGTTAGGAGGCAACTACCAGAGTCAGGGAGAGAGTTGACATGGTGACAGCAATGATGGAGAGAGTGGATGCAATACAAATGAACTTATTTGCAAAACAGAAACAGACTCACAGACGCAGAAAACAAATTTAAGTTTACCAAAGCGGGAGAAGCAGGGGGGAGGGATAAATTAGGAGTTTGGGATTAACATATACACACTTCTATATATACAATAGACAACAAACAAGGACCTACTATATAGCACAGGGAACTATATTCAATTTCTTGTTATAATCTACAATGAAAAAGAATCTGAAAAAGAATATATGTATGTATATATACATATATATATAACTGAATTATTTGCTCTACACGTGAAACTAACACAATATTGTAAATCAACTATAGTTAAAAAAAAGAGAGAGATCTGGGAAAAGAGATCCACAGGACTTGGCACCTGAGGAGACTGAGGAAGAAGACTGAAGGAGTTGAGGGTGGTCAATAAAAGAGGTGTATCTATTGGGTACGTGATTTCAGTTTTGGTTAATAAAATAATTGGATTTTATTTTTTTTTAGGAAAATATAAATTTTTATTATGATTTAAAAAGAGATAGGATAACATTATATTCCTAATGTTTCACTTACAGAAGGAAGTGCCAAGTTAGAATTCCACAATAAGCACTGTGGGTGACGTCATGATATGTTTATTTATGAGACACCTAGAAATCAAGCAGAATACCATTTTTTGGGGGTCCCCTCCCTGAGCCAGCTGTCTCCCCTCCATCCTTTAGATCTCAGTTCAAAGGGCTCATCCTCAGAGACTGCCTCATCCAAGTGGATCTGACTGTTCTTGAGGTGTAGCTTCATTCCTGCACCTGTAACTTCTTTTATGGAATTTGTCATGCTTTGTATTATATGTATATATAGTTATATGCTTATTATCTAACTTTCTACCGAATGCTTTAGAGCAAGAACTTTCATTATCCTTTAATTAATTATTTTTAAAAGTATCACCAATATATGCTCAAAACATATCTTATGCTAGCACAGAGTAGAATAAATGAATACTAAGTAGGTGTGGTCATACTAACCAAGGAAACATTTGCAGCTTATTGAAAGTTTCACACAACAGGGGGAATCAGGTGGGTGTTGCGGGATAACTAGAGAGCGACCATGAAGAAGAGTATTTCATGTTCATGAGGGTACTGAGCAAAATATTTTTTTCTGGCATCTGCTCCCGTTCGAACTCACTGCACGCATATAGACCGTTCTTTTATTGAGTCAAATGAAATTCTTCTAGTGAGTGAATGATCTCTCACTCTTTTTCCTTCCCTGCCCTTCAAAGAGAGTAGGGAAACCATGACAGTGCTCAGTATCAGTTCTTGCCAAGGTTGGGACAAAGAAGAGTTCTTCACCGGTAGGCAGAAGACTCTGAGGAACTATGGAGCTATTGAAAGAGGCTGCAACCCACATACACCCTCAGGATTGTCTGCACACCATATGCATTCAATAATATGTACCCATTAGCAGATGTTGCGGTTAATAAATTAAAACACATGTAAAATATCTTCTCAATCAAGAGGTATTTTAAAAGACTGGCCCAGGCACTGCATCGTACCACTTAGGGTGAATTTTGACTGTGTGACTTTGGGCAGTTATTTAAAATTCAGCTTTATGAGAAAATGCCAAATTATTCTCCAAAGTGGTTGCACCTGTTTCCCTCCCCCCAGCAGTGAATGAGAGCCCTCCTTGCTCCTCATCTGTTCAATCTTTTTAAATTTTTGCTAAACCTGTGTGCACAAAATGGTATCTCACTGTGGCTTTAATTCTAATGAAGTTGTAATATATTTCATTATGTATTTTTATATATTTTGTATATTTATTAGACATCTAGATTTTCTCACCTGTGAAATGCTTGTTTGTGACTTGGGCCTATTTTCAACTGAGTTATTTATCTCTCACTGATTTTTATGCATTTGAAAATATTTTTGGCACGTATCTTTCTCTCTTCTGCTTGGTTGTATGTGTTGTGAAAACTTTTCTCAATTTGCTGCTGGTTTTGGGGGTTTTTTTTTTCCACTCTATTTGTGGTGTCTTTTGATGAAAAAAGGTTGTTAATTTTTCCTTGGCCCAATTCATCAAACTTTTCCTCTGCATAGTTTGAGTGTTAAGAAATCTTTTCTCTCCCCAGGTCATAAATGTATTCTCCTTTTTTTTTTTTCCTTCTAAAAATTTGAAACATTTGCCTTCCATATTTAACTTTTAATGATTCTAACAGAATAAGTTTTGTATACTTACCTTTATCATCAAGTGGGTTTTTTTTTGTTTTTTGTTTTGTGGTATGCGGGCCTCACTGTTGTGGCCTCTCCCGTTGCGGAGCACAGGCTCCAGACGCGCAGGCTCAGCGGCCGTGGCTCACGGGCCCAGCCGCTCCGCGGCACGTGGGATCCTCCCGGACCGGGGCACGAACCCGTGTCCCCTGCATCGGCAGGCGGACTCTCAACCACTGCGCCACCAGGGAAGCCCTATCATCAAGTGTTTTGATGCTTATGCAGCAGGCACCCTATAGCTCCCAAATGCCACCATTTAAGTTGAGGTACATTACCACAGATCTGCCCAAATACGGTAACTGTACAAGTAAGAACTACCAACTTTTCATCCTGGAATAGACTTGCAAGCTCAGTCCCAAAAGGCAACTGTGTGACTTCTTAGAAAGCACCAACTCAGTTTTTCAAGTATTTTTAAAGTTGCATGATAATTTTGTATTTCAAGCTACAGTCTCAAAACTGTGAGTGTTTTCAGTCCCTAGGTAGCTAACTTGATCTTCTCTGAGCTGGAAGAAAATGTTTTGTGACCATGTGGGATAAAGGGACTGACTAGGGGCAATGCCATGAAAAACATCATCTAGAAACGTTAGACATCAGTAAAAGTAGCCAATGTTGCTGATGAGTAGTAGCTTCTGTTTAAAAGATTTACTGTTGGGTTGTTCTTAGTGACTACAAATTTTAGCAAATCCAACTTCTAGAGGTCTCATTTTATACATTAAAAATCTCTGTGTACATAACGTAAGAAGAAATATATTCATAAAAAATATCTGGGGCTTACCAGGTGGCACAGTGGTTGAGAGTCCGCCTGCCGATGCAGGGGACACGGGTTCGTGCCCCGGTCCGGGAAGATCCCACGTGCCGCGGAGCGGCTGGGCCCGTGAGCCATGGCCGCTGAGCCGGCGAGTCCGGAGCCTGTGCTCTGCAACGGGAGAGACCACAGCAATGAGAGGCCCTTATACCGCAAAAAAAAAAAAATCTGAAATTTTATGTCTTTGTTCTCCCTAAAATGCCTAGCTAAGAAATTCTCAATGCTTTTTCCCTGAAAGATATCAGGACAATTTTTTAGAAATGTCTAGTCTCAATGGAAAACTCTGGAAAATGCCTTTAATTTTTTTCCAATATAATTTTTCTGTAAGGAACAGTTAAATATCTGATTATTTTCTGTTGTTTTCTTAGGGAATAAAAGAAGATCTAAATCATATTGACCAACACTAGTATCCCTTGGATTAAATTAGAATGAAATTATTCAAATCATGTATAGGTGTTGGTCTCTCATGTCATATCTGAGTAAAATTAAATGATAAAATTGCATCACAGCAGAAACCTGCCCCTATGAAGATCTAGGACAATCTCATAGAGAATTAATGATTCGATTTCCAGAAGTGGATTTAAGGTAGACTGGCTATTAAAGCAGTGCCTTTGAGAGCGTGCCTTTGTTATTTTCTTGGGCATTTAGAACTATGGTTTGGAGATAGCAATAGAGTCTGGTTGAATCAATAAGGGATAGTAAATACTTAAGTATGTCAGAATAAAAAGAGGTAAAGTCGTTAAGCTTAATCCTGGGTAATAACCATCGGCACCACTGGCCTGCTTTTGAACTGAGAACACACCTGCTTCCCTTTGCATCCTTTGCCAGAATGTGTGTAACACTTCGAGCTGGGATTTCAAGGACAGTCAATACAGATTACTGCAGAATCTCATTTATACAACACCCTGGGTGTTCTGAGAAGAACCTGGGAAATCTATGCTATAGTTTATAGACCAACAGGACTTCCATATTAGGCTTTGCCTTGGCTCCGGCCATGACATGAGCCCCTGTTGCATAATCCCTTTTGATGGAGGGGTACCTCTTGCAATGAAAGTCAAATGTATTATTTTGGCTATTCAGTCTTCCCAGCTGCCACATATTTTATGTCGAATAGGCAGCTGGTTACAGCTGCCTGGAGATGGTTTTATCCATTAGAGTCTTTTGGTGAAGGCTGGTGCTTCTCGAAACGTAGATCATGTGTGGTAGGTGGCCCCACAATGACACTGATGAGAGAGTCTGAGCAGCTTTGGGGCTTAGAGAGGACTCCTCTGATGCAGGGGGATTCTGAAGCCTCAGGTTCCAATCCTCACCCCCAGTACTGTGTTTTGTGGACTATTCATCCTCCTCTGAACTGTATTTTTCCTTTTCACATGACTTTTGGTCATCCCGCCTCCACCTCTGAATCCTTAAAAATGGATAAAAATGTAGATATGGGGGGAAAGATACAGGATGGTCTTTCAGGGTGTCCTTTCTGCTGAAGGAGCAGTATTTTAGTACTACTAAGAGAGTTTGAACTCTTGAAAGATATTGTTACTTTTGTTGCAAACTTGTGCAGGAGCTCCAGTAACCATCTGGGACCAGAAACTGGAAGATGCTTTGTGGATGTCAGAGCAACAGGAGAGAAGGAGCGAGCAAAGAAAGTCTGGATGTGCGCGTGCACACGCGTGTGTGTGTGTGTGTGTGTGTGCTGTGTTTGTTAGAGAAGTCACATCAAACCTGCATGCTAATTCATTTTTGTGCTTTCTTTCCCTTATGAGGAACCTGCACTTACTGATATCTGGAGTGTTTTGTGGTATAGATATGCAGAGATGCTGATTGGTCATAAAACCTTAGAATAGAACACAGAACTGATCTACCGACTAATGGAGAAATTTCTTTTACAACCGTTGATGTAAGTGCCAACTTCTGCTGGGAGACCTCCATCACACTGCTTGGGAGACATTCCATTCCATAGGTGGACAACATGAATTATAGTTGGAAATGTAAAGACACATCCTATTCTTTTATTCACAAATTTACTTTCAAACTTATTGAGTTCTTCCTTCTCTTGAATTTACCTCTGTCTCTTTGTAAACCCCTTTATTGGTCCCAGTTTTGCCTTTTGTAGGTACATAGCAGATTCCACACCCCCTTCCACAGAATACATGAAGAAAGTGTGTGTTCTCTTAATAGTAAGGAATATTTATTGAAGACCAACTACATGCCAGGCTCCATTCTTTTTTTAAAAAAAATTTATTTATTAATTTGTTTTTATTTTTGGCTGTATTGGGTCTTTGTCGCTGCTCATGGGCCTTCTCTAGTTGAGGCAAGCGGGGGCCACTCTTCGTTGCGGTGCGCGGGCTTCTCACTGTCTTGGCCTCTCCCGCTGCAGAGCACACAGGCTCCAGAGCGCAGGCTCAGTTGCTCCGCGGCATGTGGGATCCTCCCGGGCCAGGGCTCGAACCCTTGTCCGCTGCATTGGCAGGCGGTTTCTCAACCACTGCGCCACCAGGGAAGCCCCAGGCTCCATTCTTTACTTACGTCTATGGCCGCATCCAATCACTGTAATCTTATTAG
Source organism: Kogia breviceps (assembly GCF_026419965.1). Classification (NCBI taxonomy): domain Eukaryota; kingdom Metazoa; phylum Chordata; class Mammalia; order Artiodactyla; family Physeteridae; genus Kogia; species Kogia breviceps. Next base: position 33,239,663 of record NC_081322.1, on the reverse strand, counting down.
ACAAGTCCTATTAGTGCCCTCAGTAATTGCGTCTTAGAATAATTGGGTGACTTGCCCATGGCCACACAGCTAGTAGGAGGCTGAGTCAGGGTTTGAACTCAGGCAGTTCCAGAGAGAGCCCAAACTGTTAACCACTTCTCTTACTTTACTCTTTTTCTTTTTTTTCCTTCTCGGTCCAATATCCCCTCCTGTCAGTGATTACCCTATAAGAGAGCTTTCCTCACTTCTTCCCAGCTCTTCTCTGTCATCTACGGTCATTGTTGTTTGTCTGGCTTGAAGCCCTCCCCCTCCATGTCGGTCACATTGGTGACACACTCAGGTTGTGGATGAACGGGGTGAGCAGGACAAAGTCAAGCCTATGCCTCCTGCTGCTATGCACAACATAAAAAAGCCACGAGTTAGCCTCTTGGGACGCTCCCCTCTCTATCTCCCTCACTGAGCACGCCTTTGTCAAATGCTCTGCTGATTCAGAGGTATAGCTTTCTTCTCCCTCTGTAATCAGGGAAAGTAAATTACATTTTAGAACAAGTTCTAGATACTATTTCCCCTAATCTATCACACATGTTTTAGCATACACACTTTGAGAGAAAGCCCTTGGGTCTGTTAAGGGCTTTAAGGAGGGAAACATTGTAGGAATTGTTATGATGTGTTAAACCTAGAAAGGACTACAAACTCCAGAAAATGAATAATTATTCTTTAATAGCTGGAATAATAATGGTACATTTGAAAGCTTTCATGGGGCTTTTTTCTCCATTCCATTTATATTGTAAACTCATAGGCAGTGTACTAGATACACATTGTAAGACCATTTCATCAAAAGTGAAACTAGGAATATTAAGACTATTTCATCAAAAGTGGAACTAGGGAAAGCACATCTGATGTGACTCATAAGCTGACTATTCTCACATTATGTGTGATATTCATTCTTGGATTAAATCTCTGCTTCTCCTCCACATCACTGTAACTAGATTTCCATTTCAATTCACAGAGATAAAGGAAGCATTAGTCAATGCTGGTAAAAGTTCAAATGTCGTGTGGAGGAAATCAGGTTGAAATTAGCCAGTGGAACTAAAATATTCTATTTTTACTATGTTCACATTGGACTTTGCATTTTGTAGGAACTCTAGAATTCAGAAATAAAATAATGATTTGGTCATTGGTCTCACTGATTAGATTCCAGGTGTACCCTAGGCAAGGATATACATGTTGAATATTACGGCACCTGCTGTATGAAGTTGCAATGCCATTTTATATCACCTGACTCATTGCATAAGGGAAGGAGAAAGAGAAAGAGAGTTATGGGGAGAGAGGGGGGGTGTTGGACGGGCCACTCCTCCTCCATCTTACATTGAGGTCCCAATCATGTTTAGAATCAGTAAGACTTTAGAACCTCTGGAAGGGAGATAAATGCCAACAAATAAAATAATGTGGATACTCTTAGTTTTCTTATCAGCACCTGATGTTTGGACTATTCACGGCTTAGAAAATTTTTTTTCTTCACTGTAATTCTGATAGGCAGGAAAAATTGTTCTAAGGAACTTCTTTCCAGTGTCTCTGTGCCATTAGTGTTGAAAGATACTTTGTACAGAAGCATTCAGAAGGCAATCCTGGTTTAAGCAAAATTAAGCAGTTTTCTTTACTTTGGAATTTCTCAAAGCCTTTCTATGCCAATGTGCACTGAAAATTTGCGGGGGAAGAGGGGGTGGAGATATAGTCATCAGCAGTTCCCCAAACTTATTTGACCATGGAATTTTTTTTTCCACAGAATGCCACTCAGATATTAGTATTACATGGAATACACTTTTTAAAATGCTCTACTGAAGACTTGTTGGATAGTTGCAATATTAAAATCAAATTATAGTGAAGTAAGTTCAAATTGGGAGTTGAAAATAGGATTAGGACCCACTCACATTAATAATGACATAAGCTGTCAATCCTTGCTGAATATTTTATAAATAATGTTAAAAACTCTGAGTGTCAACCGTAAGACTAAGGGACTCTCCTGGTGGCTTATAATTTCACTGTGATAGCATCTATTAATAATAACATTTTAAACATCCTTTTGCTTATAAGAAAATATGTTTGGTTGACAGGCCATAAGCTTTCCCTCCCTTTCTGGTCCTTCCTATATTTCATGTCCTCTAAAAACCTTTTTAGTTTCTATTGAGTTTTTAAAAGTAATGTGTCAGGTTCTAATGTTCCTGCTGGTTTAAGGAAAAATGCTCTCACTAATAAATTATAATGAATTGTCAGTCTCAACAGGCCTGTGACCTTCAGTCGGTGGTGGGGTTGGAGCTAAACTCCACTTCCCCCTCTTCTTGCTGGAGCCACTTTTCTTGTTCTAGCCTGTCCTCTTAATTGATGGGTGGGCTTCCCACAGGCCAACTCACCTGCAAAAATAGTTCCTGCTGTGCTGTTTATTATACTAAGTAGGTTTCATGCTGACTGAGAGTTTTTACAAGGGCATGGAGTTGCTGTCAAGATCTTCCATCATCTGAGCAAAGCTGGCCCTCAAATTCTCTCATATTTCAGCGTATTAAATTTAGTGGGGCGGGAGTAGGATGGATGGGAGTGAGATGGGACACAGTGGTGTGAAATTGGCTTAAATGTCTTGCTCCAGGATCTCTGTAAGTCTGACTTTAGTCAAATGTAACAGTAGGACAGCAAAATAAAAAGACGTGTTAGAAACAGTAAAATGGTGCTCTACTAGCGAAAGGTAATGAAAAATCTCTGTGGTCTACGTGAAGGAATGCTAAGATAAGTAGCTTTAAGCTGATTTTTTTTTGGTGAGTTAAGTGAGTACTCACTGGATATATTTTCTTTATTCTCTAATTATTAGTAAGTATTCCTGGCTTATTCAACTAATATGTTCCCCTTATAGAGAATTTGAAAAGAATAAAATACAATAACAAAAAAAGAAGAAGAAATCCTGCCACTCTCTCTTAGGGGCAATTATTTTTAATTCTGTCATTTTCTTTCCAGTGGGTCTTCTATGCATTTTTCTCATAGTTGTGACAATAGAATGTATACAACTCTGTGCCTTCTGTTTTGCCTAACATTGTATCATAAGCATTTCCCAAATTACTAAAAACACTTTGCAAATATACATCATTTCTAATGCTAAACAATGTGTTACAGCAGGCGTGTATCATTTAGTCATTCTCCTACTGTAGAATCACCTTAGCATGGATGGGTCACATGGACTTTTCGTTTTTCTTTTCTTTCTTTCTCTGTCCTCCCTTTCTTCCTCCCTGTCTTTCTTTCTTTTCTTTTCTTTTTTTTTTTTTTTGCAATTATTCAAGTTCCTTCCTGGAACTCAGGGCCTTTACACTGTCTTCTCCTCTGCCCACAGGACTCTCACACAGGTCTACAGAGGCAGGGATCAGGGACGCTCTAGGAGAATGAGTGATGGTGTTGTTCACTGACTGTTGGCCTTCCCGGAGCAAGAGTTACTTGTCTGTCTTGTTCAAAACTAAATATCCAGCCCTCTAATGGGTCTGGCACATTGTTCATGGTCAATAAATATTTATTACATGAATTTATAATAATCAAACTTTTATGCTCTTTTTTGTGCTCTTTTTTGTCTTTTATTAATAATGTTATGATACAATTCTTTGTGCTTAAATTTTTGTCTGCATTTTATATCATCTCCTTGGAACTGATCACTAGAATGGAAATAATCAGGCCAAAGCGCCTGAGCATTTTAACATTCTTGACATATGCCAACTGGCTTTTGTTAAAGGTTGTACCATTTATATCAGCTGTGAAGGAGTATGCTCTTCAAACCTTGGAATGACTACAATTCTCATTCCAACTAGGATTGCCTCACTTTTAAACTAAATCCAGCAAAAATTAGGATCGTGCAGTTTTAATTTAATGTCTTAGATTACTGTGAGTAGAACTCTTTCATTATTTGTGTTTCCTCCTTTGTGAATTGTGTAAGTTCTTTAGCCAGTTATCCCTTGGGTGTCTTATGTTTTCTTATCAGTTTACATGGAGTTTTTGTAAGCCAAACTGTTAGTCCTTTGTAGGTCATATTTATTCAAAGTTTTAGTTTACTTTAACACTTTAAGAGTCATTTATAAATCAAATTTATCAATCTTTTTTTTTTGTAATTTGTTCCATAGTTTTTAATTCTAGAAAATCCTACCCTGTTCCAAAATCAAAGAAACATTCATCTGTCTTGTAACTTTTTTATGGCCTGATACTTCTTTTAAACTTCGAATTTGTTTTTTGTCTGAATTTGCATTTGTATGTGGTGTGAGGTGAGGATCTAAATGGGATTTTTTTCCATATAGCACATCATTGTCCCTTTTGCCAACTGGTTCATGGTGCTTCTTTATCTTGAAACATTTTTGAAGTAACATATACAAAGTTATCTATTGTTATTATTGAAGTTAAAATGATTTAAATGTCTTCATAAGTTTTTAAAAATATGTGACATAGTCCTCCTAAAACAAATTAATTTTGGTGTTTTACTGACTGCTGATTAGCATATGAGAATACATCTTGGAATATTAGTGAAGGCCTTGCAAAATTTTTTAAATAAGTTTTAATATTAAAATTAAAAAGCTACAATCTACTATATATAAAATAGATAAGCAACAAGGATTTACTGTATAGCACAGGGAATTATATTCAATATCTTTTAATAACCTGTAATGGAATATAATCAGAAAAAAATATAACTGAATCACTTTGCTGTACACCTGAAACTAACATAATACCATAAATCAACTATGCTTCAATTAAAAAAGAAAAAGAAATGACACCCTTAAAAGAAAAAAAAACCCACTTTGGTATAAGGAAAATGTCAAAGTTAAGAAGACAAGATTGAAAGAAAATATAATGATGTATAATACAAAGATTTAATATCCAGAATATAGGAAGTACTTTTATGAATCAATAAAAAAGACAAATAGCCAAACAAATAGCCAAAGAAAATAGGCAAAAGTTAGGAATAGGCAATTCATAGAACAAAAAATGAAAATGACTAATGAAAAAATGAAATATGCTCAGTTATAAATAATTAAGGAAATGCAATTTAAGACAGAAATATATTTTACCTTCATCAGTTTAACATGGATTAAAAAAAATTTTTAACTGTGAATTTGGACAGCTATTTTTGGAAAGCAATTCTGTAATCCTTCTATGTGAATTAAAAATTAATTTATATTTCACACTAACAATTTTATTTTATTTCTAGATTTTTAGATTGTAAAACTACTTAGATATGTAACCAAAGAGACATTTTAAATATCTTTTAAAGGATGCTTAAAGATTTATTTATAACACTGAACTGTTTGGTTGCAACCTAAATTTCCATCAATGAGGAAGTAGATAAACAAGTGTGATGAGACTATTTTATGAAATACCACTCAGCAGTTTAAAAGAATGAGATAATGGCATCCTGGCATGGAGAGAATGTCAAGACATTGTTAAGTAAGAAAGTTGTGGATTAGGTACACAGTATAAACTCATTCACATCTACGTTCTAGTCACAGTACAGTGCTCTATGGTTCTGGTTTCTATCTATCATCGGTCTATCACCTATCTATCTATCTATCTATCTATCTATCATCAATCAGTTAAAAAGCATGTAAGTATACAGGGAAAAAGTATGGAATGACAGATATCATAGCAATGATAATAGACTTCATAGGAGAAGAGAATGGGGGTTGGGTGAAGGCAAAGGCAGATTTCTGCTTTTTTCTTTTGTTTTCAAATGCAGATTTTATTTATTTATTTATTTATTTATTTAGGTGATACGCGGGCCTCTCACTGTTGTGGCCTCTCCGGTTGCGAAGCACAGGCTCCGGACGCGCAGGCTCAGCGGCCATAACTCACGGGCCCAGCCGCTCCGCGGCACGTGGGATCTTCCCGGACCGGGGCACGAACCCGTGTCCCCTGCATCGGCAGGCAGATTCTCAACCACTGCGCCACCAGGGAAGCCCTCAAATGCAGATTTTAGATAGGAGTGGCATTTAGTTAGTTATGTACATATATATGTACTGTTTGTATTCATTTATATATGTATGTATTGGGTTGATTTCTAATTTTGGCTATTACAAATCAATGCTGCAATAAAAAGTCTTGAAAATACATTGTATTGTTCAATCATTCATTTATATAAGTAACTTCAAACATACTTTCATTAAAAAGTCAAATTATATCAAAGCATATGGAGGGAAAAAATCAGTTCTGGATTTAAGGCGTGTCAAAAACACATGGTATAATCTCCTCTGCCTGCACCAAATTCATATAAATGATAGTAAATATAAAAGACATGAAAACAGAATAGGAATGAATGCATAATTGAATGAAAGACTAAGTAGCAACACTAAAAAACTAGAAGAAGAATGCTGTGTGTGTGTGTGTGTGTGTGTGTGTGTTTGACACCAAATGCATGCTGTTTTTCCACACCAAGAATAACCAATTCTCTAAGACCAACCGAAGTGTCCAACAATTCAATTCAATTCTGACATTAACAAACTGGAGTTAGCACAGACTCCACAGGTAAGGGTCCCAGTCCCATATGACCAGTTCCACTTCAGATGCTAGCTGCCAATGGGATGCCCAAGTTACCCACACTACCACCCAGCTGACTATAAATCTGACCCCCAAATCCACTCATTGGCTAATTCCCTAGAACAACTCACAGGACCCAGAAAAACATTTTACCTACATTTACTGGTTTATTTTAAAGGATACACTCAGGAACAATCAAATGGAAGAGATTTAAATGCAATGAAATAAATTTATTGAATTAACTCTTTTAAACACGTCATTTCAAACACCCTGAAACAAATTTCTCCCTGCGTTTAAGGTAATTATTTTTGACCGTATGCATGCAGGTTTTGTTTTGTTTCAATACAGATTTTTTTTTTTTTTTTGGTACGCGGGCCTTTCACTGTTGTGGCCTCTCCCGTTGCAGAGCACAGGCTCCGGACGCGCAGGCTCAGTGGCCATGGCTCACGGGCCCAGCCGCTCCGCGGCATGTGGGATCTTCCCGGACCGGGGCACGAACCCGTGTCCCCTGCATCGGCAGGCGGACTCTCAACCACTGCGCCACCAGGGAAGCCCTAGTACGGATTCTAAACAATGCATTAAGGTTGCCAGACGTTTTTGTGGAGCTTCTCAATAAAGTGGAGTGGGTGGGGGGATTTTGAAAATTTAAAGTATTGAAAAATTATTTTAAATACACTCCCATGGAGCAGTGGTTCCATCATAGAAATATGATAAACATGTTTTAACCTGCTATCGCCATGTTAATGTTTGTTTATTGTATTTTGACTACTAAGATGATATGGCAAGTAAAATAACATTCTATCTTAAGTTGAACATTGTATATTGAGCACAGGCTATATCTGTGACTTTGTAGAGGTCAGATGTTATGGATGTGAAATATTCTATGAATGAGACATAGCTAATTCTTTCACAACAAAATACTATGGCCTTGCATTTTCTCTCACACTTTTAATATTTTATATTAGTAAAATACCAGAAACATACATTAGCTTTATATATCAGCAAAGACAAAATTATAAATATGCTTGACATCTACACATTTTTAAACTTATAATTAGTATTCCAAATCCTGAGGCAATACAGAAAATATTTACCCCTGAGAAGAGTATTTCCCACCAAGTTAATTTATTCAGATTAAAGTAACCCCTTTTCCTAATTTCCTTGACTTGGCTAAATTTCTGTTCACAGACAAGATTATCAGGGGCATTACCAGGGGCCCAATGTCTCAACTTTCCAGATAGAAAATGTATTTCCTTTCTGCTAGGACAAGGGACCTCAGGACTCAGTGATTGGTTTTATCCTCAGTATTATTTCATCTGGATCTCATGGCTAGTATGTTTTGATTGCTGATATGATAATGCAGAAAATCTTTTCCACCAATTTTCATGTTTATTTTTCTCAGGTTAATGTATCTGAGTAGTAGAAAATCTGTAGAGAAGGCAATTCCAGTGTTTAAGAATTTTAATAAGAACTCTAGAGTTTTATATCCAACTATATACTCAACACTGTCACTTGGAAGTCTAATAGGCATCGTAGATTTAACATTACCCAAAAGAGACCTGATTCTCCGCCGACCCCAGTACCACCTGCAACAAATGTTTTGAAACTCGTCAAAAACTGAACATTTCTACTCTCCCTATGCTTCCTGAGCGTAAATGGTATCTTTGGCCACCTAATTCTCAGTCCCAAGTCCCAGTAAACATCTCTGATTCCTCTCTTTCTCTCCTCATTCACATCCAATCCATTAACAAGGCAGTGGACAATTTTCTGCACTATTTCATGATCTAGACTCTGACTTTCCCCCTCTGACTTTCCATTGTATGACTCCTTGTTCCTCGTACCCTAGCCACATTCACCTTCAGTCTGTTCCTGGAATTTGATAAGCCCCTTCTTGCCTTAAAGACTTTGTACCACTGTTTCCTTGACTTGGATGATTGTCATATCATCACATAGTTGGCTCCTTCTTGCTATTTAGATCTCAGCTTAAATTTCGCATCCTCAACCGCCCAATCTAAAATAGCTGGTTCAGTCACTAAACATTCTGTTTTGTTTTATCTCTATCTCTCTTTTTTTTAATTGAAGTATAGTTGATTTACAATGTTGTGTTTCAGGTATACAGCAAAGTGATTCAATTATATATATATATATATATTCTTTTTCTGACTCTTTTTCTATTACAGGTTATTACAAGATATTGAGTATAGTTTCCTGTGTTGTACTGTAGGCCCTTGTTGTTTATGTTTTGTTTTATCTTAATAGAATGTAACAGATATTTTCTTGTGTATTCACAAGTTTCAAAAGAAACTTTATTTTGTTTGATACAGTATAACTCATGCCTGGAAGAGGACCTGATAGTAGGTGTTCATTGAGTGAGTGATTGAATGCATGATGATAACATTCTGGAATCTATGGTCCTAGCGGATTGAAGCTTGTAATTTATACTTCACAACCTACTGAAACTGTCTTCTCTCTCCCCTAGTGACTATTTTGCTTTTTACCTCTGCTTTTCCCTTTGTCTTTCTTCCTCCATCTGCATTTTACTTTCCCCTTTATGTAGCTTCTTCCCCCTTCTAACCTTATTCTTTACTATCACTTCCCCCCCTTACTCTTTGACCCAAATGACATAAAATGGACCTGAGAGATTTTTTAAAAATATTTGTTTTACTTGTTGAATAAATCTTGTTTCTCTGTCGTTAATTTAAAAAGCAGACGAGCTGAATCTTTTATATTTTTCTAAGAAAAAGATATGAAATTAATTTTTAAAAATATTTCTTTATGTCAGTGACTCTGGAGAGGTGGGGCAAATCTTCCCTGCTCCTGCTCCTGTTTTAATGGTCCAAAGACTGTTGAACATCAGTCTGGAGGCTTAATCTGGAAGAGTCTGGAGTTTAACTGGAAGAGTCATTCCCAGAGAAAGAGAGGAATTGATGCACATTAAAAGTAATCTAGAAATCAAGAAAAAGAAAACTTCAAGTCCTTTACCTGAGAAGCTGGAAAACACTCAGGAGACACCTACGTGACAGAGAACTGTACTCCAACCACTCAAATCCCACATGGTCACACCCCCTGTGACCAAGTGCCAAACACCTCACTGACAAGGAAGGCTATTTGGTTTTACTACAGTATAGTTTTGATAATTTGCCACTGACACGGAGATGATTCTTCTAGATTGAAAACAGTGTTGCTAATGATCTCACCAGGAAGAGTGTATATCCTGGGTTGCTTTGTCTGTCTGGGTATGGAGTTCTGAGGGAATAGTGGCTCTGTAGACATGAGAAGCTACTTAATGAGGATATGTTTTGAATATTCAAGAGTTAGTTCAAGAGAACAAAGAATTAAAATTAAAGGAACAGTGGATTGCTATAAAATAGCCAGAATGTATGTGTGTGTGTGTGTGTGTATGAGAGAGAGAGGGAGAGAGAGAGAGATCAAATGAGGAGAGAAGAGAGCTGCAAGTTTTCACCTTGTATACTTTTAAAAATAGTGAAGGTATAAGTGAGTTTTACTTTCTTATGGTTTTTTCCCTCCTGTTTTCCTTTCAGTAGTTTTCAAACAAAATATTGCTCACCTCCCCTAAAAACATCTACAGTAAGTTGTGGATCACCACAGTGGTATTGGGTGAGGGAGTGACCTGGGAGGTCAGTTCATTACAAAGCATTTCTTAAACCTACTGGAACTTAGAACCCATTTTTCTTGTCTAATCACTCAGGATTAGACAGTTTTGGAAACTTTATTCTAAACCAGTAAACCTCATTTGGTTATTATACCTATCAAGTAATAAATCTTCAAGAAATAAGCTGTTTTAACTGAATGTGGAATTCATAGTAGAGCAATATGGAAGGTCACTTAGAAGTATTTACTAAAGACCTATACAAGTAATTTAACTTACTCACTTAGTCAATACCTGCTTGCTTGGTTCTGTTAAACCTCATCATTCATAAAATACTTGCTCTCATCTCAACTTTTGCCTTGGCCTAATCCAATTCTCCTTATCTCTTCTAACCACTCTTTTGGAAGATTCAATCTTCTCCATTCAGCTAAGAAATGTGCTCATATATTAATTAGTGGTCTCCCTCATGCCTCCTTGCTTCTTTTACTTCAAAACATTCAGGGCTTCCCTGGTGGCACAGTGGTTGGGGGTCCACCTGCTGATTCAGGGGACACGGGTTCGTGCCCCGGGCCAGGAGGATCCCACATGCCGTGGAGCAGCTGGGCCCGTGTCCTGTGGCCGCTGGGCCTACATGTCTGGAGGCTGTGCTCCAGGGCGGGAGAAGCCACAGCGGTGAGAGGCCCGCGTACCACAAAAAAACAAAAAACAAAACAAAACAAAAAAACATTCAAACTAGTCTATATAATACATGCAAGAAAAAAAATAGAGAGAGAAAGTGAAAGAGAGGGAGGGAAAGAGAGAGAGAGGGAAGGGTCATAGAGAAAGAGCAACCAAATTAAACCAAATAATTTATTTGGTTATGGTCTCAAAATATAGCAACAGTAGTATCAGAATATAAGAACACCAAACAAAGTTTTTTTGTATTTATAAAGTGGGTAAGAGGGCTTGAAAATTATTTAACATACATTGTATTTTTAAATTCTTCATTAAAATGTGAAATGTGTTGGAATATTAGGAGTGCCTAAACAGATTACAAAAGATACTATTAAGCCTGCATTGAAATTGCTAAGATAAATCAATTTGTTTAATGAAGAAAATATTTCAGTAAAAGGGGAGGCTTTATTATGAATGCTCATAGCTCTCCACTTTAAACACAGATGTGAATTCTAAGATGTTTTGACAATAAAAAAAATTAAGACATGTAAAACTAAGAAAAGTTGTTTATTTATCTGAGATCGGAGAAAGAAAATTCCTCAAGTAGTTTGCATTCTTTCATGCCAGTCAGGGAATTCACATTCAAACAGCCTAGGTCTTGGGAAGGAAGGGGAAGAAGAAAAGACAAGACAATAAAATATTTTAAAATTTGCATGCATCAAGGATAAAAACCTGAGAATATATTTGCTTCCATCCAGACTGTCACAAATCTGAAAAACAAGATTGAGGCCCAATTAAGAATTTGGCCCAAGATATAATGTTATCTAATACTTGCAGATTGATGTGTAACTTACAGATTTTAGCTGTACAGCTGTGAAGACACCTGCCAGTGCCCTCCCTCCTCAGATTTCTTGCCTCTGCATTATTGAAAGATCCTATCTGATTTCCATGAGGGTATTTCTCCCTGTATATTTAGGATATGGTGACTGCAAATGTATTATTTGGGTCTCATGTGCCTTCATTTTAATGCTTCTTTTGTTAGAGGAGTAAATTACTAAGCACTCATTCAGATATTTGAAACACAAAGCCACTTACAATAACTCCTAATTGTCTAGGTAGTTCATCAGCCCCTTCATTTATTATTATTAGATGATCAGAATATGATGTACTTTTAAATTGAGAGGACCTGTGTTATACCCTTCATCAATGTGGTTTTCCTTCAGAACAAGGGAATTCTCTCTGAAGTTACCTGAAAAAAGTATTATATGAAAACTGAAACAAAAAGAAAAAGAAAGCTGGAGTAGTAATACTTTTACCAGACAAATTAGACTTTAAAACAAAGACTGTAATGAGAGACAAAGAAGGACATTACATAATGATAAAGGGATTGATCCAGCAAGAAGATATAATAATAATTGTAAATATAAATGCGTCCAAAATAGAAGCACCTAACACCTAAAGCAAATATCAATAAACGTAACTAGACAGTAACAAAATAATAGTAAGGGATTTTAACACCCCACTTATATATGTTCTATATATAGAACATTTTATCCCAAAGCAGCTGAATACATGTTCTTTTTAAGTGCCCATGGAGCATTCCCCAGAATAGATCACATGCTAGACCACAAAACAAGTCTCAGTAAATTTAAGATTGAGGGCTTCCCTGGTGGCACAGTGGTTGGGAGTCTGCCTGCTGATGCAGGGGACACAGGTTCATGCGTGGGTCCGGGAGGATCCCACATGCCGTGGAGTGGCTGGGCCCGTGAGCCATGGCTGCTGAGCCTGCACTTTCAGAGCCTGTGCTCCGCAACGGCAGAGGCCACAAGAGTGAGAGGCCTGTGTACCACAAAAAAAAAAAAAAAAAAAAAAAAAATTAAGATTGAAGTCATGTCAAAAATCTTTTCTGATCACAATGCTTTGAGACTAGAAATCTACTATAAAGAAATATTGCAAAAAACACAAATGTGGAGGCTAAAAACTATGCTACTAAACAACCAATGAGTCACTGAAGAAATGAAAGAGAAATCAAAAACTACCTAGAGAAACATGAAAATGGAAACAATGATCCAAATCTATAGGACACAGCAAAAGCAGTATAAGTGGGAAGTATATAGAGATACAAGTCTACTTTAGGAAATAAGAAAAATCTCAAATAAACAACCTAACCTTACATCTAAAGGAACTAGAAAAAGAAGAACAAACAAAATCCAAAGTTAGTAGAAAAAAAAGGAAATAATACAGATTTGAGAAGAAATAAATGAAAAAGAAACTAAAAAAATAGAAAAGATCAATAAAACTAAGAGCTAGTTCTTTGAAAAGATAAACAAAATCGAGAAACATTTATCCAGACTCATCACGGAAAAAAGAGATGACCCAAATAAATAAAATCAGGAATGAAAAAGGAGATGTTACAACTGACACCCCAGAAATACAAAGTATCATAAGAGATTACTACAAACAGTTAAACATCAATAAATTGAACAACCTAGAAGACATGGACAAATTCCCAGAAATGTACAATCTCTCAAGACTGAATCAGGAAGAAATAGAAAATATGAACAGACCAATTACCAGTAACAAAATTGAATCAGTAATTTAAAAACTCCCAACAAACAGAAGTCCAGGACCAGACAACTTCACAGTTGAATTCTACCAAGCATTTAAAGAAGAATTAATGCCTTTCTCAAGCTATTCCAAAAAAACTGAAAAGGAAAAAACACTTCTAAACTCATTCCACCAGGACGGCCTCACATCATAAAAAAGAAAACTATGGGCCAATATCACTGATGAACATAGATGTAAAAATCCTCAACAAAATACTAGCAAACCAAATTCAACGATACATTAAAAGAATCATACACCATGGTCAAGTAGGATTTATCCCAGGGATGCACGGGTGGTTCAACATCCACAAATCAATTGATGTGATACACCACCTTAACAAAGGAAGGATTTTTTAAAAATCATATGATCATCTCAATAGAAGCAGAAAAAACTTTTGACAAAATTCAACATTCATTTATTGACCAGAATGCCATCCCAAACATGACCATGGCAAGTCAGACCACTCTGCTTCACTTGTGAAATGGCAGAAGGACTCTTACACAGGTTCCTTGTGGAGCTGCTCTAAGGTCAGGATCCCAAGACAGAGGCAGTGCTTGGAGATGGAAGCAGCATAAACAAAATAGAAGACTGTGTCATGGGGACTGAGTAAATGTTTTGCATTCTCTATGTAACAATAAAATCATCATTTCATTTATAAAAACTCTCAACAAAGTGGATACATAGAGAACATACCTCAACATAATAAGGACTATATATGAAAAACCTACAGCTAACATCATGCTCAATGGTGAAAACCTGAAAACATTTCCTCTAAGATCAGGAACAAGACAAGGATGTCCACTCTTGCCATTTTTATTCAACACATTATTGGAAGTCCTAGCCACAGCAATAAAATAGTAAAGAAATAAAAGGAATCTAAACTGGAAAAGAAAAACTGTAAATGCAGATGACATGATACTATATACAGAAAATCCTAATGACACCACCAAAAAACTATTGGAACTAATAAATGAATTTAGTAAATTTGCAGGATACAAAATTAATACACAGAAACCTATACACTAACAATGAACTATCAGAAAGAGAAATTCAGAAAACAATCCCATTTACAATTGGATGAAAAAGAATAAAATATCTAGGAATGTATCTAAATAAGGAGGTAAAAGACCTGTATTTGGAAAACTAAAAGACATTGTTGAAAGAAACTGAAGACAACAGAAATAAATGGAAAGATACACTATACTCATGTACTTGAAGAATTAACATTGGTAAAAAGACCATACTATCCAAGGCAATCTACAGATTCAATGCAAGTCCTATAAAAATTCCAATGGCATTTTTCACAGAAATAAAACAAATAATTCTAAAATTTGTATGGGCCCCCAAAAGACCTTGAATAGCCAAAATAATCTTGAGAAAGAAGAAAAAAGCTGGAAATATAATGCTCCCTGATTTCAAACTATACTACAAAGTTACAGTCATCAAAACAGTATAGTACTGGCACAAAAACCAACAGATCAATGGAACAGACTAGACAGTCCAGAAATGACATCACTTATATGGTCAATTAATCTATGACAAATCAAGCAAGAATATACAATGAGGGAAAAAACAGCCTTTTCAATAAATGGTACTGGGAAAACTGGACAGCTACATGCAAAGGAATCAAACTGAACTAATTTCCCATACCATATGCAAAAATAAAACCAAAATGGATTAGTCTTAAATGTAAGACCTGAAACCATAAAACCCCTGGAAGAAAACACAGGCAGTACAATCTTTACACTGGCCTTAGTAATATTTTATATGTCTCCTGAGGCAAAGCAGACAAAAGCAAAAATAAACAAATGAAATTACATCAAACTAAAATATTTTTGTATAGCAAAAGAAACTGTCAACAAAACAAAAAGGTCTCTTACTGAATGGGAGAATATATCTGCAAAGGGTATATCTGACATGGGGTTAATATCCAAAATATACAAAGAACTCATACGACTCAATATAAAAAAAAAAAGACATACAGATGACCAACAGACACATGAAAAGATGCTCAACATCACTAATCATCAGGAAAATGCAAATCAAAACCACAATGAGGTATTACCTCACATCTGTCAGAGTAGCTATTATAAAAATGACAACAAATAACAAGTGTTGGTGAGGATGTGGAGAAAAGGAACACTTGTGCATTCTTGGTAGAGATGTAAAATGGTGCAGTAACTGTGGAAAACAGTATGGAGGTTCCTCACAAATTTAAAATAGAACTACCATACGATCCAGCAATTTCACTGTTGGGTATTTTTCCAAAGAAAACAAAAACACTAATTTGAAAGATATATGCACCCCTAAGTTCACTGAAGTATTATTAGCAATAGCCAATATATGGAAGCAAACTAAGTGCCCATCAATAGATATATACTACTCAGCCATCAAAAAAGAATGAAAGCTTGCCATTTGTGACAACATGGATGGACCCAAGGGCATTATGCTAAGTGAAATAATTCACAGAAAGACAAACACCGCATGATTTCACTTATATCTGGCATTGAGAAAACAAAACAAATGAACAAATAGAACAAAACGAAAAAGAGTCATAGATACAGAGAACCAATAGGTGGTTGCCAGAGAGGAAGTGGGTGGGAATATGAGTGAAATAGGTGAGGGAAATTAAGAGGTACAATTTCCAGTTACAGGATAAATAATTCACAGCTATGAAATGTACAAGAGCAGGGAATATAGACAGTAATAGTGTAATATCTTTGTATGGTAGCAATGGTAAGTAGACTTACTGTGGTGGTCATTTTGTAATGTATAGAAATACTGAATCACTATGTTGTGCACCAAGCACTATCAAGTTGTAAGTCAATTATACTTAAAAAAACAAACAAACAAATTCATAAGAAAAGAGATCAGATTTGTGGTTATGAGAGGCAGGAGGTGGGGGGAGGGGGAATGGCTTGAAGGTGGCCAAAAGGTACAAACTTCTAGTTATAAGATAAATCAACACTAACGGACTTCCCTAGTGGCATAGTGGTTAAGAATACACCTGCCAATGCAGGGAACACAGGTTAGCCCTGGTCCGGGAAGATCCCACATGCCGCGGAGCAGATAAGCTTGTGCGCCACAACAACTGAGCCTGTGTTCTAGAGCCTGCAAGTCACAACTACTGAGCCCATGTGTCACAACTACTGAAGCCGGTGTGCCTAGAGCCCGTGCTCTGCAACAAGGGAAGCCACCACAATGAGAAGCCCGCGCACCACAATGAAGACCCAACACAGCCAAAAATAAAAGCAATTAAAATAATAATAATGATGATAATAAAAGATAAATAAGCCCTAGGGATGTCATGACAACGTGATAAACAGAATGAACATGGCTGTATGTTCTATATGACAGTTGTTGAGAGAGTGAATCCTAAGGGTTCTCATCACAAGGAAAAATATTTTTTTCTTTTTCTTTTATTTGTGTCTATATGAGATGATGAATGATCACTAAACTTACTGTGGTAATCATTTCATGATGTATGTAAGTGAAATCACTGTGCTGTACACCTTAAACTTAGAGAATGGTGTCTGTCAATTACATCTCAATAAAACTGGGAGGAACAAAATAAGTAAAAGGGAAACCCAATACTCAGCATCATCAGATTTGTTACCTGGTTGTTGTAATGGTGGGCCGTTTGTGCCAGATATTCCCATTTTTTCTCTCGATAAGCCTGAAATTTTAATGTATTTTGGTGTCAAATCTCTGAGTTTTAGAATGTTGGTAAGCAAGTCAAATTAAACAAAAACACGGTGCATGACAAGCAAACCACATCTGTAGTTCATAGTCATCTGGGAAGTTTCCCATTTAGACTTCTGATGTTGATGGGAGATTTAAAGATGCTCACATCTTCACACAATTACTGTTTGGAACCTGAGCTGTCTACTTTTTATACAACCCTGCGCATAAATATCACCACTTCCTTGAGAAATTTGTGCGTATATGTTTGCCCCCCTAGAGAGCAAATGCCTTTGAAGAGAAGAATTGGGCTGTCTTGATCTCTGTATCCCTCAAGTACCTATCCCAAAGCTTTACACTTGTGAGGCACAGATACATGTTTGTTCAATGAAAAGAACAATAAATACCACAGGATTGTCATCCACTGGTCCTGTTTTAAGCATTTTGGGTTACAATATTATGGCAAAAATGAAGCAAATTAAGTGTAAAAATTAGTCTCTGTGGGAGAGTTATTTGATTAAGTCGGTGCCAAAGGGCTTTTTAATAAAACACTCTTACTCTGATTTAAACCTGGAAATCAGAACTGGTTTTCTACTACTGCTACTTAAAGTATGGTTATACTTTGGTAATATAAAGGCCTAAAGAGTAGGGCTGTGGAGCCTCTGCCTGTGTTTGCCATTTATAAATTTTCACCTGCGGTATCTCATTTGCTAGAGGTATCATGTGATATAAACCTAGTGAGATTATTTGCAAAAAATAATTTTTATTTACAACATTAGGTTCTATATTGCATGTAGTTGATTAGATTATGCAATCAGGTACTTAGTAAAATTCTTAGCAAATCAATTAAGGAGCAAAAAGTTAAAAAAATACCCTCTGAATTCTATTAGAAAAAGCAGAGTAGAATATTTAGAATCCGAAAGAAGAATCTTAGAGTGGGGAGGATATTTCTCAGCAAGACATGAGACCCAGAAATCATAAAAGAAAAGAGTGGTGGTTTTGATAATTTAAAAACTAAAAACATCTGTATGGGAAAGGGACAAATAAATACATCTTACAAAAGTGAGCATGAGAAAATGTTCTCTCTTTTCTTTCTATATCATCCATATATCTATGTATCTGTGCCTCTATGTCTGTCTATGTATTTTTCTATGTCTATTTATGTATCTAATCTATATTTCAGAGTGTTAGCAAAACTAATAAGCTAAGAGGTGCTAGCAGTCAATAAGAAAGAGTTAAGCCACTCAGAAAATGGGAGAGAATTCCCTGGAGGTTCAGTGGTTAGGACTCCACGCTTTCACTGCTGAGAGTGCGGTTTCAATCCCTGGTTGGGGAACTAAGATCCCTCATGCCACAGGGCGCGGCCAAAATAAATAAAAATATTTAAAAGAAAATGGGAAAGGAGATGAGTTGGCCATTCACCGAATAATACTAAATAAACTTCAAACAATTAAAAAAATGTTTAATCTCAATAGTGATCATGAAAATTAAAATGATAATGCACTTTTATTTATCAAATTAACAAAAGTTAAAAAATCTTGTTGATACTGAGTATTGTCTTATGTTTAGGCAAACAGGAATTCATACATTGTTTCAAGGAATATAAATTGGTACAAAACATTTTACGTGGCAATTTGAGGGTACTGGTAAAAATAAAAACATATACACCCTTTGATATGCAGTTGTAAATATAGAAATTTGTCATACAAAATGATACTTGTAAGTGTTCAGAGATGTGCACACATGGATACAGCGTTCTTTGTAGCAGCAAGACATTAAAAACTATCTACATGTCTGTCAGTGGCAGATTGTTTAGGTACACTCTGATTCTGCTATCCTACAAATAATGGAGATCTATCTACCTCTCTACCTGCACCAATATGAAGAGACATCTACAACATGGTGAATGAAGACATGTAAGGTACAGGAAAAAAAATGTTCAAATTTTGTAAAGTTATAATATATGTCTTTATATACATTAACATTTAAAAGATTTTAAAAGCATAGGAAACATTCAGAAAGAGAAATATCCTAATAGTGGTGAACTCTGGAAAATGAGATAGAGAGGAGACATTTTTTATCTTATACTCTTCCATAATTTTTATTATTTTTGACAACAAATACTCTGCTTTTTCATTGTATGCACCTAGTAAAAATGCTGCTTTATGGAACAAATCCTTAGCATGTAAACTCATTTTCCATTATGACTTTCATGTCACAGACATCGAGTTTTTTTTTTAATGAAAGGTGTCAAAGATTTAAGAGCTCAATATAGGCATAATTTGTTCAATAGATACCTCATCTGAAATGATCTGCTTTAATGGAATTAATAGAGAACATATGATAATATCTTAGCGTCCACCTTAGTACAATACATTATCCCCACTTGATATAGGTAGAGGCCTCTGGCCCAAGATGTGGTCAGTGCCCTGTGTCTGAGATTTATGTGTTAGTTTGCTTATGGAGGATATGGCTGAAGCATTTTAGAATATGGTCCATTGTTGCATGAATTTATCTCCACTAAGGATTCAATTATTACTCTTCAAATCTCACTACGTACAATAAAGCCTAGATGAGCTCTGTCATGCATTTTAGCACTGAAATATTTTATAAAGGACACTAAACGCTATTGTGTTAGGACTTCCCTGGTTTCAACAAAACTTTGAGGGATTGGTATTATTTTTTGTTCATTTTACAAATGAGAAAATTGGTTGCTATTTAAGGCTATGCAAGCAGTAATGAATAGAGTCAGGATTTGAGTCTAATATTTTAGTGAGGCAATGTGGTACAGCAGAAAGGGCCTAGACTTTCAGGTAAAAAGCAATGAAAATTCTGCTTGATGATAACACAATAAACTATGAAACTAAGGAAGTATCACCTAGGCTGTTGTGGGTTAGGAGATCAGGTAACAAAATGTGGCTATATTAGTGCCTCTTCCTTCTGCAAGTGTGAACTGGTCACGTCATAAACACTGTACTTTATGGACAAACCCAATAATAACAAACTTAATACAGCAGTGGAATTTACTGATGTACTCTGCCACTAAGGCAGTCTTAACCCAGGAACATATGCAGAGATGATAAATTCGTGAGTGTGTCTGGTAGAAGAGCTGAAACAGATGTGCAGAGTGAGAGACATCAAAGTTAAAACAATTACCATCTCAACAAATGGGTAATTCTCCCAGATACAAGCTTAGCATTTTTAAAAGACCTGGGCTATTGGCAAATCAGAGGTGGTATATTCAGATGTGAAGCATATGTAAATCATCAAAATAAAGCAAAACAAGAATGAATGACCACTAGTTGCTTTAAAAGATACTGCCTCTTGGCAGCAAATGTCGTGGCATACATTTGAATCATCTGGCGGGACAGTCTTATTTTTCTCCTGCCCCCCGCCCCGCCAGAGGCTTTCCCAATATGGACACATCTGCCTTTGATGCCTTCACAAGCCTGCAAGTTGGGACCAGAAAGGAGACCAGCTACCTTCTACTGCCAGGTGATATTGACAATGGGGAACATGGTGAGTAAAGGCTGTGGAAATAGAGATAGACATGGCTGAATGCAGAGCAGGGGTCTTCTCTGGACAGTAATGCTGAAGTCATCACCATTTGGATATTTCATTCAGATGCTGAGGGTTACAAAAGGTTTGAAAAGAACAATCATTCAGTGTGCTGTTTTGCCTACAACACATGTAAAGGAATTTTAAAAGATTTTTTTCTATTAAGTGATTATTATATGTTTTACTCTATTTGTTATAATAAGTAAGACCCAGATTTAATAAATTAATCAGTAAATGAACTATGGTCTTTTTGACTTTATGTATAGATATTTTTTATATTGAATAGAAATGGGCCAAAACATAATTTTTTTTAAATTACATTTTCATTATCTGTGGCTTCATTATCTTACCTTGAAGACATCAATAACTGAAAAGGCTTGCCCCTGTGGATGTTTCAAAGGGTGCTTTGCCTGGAAATGGTATTTATTTGATAATTTAGTAGCTTTTATATTCTTGTGCTCCTGTTTAATAGTCTCTAAGAAAATGTAAACCATTTGTCTGTATTTCTGACAAAGGATAAATTACCTAGATAGAAAAATAACATTATAATGAATTAATGGCTGATGACTGTTCAATATCAGATCTGAATACTCTGCTTTTTCATCGTATGCCCCTAGTGAAGATGCTGTTTTATGAAAATGACACCTCAGCATGCAAACTCATACTCATTAGACTTCCATGTCATAGTTTACTGGTTCAAAAAAAAAAAAAAAAACTGTTGCTATGCACTATGCTACTGGAATTGAATTAAACACAAGTTGCCAAAGAAATAATAGTGCAGCTGAATATTTTTGTGGATTTGTTGGTGAGCCTGTGTGTTCTTTAGTGTTTAGTTGTAATTATAGGACTTCTCCAAGAGAGATGACTGCAGTTTTGAATTGCTGCCTCCAAGAATAGAGAAGATGCTGTGTAGCGAGGGGAATAAATAATATTTGACTCTCATTTCTAAAAATAGACATAAATGCAATTTAATAGGTATATTTAGAAATTGTTCCTTTAATTTAAAAGGATTCTGAAAAAAAAAAAGGATTCTGGGAGTATATAATTAAGTAGTTTTGGTGCCATATGGAATAAAACCCCAGTGGCAGAGTTTCTGACCTAAGTGGTCATGTACTGGACTGAAGCAATTGCCAGTTTGCAAATTACACTTATCTTGCCAGTGCTTTCTTATATCTGACAAATTCCAAGTGTGAAGTATCCATCTGAAAACAAACCAGCATACTGTAGCTGTGCTCTCTAAATTCCTCTTTTATGTATACCTTACAAATAAGCTAAGATACTTAATACATTGATTAAAAGGCATACAGAATTGTGTTGAGATCATGGACAAATAAAAGAGTGGAGTTAGAATCTGTAACCCCACCCACCATTGTTCTGAACTTGAAATATTTTATCCAAAGCAGGCTGTGTAGAGTCCTGAGGGACCAACCTAGGACACAAATTCAGCATGCACTTTAAACTTTGGTTGTTCTATCTTTCAAGCTAAATTTAAATCTCATTAATTTTTAGTGAAAGAACAATAGTTAAATATCTTGCAGATGTAGCTTGTGTATTTAAAATTCCTTAGAAGGTTTCCATTTAGGGTTTTTACTACATTAGTTTGATCTACTGTGCATGACAATATGGCATGTGCATTTCTCTCAGGATGTGCAATTTGATTTCATACTGTGGAAAAATCCAGAGCGTAAAATATTAGCATGAACAGTGTCAAGTGTCGATGCTAATTCTTTTATTACTGTGACATTATTTAAGGACAACAATCATTCAACCATTTTAAATGATAGATATCAGAGCTTGAAAAATAGCTATGTGATCAGCTAAGACATGTCCTTGGAGAGGAGAAAGTTCTAGAAAGTGCTAGGAAGGCATATATATCCAATCATAGATTTCTCCTTCTTGTATAAGATTACAGAGGATGCAGCTGTTAACACCAGTGAATAAAATTAGAATGTAACGTTTTAGTATTGTTGCATGTATGTCACCAAATTTGGTCACTTTGTTGATCACAGGCTAAGGACATTTATTTCCAAAGAAGCATAGTTACCTTTGTTCTTTAGCAGAAGCATATATTTTAGCACAAATGGTGATACCTTGCAAGATGAGCCAAAAAATTTTTTCAATATTAATTTTGGGGACTTCTAAGAAATTAGTGTTGAATTCTTCTGTTAAAAATGAAAATTATTTAAAATAAAAATATCCTGATTTGCATTGCTTGTTTTTAGAAGCTGTGTTAAATTAAAACTTCACAGAGAAAATTCAGTTTGAATAGAAGAAAATTCCCTACAACTGGTTTTCTCTTGGATTTGCCTTTCTTATCCTGAATTTTGGAATAGAACCACAGGTCTCTTCTCCAAGTAGTTGTGGAAAAGCTATAATGTATTCAGTGGAGGGATACACTAATAATATCTTACTTTATTATAGTGCTCTCATAGTTGGCAGAGGACTATCAGCTACATTATTTATATTTCTAATATGCATTCATTATGAAGGTGTTTTATCACTCTTTCAAGTTCTAGAAATGTCAATTCATTCACTTAGCAAATGCTTTCTGAGTGCAAATCAAGAGCACGTAATTAGATGGGTTAGATGTTGGGGATGAAAACACATCGTGTTTTCGTTGTGGAGAGAGAGAAATTACGATACAATAGCTACCACAGCTCTACACAGGGACAGGTACAAAGGGCAGCAGGACAACTCATCTACTTGGGAGAATGGGGAGGTTGGTGTATGCAGGGAGGCTTCAAGGAGGAGACCTGATGGTGAGCAGAGACCCGAAGGACTTGGAAGCATTAACAGGCAGGCAAGGGGGTGGCAGGTTAGTCAGGGAATCTAAGGGAAGACAAAGGCAGAGCTGTGAGCAAAGGTGGCATGCTGGGCACTGCACAAGGGGCATTATGGCTGGAGCACAGAGTTTGATGTGAGGGGAGACTGTGGTTGAAACTGGGATCAAATCATGCAGAATCTTGTATGCTCTGCAAGGAGATTAGATTAAATCTTACAGGTAAGTGAGAGCACTGAATTTTGAGCAGGGGAGTAACATTCTCAGATTTGAATGTTTCATTAGGGCACCTGTTTGGGGGACGCCTGGGAGGAAACCATCTTGGATTAACTCTTGGGTTCTGGATCAGGTTGATTCTGGGGCCATTCCCTGAGTTTAGGAAAGGAGCAGGGTCAAAGAGTGGGGATGGGGAAGATTGAAGGAGACAGTGAGGTCAATTTGAATGTGCTGAGACTGACAGGAGTTAGAAAGGTCAGGTTTCTAGTAGGCAATTATATGTAGTGGTCAGTACTCAGTATGGAGCTAGACTGAAATGCTAACGAATATAAATGGGCGAGTCATGAAGCTCACCAGAACTGGAGAAGTTGTAGGCCACCATTGACATCTCAGTCATTCTGAGCAGGGAGTTGGGCCGTGAGGAGCGAAGCAGCAAAGTGTGTGTGTTGAGACTCTGGAGCCAGGTTGTCTGGATTTGGATCCTAGCTCTCTTATTTAACAGCTCTACGACCTAAAGCAGCTCCATGACCTTGGCAGATTAGTTTCTGTGCCTCAGTTTCTTCAACTGTGAAGTGTAAGAATAGGATTATTGTGAGGATTAAATAAATATACAAAACTTTCATGTTTTATTTATATGTAAAGTATATGGGACATATAAGTGATATTATTACTGTTATTCATTATCTTTATTATTCCTCTCACGAGCTTTCATGCTGGATTGGCTCTGTGGTCTACTGGGTTAGAATGTGGTGGTTCAATTTTATTCTGGTTGGACCTGAGGGATCTGATAAGAAATAGTTAGCCATGGCGATGGAGGTCCCAGTAGAAAAATGGAATACTCTAGGCTTCAACTCAAAACTCTTTCATTTTCTTTGAAAACATGGGCTAGCAGCCAGGTCACCTTGAGGGAAACTTGTAGGTGCCTTTGGGAATGTAGAATCAGCTTGGTGGAGACCTTCTGATTGGAAGGACTGGAGTTTCCCTACAGAATTGGCTGAAAAGAAAATGGGGGAGATGCGGGTGACACAGAGACTTGTGACAGTTCCAGCAGAGGCTATCGGAAGCTGAGTGAATGGTAACTCAGCTTGTGCTTTAGAGCCTTTAGCGTCCTTTGGTGAGAAATGGCCAGAACTTTGAGTGTCCCCAGGATGTTCCACCTTGATGACCCACCATTCTAGGCACATTTTGTGGGAATCTGAATTAAAGTCATGATTTAATACGTTATTTATCTGAATTTCACCTACCCTTCAAGTGTCAGTTCAAACCCCACTTCGTCTATAAATCCTTCCTTGGAGATCCCAAACTAACATAATCTCTCCCTCTAGCAAATATTATCATTGTGCCAAATGTTGCAACCATGAATGGGACAAAAACTAAGATTTATTTAAAGCTTGCTGTGTACCAGGCACAATTTAAGCACTTTGCATTCATAATTTCATTTAATTCAGACCATAGTATAGTCTTACAAGTAATCACTTATTGCTTGTGATTTTTTTTTTGCTATCTTCCATCATTTCTTTTATAGTTTACATCTTACTTACGTAACAAATTTTGCATTTTTTATTCATATATTTTCCATGAGCTTATTCCTAGAGTATAACAACCAGAGAGCGGGGAGCTCATGTTATCTCTTTCAGAACTTAGTTGTATGTTGATTTGATCTAATAGGATTAGGACCGCCGTGTTGCACAACTCAAGGGTATCTATTCAACTGGTGGTCGGTGTGAATGGCGCCCCCTGCAGCTGTGCAGTGCACAGATAAGTTGTCCATACACATTGGCCCTGGATGGGACACAGCTGGATATATTATTGAACTGGAAAACAACCCTACACAGAGACTGATGAATTACTTACCTATTGGTCTGTTTCCCTCTGGCAGATTCTGAGCTCTTGGCAAGCAGGACCCAGGTGACTCTGTTCCTGCCCTGTCTTCCATTACCACCTAACACAAGACTTTGCAGAAAAAATATGTGCAAATGGTAATTATTTGAGAATAGGACAGGGCACTAGGGCAAGGTGGTTCGGCCACCCCATCTGTACTCTTCTTTTCTTCTGCTCTTAATAGTAGAATTAATGGCTTTCTTGCACCACAAAGTGAAAGAAATATCACTAAGCACATTTATGAGAAGGTAAATTAGAAAATGGACTTCATGGATGTTACAGCGTGTCTGTCGCTCACATATTATGGATAAAGCTAGGCAGGCCAGAGAGGTTAAATGACTTGCCCAAGGTTACACAGGTCTCTGGCAGTGGAGCCAGGTCTAGCTCCTTGGTCTCTGACTCCCAGTTCAGTGCTTCTCCCATTACACACTTTCAGAAAGAATGTCATGTAATGATTTGTTTTAAAGGAAAGGAAATCCCAGTTGGAATCTGCAGACTTTCCAAATAAATAGATTTTAAATTTCTGAAATTAACCTACTGTCTATTTAACAAAAGCCCTCCCAAGTCCTACTGTGTCCTAACACCTACCGAGTTGTGTCTCTATGTATGTACATATGGATATATATTTCTAAGCCCTTATATTTCCGATCAAAAGTTACCCTAACACATTATGCTGAACCGATTTGGAATACTTGCCTTTGTTGAAACAAAAGCAGTTCCTTTCATTCACATCAATAACATATAATTGTATGTATAGTGAGCCGCGCTCACCCGGGCTAATGAATATTCAACCAGTAGTGAGCGAAGGGCGCCCTTGGAATGATTACGAGGGTCCCTTTCTGATTTAGCATCGCACCCAAGTGTCAGACAAGGACAACATCGCTTTCTCTCCCCCGTTCGATCGCCGGGGCCTGTGGCTCCGCCCACCCTGACGCAGAGGCCCGCCTGTCTGATTTGGGGGCTCTGGCAAAAAGCCTGAGGCCATTGATTACAGATCGCTGTTAATAAAGAGCATTTGTAATGCAGCAGCGGCGAGGCGGTCTCCGCACGCCGGTTCATGATGGCCCTTCAGGCTCCACAATTAAGTCGTCCAGCAGGCATGCCCCCTGTTGCAGCTGCTCTGTCAATCTCATTTTGAAGCACAAATGATCTTAGACCCAGTGTTTGACATGGGGTTTTAACACCAAAGAAGGCAATTCTGCAACTTCAAATGAGCCTAATTGGCTGAGCGCTCGGGCGTTCACTCAAGCTGCTTCAGTCCATCAGAGAGAGATTTCCCGCTAATTGAACTGCTCAGAAGGAAAAGGACCACGAGGAATCACGAGGTGCCGAACCATTGGAGAGGGTGGTATATATATTTTTCATGATAGCAAACTTAAAGATACATCCCTACTCTTCAATCAGCCACCTGTCAACATAAAAAAGGTAGCTATCGTTGCAGATGCTCACCGAGTTGCGATCTAAAATGTTGTTCCTTTTCGGAGTGTAAATGTGCGCGCGTATGTTGCTAACAAAGGACATTTCAAAACACTTGGTCCGGACAGCATTTTTCTGCATCACTCTGAAGGCTGCCCGAAATACAGACATGCAAATCCAGGCTGTGTGGAGAAGGAGGAGGAAACTAGAGGTGCCTCAAATGGAGTCACTGTGTATTCACCCATCACTTTATCCATCCACCAAGGCACGTCCATCACCTGTGCCTTGGTTCTTCCTCTGTTAAAGGGCGACCATATAAGAAGAGATGTGATATCTATATCCATATCTGTATCCCTATCTTTATCTATATAGCTGATATATCCATATCCACATCCATATCTATATATCTGATATTCCTCACGTGACCCAGAATAAAATATTTTATGGAAAATAACCATCTATACAGCAATATTAAAGAGTAGTTAATTGAGAAATCGATATAGCCACGTATCAGACAGCATCTTGGAACTAAGGGAATTGATCTGATGTGAGTTTTTCCAAACCAAAGCACTGCTTAAAAATCATGACTTAACTTTTTTTTTTGGTGTCAAATTCTCCACACATGTATCTAATTTACACAAAAGTGGTTTTACATGACATGGTGATTGAAAAATAATTAGGGGGAAGGATAAAGAAGTGAGAAGAAGATACATACAAAGATTTAGGACTGGCTCAATTTTATTTAGATATTTTATTTTGGATACGGACAGGATCCAGAAAACATTCCACTACATATTTTAAGATATGCAGGAAGTGAGTGAAATATGCTCAGCATCAGCTACTTTTCAGCCTGTGAGCACGTGGCGTACATTTTATGGTGCCCAAGCTTGAGGAGGGTAGATGCGTTCAGGGAACTGTATTTTACATCTTTAGAGTTGTTCATCTGAGCTCTGCCTCTGCTTTACTTTGTGACCTTAAGTAAACTGTTCACCTCCCCTAGGCCCCAGTTTTTCATCTTCAAAGACAGCAGACCAAGGACGATCCACCAGCAGCAACATCCTGAGATGCTTAATGAAAAGGAGGAAACAGTTTTTTCACATATTTAATCTCTTTATTGGCTGGACCTGCTTGATTTTGCACCTTGAACCGTTGTAACATTTCTATTCAAAGTCCAAAAGAGACCAGATCTTCCTCAATTCCCCACTCAAGGCAGATTTAGCGAATAATCTTGGTTTGGAACTTGCCTCCCTGGGCTGAGTCAGTTTTGGAATCAGCACTGTGACACCTGCGTGCTGAAGGTCCTGGGCCAGCATTGAGTAATGTTGCTGCTTCTTTCCCAGGTGAAGGCTCCAGCCAGGGTGATTCCTTACAGACTGAACTGGCAGTAAAAAACAAACTTATCTTTGATATAGTTTTTATTTTTATTAAAGTAATAAAAGCACATGGTTAAAAGAGCAGAAGATAGCACTAAAAAGTTTGTACTAACAGTTACAACTTCTACCCCATCCCATCCTCTCACAATTCCTGCTTTCCAGAGGAAACGACTTGCTATTCTTAGAGCTTCTTCAGCATAGTTACCTTCAATTTCTAAATAATATGCTTATTTCTCTAATATTTCTTTTCTTTTTTTTTTTTTTTGCCTCTGACCCAAAATAAACATGACTCTTTATTTTCATTAGCATCTATTATAAAGACCAGTATCAAGTTTGCCACAGAAACGAATATATCCATTCAGTACCTTGTTCTAAGGCTGCCTTTTTTTTTGTGGGGGGGGGGGTGCAGAATTCAGCTGACATTGATATCATCAATGTTTTGCCTAGTTTAGTATGATGAACAATTTCATTTCACTGGTAGTAGCACTATAATATTCAAAGGATACTTTTAGGTTAGCATGGCCCATAATTATTAACTGATGGAACAAAAATGTTCGTATCATTGAACATATTTTACCTGAATATATTCTGCTTAGCCTATAACCTCTCCCGAAGCTTAAAACATGGAGTCTTCATTACTGTTGCATCCCAGGTCTGCCATGTCCTGATATCTGACTGCTCAATACTGTTTTGGCCTAGACTCAAACCTTTTAAAGGATTCCAACGATACATGAATTCTGCTCCTAGAAACAAATACAAGTGAGATGGTGTATATGCAGTTCACATATAGTACCCCAAAATGCCACTACACTGAATATTCAGTTAACATCTTAGATAGCTAGTTTGCTTAAGACAAACTTAAATATTTTGATAACCACAAAAACAGCAAAATCAAAAAGTCAATACTTTTAATCCTTAACATTCATATTCTAAAAGAGGAAAGGACTGTAGTTCAGAAAATTTTTTAAATGATCCAGACCAAAAAGACATTCAAGATGCTAGACTTAATGAAAAACTATCACAAATAAATTTGACAATGAAATTACACACTTCTAAAAATGTGTCGGGCTTCCCTCGTGGCGCAGCGGTTGAGAGTCCGCCTGCCGATGCAGGGGATACGGGTTCGTGGCCCGGTCCGGGAAGATCCCACATGCCGCGGAGCGGCTGGGCCCGTGAACTATGGCTGCTGGGCCTGCGCGTCCGGAGCCTGTGCTCCGCAACGGGAGAGGCCACAACAGTGAGAGGCCCGCGTACCGCAAAATAAATAAATAAATAAAAATAAAAATGTGTCTACTTTAATGTTAATAAATACTATATACCGCAGTCATAACGAACATGATAGTTTGATTTGGGTTTATGCATTACATATTTAATCACTTACTGAGAACATTTGTTCAAAGTTATACTCTTATCAGGAAAATGTGAAAAAAGACACACATTTTCTGTGATTTTATGCCACAACCATCACTGTTTAGTAGATCATTTAATATGAAACAATTACACTGACATCTCTTGTTCCATTTCCCCATCAGACAGAAATACAACTTTAAGATGGCTTAAAAATAATCATTCAGGTATTCTAAAATTTTTTAGTCATGAAATTAGCAAAATATGCATTCTATTAATTCCTAAAGCCAACATTTCAAATATGAAAAGGATATTTGCTATCTTGGAAGCATGTGATCTCATTCTACATGCAGCTCCCTTTCTAAAGAGGGTTAAAAAAAAAACATTTCATGGGCTAAATTATGAAGTTTCTGTATTCAAAAGAATAACTTTGCAAGACTTATGATAAATTCTTTGTATTACATAATTTTTAGTAGTCATGCTCAATCAACAAGGTCAACAGAGATGTGCAAATATTCTGCTAAATAACACACTATACATACCTATTTTTTCAGTGTGGTAACATTAAAATAATCCATTTCCTTCATTCATATAATTTTTCAAAATGGGGAATAAATAAAGATACAAACACACAAGAACTTCTTAAGCAGGTAAGATTAACAGAGGTGAAAATTATATTTATTGATAAGTGATAA
This sequence comes from Kogia breviceps, assembly GCF_026419965.1. Lineage (NCBI taxonomy): Eukaryota > Metazoa > Chordata > Mammalia > Artiodactyla > Physeteridae > Kogia > Kogia breviceps. Next base: position 33,209,318 of record NC_081322.1, on the reverse strand, counting down.
GCCAAGGACTGACCCTGACACTAATAACACCAAACTCAAAGTAGCTCTTGGTCAGAAAAGTGCGGTAGAGGGTACATGAAAGTGACACCTTGTGGTCTCCTTAGTGGTCTGAGGTGATTTTTCTTTTCCAAGTGCTAAACTGTATTATTAACTCCTAATAAAAATTAACTGGTCAAAATGTAAAACATTCTGATCAAAATGGGTCTGTACATGCCTTTCAAATGCCTGCTGGTCATATTCAGGAGGGAACTGCTCGCTGCACACTGGGCACACCTTCCAGTGACTTTCAACATGTTCTTCAAATTTGCTCTGGTCATAGTTGGGAGGGAACATTCATTCACAGAGCGGACATTTCTTCTGAACATCAAAGCTGGGATCAAAGCAAAAGCCTGTTCCATGCCCACGTAAATGCGGACTTGGAAGATCAGGAGCAGTGGGCACGTTCTCATCTTCCTTACTATCCTCGGGGTCTTCTAAACCATCAGGTCGACTTAGGTTTCGAGCAGGCTGGCTGCAGACAACATTATCTTCCAGTCCCCGAAAGGGTACTGTCACAGGTGGCCTTTGGATTTCACCTGGGTAAAAAGCACCATCTGCTCCATTGCTTGTTTCCTGTGTTGCATAAGGATTACCAAACTGCAGAACTGGTTGCGTATCTGGCGCTGCAGGAACATGACCATTTTGCTCTGGGCTTGTGTCGAAACACTGTGAGATCTGCTGAGGACTCTGGGAATTCTGACCCTCCAATTTCCTTACTGTTTGATTTTCTATACTCCTTTTAAGTTCCTTGTCCCTGGAGAGGTTTTCCAAATATGAAGTTAGACCATTTATCTCTTTGTCCTTCTCTGCCAACTGAAGTTTGTAATTTTCCTCTACTTCAGCTAGTTCTAGTTTCACATTTTCAGCAATTTTCACTTGTTCTTTCCATTTCAGCAAGTTCATCAGCATATTTATTGCATTTTGTTCTCATCCTGCAAGAGTTATTTACATTTATTATCCTTTTCTGCAACAATTTCTTTGGTCATTTCAGAGACTTGTCCCTTAGTTAGATTGTCAAAATCTATCTCAGCTGTAGAAGGTGGTGGCTTTACATCAAGCGTAGAGGCAGTAGTAGCTGGGTCTGTGTTTATTGAGGCATCATTCACTTTCTGCTGACTCCCAATTTTCTCTGTGAAGACACTATTGTTATTAGCTGATTGGTCTGAAAGTTTGTTTATTTGTTTTTGGAGCCTCTGGCATTCCTTGAATTTTTCTTTATAATGATCTGCTGCCATCTGAAGAAGAAGTTTCAGATCTTCAACTTCTCTTCTCAGTTCGTGTTCCAGTGTATCAGTCTTTTCCTGGTCTTTTCTCACAGCACTTAGTTTAAGCTCTGCCACTGCATCAGCTAACTGATTTTTCACTCTCATTTTCCCAGCGTGCAGTGTGCAGATCTGCCATCGTCTTATCCCGCACATTTACAGCATCACTAAGTTCTTTAGCCAGAAAGACAGCTTCCTGCCAAGTTGCCTGAACCTGTTCCTCTGCTTTACGAAGTTGCTCCTTGAAAAAAACTGTATCTTCCTTAGTTGAGGTTGTAAGCAAGAAAGCCCTTTGTAGATTCTCCTTTTCAGCCAAACAGAACTTCAGTCTGCTAAATCTCTTCTTTGAAAGGAGTAATCATGTTTTCTTTGTTCCCATCTAAATTCCTTAAAGTCTGGACCTCTGACACAAGCTTGGTATTTTCTATTTCTGTATTCTTCAAATGTACCTTATAAAGTTCCTTCTCATCCTTTTCTGTCTTCAATTGAAATTCAAGCTGTTCTCTTTCACATTGTGCCTTTCTGAGTTTGTCCTTTAGACTGTCTAATTCAGTTTCTTTTTCAATCGCTTTATGTGTGACTGACACAATATCTTCCTCAAGCTGGAGGGCTTTGGATGTAGTGTCATTGTATCTCTTCTTAAATTCTTCATTTTCCATTTTTAAACTTTGTGAGACTTCAAAAAGAACCTTTTGCTCTGCTTTGCAGTTGGTCACAGCTTTCTTTCTCATGGTTAAGTTCTCTTTCCATTCTTGCAACTTGTTCTCGAAGTTGTGTTGTTTCTTTTTCCAGAACAGCAATTAACTTTAACAGTTCTTCTTTTTCTTTCATGGTTTGCTCAGTTTTCAACTCAAGAAGGTCAGCTTTTGTGGTCACCACCAACATGTCAGAATTTCCTTCATCTTCCAGAGTAAGCAACTCTTCAACTGGAGAAGAAGCTCGAAACTGAAAAGATGTACTTGCTCCACGAATTTCACCCTTATGGGTGACATAACAGAACTGATAAAATTCTCCATGATCATTTGGAAGGTAATATCCTTGAAATGCTAACACACAATTGACTGTTGATCCTTCTACATAATGTTCAGGCACAGGGGACCATAAAAACGTGTAATAATCACGAGCAGTACTCCAACCAACCTTGAATATACCAACCCAATCTTTTGGACGGGGATGGATATATGGAGTTAAGGTATAATGACATTCTAGGTGTGCTTTAGGAAGATAGCTCTTGGCCACATTTTGAAAGATGACATGGGCAAAGTTGGAAGTCTGCAGTGGAACTTCTTGAAAGGATGTCATTGCGAATCGAGTGAGGAACTCCTGAGCAGAGGGGAATGTTAGAGAGGCTTCCGAGCCTGAGCCGCCATCAGCCGCCGAGCCTCTTCCGCCAACACAGTCTCCCTCTATGGACCTGCTACACCTCCCCCTCTAATATTTCTTGATTTGTCCACTTTAGGTCCAATCTATTATTAATTTCTTGTTACAGAAGATGAGGGACTATCTTCTACCTCTCCTAACTTCCTCATCCCAACCCTCCATTCTACTAGTATATCAACATTTTTGGTTAAATCAATATTATACATTATGGTAGCTATGCAAATTCATCCATGTCATGTGATACAATTATTTTTGCTCTCATGAACACCTTTCTTTCCTTGGCATCAGGATTTGCCGGATTTTCCCATTTATTTATTTGTTTTTAATAGAGTTATTGAAATATAACACAAAGTCCACAAAGTTAAGTGTATAATTTAATGGAATTTAATGGTTTTTAGTATATTTACAGCATTTTGCAATCATGTCCCTAATCTAATGTTAGAATATTTTCATTACCCCCAAACCCTGTATGTCTCTGTGTGACCCAGCCCTGCCCAGACCCCATCCTGGCCCGGTCCTGGCTTGCTCATCTTTGCCTCCCTGTGGTTCCTTCAAAGAACACAAAGGAGCACTTTCATGATGGCCTTTGTCTTCTCTGTTGTTTTTGAACCCTGTATTGTCTTGCCCCAGATATCCACATCCACAAAGCCAACTCCCTCAACATCCTCAAGTCTTTGTTCAGATATCTCCTCAATGAGCCTACGTTGACCATCCTACTTCAAATTTCAACAGCACCAACTATCCCCCATCCACCATGTCCTGCATTCCGGAACTCCTTGTCCTGTTCTTTTTTTTTAAAAGGAACTCCTTATTTATTTATTTATTTATTTATTTATTTATTTATTTTTGGATGTGTTGGGTCTTCATTTCTGTGCAAGGGATTTCTCTAGTTGCTGCAAGCGGGGGCCACTCTTCATCGTGGTGCACAGGCCTGTCACTATCGTGGCCTCTCTTGTTGCAGACCACGGGCTCTAGAGCGCGGGCTCAGTAGTTGTGACTCACGGGCCTAGTTGCTCCACGGCATGTGTGATTTTCCCAGACCAGGGCTCGAACCCATGTCCCCTGCACTGGCAGGCAGATTCTCAACCACTGTGCCACCAGGGAAGCCCCTGTTCTTTTTTTTTTTTCCATAGAACTTATTACTTTCTCACATATCTATAATTTGCTTTTCTTATTGTGTTTATTTTTTATTTTTGCTTTTGCACTAGAATGTAAACTTCATGAGGGCTTGTGTCCATTTTGCTCCTTGATGCTTCGGTACAGTTTGTTGATTGGATGAATGACTGTGAGCACGCTTCCTTATGCCTGACTAAAGTAGTACCTTCACATTAAAAACTTAAAAATTTTTTTGACTGGTATTTCTTATTAAAAAGTAACATATGCTTATAGTAGCAAGATCTAACCAAACAGAAGTGTATAAAATAAGAAGAGAACGTCTGTCTCTCACCCTCACACTTCCCTGGAGATAGTCACTGGAAATAGTTTGATATGCCTTCCTCCTGATGTTTCTATTTGATTACTTAGATACATATTTGAATATCTGTATAGGTAGATGAATATCACTTAACATAGCTTGTTCATCTTTCCAAGTCAGCATATTGGTTTTTCTTCTTAATAAATGCATATTTTTGATTCTGTGTGCTATCGTCTGTTGATGGGCACTTACCGATATTTCAAATTTTTCTCCTACTGTGATGCAATGAATACCTTGTATGTAGGAATGTAGGTATTCACGCTAGCATTTCTATAGATACATTAGAGCTGTTTAAAGATATGTACATTTAAATCTTTTAAATCATCTGCCAACATGTCCTCCGAAAAGTTGTACCCATTTCCACTACTTCTAACATTCAGACCCTGCCTGTTTCTCCATACCTTTGCAAGTACTGGATGGTTCACTCTTTGCCAATTTTATGGGGAAAAATAGTTTTTCTCTTTACTTAGCATTCCCTGATTGGTAGTTAAATTGAATACTTTTACACATGATTACAGTTATATATATTTATTCTACAAAATGTTTATTTGAGAATTTTCCCATTTTTTCTAATGGGTTTTTTTCTTTTTCTTGAGTTTTTACATATTGGATAGCATTCCTTTGCTGGTTAGATGGGTTGCAAAATTTTTCTATAATTTGTCTTTTAGCTTGTTTATAGTACTTTTCACTATACAGTGGCTTAAAATAGTTATGTTATTAAATCTGTCAGTCTTTCCCTTACTGATTTCTAGGACTTGGGTGTTTTCTAACTCCAAACAGTATCAAAATCTGTTAAAGGGCTTCCCTGGTGGCGCAGTGGTTGAGAGTCCGCCTGCCGATGTAGGAGACGCGGGTTCGTGCCCCGGTCCGGGAGGATCCCACATGCCGCGGAGCAACTAGGCCCGTGAGCCATGGCTGCTGGGCCTGCGCGTCCGGAGCCTGTGCTCCGCAGCGGGAGAGGCCACAGCGGTGAGAGGCCCGCATACCGCAAAAAAAAAAAAAAAAAAAAAAAAAAAAAAAAATCTGTTAAAGTTTTATCTTTTATAACATTCTTAGATATATTATTTTTGACAATTTAACTAGAATTTATTTAGTGTACCTTTTTGAGGGAGGGATTTACATTTATCTATTTCTTTTCAATAGACAACCATAATTCTAACTCAAATAATTAAATCAATTAATATATTCCCATATTTTAAAATGCCACTTTTATATTTATAAGTTCACATATATTCAAGAGACTTTTTCTGGACACCCAATACTGGTCCATTGATATATTTGTCTTTCTGTGCCAGTATTACACTTCTAATTATAGTAATTTTATAGTATATTTTTTTTTTTTTTTTTTTTTTTTTTTTTTTTTCCGGTATGCGGGCCTCTCACTGTTGTGGCCTCTCCCGTTGCGGAGCACAGGCTCCGGACGCACAGGCTCAGCGGCCATGGCTCACGGGCTTAGTTGCTCCGCGGCATGTGGGATCCTCCCGGACCAGGGCACGAACCCGTGTCTCCTGCATTGGCAGGCGGATTCTCAACCACTGCGCCACCAGGGAAGCCCTTTATAGTATATTTTGATACCAAGTAGAGAAAGTTCAGAAGAAAAAAAATTTTGAATATTTTTATTTTTCTTTCTTCTTACATTGCCCTTTTCCAACCTAACTGCAGCCTCTCTGGTTTGCTATGGCTGCACTGATTTCCGTGTTTATCTTGGCTCTTCAAGATCTCATACTTTGCATTCTTATGTACTACAGCCATTTTCCTCCTCCGTTGAGGCTAGACCCCCGTTTGGGAAGAGCAGTGTTGTGATTAAGATTCAGAAGATTTTAAACTGCATCTTTACATGCCAGGTGAGGTAGATTTTGAAGGACAAATTTGGGTAATTTGATAATTTCCAGCTCATTTGGCCAAAAGGTAAAACAAAGCCCAACCTCATTCTCCCAAATTATCCCATTTCTATTTACCCACTTGGACATGTCAAATTCTCAGTCTATGCTGAAAACAAAGAAATCTTATAATCTGACAGCTGCTCCATTCATTTTCACTATTTAAAAGAATTGCTTAGTATAACTATATGATCATTTGGCCAGGTTAAGATCAGTGATATATTCATGGAGAACAAGAATTAAATTGCACATTGTAATACTGTCAGCTTTCTTGATAATAATAATAATAAAAATAATAATAAATAATTATATTTGTAATGCAATTTAAAATTTCCAGAGTGCTTCCATTCATAATGTTAGCCCAACTGACCCTTCAAAACAGTATTTCATGTGACATAGAATGGGTATGTGTCTAAATATAGGTATTTTAAGTGAACTATATCATTGAACATTAGATACTAATTAAAACCTTGGAATGCTGAATACTAATTAAAATTAAATTTAATTAAATTTTATAATGAAACGTTAGAAGAAAATAATTTTTTATTTTATTTCCAAAGTTAAAGTGGAGTTTTGATTTCTCTTTTTTCTTTTTTAATTTTTATTGGAGTTTTGATTTCTGGATTTCGCTGGAATAACATGATGGTTTGGGCTATAATTCTTCCATTTTTCATACAATATTTTAAATCTAACATGGAATGTCTCCACTCGTCCAATCCTATATCGAAGAGTGATCGGTGGATGCTGGCTCCCTTAACAGTGGGGCTGGATGTGAACCCTAGGCTCCCCTGCTGTTGAACATAACAAACAACTGACCATGAGATTCCAGATGTTTCTATTTCTTTTTGTTTAAGACTATTGGACCTCCCAGGAACAAATGTCAGCATGGTTGAGTGGGAGACCCTGTCCCTTTCAGGTTGGGAACAAATGTTAACCTTGTGGCATTGCCAAAAATTTAAACTTGGGTCCCTCAGAGCAGGAAGGTCTCACAGACCCAGAGCGTCAACTTGCACCACTAGCGACACCAGTCAGAAATATAAGTCCATTTAGAAAACATAGCCTAGGTTGAAAGACAGCTGTCCTGGTTTGATGCTGTAATCGGGTCACATGAATTTTTACACTGACCTCTGACTGATGAACACACAGGGAGTATTCTAGTTGTGGTTTTAAAAATAGGTTGGGGAGGAGAAGGAGGTTATGGAGAGACTGAAGTAGAAAATTGATGCCACCTAATTGGTTTAAAGAGGACTCATAATAGAGCCTCTGCTGGGAGAGAAGGGGGAAGGCTGGGAGAAAGAGTCATCAGGTGTTGGGTTTGATGAAGCTCATTGTTTATCTCATTCACTCTGCTTATCATCCCAAATGTGCATTTGTGCATCAGTCAACAAGAGCTGGTTTTAAAATGAGAAAACCTACTTAAAAACCAATTGACAGAATCAGAACTTTTGAAAAACAATCCTTTCACAGACTCATCACATTTTAGTGGTATGTGGGCCTCGAGGTCAATGCCATGGAATGAATTAATCTCCTCAAGTACACACTGGCTTACATCTGAGCTTAATGTGGTTGTTTTAGACTGATGGCTTATTAATCCACGACTGTTTTCATAATTTTATTTTTTTGGTCTTGAAACAAACAGTCCTTTCTAACAAGCCCTCTAAACTTCTACTTAAGATTCCACAAAAACCACACTGAAGCAATTAGTGAGAGGAATTGAGAATTATAAATGTTCCTCACAGTGGTTGTTTGGCATTGGGGCTTTTAAGGGATGGAAGGTGTGCTACTTGGGTTATTCTAGGGTTGCAACTGGAAAGACACACAGAACCATTCATGATGCTAATTTTAAAAGCCAGTCAGTACGATGAATTAAACTGAGCACTAAAATAAAGCTCAAGTGGGTTTTGCACAGAGAAGCATACACCAAACCATGACAAAGGGCAAAAAGAAAGAAGTAAAACACTCCTTCATTGTTAGACTATTTCCAGGCCAAAGGCAAATTTTCCCTAGTGTGCAACTGTGGTGCTTTTGATTTTCTGAAGAAGTGATATCCTGTAGCTCCACCCCTGCCTCCCCCTAGCCTGCCTGCTCACTATTAAAGTTGAGTTTTCACTGGGCTGAAAACTGCTTGTACGTTGGCCATTTGACTTGCCAGCATTCTGCTCTCCTGTGGAAAATGTGGATCTTCAGTCACATAATGTCTTTCCATTAGCTATGGCGGCTCTCCAAAGCAGGGCTGTGGTTTAAACACAAATGGGCAGTGTGGGCCAGAATGAATGCAATTGTGAGTCTACTATCTTTGAAAGGTGGATCTGGAGGCAATTTAGTGAGTGTAAATTACAATTGACTTTGGAAGAAATAACTCATACACTTGAACCTCCTCAGATGTGTAGCCAATAGGGGGTAGCCAGGCTAACATGAAATTTTACACATCCATCAGCTAAAGAAGAGATCCAAATGTAAAAATCTAGCTATCATATGGATTCTTAACACCCCCTGGAGGACTCACGGCCCACAAATCAATGAATGGTTTATGCTGAGCCAAAAATTTACTTTCACAGTGCTTCTCATTTTCCTTAACCATTTCAGAACACCATATGCGAGAGGCCCAGCAGCCCGGGAATAGCTTTTGCAGAAGGCAGCGCTTGGCGGTGAGAAAGGTACCCTTCGAGGTAGCCAGGGACTGGTTGTTGGCCAGCTCCTTGGCTCTGACAAGAAATGGTATTGAGTTACCTTTAAAACTCAAGCCCAAGGGGCATTTTCTGCCAAACAGGTGTTTTGGTCTTTGGTATTCTAGAAGCCATCCGTCGTGCTACTTACTACCACTGACTCTTCACGGTAACGCTACTCATCAGTGATGGATTAAAACAATCTGATTTTGGTTACTGTCTTGCTCTCTTCTTTTGTGTTTGCTGAGACCTGTTCATCTTTACTTGACGTCCACAGCCAGAAATGTGGATGCATTCAGAGGGTTTGCTCTCTCTCTCTGTGCCTTCCCGATTTAAGGTTACAGAATAGAAATGTATTTAATGGTAGTTCTGCCTATGGGTAAAAAGGACATTTTTTGGTAGTTAAATTTTTAAAGCATTAGTAACTAAATTACAAACAGTGAGAACTGTTTATTAATGATTAAGTGAATAAAATGCAGGTCATTTGTTTTTGGATAATGCTGTTGTCTAAGATGATATAATAAATAAATACTTTTGCATTCTTTGAAAAAGAGGACTGATTATGTTTCTTGAGTACCAACATTTTTCCATTTAGCACACTTTAATGACAACATCTTACTTCTTTGCCTGCATTAAAAAATTGTCAACTAGGACTTCCCTCGTGGCGCATTGGTTAAGAATCTGCCTGCCAATGCAGGGGACACGTGTTTGAGCCCTGGTCTGGGAAGATCCCACATGCCATGGAGCAACTAAGCCCGTGCGCCACAACTACTGAGCCCATGTGCCACAACTACTGAAGCCCGCACGCCTAGAGCCCATGCTTCACAACAAGAGAAGCCACCGCAATGAGAAGCCTGCACACCACAACAAAGAGTAGCCCCCTGCTAGCCTCAACTAGAGGAAGCCTGCTCTCAGCAGCAAAGGCCCAAAGCAGCCAAAAATAAATAAATGAATAAATAAATTTAAAAAAACATTTGTCAACTAAAATGTTCAAAACAAAGGCTTATGTAGATTCTATATATGTGGATGATTCTAAACAAGTAGGTATGGAAGAAAATGTTTTTCATTTACTGTAATATGTGACTTGGAATTCCAAGTTTTCACTGCATTTTATGTGTGTTTTTATTAAATATATATTGTTGTCATTGTTACCTAGAATTTCAGTTAGGAATTGCATCCAGCCACTTGTAACAAAGATCTGAACAAAACAATGGCTTAAGCAAATTCAGACTTTCTTTTTCTGTCATGTAAAAGAATTCCTGAGTTTGGAAGTTCAGGGCTAGCATGATGGCCCCACAGTGTCACCAATGATCCAGAATCCTTCTAGCTTTCTGTTCTGCCATCCTTAGGGTAGGGAGTGTGACCCTTTCCCCATATGCTCAGAATGGCTGCCAGTGCTCCAGCCTCACAGCTGAGTTTCAGGCGTTAATATAGAGGTCAAGAAAAGGAGCTTTCCCACTGAGTCAGCCCCTTTAAAGTGCTTTCCCAGCAGCCTCACACAGAGACATCCACTTAGATCTCATTGACAAGAACTCTGTGATAGGACCTGCTTCAGAGGAGACTGGCAAAAATAGATTTTGAGCTGGACACATTGAAGCCCCAAATAATATCAAGACAGAAGGGAAATATATATTGAATAAGCAAGTAGTACTATTTGCCACAGATGTGGTTTGCAAGGCAGAAATGACAGGTATAGTGCCAAACCCATAGGGCAATGTATTATGCAAATAGAGATGTCTTTAAGGTAATTTAAACTTCTTATGAGGACACACTAGGAAACATAATGACTACCCAATGCACCCCTTCCCAGAGACCGCTGCTCTTTCTGTTCCCTTTGCCTAGTAAACTTTTCCGAGGGATTTGCAGAGCTTTATGCTTTATTCAGGTTTCTGCTTAAATTTTATCTCCTCAATGAAGTCTTCCCTGATGCCTGAAAATTAATCCAGGTTTTTCAGGGTCTGAAGCTTGCTTATGCAATTTGGCAGGCCCCTTTAAGCAACAGAAAAAAAATATGATAATATCAAATTGGATACTTACATATATATGAAAGTGAGTATTGATTTAGAATGAGAAACCACAAGTTATACAATTAAGAAACTTCTAACTACCGCAAATATCACAAAATCTAGAATAATAATATAAGTTTTATTAACTGGTTAGACACAACTCTTTAATGCTTCCTCACCCTCCACCATTTTTTGTTTGTATATCCTTTGATCCTCTCTACATGTGATAACAATTTTATAATATTTTCTATAAAGAGAATAGAAAAATATCTTCTAGTATGGTTTATAAAAACATTTTTTTTTGTTATCATTGAGAATTTAGGAAAGTTCCTTTCAGCTTCTAAAAACCTGAGATTGGTAATATGATGTAAAATTTTAGGATTATCGTCAAATTTGGGAAAACCTCTATCAAGTTTTTTGGTAGACGAACTTTAAGATTTTAGGGAATATTACATTTTCTTATGCATTGACTAATCTTAAATATCCTTTGATTGCAACATTCATTAACTAGCTTGTCACTGATGTCCTCTCTGTAGTGGCATACTATGTATGGTTTATATTATCTTTGCTGATATCAGTTTTTTGTGTCCAATTATCAAGTAGTTAATAATGGCAAGACCATTTTAGATTGAGAGAAAATCACAGGAAGAAGTGGGGTCCAGTAGAGGCAGGAAGTCCAGTTTGGGGGAGTGCAGTGTACAGGTAGAGCCGCACAGATGATAAGACTGTAAAGGTGTATTGGAACCATTGGGACAATTGTCAAATACTGGTATGTGACTGGGGGATATTTTAAGTTATGATTCTTTTAAATGAAGAAATGGAAGGCTTCTTAATAGAAAATTAAGCATATGAAAATTGAAAAAGCATTATGCTGAAGTTGGTATTAGGGTTGGACAAATCCTCAATTCAAATCCTAGCTCTGGTGCTTACTGGTCTGTGAGAACTCTTCCTACCTAGTAGCACTGCAAGCAGAGGGACAGTGAACTACATAACTAGATCTGGCTAAACCCAAACCCAATGCATCTTGAGCTCAACTTCCCCTTAGCTGTGTCCTAAACATGCCCAAGGCCTCCCCAGCACCACAACCCAAGGAAAAGTATGATGGAGGGGAAGTTGGCATGGGAGAAAAGAGCAGCATAACCGGTTTCAGATAAAGCCTCATACATTTGCAAATTTTACAAAAGTATATTGGGAAGGGGGCATAGAGTGGGCAGCCCTGACACTTCAGCAACATTGGCTTCACAGTAAATCCAGCTCGATGATGACCCCTGTCAAAGCTACTGACCTCTCCCCTACTACCCATGGCTCTCCCAATTTTCCTTGTCCTTCTTAAGTTTCTCCACAGCACTTGTTACATATTATATAATTGTGATAGTGTCTATTTACTTGTTGACTGTTTGTTGTTTAATTCACCTCACTAGGATATAAATTTCCAATGTGAGGACTCTTTTGCTGTGAGTGTCTCCCCAGCGTGAGAAAAGTATATGGCATATAAAAATTTGTTGAATGAATAAATGATTCACTGGTTTCACTGTTTTGTGTTGTATTTTTTTGCATCTAAATCATATTTGGTTTATTCTGTGGAAGTAAACAAACTGGTCAAATGATTGTTTCTGTACTGTGTTTTTGACTTTCAGAAAGCAAAATGGGAAAACTTGGGGAGGTGGAGAGTGATGGAGGGTGAAGAGCAGCCAAGGACAAGGAGAAAGTTCAGTCATAATTAAAGAGCGAGCAAATGAAGTCCCATAAGAGTTAGGCCGTCTCAAAGATCCCACAGGTTAGCCAGGCTACATCTCTGACTTTCCAAGTCACTTTAAAAACTGTTTTTGATAAATGTGTCCTTTGAATCCTAAGGTGAATTTATTTATGTTGCAATTGAATATTTCAGACCTGCTTCTGCTTGGTTCTCCTATCCAACATGTATCTGCTAACTGCTGCTCCACAGCCCCGGGGAACACGGTGTTATATATGAGTCCCATAAGGTCTCGGCAAAGACTGAAATCTGATGCTAGTATTGATGTTGTCTTGAGACTGAGAAGCCTGACGCCATGTGTAGATACTAATCATACACTTTGGTCCCCTACCCAATAGAATTACTAAATAAAAAGTCAAAGGGACTTACATTTTGCTTTTCCATTTTTCTATACATTAATACAGCATCGAGGGAGGTAGAGTGGTCTGCACAAACCAGAACTAGAATTCTGCTGTTCTACTTTTTAGCCCACATTCTTTTAACTATAATGCAGGGATAGCTTAAAACATAGCTTTTGGGTAGGAATGTAAAATGGTGCAGCCACTATGGAAAAGAGTGTGGAAAGTTTTCAAAAAACAAGTAAAAATAGGACTACCATATGGTCCAGCAATCCTACTTCCAGATATGTATCCAAAGGAGATGAAAACAGGACATGGAAAAGGTATCTGCATTCCCTTGTTCATCGCAATAGTATTCATGACTGCCAAAAGGTGGAAGCCTATCAGTGGATGAATGGATAGAGAAAATGTGCTATATACATACAACGGACTATTATTCAGCCTTCACAAAGAAGGCAATCCTGTGACATGCTACAGCATGGCTGAACCTTGAGGACATTATGTTAAGTGAAATAAGCCAGACACAAAAAGACAGATGCTGCCCTATTCCACCTATGTGAGGTATCTAGAGTAGTCAGAGCCATGGAGACAGAAAGGAGAACGGTGGTTGCCAGGGGCTGAGGTAAAGGGGAATTGTTTTTTAAAGGGTATAGGGTTTCAGCTCTGCAAAATGGAAAAGGTCTAGACATTGTTGCACAATAATGTGCATAGGGTTCACACTATAGTGCTACGCATTAAAGATGGTTAAGATGGTAAATTTTTTGTTATCTGTTTTTATCCACCATTTTTAAAATTCAGGATGACGGTTCCTTCTTTTAAGCAGGGATGGGGTACAATGTATGACATTGGAGTGCTCAGACCTTCCTCTTCTTGGTCCCGGGCTCAGTCTCTTTCCATTCTCTTACCCTCCCAAGAGAAGGCAGCCTTGGATCTTGGGATTTTTCCCTGAAGAATCAGAAGGAAGAGGGGAGGTGAGAAAGGCAACAAGGGGCCTAAGAGATGAAGGATGGAGTTGCTTCTTGAGGGTTTCTGGAGAGAGAAGAAAGAGGAAAGAAAGAAACTGGCGTGGGAAAATCAGGGCCAGCGCTAGCCTATCCAGAGTCTTTGCATGGATTAGAAAAATGGGCCACTCTCGGTGGATGAAGCCCACTTGCTCCATGGCTGGCACCTTTGTTTGAAGATACAGAGCCCCTTCCTCCAACAAGTGAAGTCCCATCAGAGCCATCTCTAGACGTGTGAGTGTAGGCTAGATTCTGCTTCCCTTGGCCTTTGTGCACAAAAGTATTCAGACTCTCTCTGGGAGAGGCAATGTATGGGAGAGGAAAAGAGGTTTTTAAAAAATATATAAGTAAACCTGGAAATTGTGTCCCGTTCATAAGTTTAAGAAGTTTTTTTTAAAAAGGACTTAAGATTTTTTTAAAATTGTATTTATTTAATGTAGTTATTTTTGGCTCTGTTGGGTCTTCATTGCTGTGCACGGGCTCTCTCTAGTTGTGGCGAGTGGGGGCTACTCTCCGTTGTGGTGCGCGGGCTTCTCATTGCAGTGGCTTCTCTTTGTTGCAGAGCACGGGCTCTAGGTGCACGGGCTTCAGTAGTTGTGGCACGCACACTCAGTGGTTGTGGCTCACAGGCTCTAGAGCGCAGGCTCAGTAGTTGTGGCGCACGGGCTTAGCTGCTCCGCGGCATGTGGGATCTTCCCAGACCAGGGCTCAAGCCCGTGTCCCCTTCATTGGCAGGTGGATTCTTAACCACTGAACCATCAGGGAAGCCCGAGGACTTAAGATTTTAAATAAATTGTGAAATAGTTAAAAACATAAATCAATATAAATAATAATGTAACAAACCCTATGCATAGCACCATGATTGAACATGGATCAACATATTGTTGCCTTATTTTCTTCAGATACAGCAATTGCAGACGCGTTCTTGCTAATGCTCCAGGCACAGTTAAAATCCACTTTGGCTACTTCTCATTCCTCTTCCTACCTCCCTAGAAGTAAGCTTCATTCTGGAGTTGATATTTATCTTTCCTGTGTTTATACTTTTACCACATTTGTCTGCATATGTAAATAACATATAGTCATCATTGGGCATATTTGAAAAATAATTAAATATTATATATATTAAATAAATATATATAATTATATAAATACATATATATATACACACAAAGAAAGAGAGAGAGAGGCAATAGAGAGAATCCTTTTGAAACTTGCTTTTTGCATTCAATATTATATTTTTGAGCTATTCTCATCTTATCATATACCGATCTAGCTCTATTATTTTAACTGTTCTATAGTATTCCCTTGTGTGACTATACCATTATTTCCTTAACTGTCTTGCTATTGAAGGACGGGTGGGACGTTTGCACTGAAAACAATGCAGTTCCTGTTTACTTTCTTAGGAGGCTGCACAGGTCCTGCCCATTCTGTTACTTCCCTTATGCAAAGAGAACTACTGATGGGCTGCCATGAAACCCCAACATTCTTCGGCTGAACATGCATATTAGGGCCCTGTTGTCAAAGTTGGTGCAAGCAGAAAAAAAAAACCCATTCTTAGAAACTTTGTGCCGCCGCCAACCCCCCTTCTCCTCGTCGCCCTCCCCACTTGCTCTCTCTCTGCCATCAGCGTCCTAAAATGCTTTGAATCTTTTTTTTTTTGTTTTAACATCTTTAATGGATTATAATTGCTTTACAGCTTTACAGTGGTGTGTTAGTTTCTGCTGTGTAACAAAGTGAATCAGCTGTACCTATACATATATCCCCACATCTCCTCCCTCTTGTGACTCCCTCCCACCCTCCCTATGATCTTCCATTTTGCAGAAAGATTGTCCAGAAGGAAATGATGTCCTTGAGTTTGAGTCCAGACCGAAATTTAGCCTGAAGATCTTTGAAATCTTGATGACAAGGGTAAAAAGAGAAGAAAATATTATTTAAAAGCTTCAGTTTTCTCTCTTCCCAGGAGTGAAATGGAGACTTGAATAGACGTGGGAGTGGACTCACTCTTTATCTGGGACAAGATTTTGAATGAGAACTTTAGTTTTGCAAACTTAAAGTAGAGGCTACAACCAGACCTGATGCTTGCATTAGTGACACCAAGGAGCTCCAGATAAAAATACAGCCTATTGTCTAAGAGGTAAGCAAAGTTGCATCTCTGCGAATATTGCTTCTGGGGCAGATTTTATTTTCTAAGGAGGACTGAGACTATTTTGTCCCTGAATACTGTGGTTATTACTTGTGGAAATGAATAATTAAGCAAACAAACCAACAAATACGGGTACTGCTGGAGCTTAGGTACAGACACTGAACCTTGGCCAGTGCAGGACTACTTTGGGGCATGGTAGCCAAAAAATTATTTGTTGAATAAATGAAAGCAGGCTAGGAGTTGGGGTGCAGGACATTCTTTTCACCTCCTCATGGACTCTGGGGTCCCGCGGAGAGATCCATTAACAGGAGCAATAGTAAGGAGTCCTTGTGGCTTGTCAGCAGGAAAACAGGGGGACCCAGAAAAATAGAAAAAGAGGTCAGAGGGGAACCTTTGGGTAGCTCATGTGGTCGCCTCTTTGGGGACTTCCAGAAAAAAACTGGGAGACATTTTATGGGGGCACAGAAATCAATCAGGTGAAGAGACATAGGAATTGGAACAATTGAGCATGAATACAATCTTACTGATATTCACAGGCTGCTGAAGAACTCATGCTGGTGAAGGATGGAGGCTGTACGGTTGTTTTCCTTTTCTTTTGGAGGTGCAGTGCTAAGAAGAAATGGCTGTGTTTCTTTCTGTCTATATGCACAGAAATCCTTTGGAAAGCGGCAAATTTTTCAGGGAGTATAATAGGCTTGAAAAGGAGGCAATTGCAGAATAGAAAAGTGAAGAGATTTTTAGCTAGCAATCCCTGACAATCTGACTTATAAATGTACTTCCTATATATTTTGGATTTAATTCCCTACTTTTTTGTCCAACCTGAATGTTAAGAGTTAGGGGGAAAAAATGGTCAAATTCAAACAACCTTTCCACCATCTGAGACTGAGGTTTCACACTGATTTTTATGACATTTTAATCTACGTATATACTTTAAAAGAATTCCTGGGATAATTTTCTTCTCTGATACCTAATTATTAATTGGACTGAGATGGTACATTTTACTTTTGACTAAGTTTCTCATTACCTATACATTTGGCATGTATAGGTAATGAATGTTCAGTATTTCTACCCTTGAGGGCTAGGACACACCTCATTACTTGTCTGGATCACTTAGGACTTTAAAGTCCTAATTTTTAAAGGTATTGGTTTGTTGTTGCTTTTAATTTCATTTTGAATTATAAAGCTCTCTGAGACCTTGCCGAACAGGGCTGTATGAATCTATTATATTTTTCTTACTACTGGTCATACATTATCCATGCAGAATTAATGGAAAAACCAGGAGAGATAAGGTAAGGTTTTAAAGCAAAAGACTCATTTATAAGAACCAAACCTTAGAGCTTTTTCTTTTTCCTTTTTTTTTTTTTTCAGTTTCATCATTTTTCTGCCTCTGCCTTGTTCGGTTAGCTTGTTAACGGTATAGTTTCTATAGCAACACCTATTGGTTGTTGTGATAATGAAAGCCACAGCAAGATCGCCTGCAGAGAAATCCTTGATGCTGACAAGATCAACTCATATTTTCTTTGTCCGATGTTTTCTATTTCTTCTTGGAATGACCCTTTCAGCAGAATATAAAAGATCTCTACTAACTACTTGTGAAATAAACAGCTGAAGTCAGGCAGCCCTGACAACACATCAGCTATTAGCTTTATTCCAGAGATGGTGAGATACTGCTTGAAGGAACAAGCCAATTTCTCTAGCTATAAATTTTACTAGCCAGCACTGTTAACATGACGTAAAATGAAGGTCAGTCGACTTCTTCCAGTTTGAGTTAAAAGGTTTTATTTAGAGAAAATTTCCCATGTACTCAGGTTTTAGCACTTCGTCAAAATAGCAAAAGTAAATGTATGGTGTTATTTGGATGTATGCTTTACAGCAATCAATTAAAAATAAAAATTAATTCTAATAAGATAGGCTCGGATAACCATTTAGACAACCACTAGCTGAAATCCTCTGCTTTGTCTCTATTTTGGGAGCTCTAAGGTGCAAATTTTTCTATCAAATATTCCTTTCCTGAATCATTCAGATACTGCACTGCTTCTCCATTTTGCTTAATGTGACATAATCATAATTGTTAACTTGAAATGGGAGGAATTAAGAAGTTACGGGTTTTCTTTACTGCAAATTTACCCACTGTGCATCATTAACCAAAAATAAGTAGGGACTTCCCTCGTGGCACAGTGGTTATGAATCTGTCTGCCAATGCAGGGGATGTGGGTTCGATCCCTGGTCCTGGAAGATCCCACATGACGCGGAGCAGATAAGCTTGTGCGCCACAACTACTGAGCCTGCACTCTAGAGCCCATGAGCCACAACTACTGAGCCCATGTGCCACAACTACGGAAGCCTGTGCTCTGCAACAGGAGTAGCCACCACAATGAGAAGCCCACGCACTGCAATGCAATGAAGAGTAGCCCCTGCTCGCCACACTAGAGAAAGCCTGCACACAGCAACGGAGATCCAACACAGCCAAAGATAAATAAATTTAAAAAAAAATTTTTTTTAATAAAATATTATTGTTTTACATACTGCTTAATGCTTAATTCCAAGTCCTTGATCTGTTGAGGGTCTCTGGCTTTATTTCCTATCTGTTCCAGTTTCCTTGTGGGATCTTTCTGATTTCCATGTGAACTCATCTATTTACTTTTGTTTTAATGGTATCTTCCTTTTCTTCTCATGAACAACAACAAAACATTAGCATTAAGTTGGACTCTTTTTTTTTTTTTTTTTAAGTTGGACTCTTAACAATCTACTTTAATTCTTTCTGGTCACTAGCCATCTATTCCATAAATTTAAATAATTTTCTAAGGATTTTAAACAGTTTATCCATCTTCCAATAGTTTAAACACTAAATATTATTAAAAGTCTTAATGCCTAGGAATCAAAAGCAATACTGGGATACCAAGCCTTTTGATTTCCACTTGAGACGTCTAGTATTTATGCAAAGGATTTAATTAAATTAAAACCCAGAAATTGACAAACCAAGAGAAATATCGTGTAATAACTATAATGGAAGAGAATATAAAAAAGAAAATATATATATGTATAACTAAATCACTTTACTGTACACCTGAAACTGACACAACATTGCAAATCAACTATATTTCAACAAAAAATTTAAAAAGAGAGAGAACAAGAGCTGAAATTCTTGTTTCCCTTTCCAATTTCTTTCATATCTTTGTATTTAGAGGAGGTTCTCATGTCTACCAAGGAAACTGCCACAATTTTCCAAAACTGTCTTCTCTTTAAAATATATAAACATACATACACACATACATATACAGCAAAATATGAGTAATGTTGAGTGGGCCTTTTGCGATGGATTTAAAGAAGAGTTTTTTTTCTTCTTAATGCATTTCTGTATTTTTTTCCAAAATTTATTCATCGAGAGTACCTTATTTTTATAATTAGAAAAAGTTAAGGAAAAACTTCTTGGTAAAGTTAATGATGGTTAAATGCCTTCCTACTAGGTTTCATAAATTCTGGTCAGCCTCTGGGTGTTATTTCATCCTGAAAAATCTGTAAATCTCATCTCTAGCAGAAGAAGTGGTTAATTCCAGAGATAATAAGAAGAAAGTGTTAAGGGCTTTGCCACCTGAATCTCAATGAAAACTATCTTGAACCCTACAGATCCCTTACTTAAGGTACAAAGATACCCAGCTTCAAAATCCTATACATCGTCTAGCATGTGTCTGAAAAGTACTTCACCGCACACTCTTTGTAAGAGTGGTCTCAGATGTAACCTTAGGCTATGTCTGCTATTCTGATTCATCAGGGTCTCTCTAGAGCACTTGTTTATTATTCACTTCTTTAATCACAGCCTTCAAATGCAGGTGTTTCTTAGGGTTTGGAAGCCCAACTGGCCAGATCATCAGCGGATGATGGCTCCAACTCCATAATCTTGAATGAATGTTTCCATGGCTACAACCTGCATGTTCCCAACTTTCATAGCTATTAAACCTTCTCTCCATCTGCAACAAGCCTCCAGTTATTTGATTCCTCCAACTTTACTCAACCAGTCACCACTGTCGCCCTTGGAGCCCACTTTTGTCTACAAGCCACAGTCAGGGACTTCAATGCTTTTGCCTTCTCCTTCCTTGACTTTCTCATCCACTGACCCGCTGGCATGGCGTAGCACTAACCTGGGTCATTACTGGCATGCTTTTTGCATAGCTCCTTCCCCTTTCTTTATAGTATACATGTGTCTTCACATCTTTAAAAAAAATCAAAGCCAATAAACAAAACTAAACAACAAAAAAGTTCTTCCTGTGCACCATTATACGTTTAATCAGTATCCAACTGACTTCTTCAATTCTGTTTCAAGCTCTCTAGTGAGTGATCCAAACCCTCTGCCTTCCACTTTGGTACCATTTCATCCACTCCCTAATTCCATGTAGAAGCAAGTTTCTCCCTCCGTTATTCTTTTAAAACTAGTTTCTCAAAAATCACCAGTGAGCTCCTGGACAAACATAGAGGCTTTCTTTCAGTTGCCATTCTCCTGGGGTTTTCTGTAGTGTCCACCAGTGTTGACACTCCTCTTTCTAAATGCCCATCTCCCTTGGTTTTCATGAATACCGTTGTTTCCTGGTTTTACTTGCTTTTTTTTTTTTAACTTAAACCTCAAACTACTCACTGGCTCTCCTCTTATTTTCCCTTTCTTTACCTGGGGGCATTACCCAACCCCCAGAGCCAGGCTTTTGCCTTTGTCTCCTTATACTTTCTACCTTGAAGAAATATCAGTTTTTGAAACTACGACCCCCACAGTGATAAGCTTTTTACATTCTAGCCCTTACTCTTTGCCCCACTGTCGTACACCAGCTCACTCCAGGTACAGAAACTAGGAACTAACCTATGATTTCTCAAGGTCCCTCATTTGGATATTTTACTCTCTGAAGCCATGTCACATATCGGTTCCCAGTAGGATTTACTTGAGGAGGGTGAAGCCTTGTGGTGGTGGTGAGCAGGGAGCTTTACCGAATTTTCTTGGCCAGATCTTACCCCCAGGGGCTGACCAAGTGCAGAGTGGGTGGGAGTGGTTTGCCTTGGGGACAGGCAGGCAGTAAGGGCGTGGGTTTTCCGTGTAGAATTTAAAAACAATAAAACTGACTAGAAGTTGATCTGCCTTTTATTATCACCATGTGCCAGCAATTCTAAAAAGTCAGTGAGAAATTCCTCCTCCTCGAACTATTTCCTTTGTTGATCTCCATTCTAAACATCTGCTGTGATTACCGTTGTTATGTAACTATATAAACAACCTTTAAATTAGGACATTTTAATTACTTGTCCTTTAATAAACATTGTATTCTACATGAAAGTTGATTTGAAGAACGTCCCTTTTATACAGTCAACCCAACACACGGGGGACTCAGCTACTATACATGTTCCTTTCAAGATTAAGTTCAAAATTGTTCCGATTCTTTTGAGCTCATCTCAGGAGCAGTTCTTGTCACCAATCCCTGTGCAGCTACACATTCCACATATTCTTGCATTTAAATGGAAGAGTCAAAATTAGCCAGTGATTGTAAGACAGAACTTGAGTTACTTCAATTCTGTCATGCTAAATGATCACTTGGAGTTTTTATTTGAGTTTTAAACTTAAAAGAGTACAATGTTGTGTGACAATTTTAGCTCATACATGCAATATTTTACCAAATTTTAAGATATATTTAAAATTTAAATTTATTCTTTTAAAAGTGTTTGCTTTAAAATCAAAGAACAACTCAAAAAATAATGATTACATAATAATAAATGATTACATAAATACATTACATAAATAATGATTACTGATTATTACATAATTATTACTCAAAATAATTTTGTTTTATAGATGAGGTGGTTAGCAGACCACAACAAATGTGTACTCCATAGCCTCTTGGATTTTTATTTATTATTTATTCAGCACTTTTATAGGCATCAATGCTTGGTGTTTCCTGGTACTATACATAATACAATATTCATATCATATATTTTAAAGCTTCCACACTCATAAAGATTAAATGACAACAGTACAAGAAGCTGACTCCCAAGCAGTATCTTTATTTTCCTTTGTCCATGAATGAAATTTTCTGTGCTCATCTTCTCAGTTTATTTTCTAACATCTGGAAGGTCATTTGGTTCCAAGACATTTTAATGGAACAATGGAGATATGCGTGTGTGTGTGTGTGTGTGTGTGTGTGTGTGTGTGTGTGTCTTCGTCCATTCAGGCTACTATAACAAAATACCACAGACTTGGTGGCTTATAAGCAACAGAAATTTATTTCTCAGTTCTGGAGGCTGAGAAGTCCAAGATCAAGATGCCGGAAAATTCAGTGTCTGTTGAGGGCCCACTTCCTACTTCCTAGACGGCTGTCTTTTCACTGAGTCCTCACATGACAGAGAGCAGGGAGAGGAAGCAAGCTCTCCTGTGACTCTTACATGGGCATTAATCCCATTCATGAGGGCTCCACCCTCATGACCTCATCTAATCCTAATTACCTTCTTAAAGCTCTACCTCCTAATACCATCAGAGTAGGTATGCTTCAACATAGGTATGTGTGGAGGGACACAAACATTCAGTCCATAACTGTGTGTACATATATCTCTATGTTAATAATATCTACTTATCTCTGTATGTATGCATGCACAGTTATACACTTTCTTTCTTGACATCTCTGTGACATTTGAAATATTGACCACTCCTTTTTTCTCTCTTTCATTAACTTCTCTGATATCCTTTTCTTGACTTTTACTGGCTTTCCTTAACTTGCCCTTTGAATGCAGGATTCCCTAAAGCTGAGTTCTAGGACCTTTCGTTTTTCATCCTCTTCCAGGGCTTTTAACTACCACTCATGAGCCCAGGACTCCAAAACAGATTTCTACCTTAGGACACTTGCCTTTGCTTCAGGTCCATATTTCCAAGTGGATATGCCACAGGACTTCAATCTTAGCATATGCAAAGCATATTATCTTCTTCCCTCAAACCAGCTCCTACTCACTTTGGTTAATGGCACCAGAAATCTTGGAATCATTGAAAGGTTAAACCTAAAAATCATCCTAGATATCCCTCATCACCCCCATTTCCAAATCCTGTCCTTTCTACCTCCAACATGACTCTCTATTCCCTCCTCTCTATTCTCATTCCCAGCATCTTAATTTGCGTCTTCCTAAAGATTTAGTAAACTAAATTCCTCAAATCAGGCTCCTTTCCTCTCTTTTTATCCCCTGCTTCCTCATCCTTATCCTGTTTTTAGAGGGTTTGTTCTAAAACATTCATCAAACTATGTCATGTCCTTGTCTAAAATCCTTTATTGGGATTCCTAATACCTTCATGACAAAGTTCAGACTCTTTAGAATGTGAAATACAGTCTGTAATAATCTGATGCTTCTTCATCTTCCTGAGGATATCTCTAGTATCTCCTCAGATGTTCCTTTTTCTTCAGCCCTGCTGGACTAGTTTGAGTTGGCAAATCTTCCCAAGCCCTCTCATTCATATCTCTCATCTCTACCTGAAGTTTTCTTCCTCCTTCCCTACTCCTCACCAAACCAATACTTCTAAGTGAAGCCAATCGTTTCCATTTTATTTTGGTGTGGAAACTGCCAGAATGATGTTTTTAAATGCGAAATGATATTTCTTTCCTAAAGTGATTGGTCTGTCAGGCAGATTTCTTTCCTAGATCTGATTTTGTTCAATCTTCTGTTTCATGCGAGACAGTGTTATAAAGAATAAAGGCATAAAGATCAAACTAATGTCAGACACATAAGTAAATTGATAATTCACAGCTAGCTGTGGGATGTGTGGAATACTATGTTTACCGTTTTTTTCTTCCTCTCATTTTAGTGAGTTTTATTCTAATCACTGATTTTGAACTATAAATTTATTATCTGTGAGAATTGAGTTGAATTCCTTTGCTATTTCTAGCTCCAAATTAAAACCTAGAGCCTCTCTCCTATCACCCCATCCCCTGAAAGTATGACTTACATGATGTTTTTAAAATGTAACAACTCATTTTTATAATCCCCACTCCATGCTTTGCTAGGGCAATTGAAGACTCTATAATAATTCAAACATGATTTTTTTGGATAAAGTTATCAGTACCAATACCTCTTCAATACTCCTATGAATTGTGTAAGCTTGGCAATTTCTGTAGAAGGGGCCAACTCAAAGCTTGCTCTCTGGTGTCCAGATCTTTCCGGAAGCAGCCCCACTCACTGCTCTTACCCTGTGTGACAAGGTGTGCTCTGCCTGCTAACACCCTCCTTCAGGAAACAATCCTGAAGGGGAGGACAGAGGGAAAAGCAACTTAAGGATGTAATAAACTTTTAGATAGTTTAGAAACCATCCAATATGGTCACAAGCAGATTTCTGTAAGCAGTTTTAAAACAAAACTTTTGCAGTTTTCCTAAGAAAAATATGCCCATCTCTTTCTATTTCTAGAAATTTCTAGAGAAAAAGAAGCAGTAGCATGAAGGGAGTTACTGAATCAAGAATAAAAAGGAAAAATAGATTTGAGACTTAGCTAATTAATGAAATGTTTAATCTCAGTATAGAAATGATCCCATGCTGTGCATTCCACAATATCCAGACTTGTGTGCTATTTGGGCTCGATTATGTATTCAAATTCATTCAGACTTAACTGAGAAATCACTTACTCACGCATGAAAACATGGACCACCCTTTTAACATTTTCAAGTGAGGTTGTCAACTTCATTTTACCCTATGTGAAATGTATGTGCTCAGATGATTTGGTTTGTAAATCATCTATATTCCTGTAATTGATTGGAGCCAAGTAAAATGGAACTGACCGTGAGCAGTCATCTGGGCTCAGTAGAATTTGGTGACAGCTTTTATGAAATGGAAAATTTTAAGGTGGAGATAATAGCACAGATGTGAAGAAACTAAACATAAAACAATAATTTGTCTTTCTTTAAAAGTTCTAAAATTCATCTGAAGGAAATATTGGAGTTTTATTGTCACAGTCTAAATAAAAGGACTATGTGGCCTAAGAAAAAAATTCAGAAAGGGACAAGAGTTGTTTGCTTGAGATGTTCTTTGTAGTTTTATCTATAAGAATTAAAAAAAAAAAAAAATTGAAGCCATCCTAACTGGAAAGTTTAGAGGGGATTTGAATAGTATATTATGGTACATAAATGAGACAGAATGTTACTGAGCTACCAAAAAAGGATGAAACATAATGATATTAAATAATATTTAGTAATGGAAAAAACCAGAATGCAAATTGAAGCTGTGTTTTGATTTCAGTTGTGTTGAATTATGCGGGTTTGTAATTATGTGTATTTGGATGATGGGAATGTGGAATTTCCCCTCTTATTCCTTTATTGCTGTAAAAAAAAATGATTTGTACATTAAATAAAAATTAGGCAATAAAGATAACAGCGCCATTCCTAATATAAAAATATTACTCAACTGTCTTCCATTTTTTCTGGTTCTGCTTCTGTTGAACTTGATTCTTATAAAGACGGTGAGCTTGATTTCAGTGATTTTGTTGTTCACCAGATAGTCCCAGGATAACTGCATTTTACTGCTGAAACACCATCTGGACTTCGTTCAAAATCCTCCTTAGCATGAATTGTGGTTGGCTAATGCCTCTCCCTGTATAAACACCATAAATTATCTACTCTCAATAGGGACCTCTATCACTTTATAATTTAGGTTATTTCAACCTTTCAAGACACAGCTACAAGAACTTCTCAATATCTCACACTATTTTTTGGTTACACTTAGTATGTTTTTTAAAGAAGCTTTATATTGAGAGGTGTTTTTTTTACATGCTCAGATTCAGGTATTATATATTTATATAGCAGGTACTTCCCATCTTTAAAAGTTGGAAATTATTTTAGAAAACAGTCAGACAAACCCAAAATATGTGGGACACATTTAGAATAAGAGTAGCAAGGAACCATTTCAGCGTTTTCTCTTACTTTAGGTGACAGAGGTGTGGAAGTCATTTTAATTTTCTCATCCAACCGTCTCACATTCCTTCCTGTGATGGGCTTGCTCGTCATCCTGGGAGGTTCCTGCTCCTCAAGCAGCCAGCAGCTGTTGGAGGTGATAAGGATGTGATAATAATCACCTCGAGGTGATTCTTTGTGTTGACAAAAGGCAAACACTCCAGCCCCAAGAGATAGGGAAGAGAGATTGACCTCCTGTCCCTTAACTGGAGAAACTAGAAAGAAGACTTCACTTTGAATCTTCAGAAACACAGTGGCTGCCTCTTCATCTCCTTTGGGCTGATAGGTCTGTCTTTGCCTTTCTCCACCTACCACATTTTTTTTTGTCCCACAGATACAATGAATCACCTTGTGGGTGCTCAGTAGGGACATTGTCATTTTGACCCCGGAAGAGCATTAAACCCATCCCCACTTGCCCTGCTTTCTGGGTACGGTAGTGACCTAACAGCTTATTAGAGTCAGGCATTAAGTTCACTTTGGAAGAACTGAGAGACTATTCTAGCAGTCATGGAACAGCCCACCTAAATCTGAGATAAAACAGGAAGGTTTTGAAGTGATTGTGCTCTTCTTAAGTAATTATGCCAGAACTGGAACACACAAGTGGGCCTGATGGAATTCCCGTCTTTGCAATCGGCATCCTATAACACCCCAGTGAGTAATCCATGGGGCAACGTCACAGACAGAGCAGTGGATTGCTAAAAGGGCTACAATGAAGCACCAAGATGAGCCATCCTTATCTACCCACTGAAGTGACCCATTCAGTTGTATTCTCTCTAAAATAGGGTGTCCCAGGGTGAGCCCTTCAGGAGCCAAGTAACCCAATTATGAAGACCAAGTAAGGGAAGGTGGGAGTAAGGAAAAGGAATATTGTACGCCTGCTCTGGACCATGCACTGGGCTAGGTGTTTTACATATGTTCATCCTCAGAGGAACCCCGTGAGTGACACTATCGCCCTTGTTTTCCAGATGAGGAAACCACAGCTCATAATGATAAATTGTGGAGATTAGAATGGAACTTCATCTGAATCCATGGTCATCCTTCTACCACGTGCTGTCTCTCATAGAATGTCTAAGCCTAAAATAACTTCTTGGGTTTTGGGGTTACTATATGGAGACTTGACTGTAAATAGGCAGAGTGGGAGAGGAACCGATGGGGTAGCAGTCAGAGGATTTCAGGGTGACAGTAGGAGAGAGCAGCCACTGTGCTGTTTTTAGGTATTGGATGTTTACTAGAGAAATGGTGATCGCTAACAGTATGCCTTTATATTTAAAACTTCCAAAGAGCTTTCCCCTCCATTTTATCTGCCAAACTTCACCGTTTACATTGAGGCCACAGCTGGCCCAACTAGATAGACATTTGTTGAACTGCAAGGGTGAGGACGTGCATTCAGGAGGGCTGAACTTGGAGTAGAGAATCTTATACTCAGGGTAGAATAAGACCCTGAGAGTAGGGAATACAAGTCAAGTCAAAGTCCATAGGAAGAGGTCAAAGGTCACATCCAAGGAGACCACGTATAAACATCAAGTCCACAGTGCCAAAGGTAGGATCGAGGGCAGGGTCAGAGATCAAGAGTCTGAGACCAGATGGGGATGAGATTGGAGAAAAGGCAGGCCAAGGGCAAGCGGGTTAAGACTGAGGGCTGGAGGTGAGGCTGAGGATGAGTTCTTAGAACTGTAGTGGAGGTCTGCACCTGTGTTCCTGGAGGTGGGCTCATAGTGAGTGGATGGGTAGTGCTGGCTTAAAACTGAAAGCACTGTTAACACTGGCGTTCCACTTTCAGGATGATAGGATATAAAATATTATTTGTAGTTGTCAAATAAGAAAACTGAGACCAAGTGAGATTGCCTCCAGCTAGTCACACATCATGGGAGTGATGGAGCAGGGGGCTGGACTTACACGAAAGGCAAAGAAGAAGTGAAAACACCAGCACTATTCATCGGAATGGGACAGAAACAGGCATGAACCTGGGCACACCAACTGCAGCTGTCCGGCTGACAGTCCAGCAGGTTAACACAGGGGTGGAGAGACAAAACTCAGTCCACAAACTCAAATGTACATGAAAGGCTACCTTTATTATTTTAAAGAATAAGAGTATTTCAAAAAATTCTGTGATGGGCTTTCCTGGTGGCGCAGTGGTTGAGAATCTGCCCGCTAATGCAGGGGACACGGGTTCGAGCCCTGGTCTGGGGGGATCCCACATGCCGCGGGGCAACTGGGCCCATGAGCCACAACTACTGAGCCTGCGCGTCTGGAGCCTGTGCTCGGCGACAAGAGAGGCCGCGATAGTGAGAGGCCCGCACACCGCGATGAAGAGTGGCCCCTGCTTGCCGCAACTAGAGAAAGCCCTCGCACAGAAACGAAGACCCAACACAGCAAAAATAAATAAATAAAATAATAAACTCCTACCCCCAACATCTTCTAAAAAAAAAAAATTCTGTGATGATCTTCTGCCCCATGACAAAACATCTCAGTCAATTCAGGGAAAACACCCTTTCTCCCAGAGTTGTATCAAATTGCAGGTGGTTTGATAGTACCTGGGCCCACGGAAGGAGAAGGGTGGGGCTGGGAATCTGGGGCGGGTCTCTCTTTCTACAATGGCACCTACTGACTTATCCTCAGTCCGGTCTGTTCTCCAGAACTGGTCCCTTGATTTCTGCAGGGCTATCTCTTATTCCCAAGTACAAGGTTCCTGCAGCTGCCACCCATGTCCTCAGAGGGCATGGACTCATTTGCTGTTATACTGGGGTGAATCTTGGCGGTGGTGTTGGTGGGGATCTCTGGTCTCAGGTACAAAAGAATTGTTCTCTTGTTGGAAAACTCACCCTTGCTGCTTTCATTATTTCCACAAATCTCGGTCCCCCAACTCTATCCCACCACTGATACGGACAATTGGCACTTCCTCAATCTAATGTGAATTGCAGGCAATGTTGCCCCTAAGTCCTCTTGCATGGAAATTCTGGAGCTGCCCTTGCTGGCTCCCCTAATAAAGCAACAAGACTTCATGGGGTGCTGGGCAAGATGCAGAATGCAGTGAGTTTCTTTGGATCATCCTGCCCAGTGTTTATCTAGCTGCCTTCATTTCCTTAGCGACCAAAAAAGATTGCCAAGTATCTAAATGACAAGGTATGATTCTGGCTCCTTCACCAGAAATTATAGCTAAGGCCAGGTCAGTCTGATACGAAGAGAAGTCAATTGCTGGCGGCTGACCTCATCTTTGGCTGATATTCTTTTGTAAAACATGAATAACCTTACACGTTTTAGGAACATTTGATGAATGCTGATAGAATATTCTGCTAATATTCATCTATTAAAGATACTCTTCATTTTATTATAATAACTACATGAATATTTTTACAGTTGATTGAGAATAGTTTTTCTCTAATTCACACTGGTTTTTTTTGTTTATGTCCTAGGGTCATATTCCAATGTAGTGGTGTGAGGGGTGAATGTTATAGAATTTCTGGCATGAGACTGTGAATCATTTAAGCTAATTGTGTTGTTATAAAATTTAACTTATTCCAGAAATAATTCTATCACATAAGTAAGTGGAGCCTTTATAGGCTGTTGCATTTTTCTTTCTTTTTTTAAAAAATTTTTAATTTAATTTAATTTATTTTTTTATACAGCAGGTTCTTGTTAGTTATCTATTTTATGCATATTAGTGTATATATGCTGCCTTTTTCTTCATCCACAAATAGAGAGGCTGTGGGTACCATGAAATGGAATTGGATAAGACAGATTGGGTTTGAATCCTGGCTCTGTAGTAATGTGTCATTTTGAGTCAGTCACTTAAATTTTCTCTGAGTCTTGGTTTCTTCCTCTGCAAAATGGGTCAAAGTACCTGCTTTGTGAGGACTGTCCCTAACACTGCACACCTGTTCCAGTGTATCCCGCCACACCCTCTTCAGCTACTTAGCAGCTATTTACAGATATATTATGTTTAATAAAAATTGAAAATACAATAATAAGGTAAAGAGATGTTATTAAAGCAGAAAGACCTTTTCATTACTTCAGCTGAGGCTACAGTGGGTAGCAGAAAGAGTGCAGGTGTCAGAAGACCTGGTTTCAAATCTTGCCTCTGTTATTTCTGAGCTATTGGCAAATAATCTCTCTAAGCCTCGGTTGTAAGAAAAAAAAGAAAAAAAGAAATAGTAACTCTAATTCCAAGAGTTGTAGGATCCTAAATGAGATAACACCCATGAACAATTAGAATGATGCTTGACCTTTATTAAGTGTGCAATAAATGTTTGTTGTTGAATCAAAACACTAAGCTTTTTGAGAGTTAATTATGTGAATTGAATTTCCATAGAGATAGCTTTGTATTATGGAACATCCCATAGTTTGTGCTAAGTAAATATACCCCAAAATATGACACTAGAAAATAACCTTTCATAGACTAGCTTTTTCTCCCACAAAAATTAATGCTGATAACAATTTCATTCACATACAGAGAATCCCTATGATAATGTATCCCGTGTTAATACACATTTGGCTTTGACACAACTGGTAATGGGGTCTTATTCTCCACAGCAGCCTTATCCTGATCAGTTCTTTAATCTTGCAATAATGACACTAAAGTTTAAATGATTGGATTTTTTTCAGACCCCATTTATAGTATTATGGCGAAATTAACAACAATTCTATCCCTGTAGCACCACTATTCTGTTTGCTTAAATATGTTCATGGACTGTATTAGTTGTTACTGTATTGCAGAAGAGGAAATTGAGCAGATAAATAGTCATGATCTGAGGCAAGAAGGGATGATAGCAGAAATGGACAGGGCCTAACTGAGGAAAATTTTGAGACAGTTTGTCTTCAATGCTCTCCTACTTACCCTCCTTCATTGCTAACAGTATTGTTTCTTTGTTTCAATTTCCAATTGTTCGTGGCTAATGTATAGAAATACAATTGATTTTTACATTGACCCCGTGGTAACTTACTAAATTTCATTTATTAGTTTTAGTACATTTTTGGCAATTTCTTTAGAATTTTCTACCCAGACAACCAAGTCATCTGCAAATGCAGAAAAAGAAATAAAGTTTTAATGATGGAATTTCAGACGTAAAAGAAACATCGCGAAGGTGCCTCACGGGTATGATTTGCGAAAGTAGATACTATAATCTGTGCATGAACCTGACTTCAGACCTTGTGGGAGAAAACAAAAACAAAAGCAAAACCCTTAAATCCCCTTCCACAGATGTGTGTCCTAAATCTTAATTGTAGGGCTTCTCTGGACTTACCCTTAAAGTTAATCAGCATAATTTGTGCTAAAGGTTAAATTAAATGCAGCCATTTAGTGACTTCTCAAGGGGACTGAAATAATTAGGATTTGAATGAAACTTTTAAGCAAAGGGACTACAATCACATCCTGAAGAGGTGCAGGAAAATCGTGTTACCGTCATTCTTGCAAGTCAATCGGATTAAGCCGAACAACTGTAATTAAGAAGCAGATACAAATACATTACTTATCAATTATATTCTCCTCTTTCAAAGTTAAAATAAAAATAACTTCATGGTTAAGTATTTGTTGATAAAGGCTCACAATATTTTATTCATTTAATTTTGAATATCATCCAGCTCTCTCTCATTCTTGCCAGTTCTGGCCATTTCATCATGTTTGTGGTTAATTTATATTCTACTGAAGGAATAACTTCCAGAAGAATATGCTTGTCTGGTTAAAAGCTATGGAGTATTAAAGACCATAAGTCTTTCAAAATTTCAGAAGGTTGCTGAAGCTTTTTAATCAGAGAATATACTCATAATGCTTTTATGGATAGTTCATTTTTAAATAATGCTAATCTTACATTATATTGATGTTGACTTCTCTCAAATGCATATAGAGCTTTAAAATGTGCATCGCTGTTTTAAATGGTCAGTTTTATTCTCCGTAAAGGTTGGTGTGCTCAAAATAGATTTTTTTCCCTCTGAGACTGCATTCCAGTCTATATGTAAATTGAAACACACTCAGATTAAATTAAAATAGCTGTGAATTATTGGACAGTTTCCTCACATGAAGTCTTTTCTTACTTAACCTTTCTACATGAAAGAGAGAATCTGTATTTGGTGTCTACTGAACCTGTTTGACATTCCAGGGATGTCAGAATCCTGAAGAATACATCTTAGCTGGCCTGGGTAATGCCTTTGTTGTATAAAAGAACTAAGCTGGAGAGGGATTTGTGATTTTTCAATTCTAGAAATAGTATGATGAAAAAACTAATGATCCCACACAGAGTTCAGTGTTTATGCAATGTTTATTCAGCCAGAGAGCTGTTTTTCTCTGCTATTAATCTGCAGCTTTTCTTAGACTCTGGCATAAAGTATTGGTGGAAAGCAATGTTTTAGTAGCCTGTTACATTTCATTAAATAAATGTGAGCATATGAGTGAATCACACAACTCTTTTTGAAGTCAAGCACATTTCTAAACCTAAGAATTTAACTCTTTAATTTGTATTCATTTTTACTTTATAGAAAATTAAATACTTTCACCCCTTCTCCCTTTTACCTTGCAAATTAGTGAGAATAATTTAATGTAAAATCCAAAAATCTTTTCACAGGATCATTTAAAATGTCCCAAAGTAAAAAAAAGATTTTTGTGTGTGTGAATGACACATATTATGCATTCCCTTAAATTTGTCTTTACTTTTTCTCCAAGTCACTCTGAACGTATCTTATGAACACATTCGGAATGACTTGATCCAATAAGAATTCAAATTCCATTGCATATTTTCCTCAAATCTCTTTAGTCTTTGCATTTTCTCAGTAACTTGCTAAACCTGCTAAGATTACCATGTTAGCTTCCTAGAATCACGTATGCATCCTTTTGTGAAGTAGTTTTGGATCAGTTGTTGTAAAAGCCTAAGTATGGTGGCAAAGAATAGAGCTGAAGTAGGTGAGAGAGACAGAGAGGGTAGGGTGGGAGAGGATCTTCTGGAATCTTAATGAAGTGCAACCAAATTGCAAATCTTACTTGGCATTTATTGAACACTTACTACATAGTAGGCACTGCAAAAATTGTCTTCCATAATTTGTCTCACTTAATAACGAATTCCTATGAAGTAAGCAGTCTATTAATGCCTTCTGTAAGGTGGAGAAATCAAGGAATACAGAAATGAAGTGGCTTCTCCAAGGTTACACAACTAATAAATAGCAGAAATGTGACACGAGCTAAGGTTTGCCTGGATGCGATGTGTACGGCAAATTCATATTGCCACCACCTCCGTTAGGAGCATAAATTTTCGAAAGGGCTTGTTTTCTTCTGAAATTACTCAGAATGAGGCCAAGGCTGGTGTTTGGGGTTTTATGTTCCTTTGACAACTTGCAGCCAGACCCTCACTTCCCCCCAAAACAACTTTGAAATCTTATTCTAAATTTTTTGTGCAAATTTCTTTGTAAATAAAAAATGCAATGGAAACAGAGAGGTATTAAGTTCAAGCTAGCATGAAATCTGCCCTATGTTAGTCCGCCAAACCCTGCTGATGGCCCCAGAGGGGCTTGCTTGAGTCAGGGCAGCATTGTGAGAAGGATCTGGAAACTGTGCTGGGCTCTCCCTGCCGAGCCCCACCCCGGTGACCGCAGACACCCTGCTTTGACTGTGGCTGAATCTCATTACAGGGCAAGGATCAACTTCCCAGCACTTTGTCTTTTACAAACTGGATTAGCTGTGGTTAAAGATGTAGACATTTTATTTAAAATAGGAAAATCTATGATAGTGTGATCTCACTCTTGTTCTCCCATCCCTCCTTCTTATCCCTATCCCCAGATTTATGGCCATCCCTGATCTTTTGTTTCAGAAAGGACAAAATGTTTTGTGCCCTGATTTCTACTGCATTTGATTTCATAAATAATGGCTTCTATGTAACAGAAGGTATCAGAAGAGGCTGCCCAGTGCCCCCTCTTTCTAAACCTGGCTTATAACTGAAGTCCCAGGACAGCGCTGAAGGAAAGGATGCCAGCAGTATTTTCTTCCGCCCAGAGTCAGCAGCA
This sequence comes from Kogia breviceps, assembly GCF_026419965.1. Lineage (NCBI taxonomy): Eukaryota > Metazoa > Chordata > Mammalia > Artiodactyla > Physeteridae > Kogia > Kogia breviceps. The sequence goes on along the minus strand of NC_081322.1, from coordinate 33,175,448 downwards.
CTTGTGTAATATTTACAAAGCATTTTGTCCTTTTATGTCAGGGGATGCTATGTGGCAGTTAAATTTTCTCAAAGATAATTACACTCCAGCTCCTGAAACTTTTCACTTCTTTTAAAGTATTCCAGTTGCGGTAAGTATTCTTTCTTCTAATACTGTTCCATTGAGCTCTAAAGCCACCATGTCTTGTTTAGAAGGGGTGGTTGAGGAAGCGGGCCTTCTGTTTGAGCCAATAGCCTGATTAATTTAGATTTAATGCGAAAGCCCTTTTGGTTAAGTCCTAGAACAACATTTAAAAACTGATTTGTAAATGTAGCAAATGGCATGCTACCCGATCGTTGATGGCTGACACGTACTCAGGATCTGAGTTCATTATCTGAATGCAGATCCTGGACAGAACTCTGCAGAGGGGCTGCTGGTGGACCCTCCACTCATTCTCTCTGAGCCCTTTCTTACTTGGGTTCAAATCCCAGTTTCTTTAGGTATTATTTGATCTTGGGCAAGTTCTTTATTTTCTCTGAGCCTCAGTCTTATCATTTATATAAAGAATAGTAACTACCTCCAAGGGAGGCTGTGAAGACTAAATAAGTTAATTCATATCAATGTCTTAGCACAACGCCTGGCCTGGCGAGTGCAAGTGCTAAGTCTTAGCCGTCATTAACACCCCTTCTTTAACTTGTAGTGTTTTCTGATCTCAACAACTACTTTGAAAGTTGCTTTCCTTGAGGTAAATACCACATAAATAGTTTTCTTGCCGTTTGCCTCTTTCTTTTGAAAAGAGAATTTAGTTGTAGCGGAGGGAAATCTACTGTAGCCGACTGGCTCTGGATTGGGGGGCACATAAAATGTTTTGTGTAATTTAAAAGATATGATAGTTATTTTATAGAGAGTAAAAATAATTTGGTGAAGTTTGATGAATGCATATGTAAACGTAAGACTGGTTGATTGACTCAAGAAGACGAATTTCAAATTCCTATTTTTTGGATTAACAAAAATCTTTAGTAATCTGCATTGTTACTTTGATGGCTTTCCACAATGAAGTGGCTGATGACCAAAGTTTGCACCTAATTAGACCCCCTGTTTTTCCCTCTTTTCCTTCTTTCCTGCTCTTCCTTCCCCTAGATGGGCATGACAAAGGGAAATAGGAAAAAGCTTGTTTGTTCACTCTCTCCTCCCTCTCTTTGACTATACTATCCATGGTGGAAGGTCGGTGAACAAAGGTCACCAACCAGGGCCCCTACATTAAACATTCTGACCTCACTGCCAAATCACTTTTCCAGAAAGTGTCACCAGATCAAGTGTCACTTTTATGAACTTTTGGTCTGGCAAACCTGATGCTGTGTGTCACCTCCTTCTTGGTTAAAATGTGTGCTCTTTAAAAGCAAACACAATGGATGGATACAAGTTTGTTTCCATCCTCATTTCAAGAACTTTCTTTACTTCTTTCTTAAAAATTGAAAGTATATTTGAAATACAGTACCACAGCAGGAACCTAGAATTTACAGGTTAACGCCTTATTAGCATATTATGTCTAAATAAGGCACTAAAACAAGGTTACAATTACTGAAACATTCATTGTAATGAACTCATTTAGGAAGTGTGTTTGAATTGCATTGATTGGAAGACATCTGCAATTTGACCAAAGAGTTGATTCGTATAAACATCAAGTGTATGTTTTGCTCATTTAAACCAGCTTTCATTGCTTTGAAAGTGTTTGCTTTAATCTTATTAAATACACAATGGTATATTGTTTACAAATTTGGCTTCACTAAAATGAATAAATATATTTTACATTTAACTTCTGAAACATTTATTTCTTTCGAATGTTTATTTCTTTATGTTTTAAATAATAGTTTAAAATACTCTTCCATCCTTTAACCTCCAAAGCTAATTCATTAATAATAAAACAAATCACCTCCTCTCCCTGCCCTGCCCAAAATCAAACCAGGCATTAAAGTATTTTTTAGTTGTTAATATACACATAGATCTCGTGATTTACTTTTCATTTGTATTTATGGAGGAGAAAGACATTCACACTCTTAATTTTTTCAAATGATTAGAGTTATCACGTGAAGACTGGTATCTATGTGCATTTTATACATTCTTATAATTACTATTTTGTTCAATGCTACAATTATCCTTAAGTAGACTGAATATATATGCTTTACATCTGCAAATTATATCATTTTAAAAGAAGTGTTTACACAAAATGTAATAATTTTTGACATTGGGATTACAACTACTACTTATTAATATTTTTTAAACGTACACTCTCATCAAGTCTATTGATTTCTCTTGAGTGCACTTAAGTGATTGCCTACATTTAAAACTAACCAAATTAATTAAAAATTTTCAGTATATTCCCAAACAACTAACTCCAATTTAGAAACAGTAACAAAAATCCTGTATATTTATTTTATGTTTAAAACAACAGTTGAGAACTCACAATATATTTGGTGATTTCAAATCAGAAAAACAGATTTTCATGATCCTGCTAGCTCTGATAGGTTCACTAAAGTTTGTTGATATTTTTATACATAACTGGCAGTTCTTATATTCTAGAAGATTAGGGCCAATGGGAATGTTATTTACATGTGAGGGAAATAATGTATAGTTTACCAAAGGATCAGCAACTATTTCCAGCGGTAGACAGGTTATGATTATTTTACAAGATGAGACACCCTTATAAATTTACTTATTGCTAGTGCTGGGCGATTAAATGTTGTAAATAGTAGTAAGAGATAGTGTGCTTTTTTTTTTTTTCCCCTAGCTTGAATTCACCAGTGCAGTGAATGAAAAACTGGAAAAATAAAACTTGAAATGACAGAACCACAGACTTACAGCAGAGGAGGAAACTCTCTAGAAACAAATCTTTCAGGCACATTGTAGCTATGCAAGTACCCAAAGGTAGTGCTCTGTCCTATTTTTACAGCTTCCCACAGAAGGATATTATATAATTTATTCTTTTTAGTTACACTGATTAAGTGTTAAGAAGACTAATAATTATATATGACTTGCTTATGTCCATTTTCATTTCAGTGTGGGAGAAACTAGGTACAAAACCATCCTTGGCTCATTGAAAGAGCAACACCTCAGTGGCAAGCTCACAAGACTGTCTTTTCCACCTGGTTGTCCCAGTCTGGGCAAAGTACAGCAATCTCCCCATAAGACTACTTTTGGAGGAGTGAAAATCCATCACTTTCTTCCAACCATTACCTTCTCTTCACTCCCAACAAAATCTCCAGTAGTTGGCCATCTTTCATGGGGGCAACAGCATTAAGATGAGCAAGGCAATTCAGTCTGCTAAGTTCACTCAGTAGCTGTCTCCAACTAGTTCCCCATGTCCCCACCTAGAACACTGATGTCAAATTTGACCCACTGACAATGCTCAGGTTTGAGACCAGACATTGAATAGTTGAATCCATAGAGTTAAATTTGGAAACGTGAAGGGACTTCACTCTTGCCTCTGAGCAACTTACTTTTAAATACAAATAACCCTGGATGGGATGACAAGTTGAACTGTTGTAGGTCATCATTTCTTTACCTGCAAAGGTATTTATTAGATTTCTTTCTTCTGCTTCCTACTGCTTAAGGTGGAGTTTCTGAGATAAACTTTCAGATAATTTGAAACCTGTGGGTGGTACTGGATGGGAATGATCTATCTTGAAGGGGTCCTGAGCTGGGTAACATGAGGGGTTGGAGAAATAGCAGGAGGGGATCATAGTGGCCAGAAGAACCAGAGTTTCTAGAGTGCTTTCCAGGTGCCAGGTATGGTCTTAAGGCCTTTTATATATACTGATTCATTTAATTCTCATAAAAGTATTATGAAGTAGATTTTACAATTATCCCCCCTTCTGCAGACAATGAAAGGTCCCAGTAAATGACACGGTAAATGACAGTGTGGGAATTTGAACCCAGCTAGCCTAGCTCTAGAGCTTAAGCAATACTCTCTATTCACCTGGTTCCATATGGAGAACAGTAAAGACCTGGGGGTGAGAACCTATGAGGGGAAAAGAGCCCAGAAAAGGAGTGTAGGAGCCCCACCAGTTACCTCACAAACTTCAGTTTTGCTTCAGATCAGTTTTACAGTCTGTTCAGGGAAGGAGATAGCTTTGATCCCATGATCTCTCCCAGAGGTAGAATCTGTTTTTTATCTCAGCTCTGCTAAGTCATGCTACTTTGGATAAATTTATCTTTTCTCTACATCTCAGATTAATTTACAAATAAATAAATTGGTTCCACAAAAGAAAATAAATGAGCATAGGTATTTTTAAATGTGAAGTCATCATTCTGCATGGTGGTACATGACACTGGTTTTGATAACTTTTTTGTTTAACATGGAAACAAACAAAAAAAGCAAGTAGTCCAAATAAAACAACTCTAAATTAAAAGGACTTGGAGAATAAAATTTTAAAAAGCCTTTAAAAACAGGTAAACTTTAATTTTTATTGTATACATAGATCTTATCTCCAGTGCAAAGTGAAAAATTGGTGAAATTGTCTGACTGATTCTTAAGGAAAGATTACTTGTGTCCCTATGCCCTGACAAGGAGAAGAACAGTCTTCCCTACCATGTATGTAGGTTTCTCTGACTGATTGATGGATTGATTGATTTTTGTCCTTAAATCCATTGTTCTCCTACATCCATAGGAAAATTTGTCATGAGTATATAAGTCAACTGTGGTATCTGAAAAATTGCTTTTCTTTTTTAAATTGAAAGACATTTGGTGAATTCTCTGTTCTAAAATTGGCAGTTTGGGAAGGAACATTCTGGGATTGACTTTGGAATCATGCTTCAGTTGTATCTACCTTCACTTTGCCAGTAGACATTGGTCACTCTCCATCAGCCTGGTGCTGAGTTTTGGAGCTTGGAACTTCCCATCATTGGGGGTCATTACCACACACTGCTCAGGAAAATTAACTGTGTAGCTGTTGGTAATTTCCAGGAAAGCCATTCTTCTCACTTTCCTGCTCTGAATCAATAAACAGGTTTGTTATTATGCAGGCCCCTGGGCAAATATCTCTATGATGAGGTCCCGCCTGAGGGGTAAGGAAATTGGGAAATAGGGTTCGGCCCAGGGGAGTGGATAGTTTTTAGAGTCATGTGAAAGGATCAGCCAAATCATCTCAAATATTGCTTTCATTTTAAAGTTTAAGGTAACATAAATTGTTTCAGAAGGGTCAGGGTTTTTTGATGAAACTGGAAAGTTGTTATTTAGTCCAGCTTCCCTTGAAGGAATTGGTCCCCTGCATGATGGCATGGAGGCACATGACCAAGTCAATAGTAGCAGGGTGAATAGCAGGAAGCTGAATTCAGCCCATTCAGATGAGTAAAGATCTAATCAAGTGCCATATCAGCAGATAAAGTGAAAGAGCATTTGGAAAGAACCACCAATGCCAAGGTTTCCTTGCATGAAATATAGCACAAGTTCAGGCTTCTAAACTCTACATACCTCCGACCTTTGGCTCTTTTATGTCTCTATTTTTCTGGCCTGACAGACCACATGCCAATGTGCAACCCAGAATCCCTCACCCTCGTGATTTATGGCTTACAGCTGCTTCAGTGTCTCAGCCATGGCAGCTGCTTTTCAGATGTCTTCAAACCGGAGGGAGAGTGTTAATGTGAACTTGAGTGGCTGCAGAAGAGAAGAAGAAAAGTTGATGAAAAAATCATCTGAATTCAGCCCCAAAGCTTTCCATTGATCTTTGCCTTCCGGGCCAAGCAAAATGTTTGGTTTATTTCATAAGCTAATTAGGTGTGTGAAAGGCTACTTGGCATCTGCTATTGACTGAACCCGACAAAAGTGATCACCAGGCTGGGTAATCAATAAGGGATCAATAACAAGCGTGTGATTGGATTAGCCATTTGATCAATGCTGTGTGCTAATATATTAACAAGCAAATTACAGACCAGCCCTTAAGAGCAGAATGCTGACTCTGATTGCATTACAAACTAGTGAGATCTAATGATCCGCCAAGTGCAAGGGGTTAGTTATACAAATCAAGATCTGAAGGTATTTTTTTTCCTTGAAGATTTCTTCCCCCGCCAAAGAAAATGCTTTCTTAAGTGAGATTCAAATTAAATTACAATTAGCAAGCAGTTGCACTGGGACACCCAATTTCCAAGCAAGTATCATTCATGAGGAAGAGGGCTTGGGAAGTCCAGAAAAAATAGCCTAGAGAACTTTTAGGAAAACCCAGGTAAATATCAGAAAGGGCAAACACAAAGAATGCCAGAATAGTCACTAATATTTCTCCAATAAAATTTTGGTAAATGGATTCCTAGTTTGGATATATAGAGCTCTTTCATGACAGAATCTAATGGTGCTTGATCTTTATCAGAACCATAGACGTCCTCCCAACTTACATTTTTGTTTTAAGGTAAGCTACTATCTTAACTAATTCAGCCTCAAAATGGGTCAGTAATGAGAGACATCTGTGTGCATGTGTGCATGTACCAAATGCACAGCGTGAAGGATTGTGGCCAACAGCAGAAGTGCACTTTCAAAAAAGAAAAAGAGAGAGAAAATTACATGACATAGGACGTGGAGGAATGAAGGAAATTACTTCCACTTCCTAACCCTTCAGAACTTATTTCTATTACATGATCCTGTAAGTGACCTCACAAGAGTAAAAAGCCACAAAGCAGAGCTTTTCTCCTCCCTGCTTTCCCCATGATTAGGTGGACCATTTATTCAATTGACTGTGCTCTTTCTGATTCCCTAAGTGGAGACCAGGCAAGACTTTGCTCACTTTCTCTGAATCCTTTTCCTTTTAAAAAATCTTTTTTCCCCTTTGCCTGAGGGAAGCTGAACCGATTAGTCTGAATTCTCCAGTGTTATTTGCAGACTCAAGGTCTCCCAGGGCCCGGATGCAGAGTGGCAGCCGAGCCTTGGTGAGGTGAGGCAGACGGCAGCTGACAAAACAGGCAGCCTGGCCCAGGGAGCTGGGGGCCGGGAGGGGAGAGGCTGTCAATCAGCATAAAAGAAGCACAGGCAGGGGATGTAATATCTGATGGAGCCCTGTCAGTGCCAAGGTGAACCAAGGTTGATTTGCCTGAGGTTGAAACGCCTAGGACCTCAGGGGTGCTGTAGGCAGATTTTCCCACTTGACATGCATTTGATGAATTTCAATGTTTATACCTTCCTATGTTCGTTTTGGTACCCAAGTTCAATGCCATCAAGAATACCTAATGATGTTTCTATGAGAACTATTGTTCCTTTTGAATAAATCTGCTGATAGTCAATGATCACAGTAATGACAGTCCTCTCAGACCCCTTCCTCTGTGGTGGTGCCTTGTGTGACAAGCCCTGTCTGTGTTTTTAAATACCTTTTTTTCTGTGCCTACCAAAGCATAACATACAGGAAGCTAGCAATATACAGTGGAAGAGCTTAACTCCATTTAAATATGGCAGTACATGAAACTATGAAGTCATCACATTTATTGTTGGTAGAATTTACCCACCACTTTACCATTGGTGAGATTTTGTAAATAAATGACAAATCTTTGGGATCTCATGCGGCCTAAACTACAGTGGCACATGGTGTAATGATATAATAGTCTATGCTACAAGATTAATTCTTTCAGTCATCAGTGATTACATTCATGGTAAGAAGCAACGTAGTTTGAACCTGCAGTAAAAGCCACTCTAATTAATCACATGTTCACCAAAAACCTTAAACAGAGTTAAAGAATATTCTGCATCTCATAAATGTAAGACAGGTGACTATAGTGCTATAAAACCCTTATTGCGATGTTACTGGTTAATGCCTCTGACATGATTCTACTCTCCTTCTGTAGTGTTATTAATTTGAAGCTTTAAATAATGTCATAAATATTTCTCCAAGAAGAACCAGCTGCGTGGCTCTGGGCGATAATGATTATAATTATTTAAGATAGAAAGCATTGGAGGACAAGGTTCTTGCTCGTCACTGTGTCTGATTCTGTAATATGCTCTTTTGCAGGAAGAACTGAGAATGAAGAGAGAATGACAACAGGCAAAAAAGAAATTTGCCCATGGTCAATAATTCGTTTGGGAATTTGTGATTGTTTTCCTTGGGGAAGAAAATAACATCTTCAGTGACTTGATAAATGTAATCATTAGAATCTATTACAGCCTGAACATCATCTAAAGTATATCTATCTCCTAAGTAATATTTTTCTTTAAAATAAAAATATCTGTTTGTTTTCTAAACTGTCTCACTTTACCTCTTCCTCGTTAGGTTTAATGACAGTGAATACTGAAGATTTGATGTGATATTTCTCATCAGTTTGAAGATAGTTATGTTTCAGAATCTGTTTCCTTCGGCTTTAGCTAAACCTTATACAGTCTGATGTAGCTCACACCAGTATGAGAATGAAAGGCATGCTCCTTTGCCTGCTTTCATCTTCATGAGAAGATCCATCTTCCCCAAAGGGCTTACATTCTCAAAAGCTCCAGTGGGCTAGTCTATGACTTGGTTCCAGTAGATAGCTCAAGTGTTATCCTGTGCAGGACTGATGATTAATCAAGACAAAAAGGTAGGAATGAGTGGTTAGCTGAAGCATGTATGCGTGATGTGGCTTACAGGAAGGGAAGTTGCTCTGATAAGAAAAACACTACAAAATATTAATACTAGGTAGGGGTCTTCACATCCATTAGGATGGCTACTATTAAAAATATAGAAACTAAGTGTTGGCAAGTATGTGGAGAAACTGGAACCTTGTACACTGCTGGTGGGAATGTAAAATGGTATGGTCACTATGGAATATAGGATGATGGTTCTTCAAAAATTAAAAATAGGATTAACACATGATCCAGCAATCCCACTTCTGGGTATAGGTCCAAAAGAATTGAAAGCAGAGACTTGAACAGATATTTGCACACCCATATTCATAGCAGCATTGTTCACAATAGCCAAAAGGTATAAGCAACTCAGGTATCCATTGATGAGTGAATGGATAAACCAAGTATGATATATAATACAATGGGATATTATTCAGTCTTCAGTTCCTCAGAAAGGAACTCTGAGGCAGGCTGCAACATGGGTGAACCTTGAGGACGTTATGCTAAGTGAAATAAGCCAATCACAAAGGACAAACATTGTATGATTCTAAATACTTATATGAGGTGTCTGGAGCAAGTTCATAGATACAGAAAGTAAAATGGTGGTGCCTGAGGTTGGGAGAAGGGGGAAATGGGGAATTATTGTCTAATGGGTACAGAGTTTCCGCTTGGGAATATGAAAAAAAGTTCTAGAGACGGATGGTGGTGATGGTTGCACAACAGCGTGAATGTTCTTATTGTCACTGAACTGTACGCTTAAAAATGGTTAAAATGGTAAATTTTATGTTATCCGGAGTTTACCACAATTTTAAAAAGTACTAGTTAAGGAACAACGCACAGAGATATCTCTGACCTTCGTATGTCTCCTTCAGGCTTTTTGAGCTGAGGAAGGAAGCAGTCACCGGCCAAAGTCCATGTTGCATTTTTCCTCCTTCTTCTGGGGGTCAGGCTGCAGGAAATTAGTTTTTATTCCCATGCTTCCCATGGCTGCCTGGGAGTGAGGTTTGAAGGGAATGCTGAACAAGAACTTGAACTAGTCATGCTGACCTCAGTCAGCTTTCCAGAGTAAGGTTTACAGTTCACACAGGTGTACTCTGCCTACTAGAAACTTCTCCTACTGCATTGGTAGGCCACAGTAAGAGGAATTACAGCTTTCACTTTTTAACCTTAATTCAGTAAATATTTACTGAGTAATTATGTGCCAGGCTCTGTGATTGGTCTCATTTTACTCAAAACCAAGCCTCACATCCTCAGTAGAAGTTGTGGTTATTTCAGCCCTTGATCAATGACTATCTACGTGGGCTGCCATGATAATGGCTAATGTCTGTCTCAGGGGTTAGGGCTGTGATCCCAACAAACCAGTGTCCTTTAAAGACATGTCATTGTTCAGTTAGTTCTGAGTTTTCTAATGTTTTTGAATCCCATTTATACTTTTTGCCATGGACTTTTAGGGGAGCAAGAGTTCCATTAAGATATGAATATTATTGAATGATTGTGATAAATACCGTTTCTTTGAAGCAGATAGCACCTGCAGTTTATATAGCAGTTCTACTTACTACCCTAAACTGACCATCCTGTAGTCTTGCATTTTAAGATTTATTTTTCTTATTTGTATATTTTAACCAAGACACTGAAAGCTTAAGTGTCTGTCAAAAGTCACATTCTTAAATAAACTTGGAGAAAAACTTTGTGATGTTTTCCCTCTCGGGCTAGTAGCAGTGCTTTTTTCCACTACATTTCACTATGTACTGCCTCCCTAATCTGTCTTGGACATGTCTCTGTAGAACCAGACAGAACCTGGGGATGACCCACTGAATCAATTGTTTTTCCTGTGGTCTTTCCAGAATTTGGTCCAGCCCCAGATTGAATTGGCTAAAATAAATGTTGGATCCATTCAACTTGGTTTTATGGAATTGAAAAAACCTTTAAGATACCACATTTTTTTTTTTTTTTGACACAACAGCATGAAATCCGGTAGGGTTATATATTTGAAAACCAGGGAAGAGAAATTACAGAAATATTCTCATTATCCCAAAAAGTGAATATTAATTACTGTGTCATTTTCAAATAAATAATTTATAATGTTATTCATAGTAATACAGTGTGGGTAATTACAGTTTCTTAGTAAGTACAAACTTTGGTGAAACATTATATTTGAAGTATAGAATAGTAATACCTATTAAAAAGTTAAATAAAAAACTCAAGTGATGCCCCAAAAAACAACTTGCATTTTGTTTTACTTAATTAAAGTAGGGAGAGCTATAAATTTCTTTTATAGCTTTCATGAATTATTAAGAATCTTTGATAATGTGCCAGAAAAAAGAATATGTACTTCATATACAAGGTGTTATCTATCTATAAAACTTTATGTTATCCTAGCTGAGTTATGGAATTTTATATTGAAAATGTTATAAATATTACTGCTTTCCTGCTTTCCCTTCCTTCCTTCCTCCCTCCCTCCCTTCTTTCCTTCCTTTCTTACCATACCATGCAGCTTGTAGGATCTCAGATCCCTGACCAGGGACTGAACCCAGGCCACGGCAGTGAAAGCCCAGAATCCTAACCACTAGGCCATCAGGGAACTCCCACCACTTACTATTTCTATGCATTAGAAGGAAGAAATGATTTTTTACACATGCATTTACGTATGCATTTAGTGTTGATAGTGCAAAATGTGCCCTTGGATGTACCTTCAAGCAACCTAAAACCAGCCTCTTCAGAAAAGTTAGGGATGCTCAGCATTCACCCCTAACTGCAGTTGACATGCCATCATGCACTCTGGCCATGACATTGCAAATCAGCCGTTACCGAGGGAAAGCATAAAAAATGGGCACATTATGGATGGCAGAGATCCAAAGGCATCTGAGTGGTGTTGTCCTCTGTAGCTGGATTGTGTTTTCACACCAAAAGGATTTTTAGTGAAATCTGGCCACCAGTGGCTTCATCCAGGCATAAAAATACAAAACTATTCATAAGGAAATGTTTGTGTGCATAAAGTATGTATTAACTCATGGAAACAAAAGATATAGATAAAGGGTAAGATTAATGGCCATCAATAGATAAAACCTATTAATATTAGTAAATACATAGTTTTGCTCAAATGTATTCACCTTTAATAATTATTTCAATGTAATTCCAATAGCTCAGCTTACTATATACTCCAGTCAATATGAAAGACAGAGTGCTCTACCAACAACCCATTTTTTTCTTTGATTTAACTTTTATTTATCTTCCTTTTTTAGTATATAAAATATATACATTTTAACATTTATATAATGTCATCAATAAAATACCGGTTTTATCTTCATTCCTGGGTATGAATACTCCTTGACTCATTTAAGGATATGAATTATACAAGCCATGGACTCTTTCTTCCCTATTACATAGGATGCTGGCTTGCCTTTCATATTTGCAATCTGTATGCTGAATAAATTGGTGTGTTTCTTTCCCTTCAAGAGGCTACATATTTCATACATATGTGGCAGTTGTAGGTACATATGTCTGCTGTAGGTACAGCTTACATTCATTTCAAGTAATTACATAGAAAGGGTTATAGTGAGCAAAGTGAGTTGATAAAAATGATAATGCGAGACTCTATATTTATTCATTTGCAATGATTTCCACATCAACTTCACTCAGTTTATAAATCTAAACATTAGTTCTCTTGCTGTCAGCACTTCAGACTCCACCTGGGATCAGTCAGCCAAGCTGTGCTCTCTGCCTCCTAGAATCATCGTGCAAAATAAAGATCCTGCGTTTGGAATGTAGCTGACAGGTTAGTTGGCGATGCACCCGACAAAAAGGAATGCAGTTTTCCTCCTCAGCTGCATAAGCTCCCTTGTTCCACGGGCTTATTTCTTTAGCAAGAAAAGCAGATGTGACTTAAGTAGTAGGAAAAAGGAGGTGGTAGGGAAAGAGCTATCCTTTCAGAAGCACATCTTAAATTGCAACACATTTTTTGGTCCTATAAAGCAGTGGTCCCCAACCTTTTTTGGCACCAGGGACCTTTTCTGTGGAAGTCACTTTTTCCACAGACCGGGGGTGCGGCGGGGTGGAGGGATGCTTCAGGCAGTAACGCGAGCGTAGATGGGGAGTGATGAGGGACGGTACGAGTCCGTGGCCCCCGGGGTTGGAGACCCCTGTTATAAAGTACATAAGTACGTAAAATGTCATGGTGCTCAATAGCTAATTACGTCTGCTATCTTTATTCCTGAAAGAAAAAAATTATATGGAAGTTTTGCGTATTTAAATGAAGGATGCGATAACAGATTTGCCAAAGAATCCATTTTGTCCAGCTTATAATTCTTTTGCTTCGGAATTTCACTTCTTTTTACATTAGAATTTTTTTCCTGTAACACTAATTGTGGTGGAATTTATCAAGCTGCTTCTCTTAAACAGGTTAGTCATGTGTTACCTCTCTCTGGGGGATAGAATATTAAATTCACAGATTCTTTTCTACTTGAGGCTTTGACTACCATTCATTCATACATTTCTTCTTTTCTATCATATGCTTATATTTCACAAAAATAATTATTATTAAAACATAGATTTTCTCTTTTACTAGTAAAACCTGATATCTTGAAAAAAATAACTTCAGAAGTCAAGAAATATTCAGAATTAGGTTGCTAATCACTTCTATGCCAAAGAGGCGGACTCTGTTAAACAGAAATCCAGCCTAAAGTGGATTTTGTTGGGTATCTGTAATTGTTGTGACGGATATCACGTCAGTAAGTTGATTACATACACAGCAGCTAGAAACTTACCGTATTGAATTTTAGTATTTTTGCACATGAGCTTTAGCAAAGCTATGAATAGAAATGTTTTCATAAAGGAACTATCCCATTTGTATGTTTGAAGCTTACTTTTGAATCGTTCTCTCTGCTGTTTCTCCATCTCCTCTTCTCTCAAGTACGAGTTAATCTGTTTATTTAGATTAGACAGCAGATCAAATAAAGTGCCAAATAAGAGTCTGAGTAGCTGAGGAGAGCTGAAAGTTACTCTGCTGTCCAAGATGGGAAAATAGACTAATAAGAGTGATACCTCAGCAAGATGTAATTATATTTCCTTTGGTACTTTACTTACTGTACCAAACATAAAATCATCCTGGATACTTCATATTATCCTTTAACTTAGTAAATTTATTATTAAAGTAGTACTTACCTATGTAATTTTTACCCTTGCTAATGAGAATATGTTTATAAAATTTTGTTAAATCTAAAAGAATTCTTTTTCAAGATTTCTTTCCCTCACTCAAGAAAGACGTCTTCATTTTAAAGTGGAATGAAATGTATGTCTCTAAATGTCTTATAGGGCCTCCTGCACTTGTACTGATCCTTTGAAAAGTCAGTTCATTAAACAATTCTTCTGGCTATGTTCTGAGCTTCTAAAGGAGCAAATTTAAAGAATCTAAAGCAAAGATAATACTTTGACACAGAGTCAATGGCTGTGCACTGGGAGGGGTCCATCGGCTGGGAGTTGTCAGGGGTTATCTCCATTGCTGGTTTCTCATGCCATCTGGGTTCATATGACAGCACCATGGGGAGACTTTTTCATTCTTTATTTCTTTCCTTTTAAACAGCTAAGATTAGGGATACGTTATGGCTGCTTCTGACAAATGCACGCTGACAGAATCCAAAAGCTGATGTTTCCTTGGAACCACAGCATTAATGAAAAGCAAAACAAAATAAAAACAAATCCTGACTGCTTTGCTGAAACAATTAGGAATTGGTGATGGATGGGGTGGCTTGGAACAATGCCTGGTATGAAATTTGTACTGAATAAATAAGTGTTGAATTAAGTGGAGGAATAAATACTTAACTACCAATAACTTAAGCAACTTTTAGGAGTGGCCCTGTGATTCATATTTTATCCCCAAAGGGGCTATTTAGTCATTCAACAATTATTTACTAGGCACCCATCCCACGTAAAGCTGTAATAGCCACTCCAGGGGATACTAAAGTGGATAAATCATAATATAAAACATACTGATAACTGAATTATCATAATATTTGCATAATTACTAATGCTAAGTGGAATGAAAACACTATGAAAGAGGTCCAGATAAAGTAAGTGCGAAGATAATTGTTAGTTATTCCCTGTTGTGGCTAATGCATGTCTCCCACAGATACATTAAGGTCTATACACCCTCTTAATAAAAGCTACTACTTACTTACTACCAACACGAAGTGCCTTGTAGATGCCAGGTACTTGGCTTCTATTATTTCTAATTTACTCAACAATCCAGCGAGGATTGTTAACATCATTTTTCTCATTTTATAGCTGAGGAAATGAATGTTCAGAGAGAATAAGAAGGAAATTTTCTCAAAGCCACATAGCTAACCAACTCCAGATCCACAGTCTCACACTGCTGCAAGAGAAAGACCTACCAAATTCTTGCCTGTGCCTCTGCCTCTCTCCTCTTTCTACCACCCAGGCCTCTTCCTTCTTAAAGGTTCAGCCTGGCCCCTCCAACCCTACCAATCCCTCTCTCCAGAAAGAGGAGATTTAAGATGCTCTAGAATGGCATTCTGAAACTTGGCTCCCAGTTACTTCCACTGCCTGTCTGGGAGAACGAGAGACTTCTGGGTTTCTCCCTTGTGCCTAAAACCAGTCCCCTTGTGATAATTTTCACCCTCTTGTTCCCAGGGCCCAAGTTCTGCCTGGATTGTCTACCAATCTAGTCCTTCTAGGACTGGGGCCCTGGCTTGTCCTGGTCATCCTTTCTCTGGACTGGAATCCTTCCCTTGAACTCCAGCCAGAAGTCCAAGGCATAGCCACCCAAGGATAGAGTTCACAGTGGATCTCCTGGCAGTGTCTGCTTGGATGCCTCTGTGCTGAAGATTCCCTGACATGGTATATGAGGCCTTTGAGGATGCGGCTCCCGCTCCTCTCTCCAGCCTCATCCATATACCCAACCTCGGTCATTCTGAACTACTTGCAAATCTCTGAATTTGGCCTGTCCATTTTTCCCCAGAGGACCTGGCATAAATTGTTCCCCCTACCTGGCTACTTTTCTTCACTCTTCTCCTGTTTTCTAGGTCTGCCCTTATTTAAATATCACCTCCTCCAGGAAGCTGTCCTTTGTCTTCCCGAGTCACTCTGGGTTTACTCCTCCATCTCCTTACTGGGCTAAGAGCAATTTGAGGACATCATTATTTTATCTCCAGAAACTAAGCCAGGACCTAGCACATTGCAGACACTTAACAAATGTTTTTTCATTGGTATAAAATTACTTACAAGGCAATTTACAAGGACCATAAA
The DNA here is from genome assembly GCF_026419965.1 of Kogia breviceps. Taxonomy (NCBI): domain Eukaryota; kingdom Metazoa; phylum Chordata; class Mammalia; order Artiodactyla; family Physeteridae; genus Kogia; species Kogia breviceps. The sequence goes on along the minus strand of NC_081322.1, from coordinate 33,159,646 downwards.
AATCAAACAAGCAGTACTTGGATGACACTGATCTCCAGTTCTCTGATACAGTAATTTCCCCCTTGATGCAATATTCTAATATACTAGCTGACTCTCATGAATCTTGTAGGCAACCATGAGAGTTTGAGTTCCAGCATGTGAGAATCCCAAGTCCCTCCTGCTGGGAAAATTATTTTAACTCATTGTATTGCAAGGACTTACAGGACACAGTATTGTGATTTGCAGATGAGGAAACTGGGACCAAGACAAGTGCCAGATGATGTTATGATAAGCCTTGGTTAATGGAAGATTTGAATTTATGTTTGGTTCATATTTCTACTGATATAGAATGTCAACATTTGGGGTATGTTGCTAATTAAGGTGATTCTGTCTGTAAATCTTATGAATGACCAAGCAATTTTTAGAAATTTAAAAGATTATTTACATAGATTTGTTCCTAGGAAAACATTTGTCCTCTGCAAATGGAAATAATAAAAACCACTAAATTACACTAATGCAGAATCTGGAAGGGGGCAGATTTATAGCTACTACTGTCGACAGGTCACCTGCCACCCCTCCTTGTCCACCTTGTGGACTATCAGTTTGCCATGTCTCTGAGCAATGCCATTTTGAGAAAGGAGAGAATCTTCATCTGCGGGTGTTGTGGCTAACCCAGAAGATGCAGTTAGTATCTCATGTGGAATGGAGCCATTGCAAAAGGCCTAGAACACTGCCTGAAACGTGGCAGGATTTTTCTGGCCACATTCTCAATTGATTAGGAACATGCTGTCCTTTTATGCTTTGTGGAAGTCTACTGTGTAGTTATCATTCTTTAAATAAAATTGTCTCTCTCAGTGAAAGGAAAGGACTTCACTGTTTATTGAATTTGTGTTCCTTGAGGCTGAATTTGCATACACGGAGAAGTGTTTTAAATAAACAATTCCTGACAGTATTATTGGAAGAAAACAAAAGGAGAGCAAGGTCAAGCTTTCTGGTACACATAAATCGGCACTAATGTTCATTCATTCAGGAAAGTTTTAGAAACCTAGATTATTCCAGGCACTGTGCTGGGCATGGAAGTACTGGAGATACCAGAGTAAGTAGTGAGCAAGGCACCATCACTGCTTCCAAAGGGCCTTCGAGCTCTGGGAGAGGGGGCTGGAAGGGATTGGATGCCATTAACCAGGGTGAGATCTTCCTTTTGACCCAAGTCCTCCCTTCTGGGTTTAGAAGGCAAAATGGCCCATAAACAACAATGCAAGGAACAAAATCCTTTCTTTCACCTAGCTCTCTAATTTTCTTAAGAAAACTGATAACTCTCAGCTGGAATCTGCAGCTTCCTGACCGTTAATGAGAGGAGATTAATAAATTGCCACCCTGCCAGGGAAACTTGGGCAGGTGTGAATACTTCCCATTTTGTTTGCATTCCCCGGAGAGCTCTGTGCTTGTATGAATTCACGCATAGAGCAGAGACATTTCATTCTTGGATGGACTCAGGAGAGGTGAATTAGCCTCCACATTTTAGACAGCTGAATTATTCTTTCGTCTTCTTTAAACTGCAAGGGGAAATACATTTCATCCCATGCAAATACATATTCAACCTCTTTTATATAATTGAGTTCATGAGTCAGTCTCCTATTCTATTTTTATTTACTTATTTGGTAGTTTTGAGGAAATTTCTCCATTTTACTAACCACTTTAAAATCCTTCTCCAGATTAGGATCAACATCTGAGGCTAGAATTTAAACCTCAGAAAAGGTAGTAAGTAAAGAAATCTTTAATTTATGAAACTGAACAAGTTGACTTATCCAAACATCTCTAGGGCTTTAATGGGGGATATCTATAATTCTCTGAATTGTATTCCTTTCACAGTGATATTTTGTAATTCCATTCTATTACCCTTGCTTAACATTAATGAGATAAAAAGATCACATTATGGCGATTGATGTTCTTCAAATTGAATGCACGTTTCCATGTACAAAGCTGTCTGCTAATTTAAAAAACATAGCATGTAACATAGAATCATGACCATGGTCATCACTCAGCTGGGACCAGATAGCATTTTTTATCTATTCATTGGATTTAACAAGGCATGAGATGGAAGCAGAATACAAAGTGTGGGTAGATTATCCCATATCCCTCCTTTTGGCCAGTTCTTGGCAGTCTCAGCAAGGAAACTGAGGCTTCGTGTTTCCATGGAAATAAACCTCAAGGTCAAAGGGGCATATGGAAGGTCAGACAATGACAAAGGAACATCTGAGAGGCCATCTGGATGAGTGACCTGACATAATTAGTCATTAATCCCACTCTGGGGAACAATAGAGCTGGCAGAGAGTGTGTTTGGGCTTTGATCGTGGTCTGGGTGATCTCATGGGGAAGAGGGGAAAAAAGCCCCACTTGGTAACTAAGCAGATTACCTCGGCATGCTGTTAACTAAAGACGGGGTGGCCGGCCGAGGAGGCCAGTGGGGTACGCATTTTACATATTAGACTACATTTCCCTTAACTTACCCCAGGCCCCTCTAGGGCCATGTGGCTTTGGGATTAGCTTCTGGGTAGCATTTTTTACAGTTTACAATGGAAGGAGAGCAAGAGTCCCAAAATACGTTGCTTAAAATTCTCAGGCAACAGATGGGAAGATAGCTGGAGAGCCAATGGCATTAGCCAGCTTGGTTTACAGGTGTCAATATTTACTAAGCAAAGTTTGCCAGGGTGCCTTTTGGGAAAAAGCAGAGAGAATAGTTCATCAGTAAAACAACAGCAATGAGTCCATTGTCTGTTTTTAGCAGAATGGTTAGAATTCTAAGTTGTCTAAAATGGTAAGTACTCATCAGCATCTGTCCTTCTCTTGGGCTCTTCTTATTCATGTTTATTAGTCTTAACTGACTTTGATTAGCTATCCCTCACATGTAGCTAGAATCTTTCTATTTGAAGGGCTGGTGATGTTCTGAGATTGACTGTGTGCACTTTTGTAGGATGTGAACGTGCTAGCAGTCTTTATAAATGCATGTATTTCACCAACTGCTGAAATCATCATCTGCCCCCCAGGGATAACTGATTATACTTGCTGTGTAAAGAATGGTGGCCAGCTGAGGTAGTAAATATATTGGACCAAAGTCTCTTTGTTAGAATAGCTTTCTGAATAATGACATTTAAAAGTCATTGTGAGCTTTTAAATTTTGAAACCAGAATCTGATTAGTCATTTGGGTGGCATATTCTGGCAAACTACAGGTGGGGCTGTAGAAAGAGCACTGGCTGAGAGTGGGCAGGTGAGACATACTGTTGCCCTAACTCTGCCACAAATTTGCTGTACAATCCCTTTGTGAGCATTTCTTTATCTGTAAAAAGATAGGTTGTGCTCCATCCCAAATAGCAAATATACTTCTTCTTATAATGCCAACTATGAGAGATTGACAGTGGATGCCTACACATCTACTGAAAATTGAGAAAGACTCTGAAGGGAATCTATGCTTAGTAAGAAGGATTGATTAGTAATGTCTGCCTTTGGTGTGGGAAGAGAAATGGCAGCATGGGTGTTAAATGTGTATATATCCAGATTTGGTTATCTTATATATCACTTACACTTCTATTTTGGAGAATTGAGGGGGGGAGATTATTTACATAAATACTTTCAAAACTAAAGTTGTGACATACATTAACTGTTAGTACTAGTAGTAGCAGAAGCAACAACACAGGACTCTTGTATCAGACATGGTCTAGAAGTTATAGTGATGGGAAAACCAAAGTAGCTTTGTTACCAATATTTAAGTACATTACCTCAAGTAGAATGTGGACACCTAAGTCACAGGGTCTACTGAAAAATTAAGATGTCAAATCCTCCAACAAGGATTTTGTCTCCCCTCCTGGTCCCTTCAATCTGTTATATCGGGAGACTGCTTCTCTGCCATGACATGTTAATTTACAAGAGTGATTTACTCAAGCATTCTCCCTGATGCAAAAAATTTCTGAAATCCCTTCCATGATTAAAAAGTACCTAAAATCAGCATGAAGTATTCCTTGTGTTATATTACCATAATAACTTGAGTTACTCAAGGGAGTATCCTTAGCATCTTTTATTTATGAAATGTCTACATGTGACAATTTTACAAAGGGAGTTTCAGGTGTTTTGAAAAACTTTGATACTCAATTTCTGCTAAAAACTTTTATTCTTATGAGCTCACCAAATCACCTCACTTTTGGGGTCTATGAGTTCCAGGAAGCTAAGAAGTTGTCTGAAAACATCCACATTTAGAGAAGTGCTGAATTTTGCTTCTTTAGCCCACACTTCCTGGTGTGCAGCTGCTTCAACAATTTACTAGAGAAGTTTGCAAGTAGGTAGCAACATGCCTCACGTTCTTCTTTTTTTTCAGCTTTATTGAGGCATAATTGATGAATAAAATTGTAAGATATTTAAAGTGTACATCTTGGTGATTTGATATAACTATACATTGTGAGAGGATTCCTGCCATCTAGTTAATTCACACATCCATAACCTCACATAGTTATTTACTTATTGTTTTGGTAAGAACACTTAAGTTCTACTCTATTAGCAAATTTCAATTGTATAATACAGTGTTATCAACTACAGTCACCATATTTTACATTAGATCCTCAGACCTTATTCACCTTATAGCTGAAAGTTTGTACTCTTTTACCAACCTCTGCTTATTTCCACCATCCCCCAGCCTCTGGCAATCACTTTTCTCTCTTTTTTCCATGAGGCTGATTTTTTTCTTTTAATTCCCCATTGAAGTGATACCATGCAGTATTGTCTTTCTTGGTCTGGTTTATTACACTTAGCATAATGTCTTCAAGGTTCATTCACGTAGGTGCAAAGGGTAGAATTTCCTTCTTTCTCATGGCTGAGTAATATTCCATTTTATATATATGGATACCCATATTAAACACATACTGTGTATATATCTCACATCTTCTTTATCCATTCATCTGTTGATGGACACCTAGGTTGTTTCCATAACTTGGCTCTTGTGAATAATGCTGCAGTGAACATAACAATGCAGATATTTTGTTGATATCCTGTTTTTATTTCCTTTGAATATATTCTCAAAAGTGGAATTGCTGGATCATATGGTAATTCTATTTTTAATTTTTTGAGAACCCCCCATACTGTTTTCCATAGTAGCTGTACCAAATTGAATTCCCACCAACAATGCACAGGTATTCCCCTTTTTTCCACATCCTTGTCAACACTTGTTATTTCTTGTCTTTTTTATGATAGCCATCTTAAGAGATGTGAGGTGATATCTCATGGTGGTTTTGATTTGCTTTTCCATAATGACTAGTGGTGTTGAGGACTTTTCAAGTAACTGTTGCCCATTTATATGTCTTCTTTGCAAAAATGTCTATTCAGTTCCTTTGCCCATTTTTAGTTTGGTGTAATCCCACCTGATTATTTTTGCTTTTGTTGCGTTGCTTTTGATGTCAAATCCAAAAATTCATTGTTAAAAACCAATGTCAAGGAGCTTACCACCTATCTTTTCTTCTAGGAATTTAATGGTTTCAGGTCTTACATTCAGGTCTTTAATGCATTTTGAGTTGATTTTTATGGCATAAGATAGGGGTCCAGTTTCATACTTTTGCATGTGGTTGCCCAGTTTTCCCAACACCATTTATTAAAGAAACTATCCCTTCTCTATTGTGTATTCTTGGCTCCTTTGTCATGAATTAATTGAACATATAAGCATGGGTCTATATCTGGGCTCTCTATTCTGTTCCATTGCTCTATGTGCATGTGTTTATGTAAATACCATACTGTTTTTATTACTATAGCTTTGCAATATAGTTCAAAATACTGACGTGTGATGCCTCCAGCTTTGCTCTTCTTTCTCAAGATTGCTTTGACTATTCAGGGATTTTTTGGTGGAGAATGGTTGGTGCCACTCTGTTCTTTATGGTATACTGTCCATTACCACTACCTTTCTCAGGGCATTTTTTATAAGGTATGACAATTATTTATTTTTCTTTTTACAATCATTTTAAAAAATTTCCCAAGTTTTTATTTCAAATAATTCAAACCTATGAAAAGCTTACCAAATGGCACCATGGATAACCATATACTCTCCCTCTAGATCCATGGATTGTTAGCACTTTGCCATATTTGCTTTCTGTCTCCCTCCACCCTCATTTTTATGTCTGTCATTTGAGAATTATCAGTAAACATCACTACGTTTCACCTCTAGCTACTTCAATATGCATCTCCTAATGATAAGTACATTTTCCTTTACAACCACAACCAGAAAATTTAATATTGACACAATATTGTTATCTAATATTCATTCTCCTATACAAATATTCCCCCATTGCCCAATTATTTCTTAAATGGCTTTTTTGGCTTTTTTTTTTCAGGATCCAATCAACAGTCACTTGTTTTATTTAGTTGTTATATCTCTTTTTTCTTCTTTAATCTAGAACAGTTTCCTAGTCTTTTGAGGAGGATGGGGGTAGATAAAGAGGGAGCTTTTGTGTTGTTGATGTTTTCTTAGAATCCTGGACAGTTGTTTTCAGAATGTCCCTCCATTTGAATTTGTCAGCTTGAATGTTTCTTTATGATTAATTTAGGTTGATTATTTTTGGCAAGAATATTACATAGATGATGTTGTATATCCGTTACTGAATCATATCAAAGGCACATGATGCCAGTCTTTGCTATTAGTGTTGTTAAATTCGGTAATCTAGTAAATAGTGTCTCTCAACACAATTTCTCCATATACTGCTCCCAACAAGCTTTCATACAATAATTCTAGCATCCAAGGATGATCCTAACTGACCAAATTTATTTTTATAGTGCTAGTGAAACAATGACTTTGTTTTTATCATTCCTTCTACATTTATTAGCTGCCTTTTAAAATTTTTAATAAAGAAAGCTTCTCCTTTTCTCCATCTCTCTCTTAAAAAATAAAGGTTCTAAAGTATCCTTTTGCATTTGTGAACTTTTAAAAAATATTTAATGTGTTATTCTCTCTTCTTGTCCTTCTTCATTTTGATGCTCAAAGGTAATTGTTTATTTACAAGCAGTCTCCATTAGACTGTAAGCCCCTTGAATATGAATCATAGAGTCACGTCTTGTGGATGTTTTCCGTTGCCTACCACACATATAAAATCCTATACATTTTATCGAATGAATAAATGGATATAACCACCAAATTATCATCCAATTTGTTCATAGTTTTTAGCAACTAAAGCAATGAGATACTATTTATTATTTATCAATTTGACAAATATTAAAACATGTTAATACTCATTTTGTTTTTCCTTTTTGTGGTACGCAGGCCTCTCACTGCTGTGGCCTCTCCCGTTGCGGAGCACAGGCTCCGGACGTGCAGGCTTAGTGGCCATGGCTCACGGGTCCAGCCACTCCGCAGCATGTGGGATCCTCCCGGGCCGGGCACGAACCCGTGTCTCCTGCATCAGCAGGTGGACTCTCAACCACTGTGCCACCAGGTAAGCCCCAATACTCATTTTTTATATTAACACATTTTGGATTTTAAAAGGACATTCATCATACGCTACTGGAGGATAACTTATTAAAGGTATTAAAAGTCTTTTAGGAATAATGGCTGAGATGAAGATGAAAATGGTTAGAGTTCAAATACTGCCAAGTTTATAAGGAATAGATAAAACATGTATTTCCTTTGACTCAACAATTCTACTTCTAGTGGTATGAGGGATGCATTTTGTGAGACATTAAACCTATGTGCTATGTGGCAAGCCTCTTTTTAGAGTTGTTTGGCAGCTGCTCCACCCAGTGGATCAGTGGAATTCATTGCCATGTGGGGAGGGAGGCTGCCAAAAAAAGTGAATCATTGCCCAACTTTAAATTTCAAAACAGAGAATATTGAATCCACTGTGAATTAATAGCCTAAAAGCGAGTTCTTTTGATTTTTCAAAAGCCAGACTTTAATGAGAAACGGGAAAAGTGTGTACATTTCAATGAGTCAGAACTTCAAGGCCTGACCACAGAATAGATGATAAAGCAGGGAAAAATCTAGAATATTATGTAAGCCTTTCCTGGGGCTAAAGAGGAGAAGCCAGAGAGAAAGGGAGAGAAGGCAAGGAGTCAAAGGCAAATGTTCTTGTTTCCACCCTTCGCGTTTGAACATCACAGAAAGGGAGTGTTTTGAATGGGAAACCAAAGCATGTCCTCTGTTTTTCATTTGCTACCCTTTCAGGAGACTTGCAGAGTGTCCTGTGCCAGTAGGAGAGTAGAAATGGCAACACGAGTAGCTTAAAGTAGGGAGGGGCGGGTCTCCATGGGCTGTACATAGCTAGAAATGAAGCAGCGATTGTCAAAGGCCCGGGGAAGAATTGTGTACACAACTGAGAATTAAAGGGGTGCATCTTTCAAGGATGGTAGCCGGTGAAGGGGCAAACTGAAGGTGGGAACCACTGCGCTGAGGGTGGGGCAGGGATAAGCTCCCAGACCAGTCTCTGGGAATGGCCCAGGCCATAGAGTAGGGCAAGGGATTTATTCGCTGCAGACTCTGCTTATGTGGCTACACGACTTCAGGCTGGTGCCCAGGGGCCAGTAGAATGAGACCTTCCCCCACAGAGCTATTCCCATTTACAAGCTACCCCTGCACCCAGATGGCATCCTGGGGAGGAGGAGGCAAAGTTTAAAAACCTCAAGAGGGGCTTCCCTGGTGGCGCAGTGGTTGGGAGTCCACCTCCCAATGCAGGGGACGCGGGTTCGTGCCCCGGCCGGGAGGATCCCACATGCCGCGGAGCGGCTGGGCCCGTGGGCCGTGGCCGCTGGGCCTGCGCGTCCGGAGCCTGTGCTCCGCAGCGGGAGAGGCCGCAGAGGTGAGAGGCCCGCGTTCTGCAAAAAAAAAACCCCTCAAGAGACAAGATACACGTACACACCGCTATATTTAAAATGGATAACCAACAAGGACCTACTGCTTAGCACAGGGAACTCTGTGCAATATTGTGTAACAACCTAAATGGGAACAGAGTTTGAGAAGGAAAAGATACATTTATATGCACGGCTGAATCATTTTGCTGAAACTAACACAGCATTGTTAATCAAGAAGAGGTACATTCGTCTCTTGGTATCCACGGGGGATTGGTTCCAGGACCCCTGTGGATACCAAAGTCCTTGAATGCTCAAGTCCCTTACATAAAATGCACAGTACAATGAAGTCAATCAGTCTCCATATCCATGGCTGGGAAACCCACGAATACGGAGGGCAGACTGTATTGCCTAGATAGGTGGCTTCAATTTTGAACTGAGTGTATTTATGCTTGAAAAGGATTGAGTTAAACTAGTGACTAGGTTATTATCTTTAATTAGCTAATTTAAGGTTTTTCAAATATTGAGTGGGAATACAGATTCCTCAGCAAGATCATATCACTTCTAGGTTAAATAAGAAGAAGAAAATTAATAAGGAGTAAGAAATAAGAAAGTATTTTTTTACACACCAAGTTGTAGTAAGGCAATTTCCACCCTGTAGCATAAGTAATTTGTCCTAAGGAAAGGATCAGACAAACACACAAAATGTGTTTACAAAAATGAACAAGCCGGAGACACCTTGATATCACGTAAAGCATTGTACAATTTTACGAGTTACTGGGCAACATTAAGAACAGCCTTGTAGAGTTATGTTTATTGATATGGAAATATGTTCACAGTATGGGTTTCACCCACAAGAGTTCTTCTATTACCCTGTCATCTCTTTTTAAAATAGATCTCTTCATCATTTCCACACCAGCCCCTGCATTTCCCATCTGAGTTCCTTATTTGATTCTTTGAAACCAGTTAGTCCAATTTATAATTGTTGCATTAATTTTCCATGTGTGAGCGTGTGTGTGTGTGTGATATTCTCTAAGCAACAACAGTACAGTATTATACCTATTTTATTTACTCTTATCTACCCAATTCTCCAGCACATTGCCTGACTTGGAGTAGTCAGCAGTCATTTGTTGAAAGACAAAATGAAACAATTTTTTAAACAAAATTTTAAAAATTTTAAAATTTAAATTAAAAAATTCAAATTACAAACAGCATTTACAGTAGCATCTTACTCTTATAAGAAAAAATACATTTATAAATATGCATGAAAAAATCTAGATATATATAAATATATACATATAAATAATTATTATAGGAAGGTAGAAATGCAGGTGTTCTGAATTTATATCTTCAAATGTATTTGTATCTTCTAGTTTTTCTACAGTGAATAAGAATTTGTCATATAACAATTTTCAAAGATAGTATTTCTACATTTCTAATGGATTGCAAATAGTTTCAGTATGTACAATAACAATTTTGGTCTTAAAAAATCTCTTTATATACTTTAAAAAAATATATAGTGTTAAGTTTCACATTCACCCTTTACCAATACAATTATTTGATTCTAAACATTGAGTTATGAAATATTTAACAGTCATATCTTTATGTTTGAGAAGATTTAGTTGGCTTGTATGTTTTATATCCCTGTATTTGTTTCTTTGTCCAAGTTCACTTATGGACCAAACTATAAGATGTTCTTCCACTTGTAAACTGGTCAGAAGAAGATTATTACATTTTAGGGTTTGTTAGGCCCGTCCACTGTGAAATCCAATGCTTAGTGAAGTCAATATGTCCTACTTTGTTTCACATAGTTTAAAGGAAAGATGAACTCTATATTTTTACTACATATCTGTCTGGGAAATTTAAATTTAACTCCGTCAGAAATATCTTAGTCTTATTGCTGTGATCAAAGATCCTAGCAAGGTGTGAGAGTAGGAGTTCTATAGTTGTTTGGGGGTGAGGGGCAGTCACCGCAGCTGTTGGCCATTTAACTGTTAAGTTTCTGCTCCTTGTCCTATCCATCAAATCATAAATGAATGGATGGGATGTGTTTGCCCAGTAAGTCATACCTGGGTCTGGGTTCAGTTCTCGAATGAGTATATTGTCTCCTTTTGGAGTGCTCTGCACAATTTGAGAGAGTTCAACAGCGAAAAACATGTTCAGCACACCGTTGAATGGCTTTTGCCTTTGTTCTTTTGTTTTTTGTTTGTTTTGGTGTTAAAGTAGATGTGCCTTTAAGTTTTGTTTACTCTTTACAATTATAGATCTTTTTGTTTCAAAGAAACAAAGCTTACAAAAAATCTTACAAATCTGCAACCAGTCTGTCTGGTTCCTGTTCAGCTACTTTCTGTGTGACCTTGGTTGAATCACCTAACCTTTTTGTTTCTCACTTGAGAAATACGAATAACAATACCTAATATAATAATACCGAAGTATTGGGTTACTGGGAGGATTAAATGAGTAAAGGCAAGTAAAAAGTTTCAATAGTGGTTAAGTGTTCAATAGTAAGTGTTCAATAAATGTCAGTTATTATTGATCTTGAAAAAAATATTTTGGACATCAAGTGGCTATTATAGTGGGCGGAGTCAAGATGGCGGACTAGGAGGATGTGGAATTCGAGTCTCCACACAACTAGGGCACCTACCGGGCACCAGTGGGGGACCACGGACACCTAAGGGGATGGGAGGAACCCCCAGCCACCAGGTAGGATGTGGGAGGGAGTGAGCGGTGAGAAGAAGTGGAGGCGGGACTGGAACGGTCCCGTTCCAGCTGGGGGAGGGGAAGGGATCCCACACCAGGAGTGCGAAAGGCGGGGACCATTGGGAGGGCAGAGGATCAGAAGGGAGCATAGCCAGCACTTCCCCAGCCCACTGGGGCCCCGGGGAGCCTGCTGAGATCCCAGGCCTGATCCTCTGCCCACTGAGGTCCCCTCCGGCTGTGTGGGTCCTGAGGGAGTGGGAAGGAGGGAACAGGGTGCAAAAATAAAGGCCAGACCGACAGGGGATGGTGGAGGGAGGGGAGGAGTTCCCACACCTAGTGAGACCCACCCACAGTTCAGCGGTGACGGGGCAGACGCTCAGGAGAGCAGAGAAACAGAAGGGAATGTGGCCAGCGCTTTCTCTGCCCACTTGGGCACCGGGGAGCCTCTTGGGCTCCTGGGCCTAATCTTCTGCCCTCGGAGGCTCCCTCCAGCATCGCAGAGCCTAAGACCCACCCCCACATCCCCACGCAGGGCCCTACCTCTACAGGCGGCACTCGGAGACCCCCTCCAACTGTGCTGGGCCTAAACTCCACCCACACACCCTCACCCAGGGCCTTACCTCCAAACTCTGGAATTCCACACTCCAGAGGCCTGGCTCAGGATGTGCTACCTTTCCCCTGCTGCTCAGGTCCTAAGCCTAGGCCCCGCCCTGACCATAAACCCTGCCCCTGCTTAAGCCCCGCCCCCCACAGCCAAGGCCTTTTCCGGCCTTTTTTCTTCTTTTAGGTTGTGGTTCTGTTTTACCTTGTTGCTGATTCACTTACATTTTTATTTTTTCTAATAAATCTTTTTTTAATTTTTAATTTTTAAAATTTTATTTTATCCTTTATAGTTTGTTATTGTTCTGCTCCTTTTGGTGCAGAACAGTAACTGACTCACCTAGAAAATCTAAAAAACGAAGAAGAGATGGGTAGCTCCTGAGAAGGCAAGAACGAAGAAGGCGTTGGTACTTTGGTATCAGCCTGCCATTCTTGAGTTTGGCCTAAATTTGCTCAATTATTTCCTGCAAATCAGATGAGGGCCACAGAGCCTATAGTTATTTAAAATTCCGACCTAGAGGAACAATGGAACTCCAAAAAGAAAAAGTCTCCATGGAATGTACCACGGAAAATCATACTTGCAGTGTAATGTCAGCAGGAGGAAAATACATTGTCTGAATCATAATACAGTCATTCGTTCCTAGTCGTGGTCTCTGACGGACAAAAACCCCTGCTATAGAGAAGCACAGTTAAACTATTGCCAGCACCAGGGAGTGAGAAGTTGTCTGATTTCGTTATCAGATTTAAATCTCTTGTGATCAAATATATGCACATGGTCCTGTTCAAAATCAAATGTTCTCCAATAGTCGTATCTGAGGTCTTTTTATGGTAATGTGGAATATTGGGAACTACAGCCCCCAAATTCTAATCAAGGTTGTGTCTTCCATGCTTTAAGTACAAAATTCTGCAGCTTCAGTGGAGAATCTAAATTTACTATTGAAAGTGTGCAGACTCTTTCTTGCAGGCCTTCTCCATGTGGAGTCAGAGGACGCCCTCCCGCACTGGAGGGAACATAGGTCTCAGGCTCTTTAAGTTCCATCTTGCCACCTGCAAATCTGAAACCTGAAGTGATCGGATCTCCTTTTAATCAATAGCAAAGAATGCCTGGACTACAGACATTTTTCCTGCATGTGGATTTTGAAAAACTTCTTTTGTGGTGGTGGTGGTAGTGATGGTGGTGTTTTTTCAAGAGGGAGGGTTATAAAAATGACTCTGATTAAGGGTAGAAATTTTCGAAATAGGCAACACCAAAAAGAAATACATTGAATTTCGACATTGACAATCTACCACCCAAAGTTAAGTACTTTTAATACTGTTTTGTATGTCTTTCCAGTCTTGTTTTTATCTGTATACTTTTTTTTTACATAATTGAGCTGATAATGCATATACTCATTTGTATTGTTTATAATGGTTAAGTCATATTCCATCACATAAAAATACTGTAAGTTTAAAAAATGGCTATTATAAATGATTAGTTAATTGTCAGTTAATCAGGACATGTGGATTAAATTTCTCCTTCTAAATACCCATTGGTTTAATATTGTAGGAAAGCTCAGAGTAGGGTGCCTCAGAGTATTTGTTGTTACTTATTGACTTTCCAAAAGGCGATGAAGTCATGGAGGAAATACTAATTGAAAAATTTAGGTTCCCTTCCCCAATTATCCCCAACTTCTCTCCCGTTGCAGAGCACAGGCTCCGGACGCGCAGGCCCAGCGGCCATGGCTCACGGGCCCAGCCACTCCGCGGCATGTGGGATCTTCCCGGACCGGGGCACGAACCCGCATCCCCTGCATCAGCAGGCGGACTCTCAACCCCTGCGCCACCAGGGAAGCCCAATCCCCAACTTTTTGAAGAATAGTTTATATATAGACATAAGTAGTAGTTAATGGGACAAAATTTGCCCAGTGACATGCTTTATTTAAAAATGCAGGGACTTCCCTGGTGGCTCAATGGTTAAGAATCTACCTGCCAAGGCAGGGGACATGGGTCCAATCCCTGGTCTGGGAAGATCCCACATGTCACAGAGCAACTAAGCCCGTGCGTCACAACTACTGAGCCCACATGCCGCAACTACTGAATCCCACGCACCTAGAGCCTGTGCTCCACAACAAGAGAAGCCACTGCAATGAGAAGCACGTGCTAGAGAAAGCCTTCACACATCAACGCAGACCCAACGCAGCCAAAAATAAATAAATAAATTTATAAAAAATAAAAAACTAAAAATGCAGTAGCTCCATTTATGCATTGGTACATAAACCTATTAGCAAGTTATCTTTTCAAATGAATTAGTGACATAAATATATAGATTTTAGTGGATATGCTTTCTCTTCTTTTACAATAGTGAGAGAGAAGAGCTGAGAACCATATTCCCTGCCATGACCTCCTAGGCTGAACATGATCTGGTCCGGACCCACCACTCTGACTCTGACTTCATTTTGGACCTCTACCCACCATATTATTCTCCAGCCACATGAATCTACCTTCAGTTTTTCAAACAGAACAAGCACGTTGCCACCTGCCCTTCCCCAGCACGCAGCACTAGTGGGGCTCAGAGATGCCTTCCCCATCCCCCTATGCTACAGATCTGCCCGCTCATTATTCTCCATCTGTACTTAGATTCGTTTCCTACATTGCACATATCTCAATTGGGATTAGTTTAATGTATTTGTTTCCTACCTGTCTCTGCTTATTAGAAAATAAGCTTTACACAACCTAAATGGCCGTCAACAGATGAATGGATAAAGAAGAAGTGGTAGGAGCTTCCCTGGTGGTGCAGTGGTTAAGAATCTGCCTGCCAAAGAGGGGGACATGTGTTTGAGCTCTGGTCCGGGAAGATCCCACATGACGCGGTACAACTAAGCCCATGCGCCACAACTACTAAGCCTGCACTCTAGAGCCTGCGAGCCACAGCTACTCAGCCCGCGTGCCTAGAGCCTTGCTCCGCAGAAAGAGAAGTCACTGCAATGAGACTCGTGCACCACAACGAAGAGAAGCCCCCTCTCACTGCAACTAGAGAAAACCCACAGGCAGCAATGAAGACCCAACGCAGCCAAAAATAAATAAATAAATTTTTTAAAAAAGACGTGGTAGATACATATATATAAAATGGAATAGTACTCGGCCATAAAAAGAATGAAATAATGCCATTTGCAGCAACATGGATGGGCCTAGAGATTATCACACTAAGTGAAGTAAGTCAGAGAAAGACAAATACCATATGATATCACTTATATGTATAAGCTAAAATATGATACAAATGAAACTTGTTTACAAAACAGAACAGGCTCACAGACATACAAAACAAGTTTAGGGTTACCAAAGAGGAAAGAGGAGGGGGGAGGGATAAACTAGGAGTTTGGGATTAGCAGATACAAACTACTATGTATAAAATAGATAAACAACAAGGTCCTACAGTATAGCACAGGGAACTATATTCAATATATGTGATAAACCATAATGAAAAAGAATATGAAAAAGAAAAAAATATATATGTATATGTAACTGAAACATTTTGCTGTATACCAGAAACTAACACAACATTGTAAATCAACTATACTTCAATTTTTTTAAAAAGTTTTTAAAAAGAAAATAAGCTTTACAGGAGATGCTGTATTTGTCTTATTCAATGACATGACCAAAGCTTTGGCACATAGTAGGCTCTAAATAATGAATGAATGAATGATCCTCTGATATAACCCTTGCAGAAAACTATCAATATATAAATATACTAGGGAGATGGTTTGTTGCCATAAATGGAAAGAATGAATCAAATAAAAGTGTTTTAATGCTGAAGCCTCTCTGGGACACTGAAAGGCTCAGCTATTCCCTGTTCTCTGGTCAAGAGACTTTCAGCCCTAGTTGGGGAAGGGCTCTTGTCTTCACCTCAGCATAGTGCCCAGTGGAGAGGAAGGGTGTCTAGGACCATTCCTAGAGAGATGCATTAATATCAGGGACCAAAGGGTGATGTCACAGGATGAAGAGGATGCTGCTGAAGAGGTGATGAGTGGGAAAGCCACACTGCCAGTTCTTGGAGCATCTAAGGGGCAGAGAGTGAATAATAGGTGATCCTCATTGTGGAAGCTACTTATAAGAAAAAGGAAAAGGGGGTCTGAAGCTTTAGTTATTTCACTCGTGAGGCTGGCAGGCATAGAAATTATTGCAAGTTTAAAAAATAATTACTATTGTTATGCCACCTCTTAATTTTATTCCCAAGGTTGGCATATTCTGGCAAACTCCATTGCATATTTTCGGAAGAAATTGCCCCCGACAACTGCTTCCAAGCCAAAACTACCCTTGAGTTGCTACAGCTACATTCCTCTGTTTTAAGTACTCCATTAAAAAAATTACATATTCTCCATTCTCTCATCATTTAAAAATATTTCAAAAATAAATTGACCATTTTTATGGGTGTGACTGCTCTTCCTTTTGTGTCCCTAAAAGAATTAAAGCCAGACAGCAAAAATAATATGCTTATGCTTCTTATTTTAACAAAAATTTTCTTTGAACTTATAACTACAAGATTTTCAGAGTCTATAAATTATGGGGTTTTCTTTTGTCACTACTAATTAATGTCTATTTGAGGGATGAAATGTATTTGTATGGCATAACTCAAGTGTTTCTATTTGAGAATAATAAAGTTAATAATGAATAAAATTCCTGCCCCTCAAATAATGGACAAAAGAATGATGCATGTATGTTTTGTCTTTTTGTCTTTCTGTCGGTTATAGACTAAATAGTTTGTAGACAGCAACAATAAGTAAAAGACCATTTGCATTTCCTATTCAGATCAATTTAAAACAAAACAACAAACTTTTATTAGAGAGATACAACTTAATCAGATTAAGATTTGGACCTTTGAGAGCCTGCCTGTGAAACAAATGTGCTTATTTCTATGACGATATCACATAATTTTGTAATTGAATCTGACCTTATTTGGTGGACAGGAAGTTTCCATCCAACACCAGATCAGAAAAGAATCCAAGCACTGAATAAGGATGAAAGAGAAAAATCTAGATACTGTTCTGAGTAATCCAAACTATCACCTTTCTTTGGTTTAAGGTATTCTAGTGGGTAGCATCACATGAAGCAATGAAGGGGCTGGGGAAGATACCTCACTTCTGCTGACGGAGATAAGTTACTATTTGAGACAAGCCCTCCTTTCTTCAATTTCTGTCTCCTTTTCATTTCCAGGATGCTAGACAAGACAGCACAGGCATCAGCAGCTCCAATAAGCCTTAAGCCTGGCACTGCCAGAACCCAGGAGAATCACAGCTGCAAACTCCTGTGAAACCCTGGGGTCCGTATCATTAATTGTCAACTCTTCTGGGTTCACTGGAGCAGCTGATCAACAGCATGAGCAGTGCAAAGGAAGGGGGCTCTCCTCTAGACCACCTTCGTAGATCTGCAAGTTGCATTATGTATTTTTCAACAATAGCATAATCGTGGTGTATGCACACTAATTCTGGGATGTGTGATGGGTTAAGTGTATTTAACTATGCCTTCAAACCCATTAGGGTATCAAATTGTTTTTACCTGAAAGTCTATTGTTTCAAAATAGACTTCTGAGCTCCAGACAATGCCATGCTTGCTTCAAATAATGTTTCCTACCACATTTCTACAGAAAGGCTTTGAACAGTAACTTAGACATTGCTGCAATAAGGTCTGATAAACTTCCTATGTACTTTATATGAACATACTAACCAGGAAATATTGTTATGGACTGGGTAGCAAGAATAATATGGCTTGCATCTTCAAATTTTTATAAAAATAATTCTTTGAACTTAGAAATTCTAATAATCAGAGTAATACTAAAAGGTACATGTGGGGACTTCCCTGGCGGTCCAGTGATGAAGAAAGACTTCACCTTCCAATGCAGGGGGTGTGGCTTTGATCCCTAGTTGGGGAGCTAAGGTCTCACATGCTTCTTGGCCAAAAAAACAAAACATGAAAAGCAGAAGCAATATTGTAACAAATTCAGTAAAGACTTTAAAAATGGTCCAGGTGGGCTTCCTTGGTGGCACAGTGGTTGAGAGTCTGCCTGACGATGCAGGGGACACGGGTTCGTGCCCCGGTCCTGGAAGATCCCACATGCCGCGGAGCGGCTGGGCCCGTGAGCCGTGGCCGCTGAGCCTGCGCGTCCGGAGCCCGTGCTCCGCAACGGGAGAGGCCACAGCAGTAAGAGGCCCGCGTACTGCAAAAAAAAAAAAAAAAAAAAAAAGGTCCAGGTAAAAAAATTAAAAAAAAAAAAAGTTACATATGAACTGGCAAGATAAGTCTGTGTTTAATGTACATAAAGTTCATTAGGTTTTAAATAGAATGAATATATGTAGACAATGAGGAACATTCCTCACTACTCAGTTTTAGACCCGCTTTAGCTCTAAATTTCTTCTATTTTTAAGGGAAATAAAACAAATCTGAGGCACTGAAGCAAACACAGAGGGGGAAAGAAAACTTTTTTAACAGAAAGGAAGAAATAATTTTCTAGATGACAATGGTGAAATTACCTTTTTATTTTTAGCCTGGACATAGTTCATAAGTAACTTAACATTTGTCTTCAAGTCACTACATTTCTGTAAAGGTTAGCATTAAAAGAGCCTTTATATACAAGGGAAGTTTGGTCAAGTAACACAGAGGGCGTCACTGAAGCCTCTCTACCCCACAAGCATGATGGAGGATGGAGGAGTGAGTCAGGCCCCCAAATCCTCGAGAAAGTTCTTACTGATTCCCGAGGAGCTCACTCACTCGGGGTCCACTTTGGCTTTTATGTCCTGCGTCCACTGCCCTATTCCTGCACCACGGCTTGTCTCTCTCTACCTCCACCCTGGCATTGCATTGGCCCAAACATAGAATGCAGTCTGTTTCCTTGTACACACACACACACACACACACACACACACACACACACACACACACACATTGCTCTTGTGGAGAGAAGACAAGCAATAAATATATACATTAATTAATATGTAGACTTTGACAGTTGGTGATATGCGTTATGAAAAAAGAAAGATGAATGCTAAAAAGGAATGGGAATATGTGGGTCATAGTTTATATAGGCTTCGGCAGAGCTTTAAAGGAAGTGAAGATGTGAGCTATGCGAAAATCTGGAGGAAGATTCTGGGAAGAAGAAATAGCAAATGCAAAGATCCTTGAGGCAGAAGCGTAATCGTGTTTTGTTTTGCATTCCCCTGATGATTAGTGGTGTGGAAATGTCTATTCAGATCCTTGTCCATTTTTTAGTCAGATTGTTGTTGTTATTGTTATCGCTGTCGTTGTGGTTATTGAGTGTATGACTTCTTTACATATTTTGGATATTAACCCCTTATCAGATATATGGTTGGCAAATATCTGCTTCCATTAAGTAACTGTCTTTTTATTTTGTTGATAGTTGCATTGCTGTGCAGAAGCTCTTTAGTTTGCTGTAGTCCCATTTCTTTATTTTTGCTTTTGTTGCAATTGTTTTTGGAGTCGGATCCAAAAAAACATTGCTAAGACCAATCTCAGGGAGATTGTTTTTCTTCTAGGAGTTTTATGGTTTCTGGCTTTACATTCAAGTCTTTACTTAATTTTGAGTTAATTTTTGTATATGGTGTAAGATATATGGCCCAGTTTTATTCTTTTGCATGTGGCTGTCCAGTTTTCCCAACACCATGTTTTGAAGACTGTCCTTTTCCCATTGTATATTCTTGCCTCCTTTGTCATAAATTAGTTGGCCATATTTGCATGGGTTTATTTCTGGACTCTCTATTCTGTTCCATTGATTTATGTGTCTGTTTTTCTGCCAATACTGTACTGTTTTGATTACTATAGCTTTGTAGTATATCTTCAGATCAGGGAACATGATGTCTCTAGCTTTGTCTTTCTTTCTCAAGATTGCTTTGGCTATTCAGGGTCTTTAGTGGTTCCATACAAATTTTAGAATTGTTTATTCTATTTCTGTGAAAAATGCCATTGGAATTTTGATAAGCATTGCATTGAATATGTAGATCACTTTACATAATATGGACATTTTAGCAATATTAATTCTGCCAATCCATGAGCAACAAATATCTTTCCATTTATTTGTCTTCTTCAATTGAAATGAAATGATACTTAAGCAGAATTAGCCTTATTTCCAAAATCATTCTCTATTTGGGGACTCTCAGTTGCTTTAGCAATGTAGCCTCCAAAATAACAGTCTATATGAGTAAGTGGAATGATGATTGGAGAAGTATCAATAAAATTTCTATTTTTTTGAGATTAATTCATACTGAGAAAAAATTCAGAGTTTTCCCAATGGTTTATTTACATTGGGAGGAAGAAGAAGGAGACCAGGGCATCTGAGAGGTAGTGATGACATGTCACAGGCTTCCTGCCCTGGCTGCCTGTTTCTGTTTAGTGTGAGTCACTTCATTTGTACAGTTGACTCTTGCTGCCAACAGCGGACCTTAAGGGGGGCTGTGGATGTGGGAACCAATGTGTGAGCTTTGCTTTCACACCTTTCACAGGCAGACTCAGTGGCAGCTGCTATGTGCAATCTAACACTGGCTGTGACCGCTTTTCTTAACTCTTCATCTCAGTAGTATCTTGGGTCCTAAAAACCTTGCAGAGAAGAGAGTTTTTCAGCAGTTGTTATTTATGCTTTTACATGTGAGGTGGGGTTTCAGTGTATAGAGTTTCTACTTTGTTGTGGGGTCCTCATTTCACATTACGCATCAGTGCATGGGTGGCCTTCTGTCACCCACATCTTAGCATGCTTTCTGAGTGTTACTGCTTCTAAAATAAGAGAATAATTTTTATGCAGTTTCACGATTAATTTTTTGTGTGATAGTCAAAAAGAATGAAACCCAAATTTATCTGGTCATGTGCGTGCTTCAACTTGTTTTGGAAGAATCCACAAAAATAGCATTAGTTCTGAAACCCAGATTTTCCTTATGCCTTTGTTCATCTTGTGCTTTTTTCACATTTTTAGAAGGTCTTTTCTTTGTGAGATATATATCAGGGCATTTTTATTCAAATGGATAGATAGATCCAGGAAAATGAATTTAAAACACAGTAAAATGTGGTCAATGCTATAACTTATTCATGACTGAGAAGGTGATGAGGAAAGAGAGTGAGTGTGTAAGACTGAATAACAGCCAGAACATCTGTTTCCTCTGACTCCTTGTATTGTTAAGAGACAGCATACTTCTAGAGTCGTCTTTCCTTCTACTCAGAATAATTTTTGCATTATGGTAATAACCTCTGTCTAAACCTTCTTCTATCCTCCTCCGTTTTTTTATTAAGAGGGGGATATGGTACATTTTCACAGGAGGAAGGGAAAAGCTGCCAATGCATGGGTGCCCCCCCACCCCATTCCCTAATACAAAGAATCTTAAAGAAAACCCTATGGACATTCCCTAAATTTTGTTCTACTCAAGGGATGTGATAGGAAGGGAGACAATTCTAATCTGGGAGAGGCATGGGTTCCTTGTCAAAAGTGTTTGAAATCAAATGAAGCCTTTCCATCTACTGCAAAACGCTCCTCATTTCCTTGTGGGTATGTTTTTTCCTCCCCTTCACTGTGGTGTCACACTCTAGGGAATGCTGGGTCATTATCACCGTCATCATCATTGTGAGACACACAAGACTTCACAGATCCCTTGATCTTTATACCTTGTCCCCAAGGGAGGATATGGTTTTCTTCCTTTCAGTCATTGGCCAGCTCTCCTCTGCATGTAATAAATAAGGTCACCAGGCTGGTCAGCAGCTGTCCTCCCTCTATTTGTCACAACTACTTGGGTCCTTTCTTCTGCCCATTTGACTGGAGACCTTCACTCACCCCTCACTTCCTTTCTTATCCCAGTTTACTGCTTCAAAATTCTCTTGGCCAGTATTGAAATTCTCCTCCTCCCCATGATACTACAGTATTATATTTTCTCCACCTCAAAACTTAGAGAAAGTAAGTGACTTTAAAATCAAATTTGCTAAAGATAATGATAATAAAGATATTTTTCAGAAAAAAATTTTAAACTTTTTTCCCTTTTTTCACCATCTATTTTTAATAAACATTAAGGCCTAAAATTTTAAGTCAGTTAACCATTTAATTATGTCTTACATCTGGAACTGGGAATGTTTAGTTTGATTACGAGATGCCCCATGTAGATCTGCTGAGTTATTGCTTGTGATGGGGAATTATAAAAATTACCAGGTCATGAATTTGTATTTTTATCCAGATATAGCCCTCAAGAACTCTCCTTAGTTAATAGAACTGAGATAGCTTATAAATTTCTATGTATTTATGTATACGTACCTAATAATTATAAATGGAAACAAGTTTTCCCTTCATTTAATATAGGAATAGAGTATTAATCATATAAGGTTATTTTAACTTTTTTATTATCTCATATCTTATGCCCATATTTTCTTTAAATTTAACTTATTTTAAATCTTGGTCTCTCAGAAGTATTTTCACGGATTTACATATGTATTTGTATTTATATAGATCTATATAAATATAGATATGGACATAAAATTGCAAAATTCTCTCCTTGGAAAATAGTCAACAAGACAATATACTCTAGCATCTGTATGTTGGGGAAATGGCTAGTCTGAAGGAAGCAGCTAGTTGATGTTCTTTGCAGCCTGTTTCTTGTGCTCTCTCAAATATAATCTTCTCATGGCTGCTCTTTCTTGTCACCTAGGACAGCTCGGGCATTCCATGCTCTAGGAGGCCTTCCCTCTACACCCATTTCAAGGAGTCTCTGGTCCCTGACCCCATATGCTTTTTAGTATCATTCTGATTCCATTTCTTCATGATCCCGATTTCCTTCTGATAGTATATTTCTTTTTGTCAATTACCTGTTTATTTCCACTCATCTCAATTACAATGTAAGCTCTGCTTAGTTATCTCTTTTGTCACCACTATGTCCTCAGTACTTACAATGGTTCCTGGTCCCAAGGAGGTGCTCAGAAAAGAAATATTGGCTGAATATGTGTTTAAAAAGTTGCCATTACCGCCAAGGTCACAGGGAAAAGATACAGAACTGGTACAAAATTGGAGGGGAAGGGGCTTCTCCCAGGCAAATGAAGCTGGAAAATCCTTTACAAGCCACTGCTTCATACCAGGGTAAAAGAGTTTCAATTGTTCTATCTGCAGTCACTGCTTTAAAGGAAAATGGGAGACTTCTTAAAAGTGTTATGTCTGAAGAGACATGGAGAAAAATCATTTTAAAAGTATAATTTTTAAAGAGAGAAGGAGAAAACAAAGGAAAAGGGAGATGGTGTTGCTGAAATGGTTAAAGAGTTAAAAGACGCATTTTAAGGAGACTTTAAATGACTTTTTTAGTAAAGATTATTTTTAGCCTTTGAACTGGGATAAGTGACTTACACTGGGGGAAATTTCATTTTGAAGCAGATTCCCGTAAACAATATTTTAAAGCTTACATACAGAAGGACATTTCTATTTCCTTGTCAGGTCTGCATAACTCTTTGGAAGGTGGGGGGAGACCTTCCCACTTGGGCAGGGAAGGTCCCTGCTCCCCCCTTCCCTGTTGCTTTCCCAGCGGCCCTGCCCTCTTCTCCAGCCAGAAGATGGTCACGTTGAGCAGGGGAACAGCAATTGGAAGAAAAAAAACAAGCACTGAGCTGCACCTGCTCCCAGCATAACGGAAGTAGGAGAAGGCTGGGCGCCAGCCTGAAGGAGGGCTAGAAATCAGAGGAAGCCAGCAGGAGACAACACCTTGTTTTTATTTTGATTTTTTAACTTTTTATTCAAGGGTGATATTCTTGGAGAAGTAAAGAGTATAAGAAGATGAACTTTTACAAACTGAGCATCCCTGTGTAACTGGTACCCAGATCAGAAAACAGAACACCACCAGCCCCTGGAAGGTCTCCTTGTGGCCCCTTCCTCTCACTAACCCTCCTCACCAAGAATAGCTGTTCTCCTGTTTTGCTTGTTTCTATACTTTATGCAAATGGAATTATACACGACGTCTTATTTGGGGTCTGGCTCCTTTCATCCTTCATTTTGTTTATGAGATTCATCCGCATTTATCATACACTTTGTCTGTTCATTCTTGCTGCTGTGCCGTGTTCCACTGATGAATACAACATAATCTATTCACTCTGCTGCTGACAGGCAATTGAATAGTTTCCTTTTTGGAGGAAGGGGTGAGGGCTATTGTGAACAGTCTGCTATGAACATTCTAGTACATCTCTTTTGGTGAAAGTATACACACATACACACTCCTGTTGGATATAAAGCTGGGAGTAGACTTTCTGGGTCATAGGATGTGCTTATGTTCAGATTTAGTAGATAAGCCAGCTTCCAGAGTGGTTGTATGTACTCATATTCACAGCAGCAATATAAGAGAGTTCCAAATGTTCTACTTCCTCACTAATATTTGGCATTTTCTGTCTTTTTCATTTTAGCCATTCTGGTGGATATATATTGAATGTAGTTTAATTTATATTTCCTTGAGATTACCTTGTTTTTAATTGCTCTAGTCACAAGGTTTTGATATCATGTCTGATGCTGAAGCCTGGAGGGAACTACCCAAGGGGGTTATGTACAGAATGAGACAAGAGACCAAATTCATTCCAAGAGATTAGAAAGGTTAAAGGTTCTTGGACTCAGAACCAAAGAGAAAAAATAAAAGAGGGCAGCAAGGTTACTTTTGAATCAACTGTATTTTTCCCCCGCAGCCATTGATCAGACAAGGTAGAATCCATCTTTTCAGATAGAATAACTCTTTCTACTCTATTCAAGACAAACAGGAGATTCTTTTTAAATTTGCAGTCTTTAATAGAGAAATGGCTTGACCATAATACTTGACTATAAAATTCAAAACAATGGTTAGGTGATGGACACAGATCTGTGACAGACTTGGTTCTCATCCTCCTGGAGTGTCCATTCTGAATGACAGTGAGAACAAAAATCCCAAAACTTACAAAGCTGAATAAGCCTCAGAAATCAAAGGTTTCGTAAACATCTCTCCAGGAATACTGTTTTTGGCAAAGGGGAGCAGATATGGGTGGGAAGGGGGAGGGGAAGGAGTGTTCCTTTCTGCTTTATTCTTTCTGCTTTTCTCTTTTGCTAATAGGTCAAATTATAGGCTGGACTCATTTAAGTAAACCAGACAGAAATACAGAGCATTGCAGCTGAATTCTTGGGGCTGCCCCAAGAATCATGGCATTTGGTTTCCGGTTCTCAGAGATCATTAGGGGGCTTGATTCTGTGTCATTATAATTGTCCTGCCTCAGAAGGCACAGGCCTATCAAAAGTATCTTCACTTTTAAAATCTATTAAAGTATTATAATTATCTAAGATTTTTCCACGGGAGAAGCTGGGTGAAGGGTACACAAGACCTCTCTCTTTTGGCAACTTCTAAATAAAACTGAAAACATTCTAAATATCTGTCTTCTAAGGCAGAGAATCAATCCATAAAAATAAATTTCTTTGAATTCCAAACAGATATAAAAATTTTCTCCAGAATTCCCTGACAGTCCAGTGATTAGTACTTGGCGCTTTCACTGCCGGGCCCAGGTTCGATCCCTGGTCAGGGAACTAAGATCCCACAAGCCGCACTGCGCAGCCAAAAAAAGAAAAAAAAACCTTTTTTTCCGGGGATTTTAATTGCAATCACATGTATTCCTCTAGGTTAAACATAGCAGAGAAATTCCTGTCCCAAGTGTCTATTAAAAGATTTTTACATTTTTTGGCAGCATTGACATACTAAACTGTGGTATTGAGGCATGGCATCCCAAGTACTCCACTTAGGTGACAGATATATGACAGTAATTTTCACTGGTTTATTTCTCCAACATGAAATTGCCACTTAGCCTTCATAAAGGTTTTAATGAAAAAAATTAAGAACATAATCAAATAGTCTGCAAACAAACCAGCAAACTAGTTGGATATAAGGGCCTGCAGTAGGTCAACTATGTTAGCTTCCCATAAGAAAGACAAATAAATAGAATTATTCCTAAACTCTCACGAGGTGCTGATTGAACAGGCAAAAGTAACCAAATTATTCATCTACCCCCCACCCTCGCCCTTAGCTTCTAAATTATTCTCAATTTAAGTTCTTCAGATTAAACCTTTTCAAATAAATGACCAGATTTTTAAAATGTGAAGTGGAAAGCCATTTAACACTTAACAATTTTAATTGCGGCAATTAAAATTGAGAATGAAATAATAAATATGATGCAATTAGATTTCACTCTGACCACTATTCAAGAGAGGTTTCTTTTTATGAGCTGGAGAAGGAAACAAAACTTTCAAGAAATTAATTATGCTTTACTTATTTTTGACACATTAAGTTTTTCTTCAGGAAATCTGCTACGAAAGTTTCTCTGTGGAGCTTGCTCACTTTCCGGGGACTCTCACAAATTTTTTTTTTTTTTTTTTTCCAACAGATACTTGTCTACAGTGAGGAAAAGCAAAAAGAAAACAAACACAAAACGAGTGATTAAGTAAACGCCTAGCTGTAGATAAGCACCTCATAAAAAATATAAATATACCACACATCAGGATGATTTAGTGGAAACGTTATGCATATTGTAAAACATATGAGAATTTGTACATAGGGTAAAAAAAGTGGCAGAAAACTGAATATTCCCACTAGGTAAATAATACATGTGAAGTTGGATAATGCAAACAAATTCTAAATATGCATAAAACATAACCAACTAAACACATATTTACTTAAGAGATCCCATAGATATTTATACTAGACTATTCACTAATATTCATGTAATATTAGTATGGAACATATTAAAAGGCATTTGGTCACACATACCAAACATACAAAGACTGTGAATGAGTGTTATATATCAGCTATGTTAGCTTTTCACAAAGAAATGTGAGACCCCAAGAGAGGTAATTAGACGTTATGGTAGAAGGAGGTGACTAGAGCATTATCTTACTGAGGAACTGATATTTGTGACAATATGGTAAAGTTATGAATACACTTGCTCTAAGAGCCAAATAATTAGAACTTCAATCAGTAGAGCAACCCGGATGCTAGTGATTGAAGCAAATCATTTTTAGGTAAGGCTGAAAGAATCCCCACGTGCACATAATGTCTCTTTCATCAGAAAAAAACTTGCATTTCTTTCTTGGAATGCTGCCTATACAACTGCATTTCCAGCTCATTCCCTCTTTTATTCATTCATTCACTCACGTATTCATTTATCCAGCAGAAGTGAGCAAAATGACAGAAGTCCCTGCATTTAGGAGGACAGGAAACAAATAGTAAGACATACAATAGGGTATGTAGATGGGGAAAAATAAAGCAGGAGGGACAGTGGAAACGGGATGGGTTGCAATTGAAATAAGGTCGTCAAGGAAATTAACATTGGTGAGGCAAACAGAAGAGGGAAGGAGCCTTGCAGGTACTTCAAGGAGTGATGTTCTAGGCAGACGGAACAGCAAGTGCGAAGACCCTGAGGTGGGAACAAACTTGACTCCTTTGAGGAGTGGCCAGGAAGCCAGTGGGGCTGGAGTAGAACGAGAGGACAGGGCCTTGATCGGGGAGGGCAGCGAGGTGACGGTGGGCTGCTGCGGTAACCTGCGTGAAAGGCTCAGCTCTGGCTCTGAGATGAGGGCACGTTCTCTCCCGGGAAAGTAGTTGAGCCGATGGGTGGCGGGGACGGGGGCGAGCTAGCTGGAGGGAAGAACTGGTGGTGGTGGTGGTGGACCCAGAACACGGCTGGTTCATCTGTTTTTCTTCTGCTCGAAAGCTTATCGATGATCTGCCAGCCTGCTCTCGGGGGAATGACTGGAAACAATAAACTAGAGGTCCCCGTGAGGGAGACCCGAGTTCTGTTCCCCGCGGCCCCGATCCCCTGTTCTTCGCGGGCCCCTTTGCCTCCTCTTGGACTTTCTCTCTTTCCCGTGACTTTTTTTTTTTTTTTTTTTTTTGCAGTACGCGGGCCTCTCACCGCTGCGGCCTCTCCCACTGCGGAGCACAGGCTCCGGACGCGCAGGCCCAGCGGCCATGGCTCACGGGCCCAGCCGCTCCGCGGCATGTGGGATCTTCCCGGACCGGGGCACGAACCCGCGTCTCCTGCATCGGCAGGCGGACTCCCAACCACTGCGCCACCAGGGAAGCCCTCCCGTGACTTTTAAATTTGGACCTTCACCCCGCAAAACATCAACAGGCCGCCAGCACCTATACCACGCGGGTCACACTTCTCCACCCAGACACAGCCAGCGGATTTTATTTTGATGAACGAGCATTTAAAAGACAAGCTCTATTTTGTTCCAGTTGACTTGCTGTGAACCTTCACTCCCTTGTGCTGGTCGTGAGGAATGTGAAAAACCACCGTTCTGAACGCTGCCCTGCTAGGAGAGTTCCAGAGCAACCTGCCTGAAGTGGTTCTACAGTTTCCCATCTAAGCCAGAGGAGGAAGCCGGTCAAGCAGGTACTGGGCATCGAGCAGACAACCTGTGAAGGGAAAGTTTCATCCTCTGCCCCGCCCGTGATGGAGCTCTGGAACCAGCACTTCAGCCCCAAGGGGTACAAGTGCAATGCGGAGGATGAATTCCAGACACTCAGGGCCCAGCTTGGCTCCAGGTGCACAGGTAACCTAGGGCAGAATCGGGGCTTCGAGAAGTGCTCTCAGGGCTTGTCCAAAGCATGAAAGCTTCGTGGATGGTAAGATTGTGCTGTTAAGGAAGAGTTTAGGTAGCTTTATTTGGAGCACCGCTTTTTGGGGAGCTGACTGTAATCTCAAACTAATAACTGGTGGGAGAGGGTTTATCTCCAGTCCATAAAAGGCAGAAAATGTTCATCTCTTAATACGATAGTAGGGCAGTGACATTCTAGCCCAAAGTCATTTCAGTTATTCTCTGAACCCATTAAATGACTACCCTGATTGAATCTAGTTCCATAAAAATAAACACTTGAGTCCTAAAGCCTCTCTTGGGCTTTAATGCCTTTCTTCTGTGAGACCGTGAGGGAGTCATCACCACCAGCAAAGCATTTATTTTCAAGTTCTCGGGTGTGCCTGGTGTGACCTGGGATCCTGTGCCGAGTTAAATCAAAGAAGCTTGGAAGCAATTTGGGAAGAAATTAATTGTATACTTACTATTTTTTTTTCCCCCCCTTTGGGCCACGCCGAGCAGCATGCCGGATCTTAGTTCCCCGAGGAGGGATTGAACCTGCGCCCCCTGCAGTGGAAGTGTGGAGTCTTAACCACTGGACCGCCAGGGAAGTCCCTGTATACTTTTTATTTTATTTTATTTATTTTTGCGGTACGCGGGCCTCTCACTGTTGTGGCCTCTCCCATTGCGGAGCACAGGCTCCGGACGCGCAGGCGCAGTGGCCATGACTCACAGGCCCAGCCGCTCCGCGGCACGTGGGATCCTCCCGGACCGGGGCACGAACCCGCGTCCCCTGCATCAGCAGGTGGACTCTCAACCACTGTGCCACCAGGGAAGCCCCTATACTTATTATTTTAATAGGTCAAGCATTTTCTACTCCCCCACATCTGATGACTAACACCCCAAATAAAAGGAGATTCACTTTACATACACCCCATTTCCTGCAAAAGCCAACAAATACCAGACATACATTGGTCAGAGTGTTTGCGGCCCTGCTCATCTTTGCAGGAGGCAGGGAGGTGGAGTGGCTGCTGTCTCCATCCTCCCTTCCGTGGGTGACATGGGTACTGTGTTGATGCAGGTGGTAGAAAGAAGAAAATGCCTGGCCCTTGTCTCTTGTGAGCACTGCTGGCTGCAGAACTGATGCAGTTAGCCTTGTCAGTCAGTCACATGGTCTGTTTTGCCTTCTTCCGTGTATGACAGTTATTTGTGCACTTTCCTTATCGACCTTCTTGCTTATAAGCTCCCTGAGGACTGAGACAATGTCCTGTGTTTTAGAGCACCTAGTATGTACCAATTATTTGTTGAATAACTGAAGAGTTATATAGTAGGTTCTGAATAAATGTTTGTTGAATGAAAGAATAAAGGTATTCACTGGAGACTTTTCCAAAGCATACAAGAAGCTATGGATTGCCTTTAACCAATAAAAATATTGTTAATAATGTTAGCTATGTGCATTACGCATTTATAATGTGTCATGGACTGTGCTCTGCTTTACAAATACTTTCTCACTTATACAACTTGATGAAGTAGGTCACCGTTATTTATCCCCACTTCACAGATGATAAAACTGAGGCTTAAAGCGATTAAACTACTGTTCAAATTTGCCTGGCTAAGGACTGTGCCCTAACCTATTTACATTATCTTTGATTCTTCTCTTATGACATGATTTGGCCACAAGGAGCAGTGGTACCAGGAAAATGGAATCTCATTCTGCTAACCTGAAACTGTATTTTATTTTATTTTTTAAAATTTATTTTATTGAAGTATAGTTGATTTACAATGTTGTGTTAATTTCTGCTGTATAGCAAAGTGATTCAGTTATACATATAAATACATTCTTTTCATTATGGTTTATTACAGGATATTGAGTATAGTTCCTTGTGCTGTACAATAGGACCTTGTTGTTTATCCATTCCCTATATAATAGTTTGCATCTGCTAATCCCAAACTCCTAATCCATCCTTCCCCCGCCACCTCTCCCTTGGCAGCCATAAGTATGTTCTTTATATCTGTGAGTCTGTTTCTGCTCAAACTGTGTTTTAAGCCACCTTTCCAAAACAGAACAATTAAGGACCATATTAATGATCAGAGTAGGAATATCTTTAGATTTACAGAGATTCAAATATCTGGAATGCCTTTGTAGGGCCTTTACAACATTTTCACTCATTTAATAAAAATGTCTTGCTGTGAGGTACTGCAGATACAGCGATTGTTGAGATACCGCAGCTCTAATGATTAAATCATTAAACCCAGTGTACTGAGGGCTTAATTATATGTGTGTAAAAAGCAACATGGCAGCTTAGAACAGGCAACGTCCAGTGCTACCGGAGACCCATCTAGAGAGCCTCCCCAGGGAAAAGGACATTTGAGAGGTGTCTCAAAGGGCAGCTAAGAGGAAGTGGGGGAGCGGAGGCACAGTACTGGAGGGATGGAATGGGGAAGAGTTCATGTGTCCCCTATACTTCCCATTCAGTTCACACTTTTAATCATCTTCAATGAATGCAATGCCTTATATATATTTTTTAATTAGCGAAGAAATCCAGGTGAAGATTACTAAGTGCTTTAACAGATAACCAGACATTTTTTTTCACTGAAAAATCCATAAAATGTTTAGTTAAGGGCAAAATAAGGCATTGATGAAATTTGATGGAGACTGGTTAGCAGAGTTGGCTAGAACACCTTGCAGAGGGACCAGTATGAGTTAGAACCCTTCTTGTACCACAGGTCTCAAAAGAACTAGGTGAGAGCAGGTGAATGGATCAGAGCAAAGTAATCTCCTCATCCCAACCCCAAACCCACCTCCAGTCCCAGTACGGGAACAGGAAACACACATCCCACTTTGTCTTTGAAAGACAGAATTATCAGGTTGTCACCGGGAAATCGTGGAATTGCAAATTTATAGCATTTATTTTTGGCTACTATGAAGCAATAAATGAGAGCTGCAAAATTACAAAAGAAAATTCCTATGGCTTCTGTTTGTTGAGAACAGTCTTTATACTGACTTAAGCCTTCATAGGTGGCAGAATGGAAAAAGTACAGTTTTTAAATGTTTTTAAAGATAATTACTTATGATATTGATGTTTCCTTTCTCTGCCAAATTTCATTAAAATTACATACTTTTTATTCCTTTGTATTTAAAAGTTATGCTAACCCTAATGTTTGAAATTTCTTTGTAAAGCTTATGAAACTGACTGCCCTACCTCCAAGTCATTTAGACACTTTTTCCCACCCACAACTTCAATTGCCTATTAATATCATTTTTTAACATACATTTTCTTATGTCAGACAGGAACACTACCTTAAATGCAAAATGTCTGTATAATCTGTTACAACCTCTACATCATATCTAATCCGTGTGAGCCAGACCAGATTGTTTTATTCCTTTATAAATGATTAAACATCAGTGAGTTGGTATAAATAGTGATTTGCATAAATATGTATTTCTCAAAACATATGTATAGGTATTTATTCTCTGAAAGGCTCTAACTGTAAGATTTGGTATAATTATTAGCATAATTTTTTTACAGAAAGACTATTTGCTGCATATTTAACACTACATAACTAATATAAATAATGTATGGATGGTAGGCTGTATGAATTTTTAGTAAACGTTAGGTCTAATTCCCCTTAATAAGTCCAGTTGAAAAAAGCACGTTTCAATTGAAAGAAGAATACACCACTTTCATGGTGCTCTAGCAAGTCAAAGGGCTTGTCCATTTTCTTGACATTGTATTTACTCAAAAGAGTTTATCTAAAGGGAAAGAGCAAGGTTGCAGGAAGCTTAGAACAATGTTGTAATTGTGACTAATTAAGTGCCCTCAGCTGTGTCTATACCGGGCCCCTATTGACTTGCCTTCCACATACTCAGCTGTAGGTAACCACACTAAAAATTCCTCCACTTATTACATCCCTTGCTGTTCTCACTTCTAGGTGGTGAAATATTGACAAATATGTCACAGTTGTCTGTCACACTTTGTTCTGTGAGTAGGTAAACTGAGGATACAACTATTCTCCCCTATTTTGAATTTTCTACGCAGAAAGTGGCTCAGAGTGTGGGGATACTTATGGGCTGGACTGATGAACTTATTCTGAGGAGCAGAGATTCAGGGTGATTGTGCTTGGAGTGGTGCTACCCCAGTACTAATCCATCAACATACTCCAAACACGCTCTTTATGACCACGGCAAGCAATTCCCAAAGCTGCCTGGTAGTTCAGCCAGCATCCAACCATCAACAAAGTGAACTGTGACCTGATCCATGACTGGGTTTACTTAGCATCACACGTTAACCACCGGAGCTTTCAGCCTGAGAGACCTATGAGAATTGGCTTTTGTCACCTTGAACGATTCTTAAGCTTTCCTTGCCTTCGTTGCCATGTTTGTAAGAAGATGATGAAAGACTAGATGTGTGTTCTCAAAGTTTAATGGGCACACGAATCTCCTGGGCATTATATTAAATTCAGATATGGATTCAGTAAGTCTACAGTGGGGACAGAGAGTTCACATTGGCTCCTAGGTGCTGATCCAAGACCACATAGTGAGTAACCAGGAGCTAGCTGATCTCTAGTGAGCCCGTCAACTTGAAATTGTCTCATACGGGCTTTGCTTGTGAAATATATACTTTACCTAAACTATGTATAAATTCACAACCCATTGATTTTCTTTTTGCAAAAAAAATATATATATCATGTTATAGGGTCTTACAATTCCAGTGAACAAGATAATGAATGAGGACTAAATTCAGCCCTTGGACTATTTTCTAAAGTTTAAAAACTTATAAAATAATAGTAAATGTAGGAATTAGGTGCCAAGGCTGTGTGCCCATGATTTTTATCATCAAATACTAAATCTCAACAAAGTAGACAAGCATCTTCATTATCACTACCACTTCAGAACTTCATAGGGCTGCATGAAGGATCCACTAGTGTTTGCTATTTCATTTTCTTTGGTGTGTATAGATACACATTCTGAGAACAGAATGAGCTTTCAAATATTTATATGTGAAATGTTTCATGGATTTTATTTTGATGCATTGATTCTCTTCAAAATACCCCAGAATTCTGGACATCTTAAAATTTTCTCCACTTTTGCCTCTCACCACATTTCTCCCATATACCCCAATACCCCAATACCCAACTCAAGTTCCCAAAGACCAAATTAGATAGAATTTTACCATAGAGAACTCTCCTTCTGGAGTCTTTTCATTTAATTCAATTGAACAGGTAGGTTCCTAAGAACAGCAGAAATACACTCACAGAATTTAAAAGCCTCTATGGTCTCTTGTTTCTTGGGATGTTATTTTAGCATCTGCGCTCAATTTCAAAATCAGCTTGACTATTTCATATTCGTATGATTTTATAAATCTTGAATAACATTATACACCTTGGTCTCTTGGTTTTATTGCACCAGTTGCTAAGCAATGGTATGGAAAATTTTAGCAAAAATATTCATTTCATATTTTTCTTTAAGAGAGTAAATGCAATAGGAGCACACTTTAAAAAAAAAAAACTGTTTTCCCACATGTTCAAAGCATAATCTGAAAGCCTGGAGTAAAGGTTTATGCAGATAATGCATTCATGATTGAACTATTTGTATATTAAATATGATTGTAGGATATAAATTAACTTAAGCTCTTGAAATTTATAGATGAATTCAAAAATGTAAATCTGCTCAGAAGCTATTTATCTCATCCGTTTGTATGGTAATTGACAGTTCATAATGAAATAAACTGATGCACAGAGTCCAGTTAAATTAGCCCGCCCGTAATGTACTATCTTGAAGCGACTTCACATTCTCATTAGGGCCTTTCTAATTTCTAAAGCAAAATTAATGCAATTAGTGATCAAATCAATACATATTGATCATGAGTTTCTTCAATATGGCATGAAAATATCAGGTCAAAAAGAAAGGGCTTTTTAAAAATCACAGAATTAATATAAGAAAATTTTTAAAAAGCTTTGTGCTATTTTTCCACAATAGCTACTATTTATGAGAAAGTGGCAATATTACTTTTTAGCATTGTTTGCACGAAATTCAACACAATGTGCTACACCCCCATCCCTGCCCCCCAAAACATCAATACTGTATTCATTGTCCATATGGATTTTTTTCTCCCCATAAATAGCCAAAAGAAAATTTTTTCCTCATGTGCAGAATTTCAGATGACTAATTACTCAAAAGCATTTTTGTCTTTTTCAGATGCAAATGTAAGCAAGATTCCAGGGAGAAGTACATCTCCCTCCCAAATCCTCGACCCAACACATGTACCCCTGGTGGAGTGGGCTGGAATTAAATGTATGCAGGAAGGGACTTGAAGCCCAGAGTAAAAAAAATCAAAACACATTTGTGAAAATCAAGGGACTGCTGCTTTTCTACATACTAATCAGCTTATTTCAGTGTGAAATAAAAAGAGACTTCCAGGAAAAAAAAAAAAAAGCGACTCAGTCCCAGAAGTCCCTGGTCACCTCCAGCCAAATGGATTCTGAGATCTGCTTCAATCGGTGTCTCCTCCTGTTGTGTGAGGGGAAACGTGTGATGAACTGCCTTAACTGCTCAACTTCTTGGTCTAAGAGTCACCAGATTACGTAGATCCTGGGGGATATTTCTGAGTAAACCCAGAAAAAAAGAACATATTGTTGGGTCAAATCTACCTTTGAGATCTTCCAGAGGCTAAACTGGGGAGAGGACCAGATCCAAAGCTGTAAGACCATGGATTGCAGTTGTGGCTGGTGAATTTGCTTCTGCATCTTGGGGACATGTTAGGGCATGAGCCATTTTTCCTAAGTCATATTTCGTGACTGTATTTCCAGAAGTTTTATGGCATGTGAATAAATTCCCTTTCTGTCTGCGATAAAATTCAATTGCTTTGTTTTAAAAAAGGTAATTAATTTGAAGTTTTTCTTGCAATTTTCACACCATATGAACATGAATAAAGCTTTTCATGGTGTGTAAATTTATAAACTGTGATTACTTAAATGAATGGCAGTAACAGGTGTACATTTTATTTTGTTTACAGACTGGTCCCATTGACTTGGAAGTGATTTTACAGATTTTAGTTGAAGTTCAGACATTTATTCACTGGAATGAAACTCTGGTGCTTCTGGTGAGGCAACCTGATGGAATTGATTTAACGTCCTCACTAATGTTACTGTTCTTGACATTAGTGTTGGTGAAAATAATACATTTATATTTGCCAAATCATTTCTAAATTATCTTGAGGAGAACAGTCCATGTGTTTATAGGTGTTTCTAGAATATTACTTTAAAACAGCATTATCTTAAGTGTGTTCTACTGGTCTCTGGTCCTATGTGATGCTTTGGCAAAAAAAGGATTTCACGGAGAAATATGAAGTTTAGAAATGCCTATAGATTCCATTGTATTTTTTTAAACTAATTTATTTATTTTTGGTGGCATTGGGTCTTCGTTGCTGCACGCAGGCTTTCTCTAGTTGTGGTGAACGGGGGCTGCTCTTTGTTGCGGTGTGCAGGCTTCTCATTGCGGTGGCTTCTCTTGTTGCAGAGCACGGGCTCTAGGTGCGTGGGCTTCAGTAGTTGCGGTGTACTATGGGCTTAGTTGCTCCGCGGCATATGGGATCTTCCTGGACCAGGGCTCAAACCCGTGTCCCCTGCATTGGCAGGCAGATGCTTAACCACTGCGCCCCCAGGAAAGTCCCGATTCCATTGTATTTTGGGGGGTAAATTTACAATGGCTTCTCTTTCCCCGTGAGTGGACCTTTCTCCTAGGTTGGAGGTGACATTATTCCTAGAGGTGGTCCCTGCAGGAGAGTAAGCACTGCCTTGCCCTCTGTCAGTGCCTCTGTCAGTGCTTCTGTCTGCGCCTCTGTCTGCCAGGACCTCTGCGGTGATTGTAGAGCCAGCCAAACCCACCATCTCCCTGAGGCTGCCTTGGAAATGCCTGGGGCCTGGCAGTTAAAGCCATTTCATAGAGGCTGCTGGACGCCGGGGATTGGCCCTGGTTTCCGGACAAGCTCTGAAAGCCTGTGTTTGCTGCTGTGGGCTCTGATCTTGCAGGAGCCTTAATGGAAGCTAAGGGTGGTGCTAATTTGGTTTCATTTGATATCTGAAGTTACACTTGTAGACAAGCCGTGCCTAGTTACACCAGAGGTTACAAGAAGCCTTGCAATAAAACAGGGGCACAAACAACAAGATTTTCTAAGAAAATGGAAACCAAAATTTATTATCGTTTCGAAAAAGACTTCTCTTAAGACCCCAGTCTGATTTAAATGCTCTTTATTTGTATTTCCCAACTATTTTCACATTCCTATGATTCCCATCACCTTGTAGTGCTTGCCTGTCTGTCATTGCCCAAGTATGTGAGCACCCGCAGGATACACAGCCCTGTCTCGTCTTATTTGTTTATTTTTTAATTTTTATAATCAAGCAGAGACCGTAGACACCGAGCTGTGGAGCAGGGAGCTTGAGCTCTTGTTCCAGCTTTGAGAAGTGATTAAAAGCATGGACTCGGGGGCTTCCCTGGTGGCGCAGTGGTTGAGAATCCGCCTGCCGATGCAGGGGACACGGGTTCGTGCCCCGGTCTGGGAAGATCCCACGTGCCGCAGAGCGGCTGGGCCCGTGAGCCATGGCCGCTGAGCCTGCGCTTCCGGAGCCTGTGCTCCAAAATGGGAGAGGCCACACCAGCGAGAGGCCCGCATACTGCAAAAAAAAAAAAAAAAAAGCATGGACTCGGGAGGCCAACTGCCAAGTCTCAGATCGCCGTGACCTTGGGCAAGTTATTCAGCCTCTCTCTGTTTGGGTTTCTTCATCTAAAAAATGTGGATGATAGTAGCGTGCGCTTCACAGGGTTATTCTGAGTAATAAAGAGTTGATGTTTATAATGCACAGAATAATGCCTGACATATAGTAAGTATTGTATGGCTATTCATTTAGTTTCAATTTGGTCACATATCAAATTGCTCCCCAAGCCTGTTTCCTCACAGGTACAAGTTCGCTATATTGGAAGTGACCTGTACAATGCATGGAGCATACTGCAGGCTCCATGGACACTTCCTGGACCACACTTATAATACATTGTGCGTGCCCATGAAGGTTCTAGATGGGCCAAGCATGAAAGTACGCTAAAGACACGCACGATAGCAACTTCTTGGGACTTTCGCTTCTGAGCCCTCTTTGCTGCACCTTCGTCGTGGTCATCAGTTGGCTACTTTAGGTTATATCACCCCAGGTTTTTGTTGTTGTGTCTCATGGGGAGAGGTTGGTATATGTGTGCGAGTATGTGAGAACTCACATTAAAACAGCAGGGAATTCTCAATCCTGTGTTTCATCAATCCTTTCTCTCATAAGCCATGACATTTTGTAGTGTGGATAAGAAAGGAAATCATAGCTAGGTCTCCAGATCGGAGATGGGAAGGAGGCCCATCTTTAATGGCATTGAAATAGGAGGTGAAACTAAACTCACCATTGCTTATTTATGGCTGTAGTTATTTCTCTGTGGTTCCTCCCAGAGGGGTTACTTTCCGTTGTTAATTGGAACTTCTAAGCCATTTTTATTTACAAAGTGTTTTACAGTCATTGGTATCGATGACTTATAATTCCCCCATGAGTTAGGTGTCAGGATGAGGCATTGACACAGCTCCACTCTCAGGAAGCTGGGACGTGAGGGTGGATAAATCTGCCGCCCCTCCCACACGGCAGCCTTGGGGTCCTGGTTTGCTTTGTTTTGGCCTGTCAGATGCGTATTACCTTCTCCATGTGTTCTCATAGCACTTATGATTGGATTCCTGGATAAAGGGTCTTTTCAGGAGGGACTGAGAGAGAGAGTGACACGGAATCCACTCAGCAATAATTTTCTTCTTTCTGCTCCCCGTTGAAATGCATTGTCCTTGCAGCTGTATGTCTTTTGGCACACTTATTTTGTTTTTTAAAGAAGTAAGACAAATAACTGCCTGTTTATTGTTAAATTTGTGGTGCCAGCCATGACAAGCGTAAGGACAGTAACACTTTTGCCAGTGGGGTGCTTATCTGTTTTACTAGTTCAGAAGGACTTGATTGATGCGAAAGACCAAGGTCTCAGTAAAGATAATTTAGCCATTTCCATACAGTTTATGCTTGTGTTGGTTGTATCCTGCAGGGGAGTCCCAGGGGGCAGCTTCGTTGACCTTCCCTCTAAAAGGTAACACATAGGAGATTCCTAAAGGAACCATCCTCTAACAAGACTAATGACGGCTTCCATGCCTATTATCATTCAGAGACATAGAAAGAGGCTTTAGAAATGCAGTACCACATTCCTCCCTTGATGTTCCACATGATCTATTAAGGCGTTATGTGGCAGATAAATTAATCATTAAAAACTTACTGTTAAGTCTTTACAAATAATAACCAGGTGTACTTTGATTATCTTTGATCTCAATATATATTTTTTCTGTCACTAAACAGATGATACATAGCAGTTTGTTTTGCTGACAGCTAATCTGAGAGACTCAAAGAAAGCACGCTATTTTCTTCCAGTATATTTTCTGCCTCTTTGTTGAAGTTAGATGGGCTACAAAGAAGTTCTTCACTTCGTAGTAGCTCATGACAGCCGGGATTACTTTTTCATATTGCTTTGCTGGGGTGTGAGTATGAAGCATCTTCATCGTTTATTATTGCAGCTCTCCTCCCATCTGATTTATTTCTCCCATTCATTGCTACTTAGTATTTAAAAGTTCTGACCAGGGGACACGGTCCACATCTTGTGTGCATTAGGCATTCCATGGTACACTGGATTCCACTTAATGCCATCACTTTGGATTGAGGTGGATGTTTTTTTTATAATGTGTTTTTCGTCACATTAACCACTTCCAGAGCTAACATTTTTTACGTTCCAAAAAGAAAGATAACATGAAATAATGTAAATGCAACAGTCGAGGGGGTTGTATGTTTAAGACAAATGAAAATGCAGTGCAGCACAGGACAGGATTAGTGTCATAAATGATTTAATCATTTCTTATTAAGAACAACATTGAAATGTTTTAATATGCTTCTGGGGAAACTCGCATGAATAGAAACTGAGTAACTGATGAATTTAGGAACCGCACCAGGAGTGCTATGGTAGAGATGAGAGGTAACAGAAGAGGACAGGGTCCCTCAGCTGACAGTAGGTTTCATAAAGAAGTTGAAGGAAGGGCGTTTGGTTGAAAACCTTGTTCAGATCTCTACAATCTATTCCATTAAATAACATGGGTTTCTACTGAAAGTTAGTTTAGTGAAGTAAATTTTTTTTTTTTTTTTTTTTTTTTTTTTTTGTGGTACTTGGGCCTCTCCCGTTGCGGAGCACGGGCTCCGGACACGCAGGCTCAGCAGCCATGGCTCACGGGCCCAGCCGCTCCGCGGCACGTGGGATCTTCCCGCACCGGGGCACGAACCCGTGTCCCCTGCATTGGCAGGCGGACTCTCAACCACTGCGCCACCAGGGAAGCCCGTGAAGTAAAATTTTTAATTCGGCATTTCAAAAATTTAATTTGAAAATCATTTCTTTATAGATGTGTGGATTTCCTTTGTATTTTGTAATATATTAAGAACTGCTTTATGGCAAGATATTGAAGTATGGGAGTCACTTGGGAGGCGGAATTAAGATTATTTTTCCAGTTTGTTGAATATAATATATGTGAAAAGAATGTCTTTATTCACTCTGAATTCTGAGCAATTGGTGTTAATAATGTGCACTTTTACTTTTTGAAGGTTTTTGTTAGACATTATTAATGGGAAGCAAAAATAATTATGTTCACGGGCTTCCCTGGTGGCGCAGTGGTTGAGAGTCCGCCTGCCGATGCAGGGGACACGGGTTCGTGCCCCAGTCCGGGAAGATCCCACATGCCGCGGAGCGGCTGGGCCCGTGAGCCATGGCCGCTGAGCCTGCGCGTCCGGAGCCTGTGCTCCGCAACGGGAGAGGCCACAACAGTGAGAGGCCTGCGTACAGCAAAAAAGAAAAAAAAAAAAATTATGTCTTCATGAAGATGCCAACTATAACAATAATTTTCTTGAGAGCTTGCAATATTTGGGGAGTGTTGATATATCTAAATGTTTTCTTTAAAATAAAAATTATTCTAAAAGGGACTAATGGCTACTGTTAACTATGATAATAGCTAAAATGTATCAAGCGTTTATTATGTGTCAACTGTTCTAAGTGTTTTACATGTGCTACCTCATTTTATTATCATAACATCATAATACCTAGTAGGTATTATTTTTCCCTGTTTGTAAATAAGAAACAGAGGCAAAGAGAGATGAAGTAAATTACCCAAGAACATATGGCTAGTGATCTGTAGAACAGTGATGGATGAGACAATATATGTTCTCTGCTAAATAAATTATGAGGCCTTGGTGATGAAAGTTTTTTTACTTTTTTCATCAGACTGACAGACCAACCAACATCACTCTGGCATTTTATAATGATAAAACTTGAGGTCCAGAGAAGTTAAGTGATTTGCCTAAGGTCACACAGCAAATTAGTGGTAAACAGGAAAAGCTCTTTTGAATCCTACTGTGTTATTTGAATTGGGCTTGTTTGGCAGCCTATGCTAGACCAGACGGGTGCTGGGGGTTAACAGGTCCCTTCCCTCAGACAGCAGGAGGGAAGGGGATTTGGTTAAAGAAAATCAGCCCTCTCTTCAACTGTAAACAAGACACACTTGGGAGGAGAGGAAGAGCATGAGTCAGGACCAACCATAGGCACATGTATGGGGAGTTGACATTTTTCTTGGGTATGATCCCCACTTCCTACTGCTACCACCTCATTCTTTTTTTCCAGTGTCTCCAATTCAGAGTCCTATTGTGTATGCTGTCTGAGGCCCAGTCTCCCGGTAAAGCGGTCTATTTTAAAGTGTTAGTGCTTTAATAATCCCTTTCTGAAGACTTAAAAAGAGACCAGCTAAAAAAGAACATTGGGGGTTTCCCTGGGGGCTTCCCTGGTGGCGCAGTGGTTGAGAATCTGCCTGCTAATGCAGGGGACACGGGTTTGAACCCTGGTCTGGGAGGATCCCATCATGCCACAGAGCAACTAGGCCCATGAGCCACAACTACTGAGCCTGCGTGTCTGGAGCCTGTGCTCTGCAACAAGAGAGGCCGCGATAGTGAGAGGCCCGCGCACCGCGATGAAGAGTGGCCCCCACTTGCCACAACTAGAGAAAGTCCTTGCACAGAAACGAGCACCCAACACAGCAAAAATAAATAAATTAATTAAAAATTAACGAAACAAAAAAAGAACATTGCATGCTGATCTTTTAATTATTATAGCATCTAGGAAGAGAAAATAATTTAACATAAAAGGAGTTTCCAAGTATTCTTCAATTCAGATAATTTAAACAACCAATTTTTCCAGTTATGAACATGCCTGACCTGAAAAAGGTAATAAAAATTTTTGGAAAAACATTTACAATATGAATAATATTACATATTTATTTAAGACTACCTATCTTTGAGATGCTCAATCATGGTCAGAATTTAGAAGTAAAACCAAGTTTATCTTAGACTATTATCCAATATAGTATCCCTTCTGCCATTAAAATCCCTAGGGATAAAATGAAAGCATGTGGAAGTTATTTTCTGAAAGAGTACAATCAAAGCAAAGATGGAACCTTCCTGATTCTCATTCGCCTGAGCCGTTATACTGATTTATTTAGTAATAGTTGCATGGATGGCAGTAGATGCTGGGAATATATAACCCTGGGACTTCAGACTAAAGCAATTATTTTGACTTCTGGACTAGTCTGACCAAACACTAATTTTCTAGGGTTTTTTTTTGTTTGTTTTCTCTACATGAGCCAACCTTCAAGTACAGAACACAGACTCACAAGCAAAACTTTTATATCTTTTCCTGTTTTTCCCTAAACCTAGTGAAAAAGAAAATGAAGGATTCCTATCCAGAGAGGCAAGTAATTTCTTTTAC
This sequence comes from Kogia breviceps, assembly GCF_026419965.1. Classification (NCBI taxonomy): domain Eukaryota; kingdom Metazoa; phylum Chordata; class Mammalia; order Artiodactyla; family Physeteridae; genus Kogia; species Kogia breviceps. The sequence goes on along the minus strand of NC_081322.1, from coordinate 33,117,088 downwards.
TACCATAAATTTGTCAGATTTAGTAAAGAAAACTACAGGATACCCAGTTAAATTTGAATTTCAGATAAAGAATAATTTTGGGGGGGTGTATGCCCCATGAAATATTTGGATGCCCTGTATTTTACCTGGCGACTCTGAAGGACACACCCCACTCCTGGTGGAGAAGGGATGTGGGCATGGCTCCAAGAACCCGTGGGTCCCAGTGGGGGAACAGCCCTTCCGCCATAGACCTTGGTACATGCAGTCATGCGTGTGTGCTATTGTCTCAGGTTGCACTGGAGAGATGGTCACTGGCTCTTCTCCATTTAGGGCACCCAGTTCATGTTGCGGAGGTGGCCAAGCATTCTGGAACCTGGCCACTGGGGCAAAGGGAAGCCATCAATCCTTTTACACTACATTGAGAGAAGCCAATCTTACATTTTGAGTGTGGCCTTGATGTCTATATTCAAACTGCGGGGTTTTAATGCAGCTGCATTAGCTGGATTACATGCAAGGTCTGCAGGCTTCATCTAATCAGGCCATAATTTGCTGACTAAAAAAATAAATTTTATTACAAAGTAGCATTTGTTGTGGGCCCCCTGCACAGTCCCCCTTTCCCAGGTACCCCTCCCAACTCTATGGTAACCAAGCCAAAATCATTTGTCCTTCTCAGTCTTGGTTTTCTGACCACCTTTAGATGAAGTACAGGAAATGAAACCATTTGAGGGATAAGACTTAGCTGAATGATATTATAACCAGAACTAAGAAGAGCTGACTCACCCAGCAAGCACTCAATGAAAATTGGCACTGATTTTTTTTTTAAAATGGTATAGCAGTTCTCAGAGTAGTATTTATATTCCCAGTCCTGGCTATTTAAGTTTTGTTGTTTTTTTTTTTCAAATGTAAACTAGCAGGAGACACAAAACATTTATAATGATTTTAAATGTGTAATGTAAACAATAACTCAAAACATCACCCTTATTTATTTAAAAAGAAATCTGGTGAGGTATTTTAGCCAAGGAGAAGAAATTAACACAAATTGTGATGAACACCCTTGACCTGTAGTTTGAATAATAAGATTTTGACAAGTCAGTACAGTAAAAGGCACGCTAAGAGCGTTAAACAAAAGAGAAAAGCCAAAATGCTAGCATATGGAAAGGCATTTGTTCAGTATAGCTGGTTACAATTGCTGAACGGTCTTCTCCTGCAGCATAGGAAGGGCGCCTAGTGACCCCTAGCTGAGGAATCTATATAGCTTCGCACCCTTCCCCGACCTGACAGAGCTGACAGTCCTGCGTGCCTCCCCCCCCTAACTCCATCAGCTCCAGGGGGAGAGTGGCTATCTATACAGCAAAGCACACCGCCGATGCAGGCTTTCTCTGCCAGCAATCCATGTCCTTTGTGTGTTTTAGCAGTCAAAACTCACATCTCCTTGTCGCTCCCTTTTGAAAATGATTTGTTTCTCTTCAGTACTTACATCCAAAAGGAAGATGCTCAGGGTGATAAAGCGGTCCAGAGCCTCTAATGACACACAGCAGCGAGGTACAGGGAGCCTGCATTGCTCCCTGGAATTCAAGTGCGTCGTGAGTCAGGGCCTGGGGAAGCAGTCGGTGCACATGCAGGTTTTCCACCAGTGGCTTCCTACCCACCATGGCTCCAATAATATACTAGAAATTAACATCAGTGTCTACATGGTAAAAGCTTTTTTACAAATCTTGTAAGAAAAGACAGTAAGATGGATGTTTTGGGGTGAAGGACTATGGTTGATTTTTTAAATTGTATTTGCCATAATTTTAAAATGTTCTAAAATGAATACATATAGGGCTTCCCTGGTGGCGCAGTGGTTGAGAATCCGCCTGCCGATGCAGGGGACACGGGTTCGTGCCCCGGTCCGGGAAGATCCCACATGCCGTGGAGCGGCTGGGCCCGTGAGCCATGGCCGCTGAGCCTGCGCATCCGGAGCCTGTGCCCCGCAACGGGAGAGGCCGCAACAGTGAGAGGCCCGCCAAGAAATAAAATAAAAATAAAAAATAAAATGAATACATATAACTTTACAGGTAAAAAAATAATTGAATAAACTTTATCTCATAAAGCAAAAGGAATTCTGGTTTGGATATTCTGAATCCATGCCTCTCATTAGGTTTCAGGAGTTCAGTATAAACTAAGAGTTTGTGTCTTAAGCTATCAATAAACTATCTTCCAAGTCTACGCAAAAACAGGACCCAGGCCCATCACTGGGAAAAGGTAAAGTTCGAATGTCCTGAAGAAGTCTCATTGTTACCTTGGTGAGCTTCCACTGCAGAATCAGTTCCTTTGTATTACTGCATAGCAGTGATTCCTGTACTTCAAAGACCAAAAGCAGGAGAAAACAGCTTAAATTGCAGAGACTCCTCACTGCTGCAGCCCTAGGTGAAGGATGAACGTGGGCGTGCCTTTTGAATCAAGAGCCAGGCAGTTGGCTTTAAACTTCTTGGACTGAGCCAGCTTGTAGCAAATCATGTGGCAGCTGAAGAGTCAACGTAGAAGTCACTTTCAAACATGCAGAAGTGGATCCCCATATATGAAATGCAGAATGGTTGGAGGAAATGAATCCCTCACATCTACCCATTCTCTTTTTCTTCTAGAGTGCCTCGGAATCTTCATGGTGAAGTCAGGAACCATATGTATCTCATATATTTTCCCCTCAGAAGTGCCTGGCACATAGTAAACACTCACTGAATTTCTCTTGAACGAATGAGTTGTGAGACCAATTCAAAAGTAAAGCATCACATCTGATCAGTATCCAGTTAGATGAGGAAGCACACATGAGACATCTAACACAAAGCCCAGGACCAGAGTGGGCGCTCAGCAAATGCCACATCAATGTCTCCCCTACAGACCTCAAGTACAGTCTGCTTTCTATAAATCTGTGCACTTTACTGTAAGATAGTATTTATCAACTGGCAGCATTTGTGCCTTTGGAGATGTCAATAAGTGATTGTTTAAAGAAATAAATTTTAAAGTTCTAGGGCCATGTAAGTTTCGGAAATGCTGCTTACATTCTTCTGCCCTTAGGAATTTTCCACTTACTAAGCATTTGAGAAGTACAGCAATAAAGCAAGTTGCTTAACCATTTCAAAAAATATTTTTATCCTTATGAAAGTTATATATGCACATAGTTCTATAATATTTGTTAGGAAAAATAGCAATCCCTCATCCCAGCTTAGCATTTCCTGCTTCCCAGAGGCACTGACTGATTCTTTTGGTATTTATTTCAATACCTCTAAATAGCCTTAAACAACCACTTGTACTACTACTCTTTGAGTTTTTGGTTTTTGGTGTTATCTATTGACTTTGGCAATGGAATTGTTGGGGAAAGGGCTCCAGCAATGGCAGAAGCGTCAAACGGTGCAGCTAGAACCCCCAAGTAGACGGACTAGCAGGACGCGTGGAGTGGTGTGCTTGAGCCAGGCGTGGCCAGACCCATCAAGGATGTGCTCTGGAGAGGGACACCTCCATTGCCCCTGTTGCTCTCTTTGTGCAGGGGCCTTGTGGGGAGAACATAACAATGGGGTTTATACAGATGAACATGGTATGCAGTGGAGATCCACACGTTGCAGCTCCATGCCAGCTGCCTCGGAAAGTCACACACCAGTCTTGATAGACCCTGTGCAGAGGGGAGCATGCGTCCCAGTTAACTCATTGCCAGGTAACCAGGAAGAACGGCTGGGTTCACCAGAAGGCAGCCCTGTAGTACTCTGTTACTCCACTGCCCCATCCTGCTGGTAGATACTTCATACTTTGGTTAGATCAGCATTTATTGTGTTCATTATTATCATTTGAAATGCTGTTCATGGTTGAGCCATATAGTACCTTTTGATTAATATCTCCTCCTGTACAACTTTTTCCCTGGAGTTATTTTATTGTTTTAGGTTTGCAAAGTTCTCTATATGCCTATCACTAATTTATCCCCAAACTTTCAATCAGTTGTGTAAACTTCCTCTCAATATGTTCAAACACATTAAGCATTCCCTCCCATTTATCTTCTTGAAGACATCACTCCCAGAGCCTTCACACCTGCCCTAGTCTGAATGCCTTGCCCAAGCACATGAAGATAACAAACAGCTTCTTAGAGCCTCACTCTTGAAGTTAAGAGGTCAACCAAGATCACCAAAAATCTGAGGATCTTTGACTTATCATAAAAGACAGAGATACCAATCGAAGTAATAATGGTAACAACAAGAAAATTCTGGAGAAAGCAGAAACTGTGCAAGAAAAAAAATCAAAAAATTATCATTAATTCTTCAGATAAATAAATATATTGAGTTCCTGAAACAACAGAAGGATACCATGAAAATGGAACAGAGGCAAATATGGCTCTTAAAATTAAAAATATGATTGCAGAAATTAAAAATTCAGTGAAACTTGGAGGATAACTGTGAAAAATAATCTCTCAGAAAATAGAACAAGAGACAGTGAGAGAAAAGATTTTTTTAAAATATTCAATCCAAAAATTTCAACCTCCAAATAATAGGGATTACAGAAAGAGAAAAGAGAAAAAACTAAGAGTGTAAAAATTTCTAAGAAATAATTCAAGAACATTTCTCAAAACTAAAGTACAGAAGTTGCCAGACTGAAAGAGCTCACTGTATACTGAACGCAGTGAATAAAAGTAGACTCCCATCAAACCATATCACTGAGAAACTGCAAAACACTAGGGAAGAGAATATTTCTTAAGAGAATCCAACGAGGAAATAAGGTAGCAGAAAGAGAGTCCAGGAATCAGAAAGTCCCCAGACTTCTCAGCAGCAGCACTGGAAATTAGAAGTAATGGAGGCCTGTCTCTGACATTCTGATGGAAAATGATTTCCAATATAAAATTCTACACTAAGCTAAACTATTGATCATGTGTGAGAGTAGAATAAAATATTTTAAGTCATTCAAGAACTAAAAATTTATCTCCCACACAACTTTCTTAGGAAATTACAGAAGTATGCCTTTAACCAAGAAGGAGAAAGACACAGTTGCAGAAATGAGAGAGCCAACTCAAGAGGAAGGTGAAAGGAATTCCCAGGATGATGGCTGTCTTAGGTCAGGTTCCCTAGAAGCAGAGCCTGAAACAGAAATTCATGCACACCCTTGATTTATTGAGGGGGAGCTGTCAGGAGAAAGGGAGAGAGGGAAGCAGGATAGGGGAAGGAAAGGAGGCAGACAAGGGTATGGACTCAGCTGGAGGACAGCTCAATCTGATCCCGTGGGAAGCTAGCTCTGTGGCATAAATTGCACCACAGAGATGGTCCTACCTAAAGGCAAGGAGACCAGACTATTGTAGTCTTGTGTCAACCTAGCACTGACTGTGGGAGGGGTGTACTCTGGGTTGAAGTGCCTCCCATTTGGCTTCAGGTAATTTCCCAGAGAAGGGGCATCTTTGAAACATTGCCAGTCACAGCAACTGCAGGACTGGTGTCCCAGCCACGTAAGGGAATCTGGTCAAGTACCAACAGTGACCACTACAATGGTGAGAAACTGAGGTGCAAGTGTGCAACCCGCAAGGCATCTGGAAGAGAAAAATGTAACATTCTATCAGCACTATAAAGGTAGACATTTTCTTTTAATCTGTGGTTCTAACATACACTTTCTGTATAGCAAATAACTTCTGCAAAAGCAACTCAATAGACCTAAAATTTGATTTAAATAGAATATAGTAGCCAAAGATTAAAATATAATGAAGCTATACATTTTCTCATTAGTCCTTTCATAAAGGAAATGAAGAAATGGAAATTAAACTCTTGCTAATAAGATGCTGGTTATTAGCTGTGTATCTTTTGAAAAAATAAGAGAAATCATAAATCAAATCAGCTTTTAAAGTCAAATGGAATCATGCTTACTTGAAATGTATGTCCATGCACAAGCTCAAAAGACTGCCCGTAGCATAATCTAGCGAAGACAAGAGACAGAGAGAAAACTGTTTATTGTGCGGAGTTGCTAAACACATATATACTTCAAAACAGGACGACAGATGTGGAACAGCTGCTCATTATCTGGGATGGGGGAGTCTGACTTCTTTGAAATTACTTATAAGCTCTTTCATGATTAGGTCTAATATTTTTTCTTTTGGGTAAATAAAATTAAGCATCCATGATCAGAATTTTAATATATATCTTGATTTGCAACAAAAATGCTCACATATATCAGATTATCAAAATTCTTCACATTTTAATCCTAGCAATATTCATGAGGGTCCTGTTACTTACAGTAGTTACAGCAAACATCTACCAAATGTTGACTATGTGCCAGGCACCACTCTAAGTATTTTAACTCATTTGATCCTCAACTACCTTCAGAGGTAGAGCATATTCTCATTCTCATTTTGCAAAGCTCAGAGAGGTTATTAACTTGCCCAAGATCACACAGCTAGCAAATAGTGTTGTCCAGATTCAAACACCAGCACTCTGACTCCAGAATCTACACTTGGCTAAACCATCACTTTGTATACTACTGGTCATAATACAAAATATAGACTCTTTCAGGTGTGCATGTTATGAAGTATGTGACAATGGTTGCCTTAGAAGAGAAATTTGCTGAGCGACAGGATTATCAGTCAGGATAGGCGCGGCTAAGTTGCGGCAACAGAATGACACAATAACATTTCATGCCCCAGGCAGGTCAGCAAGAAGCTCTGCTCCCCAAAGTCAGTTAGGGACCTCGACCTCAGTTTTCTCGGGCAGAAGAGAGGCTGTGGCTTTGGCAGAGCAGTTCTTAAATGCCTCAACGCAGAAGTCTCACAGTGCACATCCGTTCACTTTTTTTTTTAACATCTTTATTGGAGTGTAATTGTTTTACAATGGTGTGTTAGTTTCTGCTTTACAACAGTGAATCAGCTATACATATACATATGTTCCCATATCTCCTCCCTCTTGCGTCTCCCTCCCACCCTCCCTATCCCACCCCTCTAGGTGGTCACAAAGCACGGAGCTCAGCTCCCCGTGCTATGTGGCTGCTTCCCACTAGCTATCCACCCTACGTTTGGTAGTGTATATACGTCCATGCCACTCTCTCACTTCGTCACAGCTTACCCTTCCCCCTCCCCATATCCTCAAGTCCATGCTCTAGTCATTCACATTTAACTGGTGGAACTAGTCAGGTGGCCTCACCTCCCTGCAAAGCTGTTGGGAAATGTGAGCAACGGGTAGAAAATATCTTGGAAAAAAAAGCAACTGAAGCCAAAGAGGAATAAAAAGATGGCAAGAAAGCATTTAGCTACTTGAAATGTTCAGCTACTCTAAATGCTTATGGAAATTTAGGAGACATGATATGGCCAAACTTCAACAAAGCATCTGACAACAGTATCAAATGGACAAGACAGAGACATGGTGGCCGGAAGGTGTGATGGTTATAGAACAAGCATGGCCCCTGGGGAGGTCAGCTGGGTGCAGGGCTTCCCCTCACAGCGGTCTCAGCCTGATCAGCAGTCCTTGTGCCCAGAGACACCAGATGGCTGGCACATCTGAAAGTTCAGGTCTCTCCCCGACAAGAGTGATGTCTGAATTGGATTGCCAAATTATTGATTTCTTTTTTTTTGGCGGGGGTGGGGGGGTTAAGTTCCATTTACTGAAAGAACACTGTGCTAAAAAACTTCTTTCATCTATCTTATAAAATACACATCCATTTCTTATATGGGAAACCAGCACTTGCATGCAGTCTGAAAGTCTTTCATTCCTATTCACCCTTAGAAAACAAAGCCTAGCATAGCTTTAAAATAAACTTTAGAAACTGTATGTGCCCAGGTCTTTCAAACATTTTACTACATACTCCAAATTCAGGGTAAAAGTTCCATATACTGAAAGAACACTGTGCATAAAATTTTTTTCACCTAGCTTGCAAAAAACACGTATGCTGATTATACAGGAAGAAAGCCTTTTCACGTAGTCTGAAAGACTTTCACTTCTGTTCTCCTTTCCAAGAGAGATGTTAGCACACCTATAAAAGACCTGTAGAATTAGCAGTATTACAGGTTTAAACTACACACTACATTCATCACACTGCAAGTATATCATCCTCACAGTGAGAGAACAGGGTATAGTATTTCTTTACCATAGAGAGAAACCATCCTCTACATTCAGTATATGAGACAGATGTTGACGCATGATATCTGAAAGGCTTTAACTTCACTTTGCTTTGCTCAACAATCTGCACAAATTAAGCAAGGCTGGATTTACAAGTTTTTGAAACAAATTACTACATGTATCACAGCCTAGGTATCAAATTATTGATTTCTAATGAGATCTACAAAGTGGATGATTCTTATTTGGGCTGATTTATAAATCCTAAATGGTATATAAATTCTGTATGCGTATCATATAAAGTCAAAGTAGTTATGATAAGAGCAAAGAGAGTTAATTCGATTATCTTAATTATCATTTGCTTAAAGTTAGGAGAGCCCCGAGCTATGTACGCAAGACTGACTACAAAGGCAAGTCTAGGTTAGAACTGGTGAGAATGATATTTTGGACTCAGCCATGTCTAGTTTTAATCGGTCTGCCATCACTTCAGCCAGCGAGCAGAGCCAAAGTCATCCCGGATCAAGGATTCATGAAGAAACAAGTAGATATGAACTGCTAGTATTTCTCTGCACATCCTGTGGTCTTGGCAGACTATGGGAAGTAAGTGAGGATGCTGCCAGGTTGGAGGAGGAGACCAGAACTTTAAGCGCACTGCCTTCATACAGTTTGGGGCTGGGGAAGGAGGGTGACAGGCAGCGGATATGTCAGCCATGTCGTGAGGACTTACCATCTGAGCTCCAGGCTAATAATTTCTTTTCTTTTTAAATTTTAGTAAAATATACATAACATAAAATTTATGATTTTAATCATCTTTAAATGTACAGGTCAGTAACATTAAGTACATTTGCATGGTTTTGCAAACATCACTGCCCTCCATCCACAGAAGTTTTTCAACATCCCAAACCGAAATTCCATACCTATGAAACCGTAATTTCTTTCTTTTTTTAATAATACATTTATTTATGGCTGTGTTGGGTCTTCGTTGGGGCATGCACGCTTTCTCTAGTTGAGGTGAGTGGGGGTTACTCTTCGTTGCAGTGCGAGGGTTTCTCATCGTGGTGGCTTCTCTTGTTGCGGAGCAAGGGCTCTAGGCGTGTGGGCCTCAGTAGTTGTGGCGTGTAGGCTCAGTAGTTGTGTTGCACGGGCTCTAGAGCAGAGGCTCAGTAGTTGTGGTTCCGCAGCATGTGGGATCTTCCCTGACCAGGGCTCGAACCCGTGCTCCCTGCAATGGCAGGCGGATTCTCAACCACTGAGCCACCAGGAAAGTCCCGAAACCCTAATTTCTTGATACACTAAAGTTACCAAGACCTAGGCACCCCCATGTTTTATTTCTTGTCTGTCTGCTGTCTGCCACAAGGCAGTACCCATGTATATCCAGCTCTACCCTCCTAATGGAAACACTAATCTCCCTTGGCTTCTGTGACCCAGCACCCTCTAAGTTTTCCTCCCATGTTGCCGGCTGCTCCTTCCTCTGGCTTTCTTTACATCCTCTTCTCAAGGGCTATCTTAATTACTGAGTTTCTCTAGGTTCAGTGGTCTGACCGTTCTTCTTTTCATTTGATGTCCTTTTATTCTGATTCAATTACCATCTATGTGCAGAAGACTCACAAATTTGTATCATTCCCCAAGAAGACACTTCTGAGCTCCAGACACACATAAACTTCCTGCTTGATATTTCCTCGTGGACTTTTCCACAACTCCTCTTACAAAACTGCACTCAACATCTCTCTTCCCAAATCTGGCCCTTTTCCAGTGTTTCTGACCTCAGTGAATGGCACACCGCCCTTCCAGTCGCATGAGACCGGGGCTATAAGTCCTTCCTCACCCTGATCACCCCTTCCTTCCTCCACCTTATAGGATCCATTACCAAACTCTATCCATTTTTCTTCTAAATATTTCTCTCCTCCATGGTTTTCTTGCAGCTCCATCAGGCCACCTTGCCATTTTCTCTCACCCGCGTTCCAATAGCGTCTTTTTACTGATCCACATGCATATACTGGGTATATATGGTGTCTTCTCAATGCATGCTTTGCATAATCTTTTAAAAAATAAAATCTCAGGGCTTCCCTGGTGGCGCAGTGGTTGAGAATCCGCCTGCCGATGCAGGGGACACGGGTTCGTGCCCCGGTCTGGGAAGATCCCACATGCCGCGGAGCGGCTGGGCCCGTGAGCCATGGCCGCTGAGCCTGCGCGTCCGGAGCCTGTGCTCCGCAACGGGGAGGCCACAACAGTGAGAGGCCCGCGTACCCCCCCCCAAAAAAAAAAAAAAAATCTCACCTCCCTCCTGTTTAAAATTCCTGCGTGGTTTCCCACTTGTGTTAGGCTGAAGATAAAACATGGCCTCAAATATCCTGCTTGATCTGGCAACTTCTAACTCTGGCTCGCCTTACTTCCTCGTTTTGCTCCATTCACATTGGCCTTCCTTCTATCCCTCATACTTTCATGAGGGTTTCTTCTACCACCCCCACTGCACATGCCCTTCTCTGTGCCCAAGAAACTTCTCTGTCCTCTCTTTGCCTTATTGCCTCTACCCTCCTTCAGCCTTCTGCTAAAGAGAAGCCTTTTTGAGCTCCCTGATCAGTTCACATTCTCCTGTTACAGGTTCTCCTGAGACTGTATACTTTTCTTAGGACTTGTCACAGATGTGATTTCACATTTATTTGTGTGATGATTTGATTCCTCTCTGTATCCGTCACTAGACTGTAAGCTCTATGAAAGTAGGGACCATGTTTCCTTTGTTCGTTTTTCTCTCCAGCACCCAATACAGTGCTAGACATAGATTAGGCCCTCGGTATTCACCAGAGAAAGAGTGGAAAGGAGGGAGGAAGGAAGGTGGGACAGAGGGTGGAAAGAAAGAAAGGAGGAAAGAAGAAAGGAAGAAACAGGTCAATGCTTCTCTACATTTGCCAATTTGCACCTGGAGCATTGGGCTAGGTTAGGAGCCCAATGTCTCTACATTTTGAGACAAAAACAAACTAGAGGGCTTCCCTGGTGGCGCAGTGGTTGAGAATCCGCCTGCCGATGCAGGGGACGTGGGTTTGTGCCCCGGTCCGGGAAGATCCCACATGCCGCGGAGCGGCTGGGCCCGTGAGCCATGGCCACTGAGCCTGCGCGTCCGGAGCCTGTGCTCCGCAATGGGAGAGGCCACAACAGTGAGAGGCCCGCGTACCACAAAAAAACAAAAACAAACTAGAATATATTCAGAAGAGAGGAACAAGAAAAGTAAGGGGAGGCCGAGTTGGGATAGGTAATTGAATGCCATTTATAATTTCTTCCAACCAAGAGATTCTGTTTTAAAATTATGTATGAAATACTATTTCATGATGTGAAACAATTTCCATCATTTCTCTGTCACAAATTAAGGCATTTAAAAAAGAAAATATTTTACTGGACAAAATACATGCAAAAATTCTGCAATGTTTCCACACTACACATCAATTGGCAGTTTTGTCCCCCTTTTCCTGCTTTTTATTTCTAGACTAATATAATGAAGTTATTTGCTTCAATAAATTGTATGAGAAGACTTCTGTGAACATATATGGTCTAATTCAAGAAGAAATCATTTTAATAATTATCAAAACCATTGTTTTATATTAAGTAGGATTTCTGCCCGATTACTTCTAAGCTTGAATTATTTTGGCTTTGATAATGTTACACATGTACATAATATTTATAGCCATGTGGTCATGAATTAGAGAAAATGTAAATATGTTTACATATTCTTTATGTAATACAATGGCGTGATGGCAAAGTTAAATTTAATTAATAACCAGATTAGCTGCCAACTATGAACATTACCAGAAGTGACTAACCAAATTATAAAACCATCTGCTATGGTCATTTATTGGGAATTGCCAAGTTCCTAAAAGTTGCTGATGTTTGTTACGTATCATAAGCAATAGTTTGGACTTTTAAAACTTTTTTCATTTCTATTTCTCCTATTATACTTTAGAATTCCATGATGGCAAGTATATCGTTTTCACCACTTATAAACCTTTGAACTGGGTACCAGAGGAGTTTTCTATTTGTTTGTTTGTTCCAATACCAGTAAAAATAGAGAATGAATCAACTGACTTGATTCTGAATTAGGGAAGGATATTATCAGAATCAAAGGAAGAATATATACTCTGCAGCACTTAGCTCACAGTAGAGCATTCAACTGGACCCACTTCAATCTGTCACCAAGGGCTCAGTCAGTGACCATGTTAAGGGAGAGGTAACACGGGCTGAGCTCTGAGTCTTGTGGCCCCTCATGTCAGAAAGAGGTGGAGGTACCCACTCTACATGGGGAAGAGGCCTGGATTGAGGCATTGCTCACAAAAACATGCTTGAGGAGCAATTCAGAGAAATCACATAGGACTGGTCCCCAGCTCAGACCTCAAACAGGTAAAGGCCAGGGAGAAGGCAAGTGGAAGAGCAGGACTTCAGTCCCTGGTGAAATCTCGTGGAATTGTCTTAGAACAGAGTCCAAATCAGCTCCACTACCTAAGAGATCAAAGCATCCCACAGAGCAAGCACCAGAGTCAAGAGCAAAATTGCTTCAAATGAACCTTAAGTAAATGGAGGAATTCAGAGTCCCTCAGGTAGTGGGCAGAGAAAAATGTGAGAGATTAAAACAAAATGATCATGTTGACACTTTGAAAGCCTTCTGTGAATCAGAAAGTTACTGATGTTTAAAAAAGTTTTGGACTCAGTTATATTAAAGTATCTTTTTTTTTTTTTTACAGTACGCGGGCCTCTCACCACTGTGGCCTCTCCCATTGCAGAGCACAGGCTCAACGGCCATGGCTCACGGGCCCAACCGCTCCACGGCACGTGGGATCCTCCCGGACCGGGGCACGAACCCGTGTCTCCTGCATTGGCAGGCGGACTCTCAACCACTGCGCCACCAGGGAAGCCCCTAAAGTATCTTATGTAAGTATTCTGAAGAAATGAACTTTGACAATAAACAATTATATGGCTAACTGACTCAGACCCTCTCTTCATTATTCCTGTGTAAATGTGGCCATTGGCAGCACCCACACAGAACAAGGAATGAAGATTTCAGGTTGCCAAAAAGATTTCTGAACTTTCTTTCAAGAAATATATTTTTAGATGCACTTGGCCATCCTATCTGAATAAATACATTGATAAACATTGTTACCAGGAAGAAAGAGGCGATCCTGTCCAATGTTGGCAGAGATTTTATGATTGGCAGATATAGTATAAAATTTGCAAAGATATTGGGCAATGAGTATGTTTACATTGGAAAAGTGAAAAAGCCCAGCTTACTCAGTGAACTTCATTGATGATAGTCAATTGGAATAATAGAGGCCCCCAAAGTTCACTTTTCTTATGAAAGCTTTTGCGTCAAAATTATTGGGAAAAATATTTCAACTCACACCTCTAGGTTTTTAAGGGAAGAGGTGTCAAATTTGTGAAACATCAAATATTTGTTACTTGACCAAATTAAAAGAAATTCCATTTGAAAAAGTTGCTGACAACATACTCTATGATTTTTTTTTAAAAAAATCCACTACTTAACTTTTGGTTTTGTGTTTTTAATAGCCTTAGAACTTGTAAGCTCGAAGCAGTTCTATTCTACGTGCAGTAACTCTTGGAAGTAGCACATGTATTTCAACTCTGAATCTCAATCTCTAATCACTTGGTTTTGACAACTTCTGTTTAGTGTGTTCTGCCAACAACATATTAATTAGATGTGAACCCATGGTTCTAGGTCATTGCAGGAAAGCAAACAAGGCTCCAGGGATTACATGCTAAAACTCAACTATCTTCTTGGCTGCTTTGTAAAATAAAGGAAGTGGAAACCTAAAGTAATTCTCATCAAGACCAGCTACAGGAAGAAAAAGAAGGCGCTGGGGACACATGGATTACCAAGATTATATGTCTCTATGATTTGTTTACTTTGCCTGCAGAAACCTACTTAGAGTGGTTCTACCAGTGCTTCCTAAGCAATCTGCTGAGTTTCTAAGGAAAACATAAAGGACTAAATAAACAACTTGAATTTTATGAAACCGATGGTATAGAAAGTACACTGCTAAAAGATAGAAGCTAGTGTGCAAAACATTTGTGCACGGCAGCAAGGAACGTAACTCAGATACTCAGAGGGGAATTCTCATGTTGCCTGTCCCAGCCATATTGACATTTAGTTGAGTAGTTATTTCCCCAAGAGACTGATAGTTAAATGATACATATCATCATCATTATTACACCAATGACAAAGGGTCAAATCAGTATAATAATAAGAGAAAAGTCAGTATTCATTGACAATATTGAGTTGAATCATTGAATTAATCTTATTACAGTTAAAATCTTTGGATATATCAAAATGAAGTGATATTCACAAGATTTATATGATTATAACACTGATGATTAAAAATAAAAACACTAATGGAAAGTGAATCTCTATAGTGTAAGTTTTCATTCTTAGAATTTTAGAGAAAAAAGTATCCTGACCTTTTAAACAATTTCCCTGTCAGAAACACGAATTTCCGTCTGTATTCAGTGCTGGGCAGGGATGTGGATGCTCCCACTTTTCCCAGCATGTGGTATTGACTTTGGAGTAAAGCTTAAATGGGACCCAGATGTTTCTGCCCTCAGTCCTCCAACTTCTGTTTCCCGTCCTGTGGTCTCTGGGTTTCCTTAGGCCAACCCTGATTCATAACTAAGCACCTTTCAGAGTTCCTTGAAAAGAATCCACCCTCCCCAAAGCATTATTGAGATATATAGACTTTATTGAAGACTTTGAGGGAACAGAAAGGAGATGTGCTTTGCAAACTCAGTAGCAATCAACTTAAAATTAATACAAAATCCTCCCCTCAGCCCTCCTCTTGGACACCCCCTACCCTTCTCTTTTTCTAACCATCTGGCTGGGTTTTCTGCTCTCCTTCCGGATCTTCCCCTGGAAATTTCAAATTACTCCCCCCCATCTTTTGTGCAGAGCCATTCAGCTCTGCCTATCTTCCATGTCAAACATGGCACACTCAAACGCAGCATGACATTCAGCCAAAGGGCCCTCCAGGTAACAATACCTACCTGCTTTATAAGGCAATTTACTGACCCTTTAGGATTTCATCTTCCATACAAATAAGTCCATCCAACTGCTTTTTTTCCCCTAAAAATATGCAATGTTCTCCCTAAGAGGAATTCTGTAGAATATAAATTTCTCTATTTCTTTTAGTAGAAGAGTCACTTTCCCTGATTCAGCAATCCAAATAGCCTATAACTACACAGTAAGAAATGCCAAGGAATGTGACAGTCCACAAACATATCTATCAACTCCCTGGAGAGTTCTCTCCTAGAATAAATTCTAGAAAAGTCTAATTTCAAAGTATAAATTGCCACAAATGTTTTGATCTATGTAGAAGACCTGATTTTAAGTAGATACCCTTGATTGAAAATGACCTTTTATCACCCATCATCATTCCCCTACTCTCTTCTCCAAGAATACATACTATTTTTTAGAAGAAAAGTCTCAGAAGATTGTATATCTCATAAGTTCATATCAATGGGACCCAAACCTCTAAAAGGAGCGGATTCATCCAGTGAAATAACTTGTTCAAAGATCCTCTCTTCTTGTAACAGACCATACCAAAGAAAAGTTGAACTTGCAAATATGCGTGTTAAAGGTATAACTACATATGTAAGATGTAACTGACAAAATTAACTGAGCGCTGGATTATGAATCTAAGAAGGACCTTGGTGGAGTGATGAGGAGTAGGGGTTAAGGAGGGTGTGGGCTGGGTGGAAATGACGCCTGTTTGATTTTCCAGTTGTGCATTGTGACACCATGTTAACTCGGCAAAAGAAAAAAGATTTAAGCTACTCAGAGTCACAGATTCAGGTGGGACTATAGGTCTGTCTCCAACCGTTTAGCATTGGCAAGATATGGCATCTTTTCAGCTTCAACTTTCTCATCTGTCAAAAAGGGATAACAAATTCTGCCTCAGAGCTTGTCAGCATTGTTTATTTGAGAGTTTTACACGTGGAAAGACATCCTCAAGAGAACACCATTGGATTTTCATAGATAGAGAAAGTGAGTCTCTTCCCCCTCCTCCTCTCAATTCAGGGTGTCTCTCTGCCAACCCCCCAAATCATTCAACACTCTAACAACCTTCCATGGAAATTACTTTGATGCAATATTTCTCTAAAATGTCCTGGGTTAGCTCCAGGGCTCCACAATGACCTTCACAAGCCCTGGGCAATTTTGTCCCCATGGGTTCCTTCCTCTGTAAAAGCATATTGAAAAGTATGTTTTAGGAACGTGCTGGCATAAAGATGAGTACAATCCAGGCTTGATCCATTTTTATATATTCATTATTATAATATTCATTTTTCTTCTGAATTTTGAAAGAAATTAAAAACATTTTTGAGGGCTCCTAAAAGTATCTTGGGCCCTAGGTATTCTCAATGCCTACCGAGCCTAGTAGATAAGGCAGTCCCAGTTAGCGTCCTGCTCCTGTCTGAACCTCCAACTGTTCATTTCTGGTACATTTTCTCAAATATTTAAGGGAAATTCTCAGTTGTCTCACTTCTTTTTCTCTTTGTTCTACACATTAATTTTCTCTAAGCTCTCTTCACAGACTCAATCCTCTTACCCTTTTATCATCTTGGTTGCCCTCTTTGAGTTCCTTTGGCTTCTAGCCAAGGTATTGATGTTTCTCTTTGGTAAGTGTAAAATTATATATGATACCCTGGGCCACTTGATGTAGGCCATATTGAATAAAATGATTTATTTCCTCTTCAGACATGTGAAACTCTACTTTTTGAACTGTTTGAAATGCATTTGCGCATTTTAATTTTTATTTGTTTTTAGTGGCTGTCAGGGCATATTTAATTTCTTCTGAACTCTTACCCTCAGATTTTACTGCTTTCCAAATGTCATTGTTTCATTTGTTCCTTTTTTGACTTCATACACAGAATATTCCCAAATCAATAATAAATCAAACACTTAGCCATGGAGAGTCAGCATACCATCACCTGTCTCCAAAGTGTAGCCATTAAAAGAAAGGAGCAACCCTAGGGACGCAGATTTTAATAGGGCTTACGACAGAATGGCACACGCAATATGACACAATTCACCTTTCGTTGGTACTTGGTGATCACTTAACTTAAAACATTGACTTTACATTTATCTAAAAGACATTGGTACTAGTTTTTATTTTATTTTATTAACTAGTTTATATTTTTACGTTATTTCTAGTTTTAAATTCTAGATGTTTAAAAAAAATGGCTTCTCTTTTTTTTCCTCCACAGTTTTACTAATGAGCATTGGATCCAAGTTTTCCAAAAATTAATATGATACATTTTTATTTATACTCTGCTATAGTCTAAAGAAAAGATTTAAGAAGCCTATAAAGATGCATACAGTATGGTATCATAAAATAAATTTTTTTAAAGTTAAGGAAAAACTCAAAGAGAAAGTAAAGATAAGGAAATAAGTTGGAGAAAGATATGTAAGGTAATGTATGCCCTGTGTGCATACACTCTGACCAGAAACAGGTCACCGATTTGACTCTAAGCTCGGTTTTGAATACTAGGAAGGGCAGACAACCTATGCCTCATTTTCCCCACCAAAAACTGATAAAAAAATATTTACCAGATATTTACCTAGGATAAAGAGAAATAATATCAAATAATTCTTTACATGACTGTGACTCCTTTAAAGAGAAGACAAAGGATCATACCAGAAAGCTTACCTCTGACCCATCCCCCTCAGACCTCCCATCTGCCATGTCTGATTTCTCAGAAACACAAGGAAGTTGTCAATTATCTACAGCCAGAAATTCTCATCTGCTTTTTAAAAATCATCAGGGCCGCCAAGTTCTCCACTGGCAAACTAGGGCATACTATTTCACAGACTACATGTTAGAAATAAAAAATTTGGAAAATACAGAACGAATATAAAGAATATACAGAAGAGTATAAGATGAATTTTAATCAAAAAGAAATAATACCTCTTAATACTTGGTTCTTTGCCAGTTTTATTATTTTAAGGACAAATTCCTAAAAGTGGAATTCTTGCATCAAAAGATAACGATTGGGCTTCCTTGGTGGCGCAGTGGTTGAGAATCCGCCTGCTGATGCAGGGGACACGGGTTCGTGCCCCGGTCCGGGAAGATCCCACATACCGCAGAGCAGCTGGGCCCGTTAGCCATGGCCGCTGAGCCTGTGCATCCGGAGCCTGTGCTCCGCAACGGGAGAGGCCACAACAGTGAGAGGCCCGCGTACCACAAAAAAACAAACAAACAAAAAAAAAAAAGATAACGATTATCTTTAAAATGTAATTTGCCAAATTACCCTCCAATCTGTAATATATGTGGATGGCCATTTCAGTATATCCTTGCTAGATTCATGCGGCTCAGTTTTTTTCTTTATAACATGAATATAATAGTATCACCTAACAATAACCCTATTACCTCTCAGGGTTGCTATAAATATTAAATGAGTTAGCAATATGTAAAGTACTTAGAGCAATACCATGCACATTCTTGCTATTATTATTTGCAAATTTTGTAGATTAAAATAGTGTCTCGGGCTTCCCTGGTGGCGCAGTGGTTGAGAATCCGCCTGCCGATGCAGGAGACGCGGGTTCGTGCCCTGGTCCGGGAAGATCCCACATGCCGCGGAGCAACTAAGCCCGTGAGCCATGGCCGCTAGGCCTGCGCGTCCGGAGCCTGTGCTCCGCAACGGGAGAGGCCACAACAGTGAGAGGCCCGCATACCGCAAAAAAAAAAAAAAAAAAAAAAAAATAAAATAAAATAGTGTCTCATTTTCTTTCATATTTATTAGTAATATGGAATACATTTTCATACATTTATTGTACACTTTTTTTCTACTTTCACTAATTGTCTATTCAGATTTTTAGCACAACTTTCTAATGGTTGCATGATTATTCTTACTCATTTTATGTTCTTTGTATACTAAGGATATTAACCCTTTATCTGACATATATTGTTTCAAATATTTCTCTGTTCTCGTTTAAAATTTTTCACATTCCTTTCTTTACATAGATGTTTAAATTTTTTATCAAGTCAAATAACCAATCTCTTTGTGTTTTTTTCTTTTATATTTAGGAAGTATATTATTTTCCTTTGGTTCCTGTAATGAGTTGTCACAAACTGGGTGGCTTAAAAATAACAAATCTATTCTGATACAGTTCTAGAGGCTCGAAGTCCAAATCAAGGTGTCAGTATGGTTGGTTCCTTTCGAAGACTCTGAGGATAAATCGAATTGGTTCCCATTCTTCTCTTTAGCTTCTGGTGATTGCCTGCAACCCATGGCATTCCTTGGCTTGGAGATATGGAATTCTCATCTCTGCTTTCATCTCCACATGGTCTTCTCCCAGCTATGTCGATGTCTGCGTTCAAATTTTCCTCTTCTTAAAAAGATACCAGTCATATTGGATTTAGGGCCTATCTTAATCCAACATGACTTCGTCTTAACTTGATAATATCTGCAAAGGCCTTATTTACCAATATGGTCACATTCACAGATTCTGGGTAGACATGAATTTTTGCAGAACACTATTCAACCCAGCACGGAAAGTAATTTTGTAACCCAAGATCACAAAAATATCCCCTACATGTTCTTTTTTTTTTTTTTTTTAAGCAGTGTATTTATTTATTTGTTTTTATTTTATTTTTGGCTGTGCTGGGTCTTTGTTGCTGTGCTCGGGCTTTCTCTAGTTGTGGCGAGCAGGGGCTACTGTTCATTGTGGCACACGGGCTTCTCATTGTGGTGGCTTCTCTTGTTGCAGAGCACGGGATCTAAGCGCACGGGCTTCAGTAGTTGCAGCAAGCGGGCTCAGTAGTTGCGGCATACAGGCTTAGTTGCTTCATGCTACGTGGGACCTTCCCGGAACAGGGACTGAACCCATGTCCCCTGCATTGGCAGGCGCGTTATTAACCACTGCACCACCAGGGAAGTCTCTCACCTATATGTTCTATGTATGTATGTATGTACTTACTTTTACGTTGTTCTTTAATCCATCTGGATCTCCACTGTTTTCTGATGCAATGAGTAATAATCATATAGGCTGGGGTATATTACCTTGAAATTTAAGAGTCTTTCCATTTCTTTCAAGTGGTAATGAAAAAGTAAAGTACCAAATGAACCATTTAAGTAAAAACTCAGTAGTTTCACACACAGCGAGAAATACGAAAAATGTAAAAGGACAACTTAATGACCCAGAACTTGCGTAAGAAACAATAGGTATGATTTCCATCGCCCATTGCCTAATAAATACTCCTCACTCTTGGAAATCTCAATACTTATAATTCTTAACTCTTCCTATAAGATTTTCACAGTTTTATATGGATGAAATCACAAACTGATTTATCAAGAGGTTCTCAGCTGAACAGAAGAGATTTGTAGTACAAGAAACCTGTCAGCATTTTTTTTGCCTTTGATGACTTCACGTGATGGCTCTCATGTCACATTTTCCCTCAGATCCAACTTTCAGGCACATGGACACTCCACTCAGTGCTCTGGCTTTATTCATTGCCATATTGTCCCTCCTTATCCTGTAGAGGTTATACTGGCAGGACTCTTTGTCCTCCACATATTTTCCTGTAAGTCACATTCAATTCTTCCATTTTACTAGCGTTCAATAGGTTTCCTCCTTGGGTTACCTTGCTGACTGTGCTGTTACAGTCTGGAATCTCTTGTGCTTTGATTCTCCACAATAGTAAAGAACATGTATATTTTAGCCTCTAAGACTATGATCCTCTCTATCCCACCTGAAACGTCTCTGCATAGACTTGTATGCTAATTTATCAAGTACCAGTTATTTTTTTCCAGACACCTGTGTACTTCTACTAAAGATTTTGGGTGGTCATATATCCCACTAAAAATTATTGTATCAAAGAAATTTCATCCACTGCAATATTTTCTGAATTGTATAAGTGCCACTTTGAAGAACAGATTTAAGCTGGTCTTCAAATCGATATATACATTTAATATTAATCTACTTAACAGTGAAATTGGAAAAGATGATTGTCAATCAGTTGCTAAATATACTTGAGTGAAAATATTCCTTCTGGATCTGGATTTCTGTGTGCTGGGAAGACATAGAGCTTAATAGGCTAACATTAAATTAAGTAAATATTAAAACAATACAATAAAAACCATTTTTGGCAGAACGAATCACCTTATCAATAGCTTTTATCTCTTATATAACGAAATTTAGAATGTTAAGTAGCTAAGTAATATTAGGACAAATGGACATTAGAACTCTTTGGGTGTACATTATTTTATCTATGAACACGTATATTTATATATTTTTAATATATATAAACGTTGTTATCTGTAGACATAAAGTACACAAAAGTATGCCAGGCCTCATTCTCAACTGTGTTTCTGCGAGGTCACCAGGAAAGCTGTCCCTAGATATCAATATTATGATAAGCTTTTTTTTTTTTTTTTGTGGTACGCGGGCCTCTCACTGCTGTGGCCTCTCCCGTTGCGGAGCACAGGCTCCGGACGCGCAGGCTCAGCGGCCATGGCTCACGGGCTTAGTTGCTCCGCGGCATGTGGGATCTTCCCGGACCAGGGCACGAACCCGTGTCTCCTGCATCGGCAGGCGGACTCTCAACCACTGCGCCACCAGGGAAGCCCAATGATAAGCTTTTTGAGCTCCCTGGAGTTTTTCTACATCATTGTCATCACGAACATACAGTTAGGAGATCTACTAGGGGCTTCCTTTGAAACAAGCCTTTACTGGACCACACCTATGGATGCTGAAAGAGAACTTTAGCTCTGAAAGAGACAGTGTGTCCTGAATATTTAGTCTAGCAATATTAATAAATTTCTAAAAGTTTCTGACCTGTAATCAGGTTGCTGTGAAGGTCAGGTTACCATCACGATCCATCTATTCATCCAACAAATAATGACTGAGCACCTACTATGTGTCAGGCCCAGTTCTAGGCCTTAATGAACAAAATAGAAAATGATTCCCTGCCCTTATGGAATTTACTGTATAGTAGATCCTCTTTAACCCAAACTGCCAGTTTCATAACCTCCTAAGTCTAATGTTCTGAAAGGGATTTCAGGAATAGCAAAAATAAACGGACTTTTTATTGAGATCTACTAAGAATGACATTTTTGTTACACTGGAATAGATATGAGATCCCACTTGAGAGAAGATATAGGGCCCATATCAATATTTTAACAACAGTGAAAAACTATTAAAAGGTAGGGTGTTACTGCCCCTGGGGTGAAATGAATGTATATAAATACTTTGTTAGCTCAAGGAAGGAAGTCTTGGCCAGTTGGACCCACTTTAGTAGTTGGATGAAGACAGTTCATTAATGCGGAAGCTTAAAAGCAGCAATACCTGGCACGAATTAGCTGGCTCCAGATTTCACTTTCTTGAAATTCTAGACTCTGGGTAAGAACAGCGCCAAACCAAATACTGTGTTCATTTGGCCCTTTAATCTTTTTGTCCAACAGTGGAACACTAAATGACAGGAGAAAGCTTCTTCATAAACAATAATGATTTGTGTCTGATGTCAGCTGCAAAGTCATCTAGAAACAATCCCTTGCCATGGCCTTGCTCAGCTGAGCAGCTGCCATTTCCCTGGCCCAGCTTTTATTGTTGCAGAGCTGGGCGACGCAAACAATGGTCCTGCACCTGCCAGCGTGATGGTGGTGCCATCATCCCAGCCAGGAGGAACAGGGCCATGAAACACAGACACACGCCCTTGCTAGCTCAGCTGCTCTCCCTGGAGCTGCCCTCCTGCCAGACCAACGGCCAGTCCCATTTGCCTCACAACTGTGGTATGGACACAAAGAGTATCACAAGGGACAGACAGACCTTCCAGAGAGACACAAAATAAATCAGGTCAATCAGACAGTTCCATTAACTTCCCGTGGGAGAAAACGTGTAATCTGAGTGTTAGAGAGCATCGTACGTGGGAATCCCTAACCCAAAGGCCCGTTCTCTTTGTTTCCATCTGTCATTTCCCCTTGTCAGCACAATCGTGCTGAGACGTAGCCTGTTTACCGTATCCAGGGAAGGAAGATAAGAGTCTTCAATGATGGTTCATATCTCCTCCATGACTTTCTCCTCCCTGGTGATTTTATTGACATCAGGGTGCAGTCACCAGTCGTCTTGAGATGACTCCCCCAAACCATAACTGCAATTTAGAATCCTGGAACTTTGGTGCTGGAAGTAACCACTGAAATTCTCCTGTCTACTCCACAAGTTTTTTAAAAACTTTTACTGGAGTATAGTTGATTTACAATGTTGTGTTAGTTTCAGGGGTACAGCAAAGTGAATTGGTTATACATATACATATGTCCATTCTTTTTAGATTCTTTTCCCGTATAGGCCATTACAGAGTATTGAGTAGAGTTCCCTGTGCTATACAGTAGGTCCTTATTAATTACCTATTTTTGTTTTTTTTGTTTTTTTTTGTTTTTTTTTCCCGGTACGCGGGCCTCTCACTGTTGTGGCCTCTCCCGTTGCGGAGCACAGGTTCTGGACGCGCAGGCTCAGCGGCCATGGCTTACGGGCCCAGCCGCTCCGCGGCATGTGGGATCTTCCCGGACCGGGGCACGAACCTATGTCCCCTGCATTGGCAGGCGGATTCTCAACCACTGCGCCACCAGAGAAGCCCCTAATTACCTATTTTATATATAGTAGTGTATATGTCAGTCCCAATCTCCCAATTTAGCCCTCTCCCCCCACTTACCCCCTGGTAACCATAGGTTTGTTTTCTACATCTGTAACTCTATTTTCTCTTTTGTAGATAAGTTCATTTGTACCCTTTTATTAGAGTCCACATTTAAGCAATATCCTATGATATTTGTCTTTCTCTGTCTGACTTACTTCACTCAGTATGACAATCTCTAGGTCCTGAAGCTCTGAGATGTGAAGCGACCTTTCAAGCTTATACAAAGAAGGGGCTAGTAAAACTGAGATTACACTCAGGACCCCTGACTCCCAATCTAGTGCTCTCTCCACCCCTCCAGGTTATCTCTGATGCCTCTCATGATAGCTCATCCCCTCCCCTTATTTTGATGTCTACAGTCACCCTGTATTCCAGGGGGTCTTAATTTTCACAGTCTTTGTAATAGCTTCCTGGCTGATATCCCACCTGCTTTCCTCAAATTCATTCTGAAGGAACGGCTGCAGATTACATCTTAAAAATTTTTTAAAGAGCTTAATTTTTTTGTGATTCTTCTAACTCAAAACACTTTAATGGTTTCTTACTGCTTCAAATGAGGTCAAAAGTGGATCCAACCCTCCGTGCCTGACTGCCTCCAATTCCCTGTCCTCAGAATGCTGCCCACTCTTTTCCACTGACTGCTCCTTCTGTTTGCAAAGACCACCCCCATTTCTGCCTGGTAATATTTTCCCCAGCCTTTAAGGCTCAAATCAGCTGGCACCTTCTCCATGAAGCCATCTCTTATCCCCCCAATTGACTGTGACCTCCTCCTTCTATGTTCTCCCATCGCATTTAATTTTCTCTCTCATACAGCCTCCAGTTCCACAGTGTAGTTACTAGTGTACGTATTTTATCCCTTCAAGTAGACTTTAAATTTCCCCATGCCCAAGATTGTTTCCTATACAGTCTAGTACCCTGCCCCCAACAGTACATAACAGAGTGCCTCGAATATGGCGGTTGCTCAGCTGAATGTCACACTATTTGAGCAAGATCTGACAACAATATAGTCTCTTAGCTTAGAAAGTTCATTTTGACTTTGAAAGTTGTATATATAGCAACACAGTATCTTGGAATTAGGAACCAAAACCGAGGAAAGTGGGATCTGTTTTTCTCTCTCATTTAAAGATATTTTTTGGCAAGCAGCATCTTTAAAAGTTTTTCTGACTGCAGTAAAATACACACTAACATTTTTTACAATCTTAAATTTACTATCATAAATTTACTATCGTAACCATTTTTAAGTATACAGTTCATTAGTATTAAGCACATTCAGATTGTTGCCATAACAATCCTCACCATCCATCTCCAGAACTCTTTACATTTTGCAAAACTGAAACTCTACACCCATCAAACAATACTCCCCAAGGCCCTCTTCCTTCAGACCCTGGAACCGCCATTCTATTGATACTTTCTGTCTTTATGAATTTGGTTACTCTAGGTACCTCATATAAATGGAATCATACAGTATTTGTTTTTTTATGACTGGCTAATTTCACTTTGTATCATGTCCCCAAGGTTCATCCATGTGGTAGCATATATCAGAATTCCTTCCTTTTTAAGGCTGAATAATGTTCTTGTGTATTATGCCACATTCTCTTTAATCCAGTTATCCATCCATGGACATTTGGGTTGCCTCCATCTTTTGACCATTGTGAATAGTGCTTCTATGAACATGGGTGTACAAATATCTCTTCAAGACCCCTCTTTCAATTCTTTTGAGTATAAACCTGAAGTGGAATTGCTGGATCATACGGTATGCCATTCGATTTTTAATGGCATACTGTTTTCCACAGCATTTGCACCAGTTTGTATTCGAAAGTGAGATTCTTTTCAAAATTTTTTCGGAAAGTCTAAGATGTAACAGAATACCTGAAGTAAATTATAATGGAAACCGCAGCTCTGAGATCCAAGCTGCTTCAGTCCGATGAATCACAGCTGGTGTCTGGAAGCCAATTCAATGTGAAGACTATGACCCATAGCCCTTGAGTTCCTGAGCCTGGCTGTGCATCAGAATCCTCCCACCAGATATCCTGAGCTAGAACCTCTAGGAACCTACCTGCAATTACACAGAGCTCCTCCCTTGGCTATATGGCCTGGCTGTATGTGAAGAGTCTTTCCATGGACTGTGAGTGTGTCCACGTGCTTGTCTTGGTGCTCATGGCGTTGGGGCTGGGGGAGAGGGACAACCAGTTAGTATTTATTTTAAAATACCTCGTTTAAATAAATTCACATCCATGACGATACCTTGGGACAGGACCCCTGCACGTGTTCAGTTAACTCCAGCGTTGGGGGTGTACAGGAAAGCTGGAGCCACAGAGATGAACTATGGGGCCAGACCCAGCACGGGGGAAGTGGGAGAACATCAGAGGCGTGTCCAGGAAATCAGAGGCTGTGGATTTGATCGGCTGTACACACGGTGGTCAGAGGATGATAGAATAAAGACTGTAACACAGGATGCAAGAGTAGGCAGGACTCGGAAACCAGGTAGTTGGGAAAGCAACTACCATCAGGGAATTCCATCAGTAGGGAGCGGGGGCAAGATAAAATAGAGGGTAGGGAAGAAAGATCCTAGTCCTAGAGGGACTGAGGTATTTGGAAGTTCACAAAATTAAGAAGTCAGGCATAATGGAACAACCGTAAAAAGAAGAACTAGGCTAACGCTGAAACGGACATCCCCATTTCTTCAATTTGTCATCCTTTTGTCCACGCAGTGACAATTGCCATAGACCTACTTGGTGCTTGGCAATAAGATTCTGGGTTCAGAGTGCTCTTCTGGAATCCTCCAATTCCTTTTATTTAAGGTAAAGAATGATCCAGAGCTCCCCACACACAGAATATTGTTACTAACACATATAAACTGATTGATTCTCTTAGTTTAAGTAGTGTGTGTGTGTTTTCCTAAGAGTCCGGGTCTGTGAATAAAAAGTGGGCATTCTTTCATTAGGTATTTCAATAATACCATGAAAAGTGGCATTTCGGTTGGTCAACATTGTTTCTGATTTCTAACTTTGCCAGTACTCTTTTGTTTAATTCAGGCAACCACTGCTCAGCCAGTAGACTTTTCTCCCTGATGTTCGTGTGTGCGTGTGTGTGTGTGTGTGTGTGTGTGTGTGTGTGTGTGTGTAAACTTCTCTCCCCTGTTCCCCTGCTTTATGGACTTTCATTGCTCACTAAATTAATGTATGAACAGGAGTAGGAAAAATGACAAAACTAAAATTAGTCATGTTTCCTACTTTTTAGCAGCAGTGATATGATTTACTACAGGAGGAAATTGGAACTGTGAACTAAAATCAAACTTTTGAATTATCTGAAGATTTCACTCATCTTTGTGATTCCTAACCCCAGGGAAGAACTCTGTGAGCTGGGGAAAAGTTGCATGCAAAACATAGACCAGTTTCAAATGCTTCCTGCCAAATCTGAACAAGCATAAATTGTGTTTATTTCTCGAACATTTAGGTTGGCAATCTTAATTTAAAATATGCTGCCCATAATTTCATCACTTATGTAGTCGTTAATTAAACTGGTAATGGTATCAAAACAAAACTGAGTTTCAATTTAGTTTTACAAATATATTTTTCATCACCTCAAACTGTTTTACAGCTAAGTATACACACAGAGCATTCTTTGAATAGATAATTGTCATTCCCTAAATTAAGCCAGTGTTTGAGTATTCCTTCAGTCTTCTGATGGCACACTATTTCTGACTTTAACTGATAAGAGGCTGACCGATCTGCCCCTTGCTAAGTGACTTACCGATAACTTTCACTGCATCCATTATTCCTTCTGAAACTGTGCTCTTTTTGTTTCTTGATTCGTACTATCTTCATGACATCTCAGTTGTTAAGTAGGTGTTTAGGATTATCGCCTCTGAGAGTTTCTGTGGAAGACATTCAATACATTGGAAGTAGAGAGAGAATGACTTATTGTGCTCTAATCTTTGTAAACTTATGCAAACATTTAATATCAAAATTCAACATAGATGCTTTACAATGGAAAGATTCCATATAAGTATTATGAGGAATACATCTTTCTAGTTCTAGTTCATTGTTTTCCAGAGTTGTTCTAAGTATCCCAAGCCTGTAGGATACTTCACAAAAGCAAAATGGTTCTGAGATCAGAAAACGGTGCATTGCATTCTCATCACTGCAGAGGTCCAAGGAGCGTTCGTATTTTACAGATGGAGTAGACTGGCTGTAAAGTAACCTGTATAACTTATTCAAGTTTTTCCCACAGTTATTCAGAAAAACTTTTCCTCCCCGATGCAAATAGTATTCCAAGAAACACATTTCAAGAAACACTGCTTTTTTTTTTTTCAATGCTTAAAGCACGTTTACCAGTATCTGTGTAATTACTATATGTTATAGGAAGCAGCCACATGGCACAGGGAGATCAGCTCAGTGCTTTGTGACCACCTAGAGGGGTAGGATAGGGAGGGTTGGAGGGAGGGAGATGCAAGAGGGAAGAGATATGGGACCATATGTATATGTATAACTGATTCACTTTGTTGTAAAGCAGAAACTAACACACCATTGTAAAGCAATTGTACTCCAATAAAGATGTTAAAAAAAAATAGAGCACAAAAAAGAGCTCCCTTCCGATGAGCAAATTATGTGCTAACTTTAAAATACAATGTAGATTCCCCATTAAATGGCATATTCTTCCATTCAGAAAATTTTCTTGTTGATATCTAGCAAATAATTCCAGACGGTTAAAATTCACGTGTTGAGAAAAAGTACAACAATGAAATGTTCCCCGGGCTTTTAGCATTTTCAATAAGTTATACATCAAATTTATATATCCTTAAAATTACTATTAGTTTCTTGTTGAAAGGACTAGTGTTTCCTAGGGATGTGAGGATTAATATTTCTTCCCTCAATGAGCTGGCATCATTTTAAGTTCTATTTCTTCCTAAAGATCATCCTTCTTGCCAGAAAATTTTCAATACATACTTACAACTAAAAAATGACAGCTGGGCTTCCCTGGTGGCGCAGTGGTTGAGAGTCTGCCTGCTGATGCAGGGGACACGGGTTCATGCCCCAGTCTGGGAAGATCCCACATGCCGCAGAGCGGCTGGGCCCGTGAGCCATGGCCGCTGAGCCTGCGCGTCCGGAGCCTGTGCTCCGCAACGGGAGAGGCCACAACAGTGAGGCCCGCATACCACTAAATAAATAAATAAAGCTATTTAAAAAAAAAAAAAAAAAAAGAAGAAGACAGCTGTTCCTTGCTCTGTTTTGACTTTTCCTTAAACTGATACTATGTTTCAGCAAAAATTTACCGTTTTCCTCTTACATAGGTGAGTTCTTACTTTACATGGGATTGACACTTTCAGAAGCCTTTGGGATATTAGAGGAAATAATAGCATGGGATAAGCATCAGCATCCAAGCATTCCTGTCCCATTTTTGCTTTGTGAGTAAACAAGTCCACTGAGTCTCTCACCAAGTTTTCACATTGTAGAAACTGACACAATGAGAAGCAGACAGCCTTAAAAATACCTGGCTCTAAGAGGCACAGGAAAGAATGCTCAACATCCCTAATCATTAGAGAAATGCAAATCAAAACTACCATGAGGTATCACCTCACACCCATCAGAAGGGCCATCATCAAAAAATCTACAAACAACAAATGCTGGAGAGGGTGTGGAGAAAAGGGATCCCTCTTGCACTGTTGGTGGGAATGTAAATTGATACAGCCACTGTATGGAGGTTCCTTAAAAAACTAAAAACAGAATTACCATATGATCCAGCAATCCCACTACTGGGCTTATACCCAGGGAAAACCATAATTCAAAAAGACACATGCACCCCAGTGTTC
This sequence comes from Kogia breviceps, assembly GCF_026419965.1. Taxonomy (NCBI): domain Eukaryota; kingdom Metazoa; phylum Chordata; class Mammalia; order Artiodactyla; family Physeteridae; genus Kogia; species Kogia breviceps. The sequence continues at coordinate 33,087,584 of NC_081322.1, read as the reverse complement.
ACTGCAGCACTATTTACAATAGCTAGGACATGGAAGCTACCTAAATGTCCTTCGACAGACAAATGGATAAAGAAGATGTGGCCCATATATACAATGGAATATTACTCAGCCATTAAGAGGAATGAAATTGGGCCATTTGCAGAGATGTGGATGGACCTAGAGACTGTCTTACAGAGTGAAGTAAGTCAGAAAGAGGAAAACAAATATTGTATATTAATGCATATATGTGGATTCTAGAAAAATGGTACACATGAACCAGTTTGCAAGGCAGAAATAGAGACACAGATGAAGAGAACAAACATATGAACATCAAGGGGCGAAAGGAGGGGTGGGAGGAATTGGGAGACTGGGATTGACATGTATACACTAATATGTATAAAATAAATAACTAATGAGAACCTGCTGTATAGCACAGGGAACTCCACTTTGTTCTACAATGGAAACTAAGACAACATCGTAAAATAATTATACTACCCCCCTAAAAAAATAAATAAGTAAAGAAAAATACCTGGCCCTAAATAGGGGGCTTGGGAAACAGATTAATGTCAAATGTAAGATCTGGAAGTCACCTCAAAAATCATCCAATTCGGGAGTTTTCCTGGGCAGCTTGGAAGCAAACAAACCAGCAAACAAACAAACAAGGTTTAAGGGTTCAGCACACAAAGATTTAGATTCAGTTGATCTAGGGTCGAGTCTAACATCTGAGATTAATATTTTTTAAAATATGACTGGGCATATACCCAGAGAAAACCATAATTCCAAAAGACACATGCACCCCAATGTTCATTGCAGCACTATTTACAATAGCCAGGTCCTGGAAACAACCTAAATGTCCATCAACAGAGGAATGGATAAAGTAGATGTGGCACATATATGCAATGGAATATTACTCAGCCATTAAAAGGAACAAAATTGGGTCATTTGTAGAGATGTGGATAGACCTAGAGACTGTCATACAGAGTGAAGTAAGTCAGAAAAAGAAAAACAAATATCATATATTAACGCATATATGTGGAATCTGAAAAAATTGGTATAGATGATCTTATTTACAAAGCAGAAATAAAACCACAGGCATAGAGAACAAACGTATGGATACCATGTGGGAAAGGGGAGGGGTTGGGATGAATTGGGATTGACATATATACACTATTGATACTATGTATAAAGTAGATAACTAATGAGAACCTACTGTATAGCACAGGAAACTCTACTCAGTGCTCTGCAGTGACCTAAATGGGAAGGAAATCCAGAAAAGAGGGGATATATGTATACGTATAGCTGATTCACTTTGGTGTACAGCAGAAACTAATACAACATTCTAAAGCAACTATACTCCAATAAAAACTTAAAAAAAAAAATCTCTAGTGGGGAGGAAAGATCTCAAGTGCCAATAAGGTTGAGGACAACTAATCTTCTCACAAACTTCCTCATCTTATGAGGGAGGAAACTCTTGAGCAGTTAAGTGATTTACTTGCTTACTGTGCAAAATTCATTAGTTCGTTCAAATCAGAAAACAGATCTTCTGATTCTTAACCAGTGCCCTTTCACCATGTAGACTGCCTCCCCAGGCCTCTCTCCATGGCTGTGTGACCTGGGCAAGTCACACGACCTCTCTGTTACCTTGTCAACCGTACTTGACAAGGGTCATTTTAGGATCAAACGATCAATGGAAAACATGCCTGTGCAAGCTTAGATGGCATTGCTAATTCACTGTCAATGACTCAGATCGCTTTGTTCATTTGCACTAATTAATAGGCTGTTTCCCATAAGCTTTCACTTGAAAAAGTGTTTTCCTAGATTTTCATTTGAAATCTAAGACCACCTCTTGGCATGTTATTCATTCCCAGGCTCAGTGTCTTTCCTGAATCCACTGAGTGGTTTTTACGCATCTGTCCCAACATCCAACCCACTATGGGACACAAAACCTTTTAAATGGTTTTTCCAAAAGAAAACAGAAATAGGAATCCTTAAATAAGTGTGCTAGCTCCATGTCCTGGGCCATGACAGTGCTTTGAGACACTACAAAATAAGCAGCAAAAGCAAGTGAAGAGAAAGTACTTTCTCCACATCTTCCCCCAGGGATGCAGCCAGCAGACTTGTTCCCTTTGGGATGGCCCACCTGCCCCCTTCACCAGCTGCATCCCTGACCTTCTGAGGCCCACCTCATGCAGCAGGTTCTCCCCGCTGCTAGCTGCTCCACCACTCCTCAGAGCCTCCATCCTCAGCGGGTCTGCCTCCCCTTGAGAAGAAAGCTGCAGAAGAGGACGGAGGAAGGCCTCCCTTGGATAGGATTGGATGCCAGGGCTGCCTGGGCAGATGAACAGATAGATGAACTGGGCTGCATCCATGCTGGAACTCCAAGTGGTTCTTGGAGTGCTCTTTAAAATCTTGACATCTTTGGAGGCCAGTGGGGATGAATGGGTAGTTCAGCAGGTGGCTGCTCCTCTAAGCTCCCACCTACTACCCCGGAAAAATGCAGAAAGTACCCCTGACAAATGCCTAACTGGCCTCTGGGTACACGGACCCAGAGACTGCTGTTATTTCTAGGCCATCAGAACTTGATGCTCCACTGGGAATTGCAGGGCAGCCTGCCTGCTCCTTATTACCATGAATAATCGAAAGTTGGAAGTATGTCAGAGGGCTTCTGTGGACCTTGCTTTTCACCTACCATAAAGTGATGGCAGTTGGTAGAAAAATGATTTCATGTAAGGTCCCTAGAACGTGCCGATCTAAGCAGCTAACATCAGCCCCTCTAAATCAATCATGCCATGGTTTCAGCCTCATTACTGGAATTGGTTTTCAGGCTAAAGTCAGTAAATACCAGAAAGTAAGTTTTATTGCAAAACAGATTGCAGTTCCAGTAAAGATGCCGTGTGTGAACAGAACAGTGCTGGCTGCAGATGTCCATCAGGCCCCATCCTAAGTAGTATATATGACAAACCGAAGGGGGAGGGTACCCACAAACGGCAAGGACAGATGCTCCTAGCAAGGCATCACAAATCAAAATCAAACCTAAATGTTCACAAGGGGTATGCTGGGACTGGCTGGAATGAAATCAGACAGACTGGATTTTAAAAACTGCTTTAGGGCTTCCCTGGTGGCGCAGTGGTTGAGACTCCGCCTGCCGATGCAGGGGACACGGGTTCGTGCCCCGGTCCGGGAAGATCCCACATGCCGCGGAGCGGCTGGGCCCGTGAGCCATGGCCGCTGAGCCTGTGCGTCCGGAGTCTCTGCTCCGCAACGGGAGAAGCCACAACAGTGAGAGGCCCGCGTACCACAAAACAAAAAACAAACAAACAAAAAAAACTGCTTTAGTTGACAGTAGTCTCCAGAAGAAACAAAGAAAACGGGCTCCATTTTATTTTATTTATTTATTTTTTTTGCGGTACGCGGGCCTCTCACTGTTGTGGCCTCTCCCGCTGCGGAGCACAGGCTCCAGACGCGCAGGCTCAGCGGCCATGGCCCACAGGCCCAGCCGCTCCGCGGCACGTGGGACCCTCCCGGACCGGGGCACGAACCCGCGTCCCCCGCATCGGCAGGCGGACCCCCAACCACCGCGCCACCAGGGAAGCCCAGGGCTCCATTTTAATTCAATGCCTGTTGGAAAGCCTTCATCTACAACTCTATGCCTTGGCTAGAGCAGGTACCCAGTGACGTGAGCTACACAAATCCTATAGACATGAAGAGGAAAGTGCACATTTCAAAGAACGTTCTATCAGCCTTGTGGCTCAGTTTGTGCCTCCAAACTCTGGGGGAGAAAGACCTGTGACCAGCAGGGGGAAACGGTGGTTATTTTGCTCTGGGAAATGGAATCTAGTTTCCCAGACTTCTGTCTGGTGTCTTTATGCCAAATAAATATCACTTGCTGAGAGTCTGCTATGTTCACCATTTATTCCCTATTTCGTTTCTCGGATGGGGGAAGGTAATGATCTCTTTGAACCTAATAATCTTTTAGGCCTTTTACCATCAGGCTGGAAGCCTCTTTGAGAGGGTACCGTATCTCTTTCCTAGCATACGTAATAGGTGTTCAGTAAATAACTGCATATTCGTGTTAGATGTATGACTTATGCAATGGCCTTGCCAATGAGGCCACTGTCAACCAAAGGATCTTTTCGATTTGTGCCTTTGTATTCTGGACGCTTTCCTATCTATACGGACAGACTTCATTTCTCTTACTTTATCCTCCTCTTCTCCCTCCCAGCCCCTCCCCACCTCCATCCCCCAGTACAGTGTGTGGGTCCAGGTCTGGCTGCTTTGAGGATAATTATCTTCTACCTCACTGATATGATTTCAGAGCTAGTGATGAAGATGTATGTAGCTAACTTTGACAACTTTTTTTGAACTTAAAAAATATATAATCCCTGTGCCTTCCTCCTGAATTATTTCATTAAAAAATTAAAGGTTTTTTGTTTTTGTTTTTTTTTTCTTTTTGTGCTGTACGCGGGCCTCACACTGCTGTGGCCTCTCCTGCTGCGGAGCGCAGGCTCCGGACGCGCAGGCTCAGCGGCCATGGCTCATGGGCCCAGCCGCTCCACAGCATGTGGGATCTTCCCGGACCAGGGCATGAACCCGTATCCCCTGCATCGGCAGGCGGACTCTCAACCACTGCGCCACCAGGGAAGCCCAGAATTAAAGTTTTTTATAAATGAACCTCAGGTGTACTGAATTGGGTTGATCCAAATTCTCACTTTGAAACGCATTTGTCACTATCGGCTCCTGCACCATCTCGTTTTAATGCCTTTGTTTATTTATCCAATAACAGAGTGAGCCCTTGTGAGCACACAGCCCCCCACAAACCCTGGAACATTGCTAATGACTTAGACCAACCCGTGTGCTCCAGCCCCTGGCTCCAATGCACAGTAGCTACTGTCCTGGAGTTTGTCATTATCTGTCATCCCCAGGCCTTTTATCATGCATAGGCCTAAAGGATATATTGTTTAAGTTTAGTTGCTTTTTGGAAAGGATATCCTGTCTTCTGATGTCCTCTAGCACTTGCCTTTGTCACTCAACGCTGCCTTCATAGGATTCACTCCTGCATCTCCTTTTACGATAAAATAGATGTATCGTTAAATGAAAAAAAATCTTTTCTTCTCATTTTTATTGGAGTATAGTTGATTTACAGTGTTGTTTTAGTTTCTGCTGCACAGCAAAGTGAATTCGTTATACATATACATATATCCACTCTTTTTAAGATTCTTTTCCCATGGAGATCATTACAAGAGTATTGAGAGGAGTTCCCTGTGCTATACAGTAATCCTTATTAGTTATCTGTTTTATATATAATAGTGTGTACATGTAAAAATTCTGATATATTCTCCCTGTGAATGGTGTGGCCCTGAATTTGGGTTATGTTAAATAAAAGGACCTCTTTTGTAGAATAACATCCAGAGTAAAACATCAGATGTTGTGTCATTTATTCTCAGTAACTTCAAGTAAGGCTAATTCAAGAGTGACACGTTATGTCCATCTATGCGTCATGTTGTTATTCCGTAATACTTTTTATCAAGGTTGTTACATGAGGTAAGATACAAAATACATTTTTACATCAATATATGCTAAAATTACTGTGTATACTTGTTAATATGATGCTCAATATATTCGATTCAAAGAATTCCTCCCTTGAGCCTCATATCTGGTCTTTTCAGCTCATGAAAATACATCTCAGAAAGGTATTTCTTTTGGCATTTCTGGCTCATATTAATACAATAGCAAACACCTCTCAAATTTTTCTAGATAAGTTTTCTAGGCTCCAGACCATAATAACTCAGAATTAAACTCCCTGGGCTCTTTGGGGGCTGCTCACAGGATCTATGTCTTTGAATCTTGTGAGACTTGGCCATGAATAATCTAATGGATCCTTTCGCTCAGTAGTTGCCCAACTCACCACTGAGCTGCAGCGTCAAATCCAATGTGGTCACAGAGATCCACCCAGCAGGCCCGGAGGAAGCTGGCCAGCGCTTCATTTTCCAGCTGGATGATTTGGATCCTCACGCATCACATCCCTCCTGCCGGGCAATTTGCACAGCACCATGGAGTTCTGGTTACTTTTTTTTAAAGCCTTTTGGATATCCTCAGGAGCTGCTGTGGAAGTTTCAGCTGCACAGGAGATGAGTCTGAAACATCAGAAATAAAAAATACAGGATGAATGACTAGAAAAATCCAGACTCTGGTTCTTGACCTGGTAATAGTGTAGGGGGAATCGTGAAAGTGTTAAGCGGGGGCAGTGATCCTAATATAAAAGGAAAGCTTTCTTCTTGATTTCCCATGGCCTCGAAGCTGTAGTTAAGGAACAACTTTGAGATGAATTGCTTTGGTTATATGATTGCATTCTTCTTACGTGCTTGGCCAAGACACCGGCTGGTCATTCAGAGTTCTGGTAGGTGCTGGAGAGGGCACAGAGGAAGGAAGGAAACTAACATTTATTATATGCCCAACGCTGTGCTAGACACTTCCCCTTTACAGATGGGGTCACTGGGGCTCAGACGAGTTACCTCATTGCCGTGCTTTATAGCGTCAGAGCCAGGTTGAAGTGCAAAGCCCATATTCTTTCCATAACAGCATTGTCTACTCTTAAGGAATTTTAGAGGCTCATGCTTGACTAGCTCTGCCCAAGCACCCTAAGCCTCCATCTTAAATGTGAGCAAATAACCCCAGATCATCAAAACTTAGGGAAAAGCAACCATAACAAACCATGTGAAAGTGTTAATAAAACTCCGAGGAAAGGTGAAACTCAGAGGCAAATAAAACTTCCCTAAAATCGACCAGTATCCTCAGAAAAAGAAGATTCATGTAATGCATGAATAAATGCCATAAAAAGAACTTTCAGGGAACTGACTAGGATTCTTAGAAATTAAAATTGTGACGACAGAAATGAAAGGCTCAGAAGAAGACTTACGAGATGACGTTCAGGCAGTCCCCCAGAAAGTAGAACAAAAAGACAGCAATAGGAAAGAAAATACAGTAGAATTAGAGGATCATGCAGGAGATCCCCAAATCTTTAAAATACAAGTTCTATAAAGGGAGAGCAAAGAAAATAGAGAAAACTAATTTTAAAAAATGTGTCAGAACTAAAGGTCAGGAGTTTCATAATGGGAAGTGTCCCCGGAGTGTCCAGCCCCAGGGCTGGAAACAGAGCTTCCCTGAGGCACCTCAAGAACCCACAGTCTCTGGCACAAAATGGAATGTGTTAGATCCGGATAAAGAAGAATGTCTGCAGTTAGCAACACCTACCTCAGTGTGCCTATCGTTATTACAGGTGTTGCTGGGTCCTAAAAATAGGTATGAAATGTAATTTTACCCTCAAAGAAGTTTCTCTTGCAGAAGCGATGCTAGCAGAGAGCCAGGAGAAACGAGAGATTGGTAATCGTCAGGTGGGGGAGGGCGGTGCTAGCAACAAGTGTTTCATTTCAGTTGCAACAGAACTCCAGCTCCAAATAGAATGAGCGCAAAGGGAAGTTCTGGCCCGTGTAACTGGGAAGTCCAGCGGGGGCGCTGCCATGAGCACTGTATGAGGCAGGAACTCGGGTGCCATCAGGATCTGTCTCTCTTGCTGTATCTCAACTCTGCCTTCTCTGTGTGATAGCTTCATTCCACAGGCAGAGTCTCTTGATATGGTGGAGAGATGGCTGAGGGCATCTATAAGCCTACATTCTCATAACGTATGATTCAAGGTGGAGAGACCTTCTATGTCCTGGTGTCCTTAGAGCAAATCTCACGGAAGACTGTAATTGGCTCTGCTTCATTCCACTAAATTACTGTTCTGGGCGAGTGGCTAGTCTGATTAACCGTCATAGGTCAAGTGCATCTCACTGTGATGAAGAGATGTCATTGACAGCCCCACTCGGACCACCTGGAGAGGGGAAGTCAACTTTGACAAAGAAAAGAATGCTTCTGGGGAAACAGTATATATCTACTAGGGAAGAAGAGGTGAGGCTGCAGACAATATGTAAGGTACAAATGTAAGTAATGACAATGTAAGAGAGATTTGTTTTTATTAACAATTCCCTGAAGCTCTGCTAGATATTTCAATGGAGCACCACAGTGGCTCTAACCTGTTCCCTCCTCTACAGTTTTTAGAAGTTGGGTTCTCTCCCATATCTCTCTCCCTAACTGCGACTGCTCCAACCAGCAGACCGTGGATGAGAACAGAAAGGATCAAGAGTTGCCATTTGGGGAGCTGATGTTGCATAACTGAAAATAGTCTTTCTCAGGTTATCCTTCAAAAACGTTCAGTTGCTCAGAAAAGAATTAAGTACCCACTCTGTGCTCAGGATGGCCATGGATAGGCACTGAGGATACCAACGAGAGCAAAGGAACAGTCTCTGTCTTCGAAGGTCTTAAACTTTAGTTGGGGGTTGCTATGGACTGAATGTTTGTGCTCCCCAAATTTGCATGCTGAAGCCCTAATCCCTAATGTGACTGTATCTGAAGCTGCGGCCTTTGGGAGTTAATTAGGTCATGAAGGTGAAGCCCTTGTGATCATTCATGAGTAAGAAGAGATACAAGAGAGATTCTCTCTGTGTCTCCCTCTCGGTCTCACTGAGCAGTTATATCTTCTGCATGTGAAGTTACAATAAACCAGGAGGAGGGCTCTCACCAGACATCGAATCTGCCAGCACCTTGGTCTTGGACTTCCTAGTCTCCAGAATTGTGAGAAATAAATGTCTATTGTTTAAGTCACCCATTCTATGGTAATTTTTATTGCAACCCAAACTGACTAAGACAGGCATGAAAAACATGTACACAAAACTAGAAATCAATTTGAAGAAATTTATAGAACTGTGGCCAGTGTTCCATAGCCTACAACTAAGTGAGGGCTCCTGTCAGTGGGAGGACTGAGAGACGTTATCCTTCATGGGGAGCTGGTGTGCCGAGCGTTGCCTGCTACAAGTGACCAGCTCTGGGGCATCGGTTGAAGTTACGCGGTATTTGACAACGCCCCTAGAATATTTCGCTTTTATTGCAGATACAGCATATCTGTAAAACTACAGTTCATCTGTGTATTTTATTTCTTTAAGTAAAATCGATCCCCCTTCTGAATTTCTATGTTGAAAGCCTGTCAAAAGGGGAAGAGACCATCTCTGCCCTAGTCTTCTTGTATCATATCTCATGCATGGAGGTTATGCAGATGGAGACTCTGCGGCCTGAATGCCTGGTTCTAATCCCGGCTTTATCACTCAGTTGCTATGTCAGTCTGAGCAAGATAATAATTTCCCCGTGCCTCACCTGTGACATATGAATAATAGTATCTACCCTTAGGGCTGTTATGAATATTAATTAGTGTAAATAAAAGGACTTAGAATCACACGTGGCTAATAGCTGACACTGTATGTTAGCTAGTATTATGATTTTCCCAATTATTCCAACAGCACAATGATTCTCTCAGTCTTTTTGAATGACTATATATCTGTATATATCTGTATATATATTTTAGTAAGTTTTGTCATGTCCCCTTTCACAAGATCTCTGTCTTGCATTTAACAAACTTTTATTTACCATATAACATGTTCTAGCCAAACTGTGGAGATTAAAAAACAGAACTTCTTATGAGATACTTCCCCTCCATTCCTCTGACTACAGCTATGAAATTTGGACTGCCATAATCAGATCAGCTTCTCTAAAATCCGTTGTTTACAAAGCCATCCTACTCAAGTCTGTTATGTTTCCTGATGATCACTAGCTTGAACTTGAACCCAAACCAGCATTTCTCCCTGAGGATTCTACCCCTCTTCCACCACTCTGACAACAGTGCTGCTCTGATGCCGTCTCCAGCCATCAGTAAGCACACCATGCATCTGTCTTTCTTCCTATCCCTTTCTCTTCAATTAGATTCTAAAATTCCTTAAGAGTAGACAATGCTGTTATGGAAAGAATATGGGCTTTGCACTTCAACCTGACTCTGACGCTATAAAGCACGGCAATGAGGTAACTCGTCTGAGCCCCAGTGACCCCATCTGTAAAGGGGAAGTGTCTAGCACAGTGTTGGGCATATGATAAATGTTAGTTTCCTTCCTTCCTCTGTGCCCTCTCCAGCACCTACTAGAACTCTGAATGACCAGCCGGTGTCTTGGCCAAGCACGTAAGAAGAATGCAATCATATAACCAAAGCAATTCATCTCAAAGTTGTTCCTTAACTACAGCTTCGAGGCCATGGGAAATCAAGAAGAAAGCTTTCCTTTTATATTAGGATCACTGCCCCCGCTTAACACTTTCACGATTCCCTCTACACTATTACCAGGTCAAGAACCAGAGTCTGGATTTTTCTAGTCATTCATCCTGTATTTTTTATTTCTGATGTTTCAGACTCATCTCCTGTGCAGCTGAAACTTCCACAGCAGCTCCTGAGGATATCCAAAAGGCTTAAAAAAAAAATAACCAGAACTCCATGGTGCTGTGCAAATTGCCCGGCAGGAGGGATGTGATGCGTGAGGATCCAAATCATCCAGCTGGAAAATGAAGTGCTGGCCAGCTTCCTCCGGGCCTGCTGGGTGGATCTCTGTGACCACATTGGATTTGACGCTGCAGCTCAGTGGTGAGTTGGGCAACTACTGAGCGAAAGGATCCGTTAGATTATTCATAGCCAAGTCTCACAAGATTCAAAGACTTAGATCCTGTGAGCAGCCCCCAAAGAGCCCAGGGAGTTTAATTCTGAGTTATTATAGTGTGGAGCCTAGAAAACTTATCTAGAAAAATTTGAGAGGTGTTTGCTATTGTCAGAGTGGAGGAAGAGAGGTAGAATCCTTAAGGAGAAATGCTGGTTTGGGTTCAAGCTCAAGCTAGTGACCATCAGGAAACAGAATAGAGGCTCGAGTAGTACAGCTTTGTGAACAATGGATTTAAGAGAAGCTGATCTGATTATGTGTCTGTTTTTGTGCCAGTACTATATTGTTTTAATTACTGTAGCTTTTCAGTGTAGTCTGAAGTCAGGGAGCATGATACCTCCAGCTTTGTTCTTTTTTGTATAGATTGCCTTGGCTGTTCAGGGTCTTTTATGGTCCCATGTAAATTTTAGCTTTATTTGTTATAATTCAGTGAAAAATGTCAAGGGTATTTTGATAGGGATTGTATTAAATATGTAGACTTCTTTTGGTAGTATAGACAAATTAACAATATTAATTCTTCCAATCCATGAACAAGGGATATCTGTCCATTTATTTGCACTGTCTTGAATTTCCTTTATCAATGTCTTATAGTTTTCATAGTATAGGTCTTTCACCTTCTTGGTTAAGTGTATTCCAAGGTACTTTATTCTTTTAGATGCAATTGTAAGTGGGAGTGTTTTCTTGACTTCTCTTTCTGATAGTTCATTATTAATGTATAGAAAAGCAACAGATTTCTGTATATTAACTTTGTATCCTGCAACTTTACTGAATTCATTTGTTGATTCTAATAGTTTTTTGGTGTCTGTGGAGTGTTTTTTAGGGTTTTCTATATATAGTATTATGTCACCTGCAAATAGTGACAGTTTTACTTCCTCCATTCCAATTTGGACAGCTTTTATTTATTTTTTACGTTTGATTGTTGTAGCTACGACTTCTAATACTATGTTAAATAGAAGTGGCAAGAGTGGGCATGCTTGTCTTGTTCTTAATTTTAGAGGAAAAGCTTTTAGCTTTTCACCCAACTGTCCATCAACAGAGAATGAATAAAGAAGATGTGTGTGTGTATATATAGTATACACACACACAGTGGAATACTACTCAGACATAAAGAAGAATGAAATTTGTGTTTTGCAACAATATGGATGGACAATATGGAGGGTATTATGCTAAGTAAAATAGTCAAACAGAGAAGGACAAATACTGGATTATATCACATATGTGGAATCTAAAAAATAAAACAAACTAGTGAATGCAACAAAAAAGAAACAGACTCACAGATAGAGATAACAAACTAGTGGTTACCAACGAGGAGAGGAAAGGTGGGGGGTGGCAATATAGGGGTAGAGGATTAAGGGTACAAACTATTATGCATAAAATAAATAAGCTACAAGGACATATTGTACAACACAGAGAATACAGCCAATATTTTATAATAACTATAAATGGAGTATAACCTTTAAAAATGTGAATCACTATATTGTACACTTGTAACATATAATATTATACACAACTATACTTCAGTTTAAAAAATCCAAAAAACGTTTTAAAAGAAAAAAATTATCTTTTATTTCTAATCATTTTTTGAGTTCTGTCACTTCATGTCTAAATTTTTCCCACTCTGACTTTTGTTCATTTATCTCTTGTATTATATTCTCAAGTTTTAAAAGAGTTTTTGAAATAGTATAATATTTTGCTTCTAAATGTGTATATAGTATTTAAATTACTATTGCTCATTTTAATGTAAATTTAGTTTTCCTGAATGTTTAAAAAGAAGTAAGCTTCAAGACAGAGTTAATAACTGCACAAATTCTTCATGTTCTTGTGTAGTGTTAAAAAAAATTGGCAGATTTTTTTGTTGTTGTTGAGATTTTCTAGCTCTTTTTCCTCCCCCATTTGTATCTGGACCTTCTCTTTCCTTCATCTCTATTGTCTCGGTCCTCAATTTTTATTCATAACTTATTGTTTCTCTTCTGTTATGAATGGAGTCATGACTAGTCCATGTTGAGAGCTCACGGGGGCTGGTCCATTCCGGTCCCTCCAGTCCTTATCCACAGGCTGTTTGCACTCCAGTTGGATTGGGCACAGTCTCTCTAAGTTTCTCAAATGGGCATTCTGCCCTTTTAGCGAATGTCTGTTGACGGTGTGGGGACTCCCCTATTCTCAGGTCTGAGAGACGTCTGCTCTTTCCCTCTGCTTCCCCCCACATGGAAGCTGAAAACATCTAGGTCTTGTGGCTATTGGTAATCTGTTCCCATCTCCTTGTATTCTGGAGTTAATGGGGATACTTTTTCACCTTTTGGGGCTGTTCATGGGTTTTTTATCTTGCTATCTAGTTGTCTATTTCTTTTTTACGTGGCATCTGGGAAGATCCAAAAATCACGTTGCCACCTCTGCCCCAATGGGTCTCAGATTTCCTCTAAATAAATTAATAGTTTTTGAATGTTTATATGTCCTAAGCACTGTTCTTACTGGATTGCTATGGATTAACTAATTTAATCCTCACACTAATTTTATAAATTAGAATTTATTATCACCTTCATATTATGGATGGTAAAACAGAGGCATAAGGTGGTTAAATAGCTTGCTCATGGTCACACAGAGGTAAGTGGGTACCAGCCCAGAGGTAAGTGGGTGTCATCTACTAGTCTATTCTGTCTTCCAATATTTAATATCAGAAGGAAATCACTTCCAAAATGGTTTAGAGGGCAAATTTTATTTTTCAAATACTGTCATTAGGGTAGAATACACATTTGAAAATTAATATGGGACTTATAGAGCAGAGTTAAATGAATCTTTGGTCATTTTTCACATCATATGAGTCAAGCTAGAACACCCTCTTCATCACACAGCTTTCTCTCCACATAGTTTTTTCTCCACTTACACCAGTGACAGAAAATGGCATCAAAAGTAGGTTAGGGAGTCATGGAAACCTTAATTCAGTCACTTGATCCTGAGCGCCAACATGTTTTCTGCCAGGTTTTCTGGAGTGTGAAAAGGGGAGTTGTACAAGCTACAGGAAAATCAGTGTTCTCACCTCACCAGAAACTCTGGGCTGCTCCTGCATGGTTGAAGGCCACCACAATTTCAGGAGAACAACTGCTTTCTTGACTCATGCAAATGGGTCTGGACTTTCAATAACCAGGGGTTAATTCGGACAGACATCGGAAAGCAATTCAGGCCCCCACTGAGAGAGAGAGCCACAAAAAACTTCACAACTAGCAGCTTCTGCAGAACTAAGCTGTTGCTGGTATTGCCCTTGTCTGTTGAGTTTTTCCGGTATGTTTTCCACTTTTTTATTTGCCCATGTCCCCAAACAGTCTACAGAGCAGTTAAGAGAGTTTTAAACATACATTTCCTGAAATAAACTTTTTTAGAAGAAAGAATACATGACTTTTCTACGTCTTAGAGACTTTGCAAAACCTGTAGACTTTGAGGGTATAGAGGAACAGCAAGGTAGAAACGACTAGGAGAGAATGGGTAGACTCCCCTCCACACACAGCTTCTCTGGGACCCCTCAGCGTACAGCTACTGCCATAATGGAAGTGTGCAAGGTAGAGTACAGAGCTCCTGAAAGGGGTCATGAAGAGGAGTAGGTTCTGAGCGATGGCATCAGGAAGGGAAAGAAGAGGTAGTGCCGTGAGTGAAATACCACCCAGGTGCATCTGTGGAAAATGCATGCGTTTCATTCATAGATTGTGTCTTCTAGTGAGAGGCCACTTTATGAGTTCTGTTTCTCTTTCTCTGTGTGTATTTTTGATACCTTAATGTTTGGAAGGGATGGAGAATACACTGTCAGACAGGAGATGATACTATTAGATAAACAAGATTACATCTAGTTGGAGGGTGGAGCAAAACAACTTTGTATTTTTCCTCTTAAATTGCCCATCGCTCCAAAGTGATACCATCTCAGCTCAGTGTCAAGGATTTTCTCCTTCTCTGTCTCCTTCCCTCTTGTTCAACTCCCCTGATAGTCCAGACCACCTGTTCACTGGTTCTAGGTATCCTTACGGTAAGAATCTTTGCCGTAAGCAGTTTCACCACACAACCAATTGGCCATAAGGCAATTTTGCTGTTAAAGAGGAGATAACTGGTTTGACCGTCTGGTTGCAACTGACTGACAGTTTGGTTTCATGTCTGCATAAATACGGTACTCCCATTTTTTATATTGTATACATTTTAGGCCTCATAATGGTCAAGACAGTGAAGAGGAGACATGACAGTCCTCAAATAGTGGATAACAACTACTTACATCGACTTAATAAAAACACAGTGATAAGAAAACTTACTGGAATTGTGAAATAATAATGTAAAGCCAGCCTGCATGCTACATTAGACCAGAAGAAAATAACAGATCAGTTTGCAAATCCTTCAGTGAGCAAATCCCTCTCACCCATTAAAACCAAAAGTTTACAGAACTATAAAAACTATAAAAGAGGCAGCTAGTAATTGACAACAGTCTTCAAGAGCATTAATTACTGATTATTTGGCTGATTTCGACACAGCAGCTTGCCCTCCAATGTCACCTTTACCCAATTTATCACATAATATTAGAAGTTGGGGGCAAAAGAAGAATCAAGCTCCTCCTATAATCCAAAAAAGAAACGGTTACTGATTCCTGATAAGTACAAGTTTCTTGAAAATGGTGAAAATTTTTTGCTATTTGATAGTGGAGACCATCGTGTAGACAGAATTTTGGTATTTGGCACAGAATCTGGCTTAGACGATTTGGTGAAATATAGGGACTGGACATGTGATAGAGCATTTAAGTGTAGTCCAGATATGTACTACCAATTATACACATTACATATAGATAAAAAATAGCAGCACCCCTCCTCTGCTCATTTTACTTCAGGGAAATCTAAAGAGACTTAAAGCAGATTTTTTAAATATCGTAAAGAACTTACATCTACCATTAAATCCTGAATCCTTAATGATCAACTTTGAGAAAGGAAGTATCATTGCTTTCCTAAGATATCCTTGAATACAACTATAACCATGAATCTACATATATTTTAAGTGTATTCAAATATTTTTTGTATTTTCATTTTTCACAATAAAATCTTTTGAAATTTTCATTATTAATTTTTCATGTTTTGTTACATCCTTTTTAATGTATCTTCTATTTTATTTTCATTATTTTATATATTTTAAAAAATTTATGTATTTGGCTGCGTTGGGCCTTCATTGCCATGCGTAGGTTTTCTCTAGTTGTGGCGAGCAGGGGCTACTCTTCTTGTGGTGCGTGGGCTTCTCATTGCAGTGGCTTCTCTTGTTGCGGAGTACGGGCTCTAGGCACGCGGCCTCAGTAGTTGTGGCGCACGGGCTTAGTTGCTCTGCGGCATGTGGGATCTTCCCGGACCCGGGCTCAAACCCATGTCCCCTGCATTGTCAGGCGATTTTTAACCGCTGCGCCACCAGGAAGTCCTTCATTATTTTATCTTTTACAGCAAAACTGTCTTATGGCCAATTAGTTGTTCAGGAAAAAAGCTTGCAGCAAAGATGTTCATAGCGAAAATACCAGATGCGCTTTTCATCTCTCCACCCCAGGGTATTGGATTTCAGTTACGTTACTCCATCTTGACTTCCACCTCCTTCTCAAAGAGCTGGGAAGGCTGAGGGCAAGTTCTTCAGGTAATTTGTAGTAAAATATTTCTAGTTAGACACACCCGTATTTCTTATAATATGACCACCTCTTTCAGCATAATGCCAGGGCGTTATTATTATATGGTCCTTTTTCTCGGCTGTGTCAAATATCTACCTCTCTTGCTCTAGTTTGGCATGGGCAGTGCTCAGGGAGAGAGGTGAGCCCCCTCCTGCCATCGCCCTCAAGAAGAGGGTACAAGAGTGGGAGGAAAGCCCCTCCTATCTTGTGTACCCTTTGAAGCCTAGCACAAGCCTGTCATTAAAGCTCACCAAACGGAATAATTCTCACGAATGCTAGAAAATGCAGGTTGCAAAGATTTTCCTGGTTGCTAACGCTGAGAAAACACAGCATATGCTAGTTATGCAAAACAGACCATTTAGTCAAGATGGCAGAAAAACTGAATTGGGGCAGTTTCAACCTTTTCTGTTCGTAGCTTTTCCTACCTTTCACTGTGGACCATTTTTGTAAATCCCAGTGCAGTATCAGGTGTTCAGTCTATGTTAACTTCCTTATCTGTGGAAGGTAATCTTTGTAAATTTGAAGGCTGCCTATAATTAAAGGTAGTCATACCACGTATGAAATATATAATAGACACAAGTGGTAACAGAACAAACACCCTTAAAAAGGTTAGTTCCTAAATATCCTATGTTTTTCCTAAAATATCTAATTATGCTATCTATTTTTTTCTTCAGGAGACGACTTCAGAAATAAATGGGTCTCTAAAGCAACCACTTGTGTGTGAAGCTGGAAATACTAACCGAATCATCCTCTCTCTCCCCTTTCTCCCGAGTCCCAGGAGGCTGAGGCAATATCAGTAACGGAGACACTCAGATATAGGCAAGATACACATTTAACAAGTCCCATGAAGGAAAGCTTGTTTGCTGTGTCACTATGCTCTCCAAAGTCAGCTGGGATGATGGCAAAGGGCAACTGTCTTAACAATCTTTTATGTTAGTGCAGAGATGTGTCCTTGGTGGTCAGAATTACCCACTTTATACCAGGCAGTCTTCAAAACATTTCTAAATATCGTAATTCACCATTACAGAGACCGTGTTATTAGAGAAAATAAAATTATTAAGCTAGAGTAAGAGGTCAGGCTGTCCAGTATTAACATGTCATAACAACACAGAAGATGGTGCAGTAACCTGACCTTCCTGTTACAAATGAAAATCAAGTATAAGCTTTTTCTGTTACATTAACAATCATGTAATCCTCTAAAGGTGGCTTTTACAACATGAAGGATTCAACATTCTCTAGTACATATTAGGAACATTCTTAAATTGAATCTTTCCTTTCTTGAGTAGCATGACATCTAGTCTTTCTAAAAGGTGTTCCCTTGGGGATTTAATGACCATGATGAACATCTCTAGTTGAGATTCGAGAAATCGAATCCAACAATTTCCAATTGTTATAGAGAAATCATTCCATTTGCTAAGCATTTCTTGACCACCTACTATGCACTGAACACAGTGAGACAAAATGAATAAAAAATCCAGAATCTGCCTCTCAGAAGAAGATAATCTTTCTGGGAAGACAACAAACGTTTAAAAACTAGAAAGTAAGACAAGGTAGAATATGGAGTAGAAATAATAAGTGTTACAGGAGAGATTGCAGTGAAAGGAAAAGGGATGTTAGGGGAGGTCTGGAGCTCGGCAAGAGGGTAGGGAAACCAACCTGAGCAAAATGCCAGCGGGCAAAAGAGCATGGCGGGTATAGAACATAGTGAAGAGCCTTGGGAAATAAAGTTATTACCATGAGGAGGGGTTAGATGATAAGAAAGTTTCAATCCCAGAAAAAGGAACTTTTCAATTGATCTCATAGACAAGGGAGTTATGGCAGTGAAAATGAATCACGCAAGCAAATGGCAGCAGCACACAGAATAAACTCAAAGATTAACCATATGCAAACCTGAAAATTTAGGGTAGGGCCTCTGCGGTAATAGATTCATTAAGGGATTGGAGTCCATGGGACTAGACAGGAAAAACAAAACTGAGAACATGAGGGAAGGACTGATTTATGATAGGGTTCAAAGGAAAATAAAGTGCTGCAGATCAGGCCCTAGGACAGTGTCTGACAGATAATGGTTTTTCAGTGGACAGTGTTTGAATGGATGGCCAATATGTAAAGCTCAGATTCTGAGCCTGGGTGACTGAGACATTGACAGACAGACGGTAAATGACAGACAGTAGTGTCACCCACAAAGTGGCTTAGCTGTCTCAGAGATGACCCAAAATTGAAACTATGGTCTCTCAAGGTCAGTTCATTTAATTCAGTAAATCCAGTTTTTAAAAAATCATACACATTAGTTTAAATATTTCCCTCTTGCCTAGTTGTCTTTGATGTTGTAGCAACCTAGGTTCATGAACTTGGAAAGATGGAGCCATATTAGGGGTTGTGAGACGTACTAACCTTTCCTCCATATTCTTCTTTTACAGAAAAGATACTTGATTGAGCTATGTTTTCAGTGAGTAAATATTTTCCATGGGCTCATTTGCAAATGCCAAAAATAAAGAGAGCTTTTCACTGAACAGCATGTGGTTTTGCCTGAACATAATAAGCTGTTTCCATTAGGGGAGTTCTTCTCACCTTCATAGCCTTCAGGAGAGCTGTCACTCCTTCTCTTTTCCTGCTCCTGGTTTTAAATCATTTCTTTACTGTTATGGCTTTGGCTCAAAGCTCCTATAATAGCTTCTTTCTTAAGCACAGGGACATGGAAATCAAAGCAACGGTCACAGCAGAACAGCATGGCTGGTGTGAAGGACGGGAAAGCCCAGGCGGTGATGAGAAACAGGCTGACACACAGTGTTACGTTAGCGTGGATGTCTCAGGCCACAGCCTCGTTCTTGAAACTCTACGCTTTGTTTTATTTTCAAGTCTATAAACTTGCAATATTTCTTTGGAAGGGAGTATTTTCATAGGGAAGCCTAAACAAGTAATATTTAATCCAAGACTAGAAGAGATCACTAATAATTTAATACTTTTGCAGAGTTTCAGGTTGGTGGTGTCATTTAGATGTTTATTTCTGGATCCATTGTTATTATGTAGTTACCATATCTTTACTTCTAATTAAAAACCTCACCAGGGGAGGATTTGAAAGCTATGAAGGTGCTGCCACCTTGCGGATTCTTCCTTTCCATTTGGAGATTTATCGTACCAAGCAAGAGTTGCCTGGCAGTGCTTTTATTCCATAAAGAAACTGAAGTAAACTACAGTTCTCCCATTTGGGATATTGCAGAACATGGAGACACACATCTTGATGGCTAATGGCACTTTACACTCTTAAGCCGTACATTTCAGAATCAGGTGACACAAGCACTGATCTGAGGTGGTCTCTCACATTTTTCTCGCTGGTGACTGCTTGGACTCACATGAACTTCATCATGCAGTTCCCTCTTCTTTCCTCACCTTTACCTCCCATAAGCAATATAAAATCATTGGAGAAAGAAGACAGGACTCTATTTCATTGAAGTTGAAATTGACATGAAACTAATAAATAACTAAAAGTACAGAAAGAGAATGACAAAACTTAACCTTTCCAACTCTTCCAAATGCTACCGATTCTTTCAGCATGAAAGCTGTAACTAGGACAACAGTGGTTTAAAAATCCCCTGCTCAGAAAACAGAGGAGTTAAGGATGCATGGGATCTCACTCTTAGATTTATGAAAAGGGGCAGGATGGTTGCCAAATTCATTATCATCTACAAATGAAAAGACGATGAGATGTATTACTAAAGATACTCTTTATTAACTAGTCCCCATTTGGTGAGCTTTAGTTCTATGTACATTAGACTGATGTATTTTTAAAAAATAAACGTATACAGTAGACTGTTCATTTGGAGGATTTTTTTTGTATTTCTTGGCTTTCAGAAGCCCTTCTCATTAACCCTTTAGTATGTTCCCCATGAATTCACTAAGCATAGTGTTTACCGAGATGCCTGCTTCTGGCATGCTGAGAAAAGGAAGACTTGAACTTCTATTGAACCCGAGGCCTCAGCACAACTACGGGGCAGAAATGGTTCCCTTTCCCCCATTAAAAAGCTTTCATTTGCAAGCCACAGATGAAATTTCATCTGCTTTGCATCAGCGTAGTATATAACTCGAGAGAACTTGGCACCACGACCCTAAACCCCATTATTGGTGTTTCCCCTTTTGAGGGAAAATAATACACTTATGGCTCGGTTTTTGTTTATTTTGTTTTTGTTTAAAGAATAAAACACAGTGGCACCCTCACATTTTTCACCCCTCATTCAAAAGCTTTATTCTGGGCTGCTCTGAACTGAGCATCTCCCAGAATGACAGCCATATGTGGTTTTTTGGTCTCCATGTGTATTGCCAAGCAACCTGGAACTCTGCTGGCACTTACAAACACCCTCTTGGATTGCTGAGTCCACTTCCATCGGAAACATTGTTTCATATAGAAGAAAATAAAATGGCATAGTTTTAGTTTTCCCTTAGAAAATGTAATCATAGGACAAATATGCGTTCTCTTTCTGCATATTCTTACACTACAAAGGTACTACCCAGTGGGTACTTATAAGACCCATAAAATGTAGTTTAATTTGAGAAGCCCCAGATTATCTTGACTGGACATTGGCAGCCACGTGGAGGAGTCTATGGAGCTCCACGCAGGGCACATCTAATTCAATAAGAAGTTTTCTGAGGACGGGAGCTGGACCCTCCCATTTAGAGAGTGGGTATTTCTTGATCAAGGACATAGAAGAATGAGAGGGAAAAAAAGGAGAAGAGAAACAGAGGTACTTGCTGGAGAGTGGTTAAGCACTACTAGTAATTACCAGTGGCATTGCTCAGAGAGTTCTAGGCACTGGGAAGGAGCCAGGCAGTGGATGACCATCTTTATCTCTTCCACAGAGTGGTATGTCCAGGAATTAACCACTTCCATTTCTATATGTGGGCAATGCAAAAATAGTGATGAAATGAATGCAAAATCCACTGGAATAAGCCCCCATTTCATTCTGGCAGGGATTTCGTTACCTCCTCTTTGGGCTAGGTTTCTTCTTCCTGAACCAAGCCCTTGTAACTTAGCTACTCTTAGCTATTAGCAGTTGTAACTTAGCTACTCTTAGCTATTAGCAGTTGTAACTTAGCTTAGCTATCGTTATCAGTATAAATGTCCGATTCAACATTCATTTTGCCAGTATGGAGAAATAGTTTGGCCATAAAGTAATTGGCTGAATTGAATAGATTTTACCATACGAGAGAGAGGTCAAGTCTTTGCAAAAAGCATAGCATCGACATTTTTCTTTCACATGAAATTTTAAAAGCAAAATGTTCAACTTGCTCTGCAAAGCTAAAAATAAAAGAAGGGAAAAATGCAGTTGTTGAGCTTCTTGACAGGTTAAGTCACAAGACATAACAGATACTGTGATTCACATTCCAAATCATGATATCGTGTCCCCAAAGTAGAAACACTTTAAAAAATATCTTAAGATTTAACTCAATGACAAAATTAATTAATTACATGTTACTTGTCCTATGTCTCTTCTTCATCTGAAAACAGAAATAAAATATGACTTACAAGGTAAGTATGATACAGATAGTTAGAATAATTGAGAATTTCAAGATAAGCAGCTAACTTCATCATATGAATTTCTATCACCAACCTTAAATAATAATAGCATAATGGTAACTGTAAACCAGGTACTGGGTTAGAAGCTTTGGAGACTTCATCCCATTTAGTCGTCCCGGGCCTATGAGGAAGTTGCTCTTATTTTTCCATTTTGCTCTGACACTTAACGAGATGGGACAACTTGCCCAGAGTGATACAGTAGGAAATGGCAGATCAGAATTCAAACACCTGGCGTCCGACACCAGAAAGCACCCTGTGGGCAACCACAGAGCGAAGAGCATCCCGTTAGCATCGGTTGTTTATTCTAGTTCCATTTCAAGATTCTTATTTCTGGTGATGATTAACCTTGGTTCATATTGTCCTTTGAGTGGTGACTTCTGGTGTCTACAGCACCTAAATTCGCTTCAGGGAAGCTCTAAAAGAATCTGCTCAGTTTTGTTTTCGTGTTTTTCTAAGTTATAGTGGATGAGGAAACAGTCATTTAAACTCACAATCTCTAAAAAGTCAAAAGACTTTGATTTTAGATAAACCAAGTTGGCAGTCTAATTTTTAGGTATAAAAAAGAAAGACGGAGAGGCAGACCTGGCAGTTGAACGATGCATTCATTCTGTTACTCCATTAAAAATCTTACCAAAAAAAAAAAAAAAAAAAAAAAAGCTTAAGGAAGAAATTATTAAACTTTTTAGTAATTTTATAATATTGGCAACAGCGAATAGCTAGCTTTATAACTAATCATTGAGCTGGGAAAAGAGATCCCTAGAACATTGTTTTATTGGCAGTGGCAGTAGGTCCCTTATTATTTTGTCATATGAAGAACAATGGGCGCTACATAGACCTGCTGTCCTCAACTTACCCTATGGTTCCTCATCGCCTCCATCTTCCTACAAATCTCTAAAACGTGTTCTTATGAATCAGCGGCGTCGCAGTGCGCCTTGTACAGAGTCATCATTCATTGGAGATGTTAACTACCACAGCGGGTAAAGAGATAGGGTTGAAAGAGTTCCCCCCAATTTTTCACGGTTCACATACCAGACAGGCATGTGCAAGGTCAATTTACAGCAGAGGGCAGAGGTGGCTATGAGAGCGTTTCCCTTAATTTTATTTAAAAAAAAAATAAGAACAGTGGATTTAGGAAGTCATTTTAATGATCTTATTAAGAGATTTTCTTGGTAAAGACAGGCATGCAATACCTTTTTATTTTTCTGTAACTAAAATAAATAATAAATAAAGCCTCTTAGGAATTTTGTGATGGTATAATAAAAGCCTAATTTATGAGGCTTTTGTTCACCTCAAAATGATCCATTTAGGTCTTCTTACTCGTCCCCGTAGGCAGTAAAGGGGAAGCTTGCATAGACTCCTCATGCACAAGCAGATTTGCATCAGGAAAAAAAAATAAAAGGATCTTGATGCCCTTCAAAAGTAAGATGATGTTTAAATGAGGAATGCTCACATCATTTTCTTGTTAAAAATATGCATTTCTTTGTTTCTGTCGTACAGTGACTCCATTCCCACATTTCCTCCAAAAGCTGGAGAAACATCAACTCTCCCACACTTTCTCAAGCTTCCTTGGCTTCAAGTGGTTTACCATACTCCTCACGTTCCCCTAAAGCCCTGGGGGAATCTGATGACACTTTCGTCACCTGAATTTTAAATATCAAACTTGTAAAGATCATGATATTATTGATAGACTATGTATACAAAAAGTTTCTGAATCATTTCCCTACCTTTAAAGTCAGATGAATGCAGTCTAATTTTAAGTTATATTTGGTCAAGGGTGATTTTTGTTGCTTGGGACTTTCATTTATGATCTAGGATGTGGCCACAGTTTGAGTAAGTTTCCTTGCCTGTGAAGAGCCCCGCTGATGAAAGGGATAAATCACCTCTTATCCATGACACTGCATACAACACAACATAAGCCACCTCCCTGCTTATTCTGGGCACTTCATTATTCCCACTGCTGTCAGACTCCTTGGTAATCCTATTTTAGAAACTTGAACAAACTTGAAGAGTCACAGAGCACTGAGACACTGCTGCCCTGGAAGTAGGTGGATAAGCTACCTCTTCTCTCAGACAAGTATAAGTAACTTGGCCTATTCATACACTTAACTTGGCCATTTTTAGACAAGCAAACCCACCTTCTCTTCTCTAGATTTTAAGTGTGCGTTTTCTCATATATTTGCACCAGCTCGTTCATCAACATATTCCCTTTCTGACGAAATGTCATCACTTATGCTTCAGCTTCCTTACCCAGGGCCTCTGTTCTCCATCAGAAATGATTCCTGGGATGTTCAAAGTGGGCATCTGAGTCATACATAATAATAAAGAACTCTACCAACTGCAGATTATCTTTGAAACCCTCTTTCTAAGAGAACTGTTTTTTAGGAAATGGCCAACAGTAACTTTCATTACTATGTTTTACTAAAATGAAGTCTTCCAGCCTACACAGTAAAAACAAAAAGAGATAACTCCCTCCCCGCAAAGACACCGATTAAATGGCATCCGGGAGAGGCAATGGACTAAGGTGGAAAGGGCCCTTGAGTAGGACACAGACAGCCTACTGGACTCAATGTCGTTGAGCGAGCGTTGAACTACTCTGGACCTCTGTGGAAGCAACTTAAGTGTCCATTGATAGATGAATGGACAAAGAAGATTTTATATATGTATAAATACATATGAATATTATATAATATATGAATATTATTTAGCCATAAAAAAGAATAAAATCTTGCCATTTGCATCAACGTGGATAGATCTGGAGGGTATTGGGCTAAGTGAAATAAGCCAGAGAAAGACAAATACTGTATGATATCACTTATATGTGGAATCTAAGAAACAAAACAAACACACAAACAAATAAAACAGAAACAGACTCATAGATACAGAGAACAAACTGGTGGTTGCCAGAAGGGAGAGGGCTGCGGGGAGACAGATGAAATAGGTGAAGGGGATTAAGAGGTACAAACTTCCAGCTATAAAATAAGTCACAGGGATGTAATGTACACATAGGGAATATAGTCAATAAATTTGTAACAACTTCTTATGGTGACAGATGGTAACTGGTCTTATTGTGATGATCAAATCATTATGTTGTACACCTGAAACTAATATAATATTGTATGTTGATTATAACAATAAAAAATGAGGATTTATGCTAGGTGATCACTAAAACTCTATCTAGCCTTACATGTTAAAATCATAACTTTATAAATACAATTGATGGCACAAGCTTTTAGGTTTGACTGTGTCTCTTGTGCACGCGTACCTGGCCTTATTTCACATATTTATTTGATAACAGCTCTTCTGTTCTGATAACAAAATCACACAGGTAAATCCAATTAGGGGCAGCCCTGCTCTCCAGGTCCCAGCAGAGCCACCAGCAGCTGATCACTAGAGGCCCCTCCACATTCAGGTAGTTCTCCTTCAAAAACTAATTAGAGCACTTCCATCAGGATTTTTTATTTTTATTTGTTTTTGCGGAACGCGGGCCTCTCACTGTTGTGGCCTCTCCCGTTGCAGAGCACAGGCTGCGGACGCGCAGGCTCAGCGGCCATGGCTCACGGGCCCAGCCACTCCGCGGCACGTGGCATCTTCCCGGACCGGGGCACGAACCCGTGTCCCCTGCATCTGCAGGTGGATTCTCAACCACTGCGCCACCAGGGAAGTCCAATGGGCTTATATTTTTAATAACACTGTATATATTTTCCTTTCTTTCTACCATCAATGTTCAATGGTAAAGAAAATGTCAAGAAGGAACTAGCAACCGTAGTCCCTGACCTTTTTTGTCAAACCAACACTGAGGAAGCAGTTCCTCCCCACATCCCCACTTCCGGGTTAGTGGGACCAGGGCAGAACCTGGAGAAGGGGGGATGTAGAGAAGAAGGCAGCGCCAGATTCACCATTTGGACCCAGCCATACTCATGGTGCACTTCTCTGGAAATTCTTTTAAAGTAGGGTATCTTTCGTTAAACGAATACTCCTCTGTCCCCAAATCCTTAGTTCAAAAGTCCTAAGGCAAATAGGCAAATAACCCAATCATTCCAATCATTAGATGCCCCCTCCATGCTCTCTTCCCAAAGATAGGGAATAAAATTTCTGATGTCAAAGAATACTTCCCTATCATGAAGTCCTTTCTAGGTTATTTGCCTTTGCAGAAATGCTTCCCTCCCTTTCTTTTGGCATTTAAATAAGGTAAAATCCCATGAGGTACAGCCGTAAAAAGAAACCAAATTGAGTTATTTGTAGTGAGGTGGATGGACCTAGAGTCTGTCATACAGAGTGAAGTAAGTCAGAAAGAGAAAAACAAATAACAAATACCGTATGCTAACACATATATATGGAATCTAAAAAAAAAATGGTTCTGACAAACCTAGGGGCAGGACAGGAATAAAGACGCAGATGTAGAGAATGGACTTGAGGACATGGGGAGAGGAAAGGGTAAGCTGGGACGAAGTGAGAGAGTGGCATGGACATATACACACTACCAAATGTAAAACAGATAGCTAGTGGGAAGCAGCCTCATAGCACAGGGAGATCAGCTCAGTGCTTTGTGACCACTTAGAGGGGTGGGATAGGGAGGGTGGGAGGCAGAAGCAAGAAGGAGGAGATATGGGGATATATGTATATGTATAGCTGATTCACTTTGTTACAGAGCAGAAACTAACACAACATTGTAAAGCAATTATACTACAATAAAGATGTTAAAAAATAAATAAAATAAAATTTTTTTTAAAATAAAATGTAAACGGCTTCCCTGGTGGCGCGGTGGTTGGGAGTCCGCCTGCCAATGCAGGGGATGCGGGTTCGTACCCTGGTCCGGGAGGATCCCACATGCTGCAGAGCGGCTGGGCCGGTGGGCCATGGCCACTGGGCCTGCGCATCTGGAGACTGTGCTCCGCAGCGGGAGAGGCCACAGTGGTGAGAGGCCCGCGTACCACACACAAAAGAAATAATAAAATAAAATGTAAAAAAAAAATCCCATGAGGTAAAAATTAAAGAGTTTTTCTTACATATTTCTTTATATTAAGTGATGCCGCACTCTGAATAGACTATCTGGATTTATGCGTATTGGGATTGATCTTATTCCAGCATAAGGGAATGAACTATATTATCAAGAGTATTCTAATACTGGACTTCCCTGGTTGGCACAGTGGTTAGGAATCCATGTGCCAATGCAGGGGACATGGGTTCGAGCCCTGGTCCAGGAAGATCCCACATGCTGTGGAGCAACTAAGCCCGTGCACCACAACTACTGAGCCTGCACTCTAGAGCCTGTGAGCCACAACTACTGAGCTCATGCGCCACAACTATTGAAGCCCACTCACCTAGAGTCCGTGCTCCGCAACAAGAGAAGCCACCATGATGACAAGCCCGCACACCACAATGAAAAGTAGCTCCCACTCGCAACAACTGGAGAAAGTCTGTGCGCAGCAACGAAGACCCAACGCAGCCAAAAATAAATAAATAAATTTATTTTTTTAAAAAAGTATTCTAATACTACTCATGTCTTTTTCCTCATTTCGGTTTGATGGCTTAATACTTTTTGTTGAACTTTGCTTAATTGATTAGCATTTTTAAGGGTCTCATGATGACTATTTAACAGAAAGGTGGCCTCGTTGCTCCCCCAGCCACCAAGGCTCCTGGACCAGGGATGGACATGTCACATAGGCCTATCAATCTGCTAATTGGCCAGATTCTCTCCACCAAGAAATTGACCACAGACACGGGTACACTAAAAAAAATTGGGGGTTGAGGGTTGAGCTGAAAGGTCAGATAGAAGCAGAGCCAGACTTAGTGACACAGCAAGTGAAAGCCACAAGCAAGCTGAATGTTATGGGAAAACCCACACTCAGTAGTAAATGAAGAAGTTCAGAGAGAAAAACAGATAAGAGGCTATGTGGCTTCAGAGCAATAGAGATAGCAGTTCCACGGTTTCCTGAGGACTGATTCTCAGCACCCATCTTGGAGGTTGTATTTTCTTCCTTTGATTCCTTCACCTATTCCTGTAGCCCTTAAATCCCTCACTTTTTGCCCAAGCCAGTTCAGGTAGGCTTGTGGGTTTTTTTTTTTTTTTCTTTTTAACCAAACTCTAACTAGCAAGTCTACATTATCACCCACATAGAACAGTCTTATTTGTTTGTTTAATCATTCTTTCAGTAAAATAGTGAAACATAAGGAGTCTCAGTTGGGAAGAAACAAAGTTAAATGCTTCCAGATTTTGAAAGGCCTTTTTTTGTCATGTTTCTACAACAAATCTATGTCTGTGTGAAATCAGATGAATTAGCAATATGGTTAGTTTGAGTTCTGCTACCATCGTGCTGGGCATTTGTTTAGCAGGAAATACATGCTATTTCAGACCTAAGATAACTATTCATCATTTGGCAAAGTTGAATCTCCATAGTCAGATAGAGTGCTCAGAGTCAGTAAATAGAATCCCAGCACTTGATGTTTCCAAACGAGAATGTATGGTATGCTTTTAACATCAGGTTTCTTAAATGTAAAAAGCAAAGACACACACACACACACACACACACACACACACACACACACACACACACACACAATTTAAAAGTAAGCAGCACCACACAGCGGTGGGACAAGGAATAGCCACCATTTGAGTATTTGTTCCCTTGGAAAACAGAGGACTGGTTCTTTGTTATTTTTTCAAAGTTTAAACATGATTGACACTGTGTTATTTTCTGTGAGAAAGAAACCATTTTAATGATGTCTTTCACTTCTCGGCATCTTGACAAGAACAATTGTTGGCTAAATGTCAAACTTACTTACAGATGAAAATACTAACAATAAAAAAGTAGTTGTCATATTTTACCATTTGTGGTTGAGTTTATTATAACCAAATGCATTTGAAAACACAATGACTCAAAAAAAACCAGTATATTCTGCACAGCAAGGAAACCACCAACATAATGAAAATGCAACCTATTGAGTAGGAGAAAATATTTGCAAATCATGTATCTGATAAGGGGCTAACATCCAAAATATATAAGGATCTCATACAAGTCAATAACAAAAAAATCTGATTAAAAATGGGCAGAGGACCTGAACAGACATTTTTCCAAAGAAGACATACAGACGGCCAACAGGTACACGAGAAGATGCTCCACATCATTAATCATCACGGAAACTCAAATCAAAACCACAGTGAAATATCACCTCACACCTGTCAGAACGGCTATCATCAGAAAGACAAGGAATAACGAGTGTTGGTGAGGATGTGGAGAAAAGCGAACCCTCGTGCACAGTTGGTGGGAATGTAAATTGGTACAGCCACTATGAAAAGCAGTATAGAGCTTTCTCAAAAAAATTAAGAATAGAACGACCATACGATTCAGCAATTCTACTTCTGAGTATTTATCTGAAGAAAATGAAAACACTAATTTAAAAAGATACATGCACCTCTATGTTCACTGCAGCATTATTTACAATACCCAAGACATGAAAGCAACCAAAGCGCTCATCAGTGCAGTGAATGCATGGCAAAGATGATGTGATATAGATATACAATGGGGTATTATTCATCCTTTAAAAACGATGAAATCTTGCCATTTGTAGCAACATGAGTGGAGCTTGAGGGCATTATGCTAAATAAGTCAGAGAGAAGATGACAATACTGTATTTTCTCTCTTATACATGGACTCTAAAAACATTTTTTCAAAAAGCTGATAGATACGGAGAACAGATTGCTGGTTGCCAGAGGTATGGTATGTTGAGGTATGGAAGAAATAGGTAAACTGTTTGGGTTTTTTTAGTTTAAGTAAACTGAAAAAAACAAATTTTAAGGAAAAATACCATTGCCTTATTGCCTGAGGACATTCCTTTTATTCTTGGGTACAGAGAACATTTTATTGCTAAACTTAATCTGCTGAAAATCAAATTTTATAACAGTAAATTTAGCACAAATGTAACCATAGGCATCAGAGTGATCCCATTAAATAAATGAAAGTAAAATACACCTCTGATATTATAAATTGAGTAACAGTTTGGCTCATAATTTATTCCATGTGTGAAGTATAAAACAGTGATCTGAAAACCATTTCCACCTATTTCAATGTAAAGATATTACTCCTTCAGTTCTTTGAAGTGTGAAGACCTTAATTTCTAGAATGTATTCTGTTTGTGTAACAATGGGATGTTCATCTTTCCTCAACAATGCTTGATCTCTTAATACCTTTACTGACACCCTCAGTGGACAGCCTTCCTACGCATTTCTCCATAAATGAAGAGTTTTCAAGAGAACTCCAGCAGAATCACTGGTGTCTAAAGAGCCATTTTCTCATTATTTAACTTTTTAAGCCTTCTTGCTGTTGGAAAATACATGATTAGCCTAAGTGCTGCAAAATAATCTGTAGTTTAGAAGAATGCATGGTCAGGATCAGCACAGCTCAGATAGCATATCTGAATGGTTAACAGCGCATAAAAAATAAAGACAGCCCTTAGCACAGTTGAGTGACGTACTGAGTGATGCCAGTCCTGGTATTTTCAATACTTTTATGAGTCTGAATATCCCCAGAACACAGAGGATGAAAGGTCCTGTATTAACCATATTTTTATATTTTCTCTATTTCTTAATGCTCTGGGGCCTCACTTGCCACGGAGAGAGTGGCCCTCCCGGGCTGGCCAATTCCTAGAGATTGTAAAGAACCTGCCTGCAAGTGTGACTTTCATATACAAACCAACATCCAGAGCCCTTGCTCCCCAACTACCTCCTTTCCCAGACTCTCACATATCAAGCTACTACCCTCCCTGCCCTAATCACCTCAGGACCAAGCATCAGACAACTCAGGACATCCCATACACCCCAGAGACCACTGAAATTATTCAAAGCAGCCAATCCTAAGCCTGCTTACCCTGACTTGCCCATTCCCTTCCATAGACACCACAAAAAAGGTTTTTGCCCACACTACTACTTGCTTTCCCTCTGCCTCCTGAGTGACCCTGGTGCTTCCTCATGTGGCCCTGCATGGCATGCCTGGCCTCCTGCTTCTAAGGATCTGTAAGTAGAAAACTTGTTCCTTCATGCTAGGCATCTCCATATCTGCATGTCTCACCAAAAAACAAATTAGAACAATTCCTAGGAACATTTTAAAATAGGTTTCTAATAATGTAAGACTCTTTTGTCTCCATCATTTTCATTTCCTGATACACTTTATTCCCAGAATTACGTGAAAGTATATTTTGTCCAGAACCACGTTTGGATTTGAGGCTCAAGAGATGTATAAAGGGAAGATGATTACTCTCCTTGTTACTTTGTGTGTGGACCTTATTTATGCCACTGAGAAAAACTTAGCCCAAATAGTAATTGTAAATCCATGCTTTCTGGGACATTGTGACCCAAATTTAATCTTTTACTTTGAAGTTTGATTGTGGCTCTGGTCTGTATTAATTCCAAGCATTTTTTTTCCATTGTAGTGGATTTAACTGATTTTAAAGTGCTAAAAACAAATACAGAACTGATTAAATAACCAAAGCATTAATTTGGCAGTAATCAATAGTCACTACATTTACGTATTTGTCCCACGTGGCTTGGGCACTTGGCATATTATGACGTATTATATTTTCACTAAATAATTAACTTCCAGTCTGCCTGATAAATTGTTTTACTCTTCTCATAGCTTGTGCCCAATTGACTCTGCTGTTCAATTTCCTCTACTGGATTCAGAGTGCTCCGAGGCCCAGCCCATTTCATTTGTGCAACTAAACACTGTTCTCCTACGGTTACATTTAATTAAAACAGCAGTCATTAAGAGAAATATTTCACTTCTCAGGTCTAAACCATCCTTTGTTAGTATAATTACTTTGCAAAAATCACACTGTGGCAAGACAGGAAAAAACCAAAATAGATGCAATTGTGGAGTCACTCTCTGAAAGCTGAAGAACAAAATTGTCAGCAGTCATTTTTTTGCCTTGTTTCAACTTAATAAATTCATAAATCAAATATATCAATAAAATATCCACAGTAGATGCCCAGGTCTGCTGCATTTTTATTTTGCTGAGTGAATATAAACAGCTTCTGAATCTTGTATCGAGTATGGTAGGTGTGTATGAATGTGTAGTTATGTGTATACATGTGTTGGTGAATGAATGTGTGTGTGTGTGTGTGCATGGGGGCATTATCATTAATTAAATACCTACTATACACAAGGCACTTGGCTTAACTACTACTGTACATTTCTTCTCATATTTTGTTCGTATAATTCTAGGGACTATTGTGATTCTTACAATTATAGCCCTATGTAATTAATCAATTTTAAATGTTCTTAAATAACATAAAGATTAATAAGAATGGATATTTATGTTTTATACATAGGTAGAGAACTTAACTGCTGAAATGCAATATGTTCTAGAAATTCTACTTACAAGGAGTTAACATTTCTGTGCCAGGCCCTGAGTTAAGAATTTTACATATGTTTCCTCATTTATGTCTTACTACAGTCAGTGAGATGAGATTTCCTTTTCTCTTTTTATTGTTGAGGAAAATGAGGCTTCCTGGACGTTAAATGACTTTTCAAGGTTATGTAGCTCTTTCTACTTTCAGGTAGTTTCTGTCAAGGGAAATCCAGATGGTGAGGTAGGTACTATTTTAAGATACCTTCTTGGTTTGCTTGTGGCTCTCCCCTTAGTGCATCAGTGGCACTCTCAGCCTCGGGTTGTGTGGGCAGACACAGCTTCCCAGGTCTCACAGAGAAGCCCCATGTCAGGCTCAACATGGTGCTTGAGCAGGAAAAAGCAATGGTCCAGGCCGAGGCTTTTCAAATTCTGTGGTGAAGGAGCAGTTACTTTTGTAATAAAAATAAAACATTATATGTAAAATAACAAAGTAAAATGATAAAAATGAATCGCTAGACATACGAAATGAAAAAATCCAAAGACGTGAAAAATAAAGCCCCAAGTTTTAATTATTAAATTCAGATGGCTACAAGAAGTTTCTAAACTCTTACTCCCAATTTCTGTACCTATCTCATTGAGAACTAGTTACAAATAATTTTAATAATTTATGTATATTATCATGTCCATATACCACACTTTTTAGAGCATTGGTCAAAGCCATAAGCCTGAGGTTAGCCATCCAGAGTCCTACTCAGCTTCATTTGGGGTGGGGAAACTAGTCAGGGCTTCCTGGTCCCTGAAAGGCAGAAAAATGTTTGAGGAGAATGAAAGACTAAAAAACCCTTCTGCTTGAATCAAGGAGACGCAGTGAGCACGGAACAGACAAGTGAAGGACGTGGCAGGATGGCAAGTATCAGCAGCAGATGCAGAAGAGGTAGAGGTCAATACTCAAAGACCTGGTGAGATGGTTACACCTCCGTGAGGGCCTCTGAGGGCGGAGATCATCGACCAGACATGCATCCTTCAAATGCACCTCCATTTTCTTAAATAAGCCTCCATAAACCCAGATTCTTCCAAAGAGAAAGGAAGAAGCAGGGGGTGAAGAATCCTGAATGGCTGACTAGGGAGCTCCCCAAAAGACTGAGTTTAAAACCGGAAGTGACTGAGTTTCCTTGATTTGGCAAAATTCAATTTTCTGCTGTTGAAGGGAAAGGAGGGGGGGACTTGTGAACTAAAATGAATGTAATTCCAGATATTTTTAAAGTATATTTTTGAAACTGGAGTGTGTATTTTGTAAAAGATCATACCTTCTATGTGGATTTATTTGCATTTTAACAGAAGACAGCACCCGAATCTAAAAAAGTGGATTTTTAACGGAAAGAATTTCTGGTAACAATTGCAAGTCACTAGGAGAACTTAAATCTCCTAAATCACAATGCCACAGAGAATCACCTTCCCATATATTCAGCTCTTTTGAGAAGTTCTGTTGTCCTCCACAGAAATCACTGGCAGATCTGTAATAATATATTTCTCCATATGGCTTTACATATTAGATATCACTTAATATTCTATTTGTTTATTTGAGAATTTAGAGTAATATACAGTTATATATCTGAGTGGTAAATAACCCATCTAGATAATGAGCTGAAATTGCTCTTTCAGTCAGATGTTTTGCTAGCATGCAGACAGACTGTAGCATCCATGTGTCACTCAGACCTCATGGTCTCATCAGTGTTTGAAGTTATGCCCTCCAGGCATGGATACCCCACTACCATTAACGGCAAGGTCTGTCCAAACTTTTTAGCCACAAATTTCTTTTTTCAAATAAAACCAAACACAGACTCTCAATGTATAAAATCCCAATTTATAAACAGATAAAAGAGGTAAGGAATTGGAAGCACATCTTACTAGTAACTTCCTAATCATGTCTCTCCCTGAGGCCATGCAAAACCCTGGGTCTCTGAAGAACAAATTTGGAAACCACTTCAGGGCTCCACTTACACAGATGGATATCTCCTTTCTGGAGAAAACTAAACTCTGATCTTTACCCAAGTGTGTACTTCCCTCATATTTAAAGCAGTCAACAGCCAAAAGACACTTCAGTGGGACAAGTGTTGGCTGGTGGTTAGAATGAGAACAGTTGATGAAGAGAGTGTCTTGTGTCTGAGGACATGGACTGTATGATATTTTAGATGGGGACTTAACAGAAAGTCTCTTTTATGTGGCCCTATCATTGGACTGGAAAGAAAAGATGTGGTTGGTTTTATTCACTGCAGCTTGCCAAAAAGGCAATGACTTACAGCAAAAATCTGCAAAGTCCTGGGTTCCTACCTTACTTATTGACACTGACTCAGCTAACTGATATCAACTACATGTTTTTAGTCCCATATTTCCAATGAATATATCCAGATTTACTGTTTTGACTTCTTGTGATGACATCTGAAACAAATTTTGAACACTTTATGCTGTCTTCCACTTCCTATACTTTAATCTCCATACTGAGGGCACAGCTTCTTCCGTGCATCAACCTTCTAACTTTCTGTTTGGTTGTACAGGGTAATAACAACATATGGTAGCTATTGACACAATCAATAGCAAAAATAACCCCCACATGCTCCATTTCAAACATGACTACTTTCTCAATCCATTAATTTAGGAAGGTATTTTCAAACCAACATGTTTATTGTTTACTTAAAATCATATAAATAAGCCATTATTGAATTCATTCTTAACTTCTCTTTAACCTTAAAATATACATTTATTGAATGCCTACCTTATATGATGCCCTGTGTTGGGATTACCAAAGTGAACAAACAGTAAAAAGAATAGATACATGTATACGTATAAATGAATCACTTTGCTGTACACCTGAAACTAACACAACATTGTTAATCAACTATACTCCTATATATATATATTTATATATATATATATATATATATTTATATATATATATATATATATATATATATATATATATATATATATATATACATATAAAGTGAGGAAGCCGTGATTGAACTAATGAGCTACCTACAGTTCAGTAGGACTGTCAGAGATTTAGAAAGGAGTGGAGTACATGTCCCTCTTTCCAACAGAACCTTGAATTTTGGTTATAATTGACCCCAGTTCTACTCCAAGGATAGCTTCTGATTGGCTCAAACCATTCAGCATAATCTCATTCTCTTGACCTTGTCCAAGAATAAAAGGCATGATCGGATTTGGTTCAACCAGAATGAAGCCCTGCCTGAGCTTTGTTCAGGGAAAAGGAAAGAGAAGCTTTCTGATTCCTGGGTACTCAGCGATGGCAGGTCTGATAGATTGATTGTATTACCACCATGAGGGAAACCAGTTGGAGGACAAAGCCTACAACAAGGCTGAGAGAATTTAGAGAAACATAACCAGAGCCACGATCAAACCAACCCTGTGGATTTGTACTGTATGGACAACAGATTATATGGGTTTTCTACACTTGCTACAAAAACACTCCAACAGAAACAATATCAAGAATTATCGACCTCAAGGAAGGTGGGAGTTATCAAAACTACAGTCAGATGCTTCCAAAATAATCTTATGGCTTTAGATGACATCTAAAATTGAGCTGAAGGTTCTTATCAATTCTAAGTGACAAATTTTCTTCTAAAAAAGCAGGAGCAGATATTCTGGCATCTCTTTCTAAAGGGATGATATGTGTGAGGAATTAACTTTAGGGTCAATTATTTTCTTAGACACAGCCCTGGCTTCAGGTAAATGTTTTATTTAAATTCTGTCCTCCTTAACTTTTGAATAGTTGACTATGGTTCTAGAATCTGAAATCTTGTGAACTAATGATGAGGAAACTCATGAAACAAAAACAAACTACAGTGTGTTTACAAGGATCCTTGTTATTCACCATTGCCCTTTATCCCCAATCACTCAACTAGGACATCCCAGCTCTAGCAGTCTATGATTTTAAGCATCTGTTAAGCAGCTGCTTTGTACTTGACACTGTGTGAGGCTCTGTGAATTCCAAACATTTCAGTGAAGTCTGTAGAATACTAAGCATCTCAGCCATGACCAATGTGAAGCTTACTAAAAATAACTGACTCTTCTTTAGTTTAAGTTAGAAGTTTAGTTTAATTTAGGACGTAAGTTTGATTTACTTACAGCCCACTGGTATGAAAAATTTAATAAAGGATACTGCTTTTCGACTTTAAAATATTCACCAATGTAACCATGACTTCACTTTTTTTCTTAGAAAGGAAGGTCTAGAAAGAAAGGAAGTATATAAACACTAGGTGGCACTATAGCTTGAAATAACATTCAGATAAAAGGCAGCTAAGATATTCATGAGAGATGGCAAAATAAAAAAAAGAAAACCAAAAGAGTATGATAAATCCATATTTAAGAAAAGATTAAACACCGAAGTCTTTTAGTGCTTACTAAATAAAGTGAGTAAACCTTATGCAGTCAATGAATTAACTTTAAATGAACTTACATAACATAATAGATCAGAAAGATAAGTTCTTCCCTCCAGTTGAGATAAGACCAGTACTCACTGGAAGGCAGCATCTCATTAAGCCAGAGATAGTTATTCAAAACTTTTTTATTATTCCAGATAAAGCCTAAATTTAGGTTTCATCTTGTCCACCAAATTTTACAAACGAATAATTCTTTTCTTCTCAGAAAACAAAACAAAAATATCCCTTAATGAAAAAATAAGTTACATGAGAAGTTAAGTATATGGTTTATTGCTTTTCTCTATTTAGATCATAGGCACATAGCTAATTTACATCCAATAAGCTCAGTAAATTATACCTCTTATAAATTTAGAATCTTTGCCTGAAGTGAGTTTTATATATATAAATGCAGCATTTTATTGACCATGCATAGTCTTTGTTAACCAGTTGCAAATGAAGAATGCTGGCAGGGTACCTGGAAGGTACTGGTCCCCTGAGTGAGTGATTCATTTGTCTCCACCTTGGCGGGAACTCGGAACCATCCAGAGAGCTCTTGGTTAGTTTCCAAATTTATGTCCTCTGTCCTTCAGAGCTATCTACTCATATGATATCAAGCAGGAGGCCTTAGACAACTCCCTCCCAAAGCCACAGAGTCAAGCCTAACACTGAAATAAAATTGATTTTTAAAAACTTCCTGTGAATATTTGATTTCATGTGATCAAAGACTTCATAGAATAAATATAAGCTTGTTTTTGTCCATCTGAGAGAAAAAAAAGTGCTATTTTACTGGGTCAGTTTGTCCTCCCTAAACATCCTCTGCCAGGCCCCACCCTCTCTTACAGTATACAGTGACTAGACACTCCTGTTGAGTGACTAGGAAAAGATATTTTCAAAATAATTAGGTGCTGTTCTGTTAGGAATTTCTCTAGGATTGTCTTTACTCACAAAATACTACTTTTGTGGCTGAGGAAGCTTATGATATATTCACTACCAAAGGCAAAAATATTATTTTCATAACATAAAGAGGCCAAGAGAACTGAGAATGAGGTTTTAAAAAAATTTCAATCAATAACATGTTGCTTTGTTTTGCTGTTTTAAGAAATGAAAATATAGTATCTTTGAGACAGAAACTTGAATTATAAGAAACTAGAAAAGCATACAAGGGTTCTAGAGTAGCCATAAATCACAAATATATACTGAATTCTCTATTTCTAAGGAACAGGATTAAGGATCATGTAACAAAAATACATAAGAGATGGTCCCAGTTCTTTAAAGAGCTTATGATTTTGGAAAGAAAATATATAAACATTCCCAAAGTTAATTAAATATAAAAAATGCAAATAACAGTTCAAGGCAGGGATAAAGGTAGTACCTAAGATTTCCTGAATGAATGGTACAAATACAAGAGTATAAAAATTATTTAGGAGAGAATATATTTATTAGTTGGAATATAGACTAAGCTACTGTAAAAGAAAGAAAGAGAGACCTAAAAATTCAGAGGCTCAAATAGGATAGACTTCGGAGAAAAGGCAGTCCAGGGAACATATATATTTTGGTTCCACTGGGTCATCTGGGGACCCAAAGTCCCTTCTACTTTGGGTCCCCCACAGTACTGTATTGGTTAAGGTGCTGCTAACATCTAGAAGACAAAACAAGCGTCTCAGTGGCTCCACACAATCATTCCTCACTCACATAAAGTCTGGAGGGTGACCAGAGGGGTGCAGGGGGAGGTTGTGCACCAGCTCCCTGCAGACATTGGGAGACCTAGGTTGACTGAGGCTCTGCTATCTTCAACAGCATGGTCCTCAACATAGACATCCAGCATTGATTGCTTATGCAAATTTGGAGGTTCAAAAGTTATTTTTTAATTTTTGCTTTGTTTTGTGGTTTCTTTGACAATAAAATTCCCTCCAAACTTTAGTTGACTTCAAACCTGATTATTCTCATCTGTTCCCGTGGTAGGCAGGATTCTCAGATGGTCCTCAAGACTCCCACCCCATGGTGTACATGCCTTGTATAATGTATAAATGCCAACTTGAATTTAAGCAGACCTGTGAATACAATGGTATATCATTTCCATGAATAGATTAGTAATCAACTGACTTTGAGTTAATCAAAAGGGAGCCAGTCTGCGTGGGGCTGACCTAATCAAATGAGCTCTTGAAAAGCAGGGCCTTTCCTAATGTCAGAGAGATTCCACGCAAGTAAGAATATCCATTGCTGTCTTTGAAGATGGAGGGGTCTGTGTGGCAAGGATCTGAGAGCAACCTCTAGGAGCTAAAGCAACTTCCAGCTGACTCTCAGTAAGGAAATGGAGACCTAAGCCCTACAATCTCAAGAAATTTAATTCTGCCACTGCCAGTGATTTTTGGAAGTGGGCTTTGAACCTCAAATAAGACCACAGTACCGGCCAATACCTTAATTTCAGCCATGAGACCTGGGCAGAGGATTCAGCTATGCCATGCCCAGACTTCTCAACTATGGAACTGTGACATAATAAAAGTAGTTTCAAGCTGCTAAGTTTGTGGTAATTTGTTATACAGCAATAGAAAGGTCATATAATTCCCACACAATTGTTAGACATACTTCTCAAACTCAATTTTTCTTCTTCGTGCTCACACTTCTTCCCTTCAACTTGAAGTATCTTTCTTGAGACCAGACTTGGGGAAAAAGGTCACATCCTTAATATGATATTTTCTACAAGGCTAAGTATTAATAGGCTTTTGTTACCTAAAGACTTTAAAAATTTTACTTCTTCCCTTTGAGGCTGTCTTAGTTCAGGCTGCTGTTACAAAGTACCACAGACTACGAGGCTGGAAGTCCAAGATCAGGGTGCCAGCAAGGTCAAGTTCTGGTGAGAGCCTGCTTCCTGGTTTGCAGGTGGCTATCTTTTCCTTGTACAGGAAATAAGAAGGAAGCTCTCTCCTGTCTCTTCATATATGGGCACTAATCCCATTCATGAGGGCTCCACCCTCATGACCTAATTACCTCACAAAGGCCCCACTTCCAAATACTATGACCTTGGGGATCCGATTTCAATACATGATTTTGGGGTTGGGGGGCACAAATATTCAATCCACCTCAGGGGCCTACAGGCAGCTGGCATTTCCAATCCCTCTAAATCCCAAATTTCTGGACTGACTCTATTCCCTGTCCTTTCTCTTGCAAACCTGCTAATGCTTGCTGTGGTGTTCTCTTTCTTGTATAACCTTGCTAAATGAAACCAGTTACCAACACACACACTACTAACATTCTGTTTCCAACTACATTTGAAAATCTGAATGAAAGGGATACATTTCCAAGAAAAATATAAATTATAAAAACTTGTTCATAAAAAGAAGAAATTAACTTGCACTAACAAATAATAGGATAAAATGACAGTTTTGAAATAAAAACATAGCATTAGGCTCAGATAGTTTTTTTGTCCAAATTCATTAAAACCCATAAGGAACAATAACTCTCATACTATTTATATACTTCCAGAGCAGAGAGGAAAAGGAAACTTCAAGTATTTTTTTAAAAATAAGCTATTAGAACCTTGATTTCAAAACCTGACAAATAAAGGATGCAGATAGAGACCAATCTCACTTTTGAATAGGATGTGCAATCAAAAAATTGGCAAAAAATATGTATTTTAAATATAGATGTAAAAATTCCAAAATATTAGCAAAGAATCCTGCAGTATAACAAAAGAATAAAACTGCATCACCACAGGAGGTATATTATAGTTCTGTGAACACTGTTTAAAATTAGCATTAGTTAGCAAAGTGAAAATATATCATTATACATAAAAGACAAAAAGGGAAAATTAGATCTTGATACACCTCAAAAAAGATGTTTGATGACATTTAACATTTATCTATGATTAAAGTTTTCAATAAAATAAGAATATGACATATTTCCTTAATGCAGGGGAGAGGAAGGGTGGAAATCCATTTATAATCAACAGCCAATGTCATACTTAATGATAAGACAGTAAAAAGAGAATCAGGAATATTTATCATCATTATTATTTAACAAAATGCTACAAGTTCAAGTCAAAGTCATTTAAGAAAAAAAGTTGTAAATGTGATTGTAGTTTGCAAGTAATATGATTACAAACCTGAAAAGTACCAAATAATCAATTGAAAAAAATTAATGTTTAATTAATTTAGTTTAGAACTAACTTTTTTAAAGTTATGGGTAAGACAACAGATTAAAAAATAAACAATAATATTTTAAATATAAAAAATAATCAGTCAAAATATAATGGGTAAAACCCTTATTTATAATAACACAAAATAAATACTTAAATTGAACTTAATAAATGCAGAAAATATATGTAAAAAAGCTACAATAATTTTTGAAAATCATTCAAAAAAGTTGAAGCAGTATTGGCAAAAAAGGCATTTGGGACAACTTGCTAATCAACTGGAAACATTAAGATTTCCACCTCATAATTTATACCTAATGTATTTTAGCTGAATTAAAGATAAATATAAAAAATAAGATTATAAAGCTAGAATGAAGGATTAGTGAGTATTTTTAATTTGGTGTGACTACAGACTTGTAAGTTTGACTTCAAAGGCAGATTCCTCCAAAGAAAAAAATTTGTAGGTTTTATCCTATAAACTTTAAAACCGTCATCTGTCATTTTCAGTGGAGAGGAGGTATTGATGATCAAAAGGCGAGTCCTCCGGCTTCCCTGGTGGCGCGGTGGTTGAGAGTCTGCCTGCCGACGCAGGGGACACGAGTTCGTGCCCCCATCTGGGAAGATCCCACATGCCGCGGAGAGGCTGGGCCCGTGAGCCATGGCCGCTGAGCCTGTGCTCCGCAACGGGAGAGGCCACAGCCGTGAGAAGCCCGCGTACCGCAAAAAAAAAAAAAAAAAAAAGGCAAGCCCTCTCTTTCCCATGGATGGAAGAATATCAAAATCTTTGTGTGTGTGAATTCTAAAATTACTCTCACTTTGTGTAACTTGTATTTTTTTAACTGTCATTAACTGAGTGTTTAGTATGTGCCAGGCAATGATCATATGAAGTGTGCATCACTATTTTCATTTCACAGATGAAGACTGAAATTTAAAGAAGTTATCACTACCAAGTAACATGATTAGCAGCTTGCATATTCTGAATACTGTGTTAAGTTCCTTATAAAGAGTCTCATTTAATTCTCACAGTAATTCTATGAGGTAGAAGCTATTACTACTCTAATATTCAGGTAAGAAATCTCAGGCTCATAGAGGTTGAATAATTTGACCTGTTTGTAAGTGGCAACCTGGAGCTGAGACCAGTCTGCCTTTATGTCCCCTTCCCGCATGAGCCAGAGCTCAGAAACATTAGTTATGCTGTTGAAATTTTGTTGAAATTCTCAAATAATCTTAAAGGTAGAAATGAGATGATCATGTTTTTCAGAAGCAGATTTTGTTTGAAGATGTTGAGAAACAGTAACTTAAAACTTTTCTAAATTCCAAAGTTACCAATTAACAATGTAACATAAACTATTACATAAAATGTAACATAAAAATTAGGGAAAATTGTTTGTAACATGTTTAATAAGTATTTATTGAATGCCTACTGTGTGGTAGACACTGTTTTAGGCACTGAATATCTAAAGAAGCAACAGATAGGTTTCTACCATTATGGAGTTTACATTCTAAAAGTAGGGTTCATAGCTTTACAAACTGTTAAAGAAAAAATAATCAACAACCCAACATATAAAAAAACAAGTATGCAAATAGTCAAGAATGAAATGAATTCTCGGGAATATATGCTCACACTGTTACTAGTAATGAAACAAATGAAATTTAAACAACAAGATATTACTTTTGATCTACCAGAAGAACTAAGATTAACAAGAATGATTACAAGTAGTCTTGGGGTTGGTGTGTGGAAGGTCATATCCTACCAGTGGGAGCATAAACAACCCAGAAATTGATGTAAACCTGTGGGAATAGGACTGTTA
The DNA here is from genome assembly GCF_026419965.1 of Kogia breviceps. Lineage (NCBI taxonomy): Eukaryota > Metazoa > Chordata > Mammalia > Artiodactyla > Physeteridae > Kogia > Kogia breviceps. The sequence continues at coordinate 33,045,026 of NC_081322.1, read as the reverse complement.
CCGACTCAAAAAAGTTGGACACAAACAACCAACAATAAGGAATATAATAAAATGGAATTTACATATAATGGAACATTATTCATTCATTAAACATGATGATTAGGTTGCTACTTACCAAAAGGAAAGATTGTTAAAAAGTAAAGAATATCATTAGCTGAAGAAGAGATTACAGAGAAAAAAATATTTGAAATGAATTCATTTTTAATGAAAATCACTGTCTCTCTATCCTGCTGCAATATTAGAAGATTTTTTAAAATTTTGCATACCTAAGTTTCAAAAATGTTTAATTTCCATACTTTTTAGGTTGCACCTATACCACACTAAACCTGCACGAATCCAGTAAGTTCAGGGGAAAAGTCAGACTCTACTCAACTGCTGGGATCTTAGAGGCAAAAAGCCTACAGATGGAATCTTACTGACCCTGTTCTATTCTGCCTTTGCTCGTTGGCTAAATTCTGTCAAGCCTGTTTTGTGCAGACAGGTAAAATATACTAGAATTAGAGGGTATGTAACAAACCTCTAGAAAAATAAGGCAAATCCCAATTATCTAGGATTTGTTAGTCTCTAAAAATAGAGTATTAATAACAATGTCTCAAATAGATATTAAAGATGCGGAAGCTATGAGTCATGCTTGGCAGGTTGAATATCTTATTTGCCCCTAGAACTTGGACCACGTCTTTATATTTCATTAAGTAAGCCAAATATGGCATCAGGGAACAGCTAATTCCCTCTGCTGTCCCAGGTCACTGCTGATATTAAATGACCCTTTCATCGCTACCCAAGTGCTAAGGAACTAAGTGAAGCAACTACAATTCTGTTTATATTGGGAATGGGAGAATAAGCTTAGGACTTGCCTAATTGGGGCTACTAGTCTAAATGTTTGTTCAGCTGGCAAATCAATTTTGTGTTTTCCCCCTAGTAAGCTGATTTTTTTTTAACCCAAGCAGAACTGCCAATGGTATTGGTATTACATAGATATAGTCTCAAGTGTACTCTGACCCTAAAAAAGGGCATTTCTATTGGAGAAATGATAATATGTTCACCTATGTGCAATTTAGCTAGAGATTGCCATCTAATCTTAGGCAAGGCATTGGGTTTATGAAGGCTACAGAGTTTTTAATTATGGAAATGTAGGGCTTACCTGTCAGGAAAAGGATAGATTTTTCTTTTATATGACCTAATTCTGCAAAAAGAGGTCTAAAGCTGAGGACTCTTGTGTGCTGAAGCCTAAAGTGCTATTGAGTAGCTAAATTCTCAAAAACACCCAAATTCAAATTTTATAACAATATTTAAATTAATCTGGCAAATTATTATCTAAAGCTTTTACTTCAATAGTGTTTTACATTTTACAAAATCTTTATGTAATTCTTATTTGAGATAATTCACAAAACAACTCTTGCACCTCAGAAGGTTAAGTACCTATGCTGAGACACACAAGTAGTAAGCAGCAAGGTTCAATTCAAATCCAGGACTTTTGAGGCTCTGTTTGGTGATATTTTCATTATAGTGGTCATCTTTCTATGTCCTACAATTCTCTTTGGGTTAGCTTTGACCTGAGCACAGCCTTGAGTAAAATGACTCATAAATCTTCCATGCCCATCACAACTCTAGGCATTAAGGCAAAGAGCATGAATGACATATAGCTGACATTTATGCTGGCTTACTCCACTCTGACACTGCACTCTTTCCTGCTATTCCTGGATGTGGCCTCAGAATCCTTCACAACACAACCCTCCCCGCATCCACTATAAATTAATTGAATTTGGAATGACAGAGGAAAACTATTTTTTCATCTCTGGAATAATGTTCTGCTGTGTTCCATTCTCCTAATTCTTAACAATTATACAAATTATAAAAAATACTTACGTGCCTCTGGAATGAATACATTTTCTTTAGTTTTATTCACAGATGAGTAGTCATTCAGATTTTTCTCCTCCTTTCATTCCACTGCAATGCTGTCTTCCCAAAGCCCTGTTTTTATTATGGTACCTGTTTGTTTAAAAGTCCTTATTGCTTCCCCAAAGACTACTTAATTAAGTTCAAAGTCTTTCCTCTGGCATCCAAGACCCACCACCATCTGGCCTGGTCTCTCTTTCTAGTCTCACCTGCCACTATTCCCCACCATGAACACGACTCCCAGCCAACTGGCACCACTCATTTCCTAACACTCGTTCTTCTTAACACCACACTCTTCTCTTGATGAGCTCTATCAGAAATGCCTTCTTTCCTTCCTTATCTTACTCCAACTTTATTCCTCAAAATCCCTGCCAGTTATTTTTCTGGTTGACCAATTGCTGTCTGAGTTTCCATTTGGTTCTTTCACTTATCAGCTGTATGAAGTTGGGCAAATTGCTTAACTGTCCCATGTGGGAACAATATTAACTTGTAGGATTGTTATGAAGAGTATATGAGTTAATCTATGCAAAGAACCTAGAGAAACAATGGGCACAACCTATAAACCATTTGCTATTAATATCATCATTATCATTTAAGAAGTTCTTATTTTTCATTATACTCTAATATCATTAAGTATTGTCTTGTGATAACACATCTGTCACATACTGCCTTGATACATTAGCATTGGTATATAAGGCCTATGTTCTCTTCTAAATTTTAAGTTCCTGTAGGAAAGTGACCATGAATTTATCACATTCTTAGCTCACAAAACCAATAATACACTGTCTTGATCATTGTAAATTAATAGATATCTGTCAAACCCAGTGATTTGTCAAAAGAATGTTATCTATAAACATAATTTAATATGTATTATATTTTCAAAAATTCATTGTCTTTTTCCATCTTACATACAATCATAAGTAAATTATTTGCTAGAATCTCCAAGCAGGCAATGAACTTGAAAAAAACTTCAATTTCCTCTTTGACTTCCGGTTTTGGGGTACCTAAGCTACTCAAAACAAAAAACTACTTCTCCACATTTAATTGATCTCAAAGGACAGAAATACTCCAAATCATCCCTTTTGGCCTATTCCAGTATTTATTTAGATTAATGCTTTTCCCCAATTCTAGCCAAATTCTCTTGACACAATGAATATCTTCCAAAGATATTATCTTCTCAGTCTTTAATCCAAGTAAAGCAAAATTATTAGTTTCTTCTCAGAGGATCTATTTTTCTCAACTTTAAATCAACCTGAATCCTCTTTCAAGATGCATTCTCATTCCTGCACTGAAAAGAAAATACAGAAACCTGTGCCAAGATTCAATGATGAATGACTTTCTGGATACATTAAAATATTACCTTGTATTTTTTCATAAAAGCTACATCTAGCCTTGTGCTTACTGTGATTGATAAGACCCTTGGAACTTGGCTACATTTGTGTGGATTTTCTCCATCCCAGAGCTGTCTGACTTTGTTTTAGTCCCTAAGTGAACTGTTTTGCAATGGGGTCTAAAAACCATTCTCTAATATATCAAGGAAACTCTAAGAGGTGTTATTTGCCCTAGCTAATTTAGTATCATGAGCAGACATGATGAAATCTCAATTTCTTCATCCAGGTCAGAGCTATCCAATACAATCAGCCCTTGAGGGGGTCCTGAGAAGCCATTCCTAATGGGTGATCTTTCATCTTATTATTGTATTCACTAACAGTAGTTTGGTCTAGACTTAATCTTTTTAGCTTGTAGACAAGACTGTCAGGAGGTGAGTAAGTGGTGGTGATGAGGGGCAATCTAAACCCTTATCAAAATCAGTCCGGGTATGCCTATTGCTTCTCCTGGGTCTAAATGCAGCTCACCTCTCACATAGCACGAATGCCATATTTTACAACATGACTCGTGCCCAAAGAACCATGTCTAATACTAATACTTTATGTTTATTTACATCATTGGAGTGGATCACTGGATCATTTTTAATAATTCAAGAGCTTTTTCTATGACTTTTAGGTTGCACCAGTCTAGAAAACTATTTTAAGAATGCTCCTATTAAGACTAAGAAGTTTACAAAATAATGGATGAATTTGTGGTTGAAAGCCTAAAGTGATAAATGATAACCACAAAAATCCCACATGTGAAGAAATTCTCTGTTCTTTTTGGAAAAGGAAAGGCACTAGGGAAGATTAGATCTAAAGTTTTCCCAAAGGCTTATGCCCTGAAAATTGAAAAAAGACCAAACTCTGGAAACTGTTAAGATTTTTTTTTTTTAAGGGATTAGTCCTGAAAGCAGGCTGAGGGAGAACTACTCTAAACTGAGAGATGGATTGTGCCCAATTGATATCAGATGTCTGAAGTTAAACACCAAGTAATCTTTCCATTTTACTTTTCATGATAGTGACAGGCAAATCTAAATCTATTTTTGATGCTCTTTCATGGAAGATACTGGAGAATCTATCCTGCCTTTGTACATTTGGTGTTTATGACAGGTCATATTTTCTTTGAAAGCCATAGGGATTGAATATATAGAATCCCAGGAAGTGGCATAAATGACCCAATAGAGATGTTACCAGTCCCCAAACAGTATCTATAGCTTTGAAAATCTGCCAAAGGAAGTTAAATAACAACAACAACAATAATAAAAATGACAACAATAATTCTTCAGTGTAGCTGTACTTTCACTAGAAATGAAAATAATGTGTTGTTTTGCTCATTATAAAAATTACATATATTCACTGTTCAATAAAAAGATTAAGAAAATTACAAAACACAAAGTAAAAATCACTGACAGCCTTTCATTCAGACAACTACTTTTTGTTTGTAAGCTTTCTTCTATCTCTTTACATACATAAGTACATGTAAAATTGTGTGTCCAAGTTTACACAAACGGGATCATATTGTGCAATATATTTTCATTCTACAATATATAGTATAAATATGTTAATGTTATTAAATACATTTTTAATGGCTGCATAGAATTCTATTGGATATGTACATTTAAGTTGATGGATATTTAAGTTATCCGCAATTTTTGGCTGTTGTGAATAAGACTTCAGTAAGCAACCTTCAGCATATGTGTTGGCAGATTTGTGCAATTGAGTCTTTAAGAAAAATTTATTTGAAGTTGAGTTCCTGGAATGAAAAGACTGTACATTTAAGTTTTTGGTACATATTACCTAACTGCTTTCCAGAAGATCTTTATTAATTATTCTCAAAACAATGCATGATCAAGTTCACTTGTTATTCTAAGACTAAACTTACTGTTGCAAACAGCAACTTCCATCAACTTTTTATCATTGTCAATTTGCTGGGTGAAAATGATGTTTAATTGCTGCTTATATTAATTTATTTGATTAATAGCAAAGCTTAAAATATTAACTTGAATTTTTAATTTTGTCAATTGTCAGTTTATTATGTCCTTGGTCATCTATCTTTCTAGTATTGATTTTAAGGAGCTTTCTTTAAAACTATGTATTAGGGATGATCAATTTTGTCTACCATGTTTAGTTCAAATATTTTCCTGGATTGTTGTTTGTCTTTTGACTTTGTATATAGTATTTTTTAATTGTACAATATTTGTAACCAATATAGTCAAAATTTTATATAGTCAATTTTACACTTCTGGTTTCCATGTCATGATATATTTAGAAAAATACTCAGCCCTAATAATTTTATGTGATTTTACTTTTCTAATTTAAATTTTGGGATCTATGAAGGGATTGAATTCTATATGAGTATAAAGATTGGGATCAAGCTTTTTTTAAAATTTAAATGGCTAAACAATTGTCCCAATATCCTTTAGTGAAAAAAATCATTCACTTGCTCTTTATTTAAAACACCTTCTCATTATATACAATATTCTCATATATACATGGTTATCTTTCCATAGTCTCTCTATAATTCAATTAATCTGTCTCTTCCTATAGCAGGAACATCAGTTTTAATTACTATAGTTTTATGATATGTTTTGCTATCTAGTGAAGAAAGATCACTCTCTTATATTTAAAGAATATTTCTAGTTCTTCTCATGTATTCTTCTAAATGAACTATAGATACATTTAGTCAAGTTCGAAAAAATTTTTTGGACTTTTAATTGAATGAGTAGATAAATTTAAGTAGAATTATCTGTTGCCCTCTGTGGTTGTTCATGACGTGTCAACTTGGGTAGGTCAAACTACATATCCAAGAATTCCATTTCCTTATATATGTGTTAGCATACGTTATTTGTTTTTCTCTTTCTGACTTACTTCACTCTGTATGACAGACTCTAGGTCCATCCACCTCACTACAAATAACTCAATTTCATTTCTTTTTATGGCTGAGTAATATTCCATTGTATATATGTGCCACATCTTCTTTATCCATTCATCTGTCGATGGACACTTAGGTTGCTTCCATGTCCTGGCTATTGTAAATAGAGCTGCAATAAACATTGTGGTACATGACTCTTTTTGAATTATGGAATCTAAAAATAAAAAGTGGTCATGAAGAACCTAGGGGCAGGACGGGAGTAACTACACAGACCTACTAGAGAATGGACTTGATGACACGCGGAGGGGGAAGGGTAAGCTGTGACAAAGTGAGAGAGTGGCATGGACATATATACACAACCAAACGTAGGGTGGATAGCTCGTGGGAAGCAGCAGCATGGCACAGGGAGATCAGCTCGGTGGTTTGTGACCACCTAGAGGGGTGGGATATGGAGGGTAGGAGGGAGGGAGACACAAGAGGGAAGAGATGTGGGAACATGTGTATATGTATAACTGATTCACTTTGTTATAAAGCAGAAAGTAACACACCATTATAAAGCAATTATACTCCAATAAAGATATTTTTTTAAAAAAGAATTCCATTTCCTGTGTGTTTCCTAGTAGAGCGGGTCACAAGAGAACTTCTTGGGTGAGATTTAGAAGGTGGAGGTGAAGCAGCCACCATTTTGACGCTCACATACTTTATAACTACTTTGCTGACTCCCTTTGTTGGTATGAGTCAGCTGGACCTGCAACTGTTCCACCTTCTCCTGGATCCTCCATCAGTTTCTCTGACTCCCAGGCCAGGTGTGTGTGACTTCCTGGCCATGACCAAGGTCTCCAGCTTCTGCATGGTGCCATCAAGATCTGAGATGGACAGGACTAGGGTGAGGAAAGCAAGGCACCTAGGGCTCCAATGTTAAGGGGTACTCACTCTCAGATTCATGCAAGTACCGCCTTATAATTACACAAAACAGAGAGTGCGTGCCTGCTTCAGCTGGCCCTCTAGGAGCCCTACTTTCCTCACCCTAGTTCTAGCACTGTATGATGCAGCTAGAACTGACTCAGGTTTGGTTAGTCCCCGCTAGCTCCTGAGTTTGTTTCTGAGTTCTACTTTGTTCTTTCTCTGTCCCACCTCATATTCATGCTCCAGCCTCAGACCCAAAGACAATCACTTTACAGTGACAGTTTAAATAGTTCCCACAATCTGTCATACAGAGTGAAGTAAGTCAGAAGGACAAAAACAAATACCGTATGCTAACACATATATATGGAATCTAAAAAAAAAAATGTCATGAAGAGATTAGTGGTAGGAGGGAATAAAACACAGACCTACTAGAGCATGGACTTGAGGATATGGGGAGGGGGAAGGGTAAGCTGTGACGATGTGAGAGAGTGGCAGGGACATATACACACTACCAAATGTAAATTAGATAGCTAGTGGGAAGCTACAGCATAGCACAGGGAGTTCACCTCTGTACTTAGTGACCACCTAGAGGGGTGGGATAGGGAGGGTGGGAGGGAGGGTGACAAAAGAGGGAAGAGTTATGGGAACATATGTATATGTATAACTGATTCACTTTGTTGTAAAAGAGAAACTAACACACTATTGTAAAACAGTTATACTCAAATAAAGATGTTAAAAAAAAAAAAAAAAAAAAAGAAGAAAAATAAATAAATAAATAGTTCCCACAATTGCATAAGGTCAAATCCCAGTAACAAATTCCTGTGCCTACTCACACACAGAATTCAGCAAAACATTTGAATTTGTTATGGCAGACAAAGTTGAACAATGCTAATATATACAAAAATGTTCTTAAAAATCAATAGTAGAAAAATAAGTGACCAAGGACATGATAAACCAGCAATTCACAAAAGGATGAAAAATTCAAAGTAATATTTTAAGCTTCGCTATTAATCAAAGAAATGAGTATAAGCGCAACCATTAAATATCAGTTTTCACCCATCGTATTGGTGATGATGATGTGTAGGTATTCTTGCCAGCTCCATTCTATTCCCTCCTTCCTCAGTAATCCCCAATCCTTTGACTTACATTATACAAACCAATACAACTCACTCTTCCATCTTCTTACAGTCATCTACAGAAAACCAGTCACTCCTTTTAATTCACTGAATTTTTATCCCCTGGCTCACCGTCTACCACTAATCTTTCATCATTCTTGATATCTCACAAATCATCTATTCAACACCCTGGACTCTCCATTCATAGAAATCTTCCATTTCAAGGATCTTACCCTCCACTCACCTCAGCCACACTTTCCCAGACTCATGCCTCATGCTGTAATATCACTGGGTACTGTGCCACATCAGAAATCTTGTCAAACCTTCCACTGTCACTAAAGAAGTGGTTAATTAGATGTCTAAGGATTATAGAAGCAAGGACTTAAGAACTTGAGTAATGACCTCACAACAGCAGTATTTTGCCTAATACTGGTTTTCATTTTTAACAATCTGACATGCATCCTACCTCCCAGATTTTAGTCTCCAATAGCACTCTTCATCCAAAGGAACCAGATGATTGTGAAAGTAGCTGAATCCATGTCTTAGGTCAAGAATAAGTCTAGATAGGTCTACAATATATTGTTGTTTCCAGAAATCAAGAATACTTTTTAAAAAGTGCTTAAACTTTTTAAACAAAGCAGCTACTTAAAGTTGCTCTTGAAGACTGTTACCACAATTTAATATCATAATAAGTGTTTGGAGCAAGTTAAATCTGTGAAAAACCATTAGCCTATAATGAAATTCAAAAAGAAAAAGTTAATATTTTTAAAATAGTTATAATAAAAAGAAAGGTGGCAAGAATAGGACATGGTTAATTTTTAAATTTAATTTTAATAAATTTGGATGAAAACTCTAATGGAAAATGTGCACATACCCTAATGTTCATTGCAGCATTATTTACAATAGCCAAGACATGGAAGCAACCTGTCCATCAACAAAGGAATAGACAAAGAAGATGTGGTATATACATATACAATGGAAGATTACTCAGCCATAAATAAGAATGAAATAATACCATTCACAGCAACATGGATGGACCTAGAGATTAACATATTAAGTGAAGTAATTCAGACAAAGAGAAATATGATATAATATCGCTTATATGCAGAATATTTTTTTAAATGATACAAATGAACTTATCTACAAAACTAAAACAGACTCATGACATAGTAAACAATCTTATGGTTGCCAAAGGGGAAAACAGGGGGGAGGGACAAATTAGGAGTTTGGGATTAACAGATACATACTACTATATATAAAACAGGCAAACAAGAAGCTGCTGTATAGCACAGGGAACTATATTCAATGTCTTGTAATAACCTACAGTGGAAAAGAATCTAAAAAAAAATATATATATATATATATATATACACACACACTCACACACACACATAAAAATCACTTTGCTGTACACCTGAAACTGTATATAGTTGATTTACATCTACATTGTAAATCAACTATACTCAAAAAAAATAATTTTTTAAAAAATTTCGGGCCTTTGTATACATGGATGTTGTTTTTTCCATACTTATATGCTTGTCTAAGAAATGCATTATTAAAACCTGAAATTGCCAACCTTTGGCCATTTTGACTTACAAAAATGGCAATTTCATATGGTTCAGCCAATACAGCCACATTTCTATGTATCTGTGTAGGAAACAAAGGGTGTAAACTGATAACTGTAAATGCCAAAAATACTAGAAACTGTACAAAGAATTGTAAAGAATAATCTGCTCTAAGGGTCAGCCCAAAATAACCAGTTAAAAAGAAGGGGAAACAGTGAGAAGCCAAATAATGGTTTAGCCCATGCCCTGAAAGGAGAACTCACTGCATAAAATTATCTCCTTATCATTTGGATGGCCCTGCTATTTATGATGAAATAGCAAGAAGACCCAAAAAAGTAAACTATTTTTCCTTATACAAAGAAGCCCAGGCATTATAGATCCCAACTATGTCATTCTCTCCTCTTTATCCAGTCTCCTTACTATAGTGCAGACATGCAATTCTATGAGGCTGACAGCATTTGGAGTCCATTGATCTCACTAGTTTACACTGCCCATTCCCCCCTTCACGTTCTCAAATCTCTCCTTCCTGGCTTAGAGTCTGTAGTCCCTCACCAGAATTGCTCTTTGCAAACATGCTCCATTTCCTTGTTCTCTTTCTACACTTTCTCAACTGGCAAAACACAGGTTCAAGTTTCACCCAATTGTCCCGCTACTTCATGACTTACCACAATTGGCTGACTGGTCATACATTAAATATATGACTGAAACTCTAAAGTAGGACATCAGCATTGCTCAGCAATCCTAGAAAATTCACTCTCAATCCAAGATGACAACTTTATACTTTTTTCTCTGTTTCAAATCTCCATTATCCTCTTCTCTTTTTTCCATTTCAACTGATTACCTTGCCCTTCATTGCACTGGGGAAGTAGAAGCAATCAGAAGCAAAGTACCTCATCTTCCTACCAGCAAACCTACTAACCTACCCATTTATGTTGCCATAAACTCTGCCTTCCTTCTATTAGTGATGGCCACTACCTCCCCTTAAGTATTTAAATGCATACTGCATACTCTCTTGTCTGTTCAAGGACATTGATCCTGCGATTACCTGCTTTCTCCTCTTACAATTACCTGATGCTCTTTCCCGAAGTATAAAAATGCACAAATTTTCACATTAAAAAACAAACAACCCTTATTGATTCCAAATTCTCCTCCAAGCTCCATTTTTTCAGCAAAACTCCTCATAAGGGTTTCTATACTATCTTTCTACAGCTGTCTTACTGTCTTACACTCATTATCTCCATTTATTTAATCCAAATCACTTTACTAGAAGGATTCGGTTCAAGGCTGCCAAGGATTATCTTGCTGGATTTAATGGTTAGTTTTTGCTCTTCATATTCCTCCAGGCTCTTGGCCGACTTCCTTCTTGGCTTTCCTTGCTTGGCTCTAAGGATGCTATAGTCTCCCTATGTTTCTGTTGACTAACTCGCGTCTTCTCAGTTTCCTTTATGAGCCTCTTGGCTTAGTTCTAGGTCCCCTTCTTTTCTCCATGTCTTGCTCCCTAAATATCTCATCTAGTTCCATATCTTTAATTTTTTATTTTTAAAAAATTATTTATTTTAGTTTATTTTTGGCTGCGTTGGATCTTCATTGCTGCGCGCAGGCTTTCGCTAGTTGCCGCGAGCAGGGGCTACTCTTCGTTGCGGTGCGCGGGCTTCTCATTGTGGTGCGCGGGCTTCTCATTGTGGTGGCTTCCCTTGTTGTGGAGCACGGGCTCTTGGCACACAGGCTCAGTAGCTGTGGCACGCGGACCCAGTAGTTGTGGCTCACAGGCTCTAGAGCGCAGGCTCAGTAGATGTGGCGCACAGGCTAAGTTGCTCCGTGGCATGGGGGATCTTCCCAGACCAGGGCTCAAACCCATGTCCCCTGCATTGGCAGGCGGATTCTTAACCACTGCACCACCAGGGAAGTCCCTAGCTCCATATCTTTAAATGCCACATATACACTGATGACTCAAATTTATGCCTCCATCCTGACCTCTTCCTTGATTTCCAGACTCCTATGTCCAACTGCCTACTCACTTCACGTGGATGCTTCATAGGTGTCTTTGTCAAGGTTCTTCAGAGAAAGGAGACCTAGAGGATGTATGTATACAGAGAAAGACTTTCATTTTAAATAATTGGCCCATGCATTTACGAAGGCTGTCAAATCCAAAATATGTAGGGTGAGATGACTGGTTGGAGACCCAGGAAGAAGCCAATGTCACAGCTGTAGTCTGCTGCAGAATTCCCTCTTGCTTGGGGGCAAAGTACAAAGCAAAGAGACCAATTAGGAAGTTCCTGCAGGAATCCAGTAAAGAGCTGATGGGGGCTTCCACAAGGGTGGAGGCAGAGAGGGTAGTAAGAAGTGGATCTTCAATATATATTTCAATATATTTCAAGATATGACCTGAAAGATTTCCTATCAGATTGGATGTGGAGTGTGGCAGAAAAGCAAGATTCAAGGATGACTCCACAGTTTTAAAGACTGAGACACTAGAATAACGGAGATGTGATCAACCAAGACACAGGGGACTGCAGGGCTTCCAGAGTTTGTTTGGAACAGTTAAGTTCTAGATGTTTATTAGACTTCCCAATGGAACTGTTGAATAAGAAGTTGGATATGAGACCAGAGTTCAGAGGAGAGCTCTGGCTTGGAAATAAAAATTATCAGTTTATAGATGGTAATTAAAGTTTTGAAACTAGATGCAAACACACAGGAATAATGTATATAGGGAAAAGGAGAGGTCCAAGGTCTGTGCCTTGAGCTACTTCAACATTAAGAGGTCAGGAAGTTGAGAAGAAACAAGAAAAAGAAGCTGAGAAGAAGAGACAAGAGAGAAGTGAAAAAATCAGGTGTTCTTGAAGAAAGCGTTTTACGAAAAAGCAGCAATCAGATGGGTTAAATGTTAGTAGAAGATCAAAAAAGATGAAAAGTACGATGTGGCAGTTGGACTTAGCAATACATTAGCCAGGAGGACCTCAACAAGTACAATTCTGATGGGGTAGAGAGGACAAAATCCCTCAGATGTTCAAGAGAGTATTGGAGAAAAGGAATTGGAGACAGAGAGTACAGACAACTATTTCAAGAAATTTTGTTATAAAGGAAAGGAAAGAAATGAGCCAGTGGCTGGAAGGATCAAGAAATATTGGATTTTTTTAAGGTAACAAAAATAATTGTAATGTCCAACAGAGAGTAGGCAATTGGTGTTGCAAAAGAGGAAAAAGGAGAACTGTTGGAGTTGGTGAACAAGGTAGAATCCAGTGCTCAAATGGAAGAACAATCATTGGGTAGGAATGTGGCATATGGCACAACGGAGAGGGCCAAGTGTATGTTCACAGATGCACCTCATCTGTGTAAGCCCCGTGTAATTCCCTGTATAATGTCTCCTGAACTCAGACAAACTTATCATTTATGACACCCCCGAACACTCATCTGATGTGTTGGCCAGGAATCACAAGATAAAGACAAGGAGTGGACTTGGGGGGCATGATGCTCCATGTGTTTGAGGTTTCTGGTGCATCTGGAGCAGGTGGCTTCAGGCCTTGGCAAGAAGTGAAATATGATATTTATTTTCCCGTTGTAGTCGCCGAAGTCCAAAGTGGCTTCTCCATGCCATTTTTAAAAAATTGAAGTGTAGTTGATTTACAATATTGTAGTAGTTTCAGATGTACAGCAAATTGATTCAGTTATATATTTTTCAGATTATATTCTATTATAGGTTATTACAAGATATTGACTATAATCCCCCTGTGTAGTAAATCCTTGTTGCTTATCTATTTTATAGATAGTTTGCATCTGTTAATCCTACACTCCTAATTTGTCTGTTTCCACACCATTTTGACCACAGGTAAGTGGCCATTTTTAATATTTAGATTGTAATCTTCCTACGAATTTATATTTAAATTCAAGTAGAGTTTATTAATGAAATTCATCTCAGTGCCTTCTGTGAGCAGAGTGTACTGTGCCCTGTTGATCCTATTAGGACACTCAAAGTTCTGTGAAGCAGCCTCACTAACAGGAAGCTGCACTGCCTTGATCAGTTGTTGATCTCCTCCAGAGAAAAGGATATAGGTTAACCATGACTTATGGGTTAAGCCCAAAGTGTTAAGAGGAATGGATCTGGGAAGCAGCCTCACTAACAGGAAGCTGCACTGCCTTGATCAGTTGTTGATCTCCTCCAGGGAAAAGGATCTAGGTTAACCATGACTTATGGGTTAAGCCCAAAGTGTTAAGAGGAATGGATCTGGGGAACACAGTTGGTGGAGGACACATACATTCCCCCTTTCTGGACATTTCCTTCCTCCTATAGGGATATAATACTCCTGACTCTGCTCTATTCCCACATGCAATCCTATCACAGAGGGAACACATGCTTTACCTGACTGGTGAGTTTGCAGGAAAAAAATGAGCATGCAAATTCCAGTTCCTTCCCCTTGCATTTCTCCAGTAATCCAGGCTGCCAGCAGAGCTCATGTAATCTAGGTGGCTCTAAGATGTGTGGTAAAATTACAAATAAAGTTCCTGACCTCTGGTGGTTTAATGCTGTCTCTGTCTAGAAAGACAGATCTGTCAAATTCTGAGATTCATATTTGGAAAGCTCAGAATCCCACAAATATAGGCAACCTACTCCAAAACCAAGTTTATCAGTAACACAGTGATATTATGATCTCCCATATGCTCTGCTCCTTGTCTGTCATTAAATAGTTCCCAATTCAGGTGGAGAAGAGTGTTACCATTTACTGAATGCCTTTAAATTCCCAACAACCATTTCACTCATAAAGACTCAGTACAAAGGCTATGGCTACTCTGATTTACGAAGATTTTGGTATACATATGTTTGAAAGTGTGAGAATTGTCTATTTTTATTATTTTTACATTGATCCTGAAATATTTGAGTATGTAAAAATCTGTTTGAATATTACTGCCAAGTGCTTAAAACTAGTCCACAAAAAAAAAATGGACCATAGACAGAGTAAAATTAACATAAGTTGCAGAAAAACACAAAATTCCTTAGGGCTACTATTTTATTGCTAGTACTGAGTACGAATGTATTTCCTTCTGCATATTTTAAATTATTTTTAACACCACCAATCTCTAGGAGCTATTTACCTGGATGATTATACATTAAAATTAAGCCTCCAATATAAACCAGATTGAAAATTTTTAATCTGCTAGGCAAAGAATGGAGTCATTTAGCATCTCACACAAGTCAACACAAAACAGAAAAGCAGCTGTTTAATGAGGTTTTGTTAATTTTTAAAATAACGAGATGCAAAACTGGTACCCATGCATCAAAAGAGCCCTGTTCTCATTGAGGTGATATCAGATAGCAATGTTAATGGGAGTTTCATAAATATGGCTTCTTCATATGGGAGCTTCCAGTCTGTCACAACTTAGTGGTTTCAGTAATGAAAAATCATGCTTGAGCAAAATGTTATTTACAGATGCAAATGAGCCCCCAAAATAAACTTTTCTGAACATGAATTGTGCAACCTTTCAGAGAGAAATTATATTAGCCATTTGACTTGAGTTCATTGATTAGGTTCTAATACTTATCCCAAAATACAAAATGTAAGCTTCATTTGGCATAACTTATGCTCAATTTTAATGCTTTTCTTTGTTCATCACTCACACAAAAATTGATTACATAATACTATATCATATGCAGAAATTTCCATTACATTTTTCACATTCATAATTACTCATTATATATTTAGGTATTTCTATCAGCTATCACATCAAAAAGACAGTGGAACAGTGTAAAAAAATAAGTATAGTATCTTTCCTGGTGACTCTAGGCAATCACTAAAGTGAATATTTTTGGCACTAAATTTAGAGAATCAATAATTTAATCATATCTGTCATGTGGGGATTTGAATTCATCATTTGGAAAGCCTAAATAATTAAACTTATTAGCCAACCAAACAAAAATATTCATTATTTTGAATGAAGAGGATCTCTGGTTGAATCCAAGCTAATAATAATATTCTGATTTTTGAATTAAATATGAAGTTATACTCAGTATAACTTTATCATTTATTGAGACTGTTATGTGCTGGGTACATATCAGATGCTCTACATATTTTATCTTATATAATTTAGTTCCTACAATAATACTGAGGTATATAGCATTATTCCAGTTTTACAAATGTGAAAACTGAGTCTCAGAGAGGTTAAGTAACTTAACTAAGATCACACAGCTTGTAGGCAGCAGAGCTGGGATTTAAACTTAGGGATGTCTGCCTGCAATGCTGTCCTATGTCTTTACATATAAAGTATTTCAGGTGAGGATCCCTTTGTGCTAAAGTCATCATTTGTGAACTGGTTGGTCCGTATGGGGTTCAGTTCTTTGCAGCAGTTTAGAGCAAGGCCAGCCATTCAGTCTCAGGGTAAATTCTAAAATCGTTTCCTTCATTGATAACATGAGGTAAGTAGTTTGACTAACTTGTCAAAGACATCCCTAACGACAGGGTGAATTTGATATGGAATCATAATCTCTAGTCAACTCAGGTTTCTACAGATATCCTAAATATCTAAAGTATTTATGACCATTTATCATTGATCTAACCTGCCCATACAAGCTGTACAGTTTGTTGATCTTGTACAGATATTTATTAAGATCACTGCTGTATGCATATAGAGGAAAGTTAAGTAGCAACAAGGTAAGTAACTAATGCCTCCCTAACCCAAGGTCCTTTTGTATAGGATTTCTTGAAGTTAACAAAGATTATGACATCTTCTGCCAATATGTAACTCAGTTTTGTACATTTGTGTTTCCCAGCTCAGCCTTGGCTACAGTTTAAAGCGCCAAATAATTAGTGAATAAGAATCACAAATAAACAAAATGTGTTTCTCATATTGTATTAAAAGTAAAATAATAATAATAATAGACCTGAATGTTATGGGACAAGTAAATACTTTAAAATAACTAAAAAATGAAATTAACAACTAATGGGAAATCTCAGAAAGATGTAAGAGTTTGAGGCAGTGAACAGTACTATCTGTCATGTAATCTTCACACCACTACTCTTTTCATTTGGTTGTCCACCTGTCCTAAGAGTTCAGTGGTAGTGGATTCGGGTTACAAATCCCTGAGTTCTAAAGATACTAAGCATGCTAAACTTTCATCACAGACATATATAATCCATCTCCATTAGGGAGTGTAATGCACGCTGATAGCAGCAGTAAATGTCAACAATCTGCACTCAAGGACTCAATCAGGAGATTTCACTGAAGCCATTTCTCAGAATCCTTCCATCTTGAATATGTGCATACCCTTTGACCCAGCAGTTCCACTTCTAGGAAGTTATCCCACAGTAATTCTTACCCACGTATATTAAGATATATGTACAGGGACATTCATTGCAACATTGTTTGTACTAGTGAAAGCTAGGAGGAAGGAAAGCGAAACCTCTATCAGTAAAGGAGTGATTAAGTAAACTATTATTACTATGGAGCCATTAAAAAGAATAAGGTCAATTTTTTTGTACTGATACGAAAAACTCTCCAAGATACATTATTAGGTAAAAATAAGCAATGCAAAGGATAACACATATAGTATGATGTAATTTCTTTAAAAATAAATGTGTTAGTATATATGTGTATAAACACATAGAAAAGGAACCCAAAAAAGGAATACTAAATATTTAGCATTAGTTATCTCTTAGGAAGAAAGAGAAACTGGGAAGAAAAGCAAGCGAAGGGGAGTGTTCTCATTTTTCTAAGTATTCTATATTGTTTGAATATTTTATAATGAGAATCAATTCTTGTACTTGTATAATAAAAGAAGAAAGAATTCAGTTATGATACTAGGACATTACTTTTTAACATACCAGAGTAATTAAAGGATACATAAGTTTATGTGATGAGTCTATATGTATATATAATTTTTCACTAATTTGATTTTCTGATTTGAGATACATTTATAGTCATAAATTGTACTCCAAATCTGAAAATTCTTTTAGTTGAAATCATGTGGGGATAAAAAAATGTATTTAATCCATGTAACAAACCAAGACAATCCAG
The DNA here is from genome assembly GCF_026419965.1 of Kogia breviceps. NCBI lineage: Eukaryota > Metazoa > Chordata > Mammalia > Artiodactyla > Physeteridae > Kogia > Kogia breviceps. The sequence goes on along the minus strand of NC_081322.1, from coordinate 33,027,298 downwards.
ACATTGATATCAAAGTGCAAGCACACTGCTAAGTATAGAATTCCAGAACTAAAATGTTCTTGAGAACAGTTATTTCCTCATGATTATATCTTGATTTTAAATAATAACATTTATAGTTTCCCCACTTCTGAATTGTTGGATAGAGGAGAAGGTCACCTGAAATGATCAAAACTGGTGAGTTGGAAGGAAGCCTCTGGCCTTGATCTGTACCTAAAAATTAAGCACAAAGCCCACTCTATCAGCATGTGCCATGTTACATTCCATCACGTGTGCATGGCATCTTGTAGTATAATGCTTGAATTTATCATTTCAGCACCTGTAGTGTGGAAGGAGCAGATAACAATTCTCCCTTTCATTAATCTGATGTTAAAATGCCTAATTCAAATAAGAACTATTCTACATCTATATTTCAAAGTTTCTTAATGAAGAACGAACAATAACGGAAGAACTGCTGGGTATGAACATATTAAGAGATTAACCAACCTTTAAATATTGTGATCATGGACATCAATGGCTACTAAGCAGTGAAAAAATGCAATCAAAGTCTCATAAATCAAGAAGCTTATCATAAAATTCCTACAGTACTCAGAGCTCTCTGCCCTCATAAACCTCTAAGGGTCAGATGTGATGCAACTCCTCTTTGCTGTTCATTCACTGACTTTTTTTGTTGTTATTTCCAATCAAAATATTCCCTACATTAATCCTATTTCCTGTCATTTGGTCCTTGAAAAATACACAGAACAACTCAATTTCCTTCTCATAAAATCTCCTCAAATGTTTCACTATGGCATAAATAAAAGTAATTTTTTTTCTCATGACACCTGTGTTTCACTGAGTGAAGCCATTGCAATCTCATCATGATCTACATTTCCTTTGAATAATAACACCAAATATCTCCTTTCATTCTTGTAAGAGGTTCTTCAACACAGCCCAGCTGTGTTGAATATTTCCATCCTTATGCCTCATACAAAGGCTAAGATTTCTATTTGTTTCAGTTCATCTTTTGGCAAGAAAAAAAGGAAGGAATGAACATATTGAATACATACAAGTTGTTAGGCATTGTGCTCGGTGTTTTCATAAGTCTTCCTGTTTAATTCTCCCACTAAAGTGGATATTACTTTCTTCGTTTTGTAAGTAAGGAAGCAGTTATATAAACTATTGAATATTACGCAGCCAGTAAAAGGCAGAGCCTGGATTCCAGGCCTGACTCTAACACCAGTGAAATTCAGTCCTTGAAATATGAAATTGCAGATTTGTTTAAGACTCATTGCAAAATTGATACCTCCCAAATACCTTTTCAGTCACTCTTGGACTTTCTTGGTGCTACATACCTCTCTGCTCTCAGGTATCCTAACCCCATCTCCAAATTAGAAGAAAATTGATCCCACCAAACAGGAATACTGGGAGAAAGATCATCTGCAGTTGGGTTAGTACAAATATTCATAGAAAAATAGCACTGAAGGTACAAATGCCACATTTCTAAACGGTTGGAAGTCATAAATTAAACTACACCCACAATCCAGACCTAATGCTCCCCAAAGGATTACCCTCATACCAAAGCTGAAGGAGCACCCCCTGTTCCAGACCACGTTTGCCTCCTGCAAACCAGAGGAATTGCTAAGCTAGGGCAGGGTAGAAACCGGACCCAGACCTGTCAGAACCAGGTCAGGTCCCCAAGAACTGGAAAGAACAAGTTCCCCTTCCCCAGTCTCACTTTTCTAACTCAGAACTCCAGGTAGCTGTCAGCACCGTGCCAAAGCACACGGCCCAGTGGAGGGAAGGAAGCGCACACTGTTTTTCTGGGATCCTGCTCTGCCATAGTGAGAAGGGACCAACTGGAACCAAGGCCCCCACTCTTTCTCTGGTTTCCCAGAGGAAGTCCATAATCTTCTCCAACCACCCCATTTTTTTCTAGGAAGTTTGGGTGCACCAACCACAATTCCTGAATGCTCAGTCCGCTGCCACACTTTCCAAAAACTTCTTATAAAATGTAAAAGAAATAAAACACGTTTGAGTTTCCATATGCTCAAACTATGAAGCCCTCTACATGGCAGGACCTTTAACAGGATCCCCTCCAGGTGGGCTGAAGGGCAGTACTGCTCTAAATGCCTTTCTACCCAGTGTCAAAGATCTTCTGTTTTCCACTAAATATCATCTCCATGCTATCAAAAGCGCTGATGAAGCGCATTTCTTTAAGTGTTCAACTCTTTTTTGCCAGTATTTTTATCTAAGCCATGTATCACTAAGAAACGTTTTCAGTTGATTAAGCAAAAGATAAAAATTGGCACATTATTTTTGGTATGTTTGCCCATTTTCAAGCTGGTAAGTAAATACACTGTGATTAAATCTTAATATTTCTGTTTGTATTCATGAAATAAATATCTAGGAAATTTCCACAAGAAAAGCATAGTTCTTAATGCTTAAAAATTCTACTTATATATATTTTGCTTCTCATACATTCTTCAACTTTCAAAAGTTTTGAGGAAAGAAATCCAAAAAATGTACTCACTGTATAATTTTCCCATCCTCACTTGTACATTGTTATGTTTTAGAATATTGTTTTAGGGAGAATAAATTGTTATCCAGTGATATAAGAAGTTAAATTTAAGAACAGCTTACTGTTGGTTGATGGTAAAATTATCCGGATGCACTTTTCAAAGTCTCCTCACTTTTTTTTCTTCTACTTTCCCTAGGTATGAGGTACAGGGCAAATTGTCCTTTCAAAACACAAATAATCTTGTTTAACTGTCTTTTTTGTTTTTAGCACCAAGTTATTGGTAGAGGTATAATTATCCTTTAAGAGAACTAGATTCAAAGTTTCCTTGAGTGCTGTAGAATCCATAAAGTCACAGATATATTCTAGATGGCAAAGAAAGGTAATGAAAACCACAGAGGATGTTCGTAGCCTAAATCCACATGATAGTATAATACCCATCTCTAGTTAAAAAGAAAATATCAGGAAACTGGGAGAGTTATGCACATAACTATAATAAATACTTTCCTAATCTGCACCAAAAATTTTATGAAATTATTATTATTGTTATTATCTCAATAGAAACTCAAGAAGTATAAAGGATTGATGTCCTCTTATGAAAAATGTAAAGACTAGCTACTCATCTATTCATAGAGGTTCCAGATTTAGGGGGAAAAAAGGCAGGACACCCAGTTAAATTTTAATTACAATGAAAATTTTTGGTATAAGTATACCCCAAACACCTCATGGGACATACTTATACTAAAAATTATCCATTGTTCATCTGAAAATCAAATTTAACTAGACATCCTGTATTTTATCCAGCAACCCTATTTACTCATCATAAAAACCCTATGAAATTGGTTTTATCTTCCCCAACTACAAGTGGAGAAGTTGAGTCTCGGAATTGAAGCAAATCAAGATCACACAGCTGGGAGGTAGCAGAATCCATATTAGAATCCTAAGCCCGCGTTTCAATCCCACATTCTGTGTACTAACTGAAATTATATTTCATATATTTAATAAACATATAGGCAGAGCTCTACATGCTTTCTAAAAATTAGCTCAGTTAGTTCTCATTACAAACCTATGAGGTAGGTACTATTATCATTCCCTTTTTATAGATGAGAAATCTGAGGCACAGGGAGTTAAACAACTTGTCTCAGGTCGTATAACTAGTAAATGGTAGAGCCAGGTTGAAAACCCAGGCAGTCACTCTCTAGGGCATGGCCTCTTTTCTCCATCCATCACTCTGCAGCATCACTTGTAATAACACTGTCTCATTTCTAAATTTTGAGTTGACTAACTTTTTTAAAGATGTAAAAAAAAATGTACATTGAAACAAGCCTTAGAACATGGTTTTCAATTATAGTTAGTAAAACTTAGCTATAAAAAAAGTATGATGAATTGGGAGATTGGGATTTACATATATATACTAATATGTATAAAATGGATAACTAATAAAAACCTGCTGTATAAAAAAATAAATTAAATTAAATTCAAAAAAGAAGAAAAGTATGATCCTCCAGGTGATACAAGATATCAATGACATGAATAGAATAAAATATTAAATGTGAATTTTAAATTTTAAATATCAAGAAATATTGAGTTTAAATATAGTTATTTAAATAAGTATTAAGAATTGAGCTATTTTTAAAGTTCCCTAATATAATAATTTTGAAGATGATTGAGTTTCATATCATTTCTAAAGCAAAGCTTACTTTAAGGAAAATATTTTCCATGAGGTCATGTTTGTTCATTGACAATAGTAAATGAACATATCTGCAATGCCCAGTGCTTTCCTATTTTCACTCCAGACAGAGCCTCAGCTGCCTGTGGGACCATCTTTATTCCTGTTCACCATCTCCTCACTCTGAGAGTTCTATTCCTAACTTCTCATAAAGAAAACTTACTTCTTTCATCCCTTATGGAACATATACTTCTTAATAAAAGCTTAAAGGAATAATGCTTTAACCCAAGAAGAACTTAATTTTAATATTGAGAATTTTAGGCATAAAAGCAAGGTGTTTGAGCAGAAAATTTTGGGTTAGTCCACCCTTCCAACCAGTCAAATCGTAGCCCTTATATGATACATTAGTTAAAAATAAATTCAGCTGTATATGACAGAAAGAAAAAGTAACAGTAGCTGAAACAAGAGGGAAGTCTATTTCATTTTCATCTAAATGAAGTCCAGAGATAGAAGCTGGTTTAGCAGCTCCACTATGTTATCACAAACCTAGACTCCAATCTTTATGTTCTGCCATCTTCTGTGCATGGCTTCTACATTCAAGGACACTCCAGGACCAAGATAGTTGCTAGAGCTCCAGCCTTTATGTCTATATTTCAGGTTATTACCTACCCTTTCAAAGGTCTTTGAAGTTCTACATGCTTCCACATATCTCAGTGACTGGAATTTAATCATATTGACACATGAGGCTGAATGAGTGTTTGGGAAATATAGCCTTTAACTGGCCACATTCTTCAAGGTTATGTTACAAAGGAAAAGGGGGAAAATGAGTAATAAGAAGCAACTACTGGTCTCTCTAGAGTGGGATTAGTTATTTCACTTCCCAGTGAAGGTGGCCTTCTTATGACAATAAGAAATCTAAGATCAGCTGGATATTTTATGTGACTCCTCAAACCCAGATAAATCCTGGACTTTCAAATACTAAAATCCCCAATGCTGCAAGATGGTCATTGAATAAAAACACATCCCTTTAGATTTTGTTTCAGGAATATATGCATGTGTTTATGTATGTAATGGAAGGTGATCTTAGCTTATACTATGTACAGAAGCATTACTAGACAATTATGATAGTTAAACATTGAAATAGAATTTCTCAAAGAATCTACACGAGGCCATTCTTGAAAAAGAGTGAAACAAAGTACAGAAATTCATCATGCTGGAAAGGATTGGGAAGGGAGTATGAGAGTAATTGGGGTAGGGACGTGACTTGGCAAAGTTCTTAGTTTTATGATTTTATATGTAGATTCCAAGTGACTGATTGACATTTGAAAAAAAATAAGCTCTTTACAGTACTGGATAATCTATGTTCAAAATCTGACACAAGGACTATAACTAATCATCTAAATCAGACTATTTACTATAACTAATCATGGTATTTAAAAATCCAGGGGCTTCCCTGGTGGCGCAGTGGTTGAGAGTCTGCCTGCCGATGCAGGGAACACGGGTTCGTGCCCCGGTCCGGGAAGATCCCACATGCCGTGGGGTGGCTGGGCCCGTGAGCCATGGCCGCTGAGCCTGCGCGTCCGGAGCCTGTGCTCTGCAACAGGAGAGGCCACAGCAGTGAGAGGCCCGCGTACCTCAAAAAAAAGAAAAAAAAAAATCCAGCTTCTTTGGTTTAGATCTGTTAAAACTTGGAAGACTTCTGCCCTGACATATATTGAGATTCTAGAATCTCAGTATAAATCTGTATGCTTAATATGTTTAATGTAAAACGAGCATGGGGTTGCCCTTATTTTAAAGGTTTTAAATAACTGGAGTTCAACCTTGATTTCAGTTCCCTATCAACCACTCCTTCCTCTAACCATGCTCTGATGGTGACTGACATCTCAAAGTTCTAGCCACCTGTGAACAGAGTTTTAAATATCACCTTCTTGAATTAATTATGCATACACTCAAAATAGGTTTGGAAGGCACCTACTGAAGCAGAATTAAATCAGAAAGGAATGTGGTAGCCACAAAAACTGTTTATCTTTTGTATAACAGGCAACTATCAGCATGTTTATAACCAAAAATAAATTAAGATAAGCATAACTAAAATCACATATTTTGTGCTAAATATATCAGCTCATAAAATGTTAAGGTATAAATGTCAAGTCAGTCAACTGAATGTATAAAAATGATGCTTTTTATACTCATGAAGAGAGTTGTTAGGCTATCTCTCTTGTTTTTTCCCTGCCAACATATCATTCTAGTTGGTCCTAATTCTAGGTCCCCTGAAAAAATGCAAATTAAACAAAAGATAGGGTCTTTGCCTTCAGGAGATCTGCAATTTGCTGATGAGAAACTATAAACATTAAAGAAATGCAAACATACAAACCATAAGTACTTAATTAATTTAGACCCAAGTCATTCATGTTTTTAGAAAATCAGATACAATAAAATAAAATTTTGAAAGAACGTGTTCATTTGGATTCATATTTTTCATGTTATTTTTCATAACATTATCACAAACTTATTTGACTTCATTGAATTTTATCTTAGTTTTTTAACATATACCCTTATTACTTGAAACCATTCTCCTCTTAAATAGTTTATAATGAAACTTTTCACATCTTTAGACAAAATCTTACCTCCTCCAGGTATTCACAGTCATTCAATATATATTTTTTGAGCTTATTGTGTGCAAGGCACTGCTCTAAGGACAAAAATTAATTAAGTTTTATTTTATGTCCTACCACATATGTAGGACGATATCCCATTGTTGAGTCATCAATCATCTTCAGACCTCAAGAAATTTTTAAGTCATCTGTTTTCTCATTTCTTTCCATTCCTCACAATTTCCTATGGCTTCAAGTTTTTCCCCTAAGAAAAAACCTCTGATTCTTTCCTTCATCCCTGACATCGTACCTGAATTTTATTCTCATGTTACCAAATACATAAAACATTTGCCTTCAGAAACCCTCCTCTAAGCTGTTCCTCTTCCAGAACACCCTTGACATCCTATGGCTCCATCCATCCTGGACTATCACCCTCCCTCTGTTCTCAGGCATAGCCCTTCCACCAGATTTTCTGGTGGAACGTCCTACTAGTCAATAGGGACCTTCTGGTCTGCTAAGAGACCTTCTCACAACTCACAAGCCATGTTCATGATATCTCCTTTGTTCCTTTGTTTATTGTGTATAGAAGGAAAAAAAAAAGGCAACCCCCCCCACAAAAAACAGAGATCCCTGCCTGCATGGAACCACATTCTAGTGGGGTTCTGGTTGGATTAATAATAATAGTTAACATTTATGGAATGTGTGTCTATGTGCCAGGCCCTGTGCTTATCTTTTTCATCCAATTCAACAAATATTTATCAAGTGGCTAGAATATTTCAGAATATCCTAGGTGCTTCAGGTATAACAGTGAACAAACCATATTCTACTGGAGGGAGAGAGACACTAAACAATGGCCATAGTAAATTAGCAAATTGTAGAATATGTTAGAAAGTAACTGCTATGGGGACACATAAAAGTAGAATAGGATAAGATAGAACAGGAGCCTTTGCAATTTTAAATATGGTGGTCAGGGTAATTATCATTGAAAAGATAACAGTTAAGCAAAGACATCAAGGCGATGAGGAAGTTAACCCTATTGATATCTGAGAAAAGAGTACGTAAGGAAGGAAGAGCCTAGAAAAATATCCTAAGGAGACAGCATGCCTGGCATGCTCTAGAACAGCAAGAATGCTGAAGTCTGCCATAAGGAGTGCAAATGTGGAAAGATTGATGAGGTCATAGGGGTAAGGGGCGCCTTTTAGGCCAGTGTAAGGATTTTGAATTTGACTCTAAGTGAAATAGGCAACCTTGAAAGGTTTTGAACAAAACTAGGATATGCTTTAGGATTTTAAAAGACCTCTCCAACTGCAGTGTCGAGAATAGATCATAAAGGAACAGGGTAAAAGGAGGGAGATGAGTGAGGAACTTAGTTCAAAAATCCAGGAAGAGGTGATGGTGTAGCATCATCGTACAGCAGGAAAGAAATGGAACCCTAAACAGCAGAAGCAACGTGTCTCCAGGCTGCCTGTAGAAGCTGAGCTCTTTAACTACTATGTCTGCTGCCTCTCACTGAGACCCCTTTGAGCTCAAAAAGCGCCTTAATGAAACCAGTATGAATGGCGCCTTAAAAATGGCAGGTCATTTCATGAGATGAGGCTTCAGATTACTAAAGGGAAAACTGCTTTTTTTTTTTTTAAACTGCTTTTATAGCCAAATTTCAAGTCCTGCCCATCCTTCAAAACCTGTATCAAGTTCCAAGAGCTACTCTGGCTCTTACTTGAAATCTTATTATGTTATATTTGGTGTCACATGGTCTCTCTCATATCTCTGTGTTAGGTTTTTATGATTCCTCAACTATTTTGTGACTTGAAGGGAGGAAAAAGGATCACACCTGTATTCCCAACATTGACTGGAATAAAATAAAGGTATTTATTTATATTTTTAAATATTTATTGATTGGTTTTCATTGGCATCCCATTTTGAAAGTGGTCTACAAATAATACAAATGTAAAATTATTTCAAAATTCTGATATGGAAAACAAGAAAATAAAATGTCTGTGTTATATATTTAAATCTTGATAGCAATAATAGGTGATACTGAGTTAAGGAATTTATCATGAAAGCAAAATTTCTCATGTTTATATAGAACACTAATGTTTACTTAGTCCTTTCACTCAAATTACTTAATTTGATCTTTGTAGTGCTCACAATTTTTGATACTTTCTTGAAAAGACCAAAATTATCAAATAACATTTGATGAAAGATGAATAATGTATCAAGGGAAAAATCAATCCAAAGCTAAGTTTACATTCTGTGCACTGTACCTTTAGTATTTCTAATTTATGAGAACTAGTGAAAAATGGAAAAAAAATAAATTAAGAGTACATCCTGCTTACCAGAAAGTAGTGTTAGTTCTATGGTATTTTTTGCCTACCGGCAAATATCAGAATTAGAGTAACCTCACATCATTTCAGAGTGGGTAAATGGAAAGAAAATAACATGGAATCATGAAGATGTGGAGCAGCAGGAAAAATGGAAGATCAGCCTGAAAGTTTAGTGTAAAAGCATACTTTTAAAAATAATTAACAATGTAACCAGAAGATATTTTTTAAAGCATTAATTATCAATTATCAATAAGGTGTAAGATTTTATGATTTTTCTGAAACAGGAGAAAAAAGCCATGAAAAGATAACATGTAGATAAAATGACAACACAGTAAGTTATAAAGACAATATGTTGCAATGAAAAAGGATCTGGTGAGGTAAAGAAGAACTAAAAGGAATTAAAAATGAAAAAGAGGACAATACTGAGAAGAGCAGGCAACAGAGATGCAGTCCCCAAGTGATAAAGGAAGAATTTAGGGTGTTTGAAAACAACATGACACTGAAAGATATAACTGAAGGAAGGATCCCTGAACTGAAAGAAATTAGCTAAACATGCCAGTTGAAATGATTCATTTTATTCCCTGAAAAATTATTGGAAGTAGACTCACACTTAGATATGTGTATTACTTTACTTTTTTTTTTTTTTTTTTTTGTGGTACGCGGGCCTCTCACTGTTGTGGCCTCTCCCTTTGCGGAGCACAGGCTCCGGACGCACAGGCCCAGCGGCCATGGCTCACGGGCCCAGCCGCTCCGCGGCATGTGGGATCTTCCCGGACCGGGGCACGAACCCGCATCCCCTGCATCGGCAGGCGGACTCTCAACCACTGCGCCACCAGGGAAGCCCTACTTTACTTTTAAATAAGATACTTCAAATATACAGAAAAAAAAACTGAGCCAGTTTTCTTTTTCATTTTGTATTTTTTAAAGATGTTATGAAATGCTTATTTCTATCTTTCAAATGTTACCTGAAAGCCGGTTATATCTTCAAATGACAGCTTTCTTTGAAAATGACATATTCCAATAATAAGTCCATTGCCCATGAATGGGAACCTATTGTCTTGTCTATGCAGAGATGTGTTCACTGAGCTATTATTGCTCCATAACGGCAATAGCTACATTGTTTGGCATATTAGATAAATGGGATTGAGTTTCTGGGGCATCCTGAGTGGGAGAAGTGAAGAAACTCATGGAATAGTGAGAAGAATGATGTAAGGGAGAGAATTGAGGATCCAGGGAAACATGATGTCAAAGTCAGCTAGTATCAGATTCCTAGGATTGTTAAGAATAGGGGTGTTTTTGTACTCCCTCAAAATGAGTACTTGTGTTTATCAAAAACATAAATAAGAATGTTTATAGTGCTACAACCATAATAGCTCCATACTGGAAACTACCCATGAGCCCATGAGCAATAGAATAAATAAAAATGTGTTACATTCACATGAGGGAATACTACAAATATTCAAGTACAAATACAAAAATGATAAGGAGTAAACTACAATTTCGAGTAATAATGAGAATGAATCTCACAAGTAGAGTTTTGAGCAAAATAAGCCAGATGCAGAAGACTTACTGTAGAATTCCTTTTATGTAAAGGTTAAAATAAATAAAACTAATTTGGGTGTTAAAAGTCAGGGTAGTGATTATCCTTGGGAGGCTTTTGACTTGAAAGGCACACAGTAAGGGAATTTCAGAATGCAGGTAATGTGCTATGTCCAGATCTGGGTGCCATTCACAACTGGGATTAGTGTGTGAAAATTCATGGAGCCTTACAATGATAACTTATCTTTCTGAATGTTTGTTATATAATTTTTAAAAAGAAAAATAATAGGGACGCTTGAGAGTTGGGGGCAGATTCTTCAGTTGCCTGAAGAGCTTTGATAAAAGTCTACGACACCTGACCACTCTGTGCGAACCACACTGGGAGGAAGTCCGGGCTATATGTTCTCCACGTTGGCCAGCGTGGAGCAGAGAGAAGAAAGGGGCTGCAGAAGGCAAGTCGTGGGTTTCTGAAATCCGTCGAGGGAGGAATTGCACAGCCAAAAGACACCAGGACACAGCCAAATTCAGAAAATCCCCAGAGGTGTTCTATGTGGGAAAGAAGAGGGTGAAATAAGGAATACTGGTTTCTGCTGCACGTCGTATATAGAGTTGAGCCAGCTTTATTTTAAAACTAAAGTAAAAGGGTGACTCCATGAGGCTAGAGGCACTGAATCTATATTATGAATGAAAGAAGCGTGCATGTTTTGATCATAAAGTACACCTACAGGGCTTCCCCGGTGGCGCAGTGGTTGAGAGTCCGCCTGCCGATGCAGGAGACGCGGGTTCGTGCCCTGGTCCGGGAGGATCCCACATGCCGCGGAGCGGCTGAGCCCGTGAGCCATGGCCGCTGGGCCTGCGTGTCCGGAGCCTGTGCTCCGCGGCGGGAGAGGCCACAGCAGTGAGAGGCCCGCATACCGCAAAAAAAAAAAAAAAAAAAAAAAAGTACACCTACAATTCTGTTATTCACTCACCTTTCCTCACAAGCCTTCTTATCAGACGGTCTATTTCTGCTCTTTCGCCTTTTGATCTCTGTTTCCTGCTCCAACCTCTGAAATAAGGCTTCTATCACAGCTGCTCGATTGAAACAACTGGTCTTGAATGTTTTACAAAATCTAATGATCATTTCTTTACCCTTTCTCTTTCATTCAATAAAGAAGTATGTATTGGGAAGCAACTTTGTGTGGGCCACTGTTCTAAGGGTTAGGGATGTGGAAGGGAATAAAACAGACCCAAATCTCTAGCCCTGAGAAGCCTATATTTTCCATTTTTGGGGAAAAAAATTGGCAATTGATCATTCTTTCTCAACTACCTTTATCATATACTATATTGGTACCTTACTACATCTTCAGATTTCTCTGTAGACACTTCCTCCTGACTGCTAACTTTTAAGTGTTACTGGTCTTTTGCTTGTCTCTGACGTTCTCCCTTAGAGAGTTCACTCACGAGCAAAGTTTCAACACTGGCCTGTTTGTTCGGGCTTCCTGCTCCATCTCTCCAGCTGTGAACACCCATCAAGCCTAGAGCCCCATTTCTCCAACTACTTCCACGATAACTCCATTGGAATATTCTGTTCTCACCTCAATATCATATGTTCGTCAGCAAATTCATCTTATTCTCCCTCTCAAATTCCTCATGTCTTTCAGTAAAAATATAATTTTTCATGTCATTTAAACTAAACACTTGGGATCAATTTTTGGTTTTCCTTCACTTACTGCATCCAATGTGTTCTTAAATCCGATTTATTTTTTTATCAAAAATGTCTTTAAAAGAGAGCAGTGACTCAATGCTCTATCTCTAGATGACTGCAATAGATTGGTGTTTCTGTTTCTAATCTCTTTTCAGCTTCCAGGGCACCCTGCATACTATGGTTTAGGTCACTTACCAGGACCTTGCTTTCATGATCGGATCTTGATGCTCTGATAAACTGGGGTCAGGTCCTGGTGCCAGGTAGGGAGCAGTACCCCGGGCTAAGGACACTATCAAAGAAGCCGGGTGGGTAACAAAGTATAGATATTGCACAAGAAGACAGAAATCTGCGTGTCAGATGAAAGCAGATGACTGTTATATTTCCTGATTATTTTCATATATTTCTTATATTTTCTAAGTTAAAGGCTAACCAAATTCATTACCTAATGAAGTTGCAGAATATGCAAATATATATGTTCAAAAGAAAAACAACATGTTTAGTAGAAACATTAATAATATGTTCTTCTATTTTTCTGTTTGAGTTTTGACTTTTATAAAACAGAAACACAGAAACAACTTTCCACTTCAGAACCTTTAAGGAGGATGTCACAAAATTCATCCTCAGAAAAGATCGGTGACAAGAAAGTGAGATAGCATCTTGGAAGAGCAATTACTGAGGAAATGGATGTTCCTGTTATTGAAAGAAAGAAGGAAAACGTTAAGTTTTTTTCCTCTGAACTAACATTTTCTTTCCAAAATCACATAGTTGTGCCTACTTAGAATAATTGATTTTATGGCACCTTATATTTTTTAAAAATTTAGGAAGCTCACATGTATTTCAGAAAGGAAAAATCAGCATAAACAACTTGGTGGAAAAGCCCTCTAATTTCTTATTTAATAAAATTTCTGGCACATAAATTTTTTCAAATGTTTTTTTAAAAACCCAAAGACTTTTCTGGATACAATATCTAATTTGTGGTTCCATTTTTTTAAGCCAGTGAGATAACTGATATTTTTAAAAGAAATATTGAAATGCCCTGCATTTCAAGGTGCTTTAGGCTTGTTGCTGCATTTATCAGGCTTTCTTTTCCTGGTATTGAACAACTCTGAATTATTGCCTGTAAAAATGCATAGCCCTCCCCCAGTAAATTATGGTTAGCTTTATTTTTTAATTGTGGTAAAATATACATAGCATAAAATATAACATTTTAACCATTTTTAAGTGTAGAGTTTAGTACATTCACAAAGTTCTGCAACTCTCAGCACCATCCATCTCCAGAACTCTTCCGTTTTCTCCACTAAACAATAACTCCCCATTCCTCCATCCCTCAGCACATGGAAACCACAATTCTGCTTCCCGTCTCTGTGAAGTTGGCTACCCCAGGTACCTCATGTAAGTGGAATCATACAATATTTGTCCTTTTGTGACTAGCCTATTCACTAGGCATTATATCTTCAAGGTTCATCCATGTTGTAGCGTAGATCAGAATTCCCTTCCTCTTTAAGGCTAAATAATATTCCATTGAATGGATATACTATGTTTGTTTATTCATTCACACCTTGATGGAAGCCTGGGTTGTTTCCACCTTTTGGCTGTTGTGAATAATGCTGCTATGAACATGGGGGTACAAATATCTGTCTGAATTCCTGCTTTCACTTCTTTGGGGTATAAACCCAGAAGTAGAATGGCTGAGTCATATGGTAATTCTATGTTTATTCTTTGAGGAACAACCATACCATTTTCCACATCCACCACAATTCAAAAGCCTTCCAATTTCTCTATATCCTTGACAACATTTGTATTTTTATGATTTGTGTGTCACAGCCATCCTAATGGGTGTGAAGTAGTCTTATATTTTAAACAACATTGATTTTCAGTAATATGTCTATTCAGTAGGTTTGCCTGTTAACCAAATCTCTCACAAGATGGCTGACAACTTTTTTTAATTCATGGAATTTTTTTTTGAATTGTATTTTATTTATTAATTTTTTATGCAGCAGGTTCTTATTAGTTATCTATTTTATACATATTAGTGTACATATGTCAATCCCAATCTCCCAGTTCATCCCACCACCATGCCTCCCCCACTTTCCCCACTTGGTGTCCATACATTTGTTCTCTACATCTGTGTCTCTACTTCTGCCTTGCAAACTGGTTCATCTGTACCATTTTTCTAGATTCCACATATATGCATTAATATATGATATTTGTTTTTCTCTTTCTGACTTACTTCACTCTGTATGACAGTCTCTAAGTCCATCCATGTCTCTACAAATGACCCAATTTCATTCCTTTTTATAGCTGAGTAATATTCCATTTTATATATGTACCACATCTTCTTTATCCATTCATCTGTCGATGGGCATTTAGGTTGCTTCCATGACCTGGCTATTGTAAATAGTGCTGCAATGAATATTGGGGTGCATGTGTCTTTTTGAATTATGGTTTTCTCTGGGTATATGCCCAGTAGTGGGATTGCTGGGTCATATGGTAATTCTATCTTTAGTTTTTTAAGGAATGTCCATACTGTTCTCCATAGTGGCTGCATCAATTTACATTCTTATCAACAGTGCAAGAGGGTTCCCTTTTATCCACACCCTCTCCACCATTTGTTGTTTGTAGATTTTCTGATGATGCTCATTCTAACCAGTGTGAGGTGATACCTCATTGTAGTTTTGATTTGCATTTCTCTAAAAATTAGTGATGTTGAACAGCTTTTCATGTGCCTCTTGGCCATCTGTATGTCTTCTTTGGAGAGATGTCTATTTAAGCCTTCTGCCCATTTTTTAATTGGGTTTTTGTTTTTTTAGTATTGAGTTACATGAGCTGTTTATATATTTTGGAGATTAATCCTTTGTCCATCAATTCATTTGCAAATATTTTCTCCCATTCTGAGGGTTGTCTTTTCATTCTGTTTATAGTTTCCTTTGCTGTGCAAAAGCTTTTACATTTCATTAGGTCCCATTTGGTTTTTTTTTTTGTTTTTATTTTCATTACTCTGGGAGGTGGGTCAAAAAAGATCTTGCTGTGATTTATGCCAGAGTGTTCTGCCTATGTTTTCCTCTAAGAGTTTTATAGTGTCCGGTCTTACACTTAGGTCTTTAATCCATTTTGAGTTTATTTTTGTGTATGGTATTAGGGAGTGTTCTAATTTCATTCTTTTACATGTAGCTGTCCAGTTTTCCCAGAACCACTTGTTAAAGAGACAGTCTTTTCTCCATTGTATAAACTTGCCTCCTTTTCATAGATTAGTTGAACATAGGTGCATGGGTTTATCTCTGGGTTTTCTATCCTGTTCCATTTATCTATAGTTCTGTTTTTGAGCCAGTACCATATTGTCTTGATTACTGTAGCTTTGTAGTATAGTCTGAAGTGAGGGCCTCTGATTCCTCCAGCTCCATTTTTGTCCCTCAAGACTGCTTTGGCCATGGACTTGAGGATATGGGGAGGGGGAAGGGTAAGCTGTGACGATGTGAGAGAGTGGCAGGGACATATACACACTACCAAATGTAAATTAGATAGCTAGTGGGAAGCTGCCACATAGCACAGGGAGTTCACCTCTGTGCTGTGTGACCACCTAGAGGGGTGGGATAGGGAGGGTGGGAGGGAGGGTGACGCAAGAGGGAAGAGATATGGGAACATATGTATATGTATAACTGATTCACTTTGTTGTAAAGGAGAAACTAACACACTACTGTAAAACAGTTATACTCAAATAAAGATGTTAAAAAAAAAGACTGCTTTGGCTATTTGGGGGTTTTTGTGTCTCCATACAAATTTTAAGATTTTTTGTTCTTGTTTTGTAAAAAATGCCACTGGTAATTTGATAGTGATTGCATTGAATCTGTAGATTGCTTTGGGTAGTATAGTCATTTTCATAGTCATTTTCACAATATTAATTCTTCCAATCCAGGAACATGGTATATCTCTCCATCTGTTTGTGTCAACTTTGATTTCTTTCATCAGTGTCTTATAGTTTTCTGAGTACAGGTCTTTTACCTCCTTAGGTAGGTTTATTCCTAGGTATTTTATTCTTTTTGTTGCAATGGTAAATGGGATTGTTCTATTGTTCCCTTAATTTCTCTTTCTGATCTTTCGTTGTTAGTGTATAGAAATGCAAGAGACTTCTGTACATTAATTTTGTATCCTGTAACTTTACCAAATTCATTGATTAGCTCTGGTAGTTTTCTGGTAGAATCTTTAGGATTCTCTATGTATAGTATCATGTCATCTGCAAACACTGACAGTTTTACTTCTTCTTTTCCAATTTGTATTCCTTTAATTTCTTCTTCTTCTCTGATTGCTGTGGCCAGGACTTCCAAAACTATGTTGAATAATAGTAGTGAGAGTTGACATCCTTGCCTTTTCCTGATCTTAGAGGAAATGCTTTCAGTTTTTCACCATTGAGAATGATGTTTGCTGTGGGTTTGTGGTATTATGGCCTTTATTATGTTGAGGTAGGTTCCCTCTATGCCCACTTTCTGGAGAGTTTTTATCATAAATGGGTGTTGAATTTTGTCAAAAGCTTTTTCTGCATCTATTGAGATGATCATATGATTTTTATCCTTCAATTTGTTAATATGGTGTATCACATTGATTGATTTGCATACATTGAAGAATCCTTGCATCCCTGTGATAAATCCCACTTGATCATGGTGTATGATCATTTTAATGTGTTGTTGGATATTGTTTGCTAGTATTTTGTTGAGGATTTTTGCATCTATATTCATCAGTGATATTGGAATATAATTTTGTTTTTTTGTAGTATCTCTGTCTGGTGTTGGTATCATGGTGATGGTGGCCTCATAGAATGAGTTTAGGAGTGTTCCTTCCTCTGCAATTTTTTGGAAGAGTTTGAGAAGGATGGGTGTTAACTCTTCTCTAAATGTTTGATAGAATCCACCTGTGAAGCCATCTGGTCCTGGACTTTGGTTTGTTGGAAGATTTTTAATCACCGTTTCAATTTCATTACTTGTGATTGGCCTGGTCATATTTTCTATTTCTTCCTGGTTCAGTCTTGGAAGCTTATACCTTTCTAAGAATTTGTCCATTTCTTCTGGGTTGTCCATTTTACTGGCATAGAGTTGCTTGTAGTAGTCTCTTATGTTGCTTTGTATTTCTGCAGTGTCCGTTGTAACTTCTCCATTTTCATTTCTAATTTTATTGATTTGAGTCCTCTCCCTCTTTTCTTGATGAGTCTGGCTAAAGGTTTATCAATTTTGTTTATCTTCTCAAAGAACCAGCTTTTAGTTTTATTGATCTTTGCTATTGTTTTCTTTGTTTCTATTTCATTTATTTCTGCTCATATCTTTATGATTTCTTTCCTTCTACTAACTTTGAGTTTTGTTTGTGCTTCTTTCTCTAGTTTCTTTAGGTGTAAGGTTAGATTGTTTATTTGAGATTTTTCTTGTTTCTTGAGGTATGCTTGTATAGCTATAAACTTCCCTCTTCGAACTGCTTTTGCTGCATCCCATGGGTTTTGGATCATTGTGTTTTCATTGTCATTTGTCTCTAGGTATTTTTAAATTTCCTCTTTGATTTCTTCAGTGATATCTTTGTTATTTAGTAATGTATTGTTTAGCCTCCACGTGTCTGTGTTTTTTAGTTTTTTTTCCCCCTGTAATTGATTTCTAATCTCATAGCGCTGTGGTTGGAAAAGATGCTTGATATGATTCCAAATTTCTTAAATTTACCAAGGCTTGACTTGTGAACCAAGATGTGATCTATCCTGGAGAATGTTCCATGTGCACTTGAGAAGAAAGTGTAATCTGCTGTTTTTTGAATGGAATGTCCTATAAATATCGATTAAATCTATCTGGTCTATTGTGTCATTTAAAGCTTGTGTTTCCTTGTTAATTTTCTGTCTGGATGATCTGCCCAATGGTGTAAGTGAGGTGTTAAAGTCCCCCACTATTATTGTGTTACTCTCGATTTCCTCTTTTATAGCTGTTAGCAGTTGCCTTATGTATTGAAGTGCTCCTATGTTGGGTGCATATATATTTATAACTGTTATATCTTCTTCTTGGATTGATCCCTTGATCATTATGTAGCATCCTTCCTTGTCTCTTGTAACATTCTTTATTTTAAAGTATATTTTATCTGATATGAGTATTGCTACTCCAGCTTTCTTTTGATTCCCATTTGCATGGAATATATTTTTCCATCCCCTCACTTTCAGTCTGTATGTGTCCCTAGGTCTGAAGTGAGTCTCTTGTAAACAGCATATATATGGGCCTTGTTTTTGTATCCATTCAGTGAGCCTGTATCTTTTGGTTGGAGCATTTAATCCACTGATATTTAAGGTAATTATTGATATGTATGTTCCTATTACTGTTTTCTTAATTGTTATGGGTTTCTTTTGTAGGTTTTTTTCTTCTCTTGTGTTTCCCACTTAGAGGACTTCCTTTAGCATTTGTTGTAGAGCTGAATTCTCTTAGCTTTTGCTTGTCCATAAATCTTTTGATTTCTCCATCAAATCTTAATGAGATCCTTGCCCGGTAGAGTAATCTTGGTTTTAGGTTCTTCCCTTGTAGAGTTTCTGCTGAGAAATCAGCTGTTAACCTTATGGGAGTTCCCTTGTATGTTATTTGTCTTTCTTCCCTTGTTTCTTTCAATAATTTTTCTTTGTCTTTAATTTTTGTCAGTTTGATTACTATGTGTCTCAGCATGTTTCTCCTTGGGTTTATCCTGCCTGGGACTCTCCGTACTTCCTGGACTTGGGTGGCTATTTCCTTTCCCATGTTAGGGAAGTTTTCGACTATAATCTCTTCAAGTATTTTCTTGGGTCCTTTCTCTCTTCTCCTTCTGGGACCCCTATAATGCAAATGTTGTTGCATTAAATGTTGCCCCAGAAGTCTCTTAGGCTGTCTTCATTTCTTTTCATTCTTTTTTCTTTATTCTGTTCTGCAGCAGTGAATTCCACCATTCTGTCTTCCAGGTCACTTATCCATTCTTCTGCCTCAGTTATTCTGCTATTGATTCCTTCTAGTGTATTTTTCATTTCATTTATTGTATTGTCCATCTCTGTTTGTTCTTTAGTTCTTCTAGGTGCTTGTTCTTTAATTCTTCTAGGTCTTTGTTAAACATTTCTTGCATCTTCTCGATCTTTGCCTCCATTGTTTTTCCAAGGCCCTGTATCATCTTCACTATCATTATTCTGAATTCTTTTTCTGGAAGGTTGCCTATCTCCACTTCATTTAGTTGTTTTTCTGGGGTTTTATCTTCTTCCTTCATCTGGTACATAGTCCTCTGCCTTTTTGTTTTTTCTGCCTTTCTGTGAATGTGGTTTTTCTTCCACAGGCTGCAGGACTGTAGTTCTTCTTGCTTCTGCTGTCTGCCCTCTGGTGGATGAAGCTATCTAAGAGGCTTGTGCAAATTTCCTGATGGGAGGAACTAGTGGTGGGTAGAGCTGGGTGTTGTTCTGGTGGGCAGAGCTCAGTAAAACTTTAATCTGCTTTTCTGCTGATGGTGGGGCTGGGTTCCCTCCCTGTTGGTTGTTTGGCCTGAGGCGACCCAGCACTGGAGCCTACCCAGCTCTTTCATGGGGCTGATGGCGGACTCTGGTGGGGCTCACGCCAAGGAGTACTTCCCAGAACTTCTGCTGCCAATGTCCTTGTCCCCACTGTGAGCCACAGCCACCCCCCACCTCTGCAGGAGACCCTCCAACACTAGCAGGCAGACCTGGCTCAGTCTCCCATGGGGTCACTGCCCCTTCCCCTGGGTCCTGATGTGCACACTACTTTGTGTGTGCCCTCTAAGAGTGGAGTCTCTGTTTCCCCCAGTCCTGTCAAAGTCCTGCAATCAAATCCCGCTAGCCTTCAAAGTCTGATTCTGTAGGAATTCCTTCTCCTGTTGCCAGACCCCCAGGTTGGGAAGTCTGACATGGGGCTCAGAACCTTCACTCCAGTGGGTGGACTTCTGTGGTATAAGTGTTCTCCAGTTTGTGAGTCACCCACCCAGTGGTTATGGGATTTGATTTTATTGTGATTTCACCCCTCCTACCGTTTCATTGAGGCTTCTCCTTTGTCTTTGGATGTGGGGTATCTTTTTTGGTGAGTTCCAGTGTCTTCCTGTCAATGATTGTTCAGCAGTTAGTTGTGATTCTGGTGTTCTCGCAAGAGGGAGTGAGCGCATGTACTTCTACTCTGCCATCTTGAACCAATCTAATTCATGGAATTTTATAATTACCTTTAATTGAAGTTACCTCAACAATGTGGTAACTTCACCACATTTACCTCACCACAGTTGCTATTCCAAATCTACCAATGAGTTTGCCGAGCCTGAGCCAGCAGAAAAACATGCTTATGTTTGTCAGCTATCAAGGTCACTGTGGAATCAGTGCCAGAATTCTCACATTGTTAATTTGTTCTAATAGTCAAATATATTCAAGGTAAAATGAAGCCAATAAAATTCTAATGTCTCCCTCTTGTGACATGAGAGAACTCCCAATGCAAAACTTATGACTATGTTTGTGATTAAGACATTTCTCCACTTGCTATCATCATTCATTTTTTATTCCTTTCCCAAGCTCTTTCCAAAGTCTCAAATTTTGCCACATTTAGCTTTCTATCCAACATGAACCCAAACTGTTTTGAACTAGAGGAAGGATGCTGTGTCAGAACTGGATTAAGGGATGAGCCTTTAAGGGAAACTAAAACAGCACTGGAATAAATTTAAAAGATGGTATCATATAACTTAGTTTCTTCATGCACACACTTATAAGAAACAAGTCTTTCCTACTGGAAGTATGGTGGCAATGGCACCTTGAGTTTGGGAGGGAAGGTGGTGGCACTAAACTACCTCTACTGAAATTGGGCAAGTCATTGGCTACAGTCACAGGCTATGACATTAATGTTGAGACTTTCTATACTCAGTGTGACATTGGCTGAAGTCAATAGCTGCAGTTAATTGAAATTTTGAAACCAAATCATATGTATTACATTAAGTTATTACATTATTACTGGTTATTATTACATTATTACATTATTTACTGGTAATTTATTGTATAAACTAAATTTTTTTAAATCTTTACCACCCTTCCTTAGAAGTTTTGTATTCTTAAAAAAACTGAATAAATCAAGAGCGAAAGAAATATAGAAAAATGTTTACATAATGAAAGCCAAAGAAAATAAGTTTTAAACATCAATGGGATTTGAAAATGACTTCCTAAATAAGGTGATGAAATGCATTATGTCAATTAGAGTCCATTGGGAAAGAGACAGCACACTTCAACTGATTTACTTTAATAGAGGGAATGTCTAGAAAGTTGTGGGCAGGGTTTAAGAAGGCTAAAAAGAGATTGTGCCATTCAGTGAGCCCCTCACCACTCCTAGACCTGCACAGACAATGGAAGAGAGTAGTTTCCAGAACCCAGCAGAAGCAAGAAGTCAATCTGCAGGGAGGACCTAGAGGAATATACACCGCAATCTTTCCTCCTGGCCTCCCATCACCCGATTGTCTGCATCCAATTGGAAGCCAGAGGACAAGGGAGCCCACCATGCAGCCTCCAGCCTCCAGTAGCAAAGAGCAAGGTGAAGAGTGGTGAGTGGATATGGAGGGGCAAATGCAGAACTATCCAGCAGAGAAGCCTCTGTCGTTAGTGACTGTGTGGGATTCACACTATCCAGTTAGAAGCAATAAAAATACTGACAAGAAAGACTACTCTAAATATACATTTTAAACTACATAATTAAATGTATATATTTTATATTCAGTGACTATAATAAATCTTGACTTTTCAACATAAAGATATATGTAACTTTTATTCATTGAAAATCCATTTTTCCTCCCACCAGTAAACCAATGTGAAACCAATACTAAGAATATTGGTTAGAAGAGGTACCAACTATCATTCTGAAATGCAGCAGGACCCTATGGTCCTTCCCACTATGTCCTCCATCTGCTTTTTGTCTGTAGGAAAGCTTTAGCCAAAGAATAAGTTTAATCAGAAAAGTGAGAAAATGCAGAAGCAAAGGAAAGCAGTCAAACAGGACAAAACAATAATAATTTAGTCATTAAGTAAAGTCAAGGACATTTACTTCTCCTCAAGGGCTATAGATAATATCCTGAGCCATACATATCCTGTGAGCTGTCTTATAGATACTGAAACCCCCGCCAGGTGGAAGAAGTTAACTACATGATGACCAGACTGTAGCCAGACTGTAGCTGCCACAATTCTGAGAACTGACCTCAAAGAAATGGGAACAAACCGACCGTGGAACCGAAGATTACCTATACTTAAAACAATCAAGATGACACTGATCAGACCACTGCATGACCAATTTCAAAATGACTGTAAGAGCTGACTATGCTGCTTCTGCCGGTAGCCCCTCCTTCCACTTATACACCCTTGAAACGCCCCTTTAAAAGCTCTTGCCCACTGATTGTCAGTGGGGTGGGGGAGGAGTCAGCCTCTGGACAGGAGTCTGCCCTCTCCCCCCTCTTGCCTGGACGGCATGCCCACATGCTACCTCTATGGAAGATATACTGCCTTGCATTTTCTGTACGTCCAGTCAATGTCTGCTTACTGAACTAAAAGGAAATACAAGAGTTTTGTCATAAAGCAATATGCAGAATTAGACAATATGCAGAAATTTATCAGAAACAACAATATCTAAAAATGTGTACTATGTGTAATGTGCTTGTTTTTTAGAATACTAGAAAATACAGCCTAAAACTTAAGGAAGGGGAGTGGGTAATCTTGAGAATATAATTTCGATTAGTATGATGTTTAAATTCAAGATACTTTCTGGAAAAAATATGAAAAGGTAAGTTTATTAATATTGACCTTTTTACCAGGTTCTTCTCTGAAACTGTGACTCATCTATAAAGCATTATTCTGTGAATATAAAATTTTATGCTCTTAGCATATATGAAGGGTTTTCAAAGGTACCCAACTCTACTCAAATTGTTTATATGCTATTTTTCCTACATATCTAGCTCTGCCTAAATGCTTTCTATGTTATAAATGTTTCAGATCTCAAAAAGTCATTAGTAAAAAAACTTGTTGACATTGTGATGGATATTAACAGTCTCTGCCATAAATAATTAATTTATATTATTAGAGTTAAAACCACAGATCTGACTATTATGGGTTATACTGGTGAAACTGCCCATATTACCTACAAGGGACTAGGGGGCCTGTAACTTCAGCACAGACCCACGAGACCACAGGCCGGCAGTGACCAGCAGAGTGGCTGAGGGCCATGGGGACACCCCTGTGATCTGCACAGTTGACATTTGAGATTTCTTTCTCCTCCTGTGGGCCTCTATCCTTCTGCTGGAGTTGTCCTCTGACTCCTGTCTAACCTCTTAGCTCCTCTGTTCCCACGGCGGCTCTTTCTCTGTCACCAGACCCTGGTACTACCAGGATGCCTTTCCTAAGTGTATGGCATATTGGAGTCCATGTGCACATTTCAGACACAAACAGGTTTTAAGAAACACTTATTAACAGAATTCATTCAGATTATCTAGAGCACAGATGCTCCTCTGGGGCCGCTCTCTTCCTAGTTCATCTTGTTTCGGTTCAGCAAAGGAGAGCCCCACTCCACAGCCCAGCGGAGCCTAGGGAGTTCTTCCTTCTTCATTCCTCTCCCCGACTCCGTCACCCCAGTCTCTCCTGTTCTTCCTCTTTCCTCACTTGTTGTATGTTTTCCCAGAGAAATCACTATTCATTGTGCCCCAGACCTGAATCAGGACATCATCAGTGGGAAATTTCCAACCAAAACATTTCTTTGCCATCATATAAAACAGTGTGAACATTTCTTGACCTTTTTACACAGGGCTGAATACCTTCTAGGGTTTCTACTCTATTTTGTTTGTTTGTTTTTGGTTTTAGTATTGGTTTGGTTTGGTTTTTTTAAATTTTACTTATTTTTTTAACATCTTTATTGGAGTATAATTGCTTTACATTATTGTGTTAGTTTCTTCTTTATAACAAAGTGAATCAGCTATATGTATACATATATATCCCCATATCCCCTCCCTCTTGTGTCTCCTTCCCATTCTCCCTATCCCACCCCTCTAGGGGATCACAGAGCACCGAGCTGATCTCCCTGTGCTATGCGGCTGCTTCCCCCAGCTATCGGTTTTACATTTGGTAGTGTATATATGTCCATGCCACTCTCTCACTTTGTCCCAGCTCACCCTTCCCCCTCCCCGTGTCCTCAAGTCCATTCTCTACGTCTGCATATTTATGCAGGACAGGTTTCTACTCTTTACTCGAGGATGCCTCCTAAGAGAATAATACGTAAGCCAATGAGGAAGACCTTTGAGAGTACATCAGGATACTCCCAGCCCTTGGCAGGAAAGCCACAGGAGCTTTTTGCTTGACTGGAAAATAACTATAGATTCTTTTTAAATTCTTCTAAATTTCAGAATCTTCATTAGAAGGATGAATATTTCACAAGTTCTCCTGGTTGAATATTCTTCTGTTGTAAAAATAAGTTCCAGGCTATGTGTATTCATCTTTTTAATAATATATTGTTAACTTTTTTCCTCCCACAGCTAAGTAAGGTGAGAGTCTACTCTTCCTAGAAACTAATTAAAATGTTAAAATGATATTATCATAGTAAGAAAAATCCCATTGAGAAGCCCTTAGACACCCCCATATCATTTTATGGCACCTAGGTCCAATTTAGATATACTTGTATAATACGATTTTAGACGAGATTGAACTGGAACCAGATATTTATAAATAGATTAAAGTCTCAAAGATCATACCTAAACCTTTTTGTTCAAAAGTCTATAAGCATCCACTCACCCCACCTATTGGGCGGAACTGGCACACTTCTGCTCTGGTAGCAACTTTCCTCATAGCTATGGAAGTTCATAAATTAGAATTTTATAGGTCCAGGAGATTCCTTATTACAGAGAAGGCATTTTATATAGCCTACTGCCATCATCAGATCCTGTGATCAGAGAAATGCAATCAGCAGTGCTCTATGGACTAATCTGACTTTTATTTTATTTTTGCGGTACATGGGCCTCTCACTGTTGTGGCCTCACCCGTTGTGGAGCACAGGCTCTGGACGCACAGGCTCAGCAGCCATGGCTCATGGACCCAGCTGCTCCGCGGCATGTGGGATCCTCCCGGACCGGGGCATGAACCCGTGTCCCCTGCATTGGCAGGCGGACTCTCAACCACTGCGCCACCAGGGAAGCCCTAAACTGACTTTTAAAACACCAATAGTGACTTAGCCTGTACTCCATAAAGACTAAGTTTCAGAAGAAATGTCCAACCACATTTGGCCTTTTTGGTAGAGTAAAAGCATTGATACCACCACCCTGGCTCTGAACTTACTCCCAAACAGAGCCCCAAATAAAGTTAGAATCATAGAGACAGGTGAAAGTGTTTTCAGCCATCGTTTGTTTCACAGACGTGTAAACTGAGGCTCAGAGAAACATGGCTCTGGTGCCAGGTCACCAGGAAGTGGAGCGTGGGAGTCCCAGCCCAGGCCTCCTGCAAGTGGTAATGTCCTTTTCCAGTCATGTAAGAGTCATGGGGAGAGTCAGGAGATTTAAGGTGATACTGCTTTTTGTTCACTTGTTACCAAACCTTTGATGAATCTAAATCATAGTGCTAAAGTCTTGCTTTTAAAGGACTTCACTTCAGTTATTTCAGAAATCGAAACAAATGGTAGGGATATTTAAAAGGAAGATCCAGACTTAAAACATTTCTCCGCTTCATTATCCAAGGAAAGACCTGAGTGTTTGAAATTCTAGATTCCAAGTCAACCCACTTTCTTTTGCGTAATGTTACTCCTTCCTCTAAATGACATTTCATCTGACGATTGTAAGCCCTCCTCTCACTGGTTTCCCGATTACATGTTACAGTATAAATCCTCGGTGGTTTAAGACAGGACATTCTGAACTGAGGGCTTCTCCACAACATCTGCTCCCATTAATCTCGGGTCCGCCTCAACGCTGTGTGTGAGTGACGACAAAAAGAAAGGCAGACCTGGGGCTGGAAGGGTAGTACAGCTGAAAAGTTGGGTTACTTGTCTTTCTTTTATGTCCGTGGTTAACAGAAAATGTAACTGTCCTACCTTTAGGATTTGCCTCTTTTCACAACTGAAGGTTCCTTCACTCCATAATCCACTTTCTTCTACTGCCTGGTTCTTTACACTTCTTGTCCTCTTTGATGACAACACATCCCAGAGGAGAATGGCCAAGAACTCCCCCGAATTGAAGTTGGATCAGCTCCTCCACAACAGGATGGAAGGAGGGGGAGTTCAAGAAGCTCTCGTGTACACTGGGTATGGTGGGCTGAACGGGTGGCACATTCTGACTTTTTCTAGGCAGACAACAGAGCCCAAGGGGAGCCCATCTAGTGAGTTGAGCAAAGCTACAAGGCAGCAGCTGTACTTAGATCCCCAAGGCAGGAGCTGTGCTCAGGACAAGCTGGAAGCAGCCTCATGGCTCATGATGGTCCAGTGATTTGGCACCTCGGGTCCATATTCCAGCCAGTGGCTGGACTAAAGAGGACATTTCCAGCCAAGGGGTGAGAACCAACCAAGTAGGAGGCAGGATCAGACCTGGGCCTCAGCCTTGAAAACCTCCAGGGGCGCCATTCAAATTCTACTCTGTGCAACTAGCCAAACCAGGGTAGAACCTAATGAAAAAGAAAAGACCAAGGAACTGGACAAGCATAGTAGGGCATGACATAGTCTGATTTACATTTGAAGAGATCCCCCTGTCTATATGGAATGTAGCCAGTAGGAATCTTTGTACGAGACCCAAAAATGGCTTGGAGGGAATTGATTAGTTCATGTTACTGAAAAGTTCAGTGGGCTTCAGGCAGGGTTTGATAGGGGATGTCACTCCATATCTCCAAGATTCCGACAGCTCTGCCTTCTAGCGTGGTGGCTTCATCCTAGGCTGGCTGTGCAAGATGACCACCAATACACATACCCCCTCAGGTTACCTCCTTCATGTGCAGAAGGAGAGAACAGGATGGCGTCCACCAACCATAGGACAAATGCCCTAAGCTTTGTGCGTACTGGACCATCTTGAACCAGTCCCTTGGCCAGATAGATGTGGTGGCTGATTGGTTTAGTCCTGGGTTGGCCAAACCAAGTACTGTTATAATAGGTCTTGGATTTTTCTGATAGGCTTTGAATCATCAGGGCTTGCCCTGGAGATTGGGGTGGGGCCAGTTGCACACAAACCACACAGCTGTCACAGTAGAGAGAGGTGACTAGAATCTGTCAAGACAATCACCTTATCCACTACAAGGAAGAAAAGAGAAAAGAGCAGAGCCAGATAGAATACTTCTGACACCACTGTCCAATTAGGAGAGTGGGTTGGCCTGGGCTGGTGGCAACGGAAGTGGAAATAGGTGGATACAAGCAATATATTTTGAAGGTCGAGTCAAGAGGACTTATGCTATATTGGGATAGGAATAGGGGGTTATGTGTTAAATTTTCAAGTATGAAAAACAGATTAGAACACACTGCGTCTCTGCCACTTCCAGTTCTTCTCCAGACAAAGTAAACATCAGGAGAACACTGTGAGCGGCAGGCTCATCTCCCAGCCAACTTCCACCAGAAAACAGGCCTCTCTGCTTTTCAGTACAAATCCCTTCTAGGCAGCAGTGTCAACAGACAAGTCATATGTCAAAATATTTAATGATTGGCATTTGTTGGCATTTTTAAAAGAAGTGAGGAACCAAATGTACGTGTCACACCCAGAAGTTGTTGATCATGCAGACTCTTACACATAACTCAGATAATTTCCCTCGTGATCTGGGCCTCTATTTAAAGTACAAGTCCCTCCAGTTTTCCTCCCCAGACCCTTCTCACTATATTACCATCATAGGTTGGAGCCTGGATCAATTCATTACAGTCCATGTGCCAGACTCTGTGCTGGGTCTTACAGATACTGCCTCACGAATCTGAAAGCACCTCCATAAGATAAGTATTATCCCCATTCTGAAAATGGAGACATTCAGGTTGGGCGGGTTGAAGATTTGAAGTGAAGGAAACTACAATTTCTGAAAGCCCACTATGTGCTGCTTCACACCTTCTATGTTACCCAACTGTCATGACAATACTAAGACTGTCACACAAATGAGGAAAACAAGACTCTGAAAGATTCAGTATCGTGTACGAGGTCACACACCAAATTAGAGGGAGAGCTGGGTTTCCAGCCCTGTTTTTCATTTTCTGGGTTCACAGTCTTTCCAACACACCATAATGTCTTTATGGCAGGGATGCTCACCGCAGACTCCGATGCAGAAATGCTGAGCTGCGGGCTTCCCTGGTGGCGCAGTGGTTGAGAGTCCGCCTGCCGATGCAGGGGACACGGGTTCGTGCCCCGGTCCGGGAGGATCCCACATGTCGCGGAGCGGCTGGGCCCGTGAGCCACGGCCTCTGAGCCTGTGCGTCTGGAGCCTGTGCTCCGCAACGGGAGAGGCCACAACAGTGAGAGGCCCGCGTACAGCAAAAATAAAAATAAAAAAAGAAATGCTGAGCTGCGTTCTGATGGATGGAGAGAGAAAGAAAGCTCCTCTAAGGAAGCCATCAGCATAGTCTTCTTTCCTGGCTTTAAAGAGTCCCAGGCCTTTCTTGGGAAACTTTCTGAGCCCAAGAAATAAACGTTCATCCTTCAGCACCCCCAGCATTCTGTTCTGCTCACCCCAACTCTCTACCGCAGTTTCTGCTTGAATGTGGACACCCTTGATGGCCACACTCCATACATTATGTGGGTCAAATACACATGGGGTGGGGCAGTTAAGAGGGGTCATAATAGATATTGTAGCACTTTCATACACATTCATTCTGCAACTCTGAGAGATGAACAGAGTGGATATTTTTATTCCCCCTCTGCTTATAAAGAAACCAAATCTCAGAGGGGTGAAGGGACTGATCTGATACCATTCAGTGCCAGAGGGATACATTTTATCTAAGCGAATGCAAATGTATGCTACTGGCTGAGACTTCCATGTAAATAAAGAAATTGGGTAATTTTAATTTTTTTGTCACCCTCTAACCACAGCATAATGGGTTAGGTGGTTACTTCGTGAGCAATGTTGTAGAGTAGGATGAGCACCTAACTGGCATCATAATTATCATAAAATCTCTCCAAAGATCCCCCGCTTCCTGTCTGCAGACAACACTGGAGCAGGCGGCACTTGGCTGTGGACGGCTCTGGGTGCTAATGGAGTTGTTGTTTTCTCCCATGTACATCCAGGAACACACTGCCCTGCGCCAAGGTTCCAGGGAGGCTGCGTGAGCCACACACTCCCCTGTCTTTCAAGGTCAGCTCTAAGGTCACGCTATTCTCCTCCAGGCTGGCACGGCTTCTCTTCTCACCCTGCAGGGACCCGCCCTGTCATCTGTCAAGAGCTGCCTCCAAATTTCAACACAGATGATATTCACCAGACCATGTGTGACAGCAATTTGAAAATAGCAATATGCATGGAAGAAATTTGAGTTCATTTGTGCAAAAGGCACTAATTCAGCACCTACCATCTTCTGCACAAGATGCTGAAAGATGGTTGATTTAAGGCCATGGAAATGAAGGCATTTAAAATAAAATTTAATATTCCCAAAAGTTAATGTTTATGTGTATATATACACACACATATATCTATACACACACACATATATAATACATATATAGCACAAAATGGAAAGTGGAAAAACATATATCAGTGTGTTTCTCTTATTTATACCATTAGAAAATAATATCTTCCAAAGCAAGAACCATAGGGTTTCCCGGGTGGCGCAGTGGTTGAGAGTCCGCCTGCCGATGCAGGGGACACGGGTTCGTGCCTCGGTCCGGGAAGATCCCACATGCCGCGGAGCAGCTGGGCCCGTGAGCCATGGCCGCTGAGCCTGTGCGTCCGGAGCCTGTGCTCCGCAACGGGAGCGGCCACAACAGCGAGAGGCCCGCGTACCGCCAAAAAAAAAAAAGCAAGAACCATACCTGCTATGTTCTCTTTATCTTTTCTCAGCACCTAGTGCAGTAAAACCAAACAAATGCTATTCACTGACTCAATACCACAAGTCAGTCAGTTTAAATGAAAGGGGAATTAATTTGGATTGATGCCTATGCCTGCTTTATTCTCTGCCAAAAAAAATGTAGTTAATTATCTACCAAGAGTGACCCCCCTCAAATTATATTGTGTAGGAATATTGACTAAAATTAAAAATACCTCTTTATCACCCTATTTGGCTATTTATTAGCATAAATCATAACTAGCATGTGGCAACAGGTCATTTTATTCCAAATGTGCACAGGTGTAATGTTTGCTGAAAATGTTAACTAAAAGCAACGTGCTTTAAATGTATAAAATGTTTCTTTTCAAATCTACTTCTTGTGCTTCAGAAATTAATGGGAATTTTACCTAATATTTTTTGAAAAGAAGGAATTATCAACAAATTCTAAATAATTACTTCTTCATGAAAATAACTGGGTTTTTCCTTGACTGTATGGAAAGGAGATGCTCTGTCCTCATGTTGGATGAAATCTCTCTACATTATGACTGGCATTTATGCTTAAAAGCCCAGTTCTCTAAAACATCCTGGTCAAATAAAAGGGACCTTGGCCACATGTTATTAATTCATTTTATAATATTTTAAAAATTTGAAGAGTAGACAATTCCAGAATGTAGAACATTCTGGAAGACTCTTCAAAAAAGTCAATAATGTAAAAAATGAACAAAAGAAGGCAGTGGACTGTTCTAGATTAAAAGACCTAAAAGCAATACAGACAAATGCAGTGCATGAAGCTTCAATAGATACATGATTCTTTAAAAGGCTACACAATAAAGCATTTGGGAGACAATTGGGAAACTGTGAGTACATTTTCCACAATAAGGAATTATTATTCATTTTTTTTAGTGAAAGAAACATGAGTATTTATGATATCATTCTTTCAACTTTTTTGTAGGTTTAAATACTTCAAAATAAAAATTTGAGGAGATAGGAACCCAAGAAGGGAGAAAGCATGAGAGAGGAAGGGCTCCACCCTGTGTCTGCATCTCCTCCAGAAGCACTTGGACAGGGCTTACCCAGGTGTTACATTCCATATACTGCAAACAGGAAAAGCTTTAATGTCAAGCTTTACTACTGCTTACATTTTGTTAGTGGCAGCACCACTGAATATTCCACAGGCCAAACGTGTACCTTCATTCATTTATCCTTCCAGAAAGCATGTACTAAATATCCCCAGGCTGCATGCTTGAGACACAACATTGAGTAAGGAACTGATGCCTTCCTGCAGGCTGCTCAGGGAGATCTGTATGTTGAGGGAGAATTTATCCACACAAGCATGTTCTGAGAGCAAAAGGGAGTATGCTAACAACAACTAAAATGTTATCGTTTTGAAAATATTTATTGAGGAAAGCAAACTGTTTTTGCTACATTAGTGGTTCTATTTTATTACATTAGTAGTTCTATTCAAAACTGTTTTAAGGGCTTCCCTGGTGGCACAGTGCTTGAGAATCCACCTGAAAATGCAGGGGACACGGGTTCGATCCCTGGTCCGGGAAGATCCCACACACCACAGAGCGACTAAGGCCGTGCACCACAACTACTGAGCCTGCACTCTAGAGCCCACGAGCCACAACTACTGAGCCTGCGTGCCGCAACTACTGAAGGCCACGCGCCTAGGGCCCGTGCTCCGCAACAAGAGAAGCCACTGCAATGAGAGGCCTGTGCACTGCAGCGAGGAGTGTCCCCCACTCACCGCAGCTAGAGAGGGCCCGCGTGCAGCGGCAAAGACCCAATGCAGCCAAAAATTTTTTTAAAATTTAATTTAAAAAATTGTTTTAAAATAAAATCATTTCTAAAAATTAAAAATGACATTACATCTATGCACTTGAAAGAATTTTCTAAAAAGACTGTCATATTGACTATCTGAATGCTCTAAAAATGAAATAAACACAACAGTTATTTGGAGTACATAGTCATGAGTTTCCAGCAGTTGCTTAGTTGCATCTGTCTTAATATATTATTGTACTAGTGTTTTCTTGAAGAATGTGTTTATGATCTTTTTAGTTTTTCTATCAATTGTAATCTTCAAAATTTTCCTTTGTCATTAATATATTTGAAATTGCTGACACTTGAAATTGACAGTTCTCTGTACTTCCATCTGATAAAATGCTCTCTCCACAAATGCTGAGGTACCTGGTAAGCTCAGAGCCAACTATAGAGAATATTCTCAACTCCAGTGTTTTCTACTTAAAGTGTGTAAATATTTCACCACAAATATTGTCACAGGCACTGCTTTTTGCCCCCATTCAGAGTGCAGCTCTTTGACAAATGATTTTTGCAAGAGAAAAACAACTTGTGAAAAATGTGCCTCTATTTATTATTCTTTTGAATATTTTGCCAAATATATAAATACTGTGAAACCTAAGCTTTCTCAATATCTTCGGTTCCAGCTGAAAATACAAATTTATCCAATATATCCAAAATTTAGCCAAAAAATAGGAGCTCCATCAAAATATTCTTTCCACAAGTCAAGATATTCAAAAGCTCAATTATAAATTTCAAAATGTATACCTGTACACACTATTTGTGCTCTCCACAGAGAACACAAATTCCTCTTTGGTTTTGTTGGAATGAATATCAATGTCTTTCATGTTACAGGATTTTTAAAATAAACTTTCTCTTTTAGAATAATTTTAGATTTACAGGAAATTGCAAAGGTAGTCCAGAGAGTTCCTATATACTCTTCACCCTGTTTCCCCTACTGTTAACATCTTGCATAACTGTGGTATATTAGTTACAACTAAGAAATCGACATTGGTGCATTACTGTCTTAGTTCAGGCTGCTATAACAAATGACCATAGATGGGGAACTTAAATATCGAACATTTATGTCTCATAGTTCTGAAAGCTGAAATCTGAGATCAGTGTGCCAGTGTGCTTGGGTTCTGGTGAGAACTCTCTTCTGGGCTGCAGAAGGCTGACTTCTTATATCCTCATGTGGTGGAAAGAGAGCTTGCTAGCTCTCTGGCCTCTTCTAATAAGGGCACTAATCCCATTCATGTGGGCTCCACCCTCTGAACTAATCACCTCCCAAAGCCCCCACCTCCAAATACCATCACATTGGGATTAGGGTTTCAACATATGAATTGTGGGGGAGACATGAGCATTTAATCATAACAATTATGATAAACTAAACTCTACCATTTATTCAGATTTCATCCATTTTCCCCTAATGCCCTTTTTCTGCTCCAGGATGTCAGCTGGATGATCACATTACATTTAGTCCTCATTTTTCCTTGCTGCTTCTGGTCTATGAGTTTCTCAGTCTATCTCTGTTTTTGATGACCTTGACAATCTTAAGGAGTTCTGGTAAGATATTTTATAAAATACCCCTCAATTTTCATTTGCCTGATGTCCTTATGATTACTCTGGGGTTATGGGTTGTAGGGAAGAATGTCACAGATGTGAAGTGCTTTTGCATCACATATTGTAGTATAAGAGGGCACGTGACATCAACATGCTTTATCACTAGTAATGTTAATGTTGATCACTTGCTTAAGGTAGTGTTTGCCAGATTTCTCTCCTATAAAGTTACATTTTTTTCTTTTCATACTTTATTCTTTGGAAGTGAGTCACTAAGTCTATACTCGAGCAGAAAGGAACTAAGCTCCAATTCCTAGGGAAGGGAGCTGGTATTTACATTTACATTTACATTACATGTAAATTTACATTTACATTATTTGGTCCTCTGTAAAGAAGATTTTTGTCCACTTTTCCCCATCTGTTCATTCTTTAAAAAATACGTGTGTGGGGCTTCCCTGGTGGCGCAGTGGTTGAGAGTCCGCCTGCCGATGCAGGGGACACGGGTTCGTGCCCCGGTCTGGGAAGATCCCACATGCCGCGGAGCGGCTGGGCCTGTGAGCCATGGCCGCTGAGCCTGCGCGTCCGGAGCCTGTGCTCCGCAACGGGAGAGGCCACAACAGTGAGAGGCCCGCGTACCGCAAAAAAAAAAAATACGTGTATAAAATCAGCTGTAAACCTATCATCAAACTATTCAATATTTGTGAATGTAGTACCAAAAAAGTCGTCTTTGGAAGCATTTATTGAGTTTCAATTATTTGAAAGAAAGCCTGTACACAGCTCCCAGATTTTGGTTTCTAACTAACATTCTTCAAAATATCAGTATATTTTTTTAAATATAGATATTCAGTGTAGACAAGACTTTTAAGGAGCATGACTATGAAAGGAAAAAGATAGGCATTAGCTTGATATGATCAAAGTCTTGAATTGCTGTTTTAAAATAGGAATTGGGAAATAAGCATATTTAAATTTCAATTAGAAAGAGTAAAGAGAGAGGGAGTATTTGATGGTGCAGGGAAGCCAAAGAAAAACTGATGGATTCAAGTCCCCATCGAGGTAGAAGGGCATGAGGCCCAGGGTATGTGGAAGGATGAGGTTTGGGGAAGGGAAAGGAAGCAATGCCATTATGATAGGAGGTTAAAATGTTAGGACAGCTGCAAGTAATTATATTGATTGGGGCAAGAAGTTGAAGGACTTCCTGATCTTTTCTATTTTCTCTGTGATGTAGGAGATGGTTTCAGGGAAGAGTTGAAAAAGCTACCAGAGAGAATATGATTCAACTAAGAACTGAAAAAAAAGACCATTGGGCAGAGTGAAGGCCCACCTGGAGAGGAAAGTCCATGTTCATATGTAGTGGAGACAGTCAGGATAGGCTGCTCATCCCAGGAAGCGCTCAGCCTGTAAACATGGAGGAGTTGGAGAGTTGGGTTGATCTAGGCATGGGGTTCCTCCGAGTGAATCCTGTATTAGTTCAGCAGCTATGACAAAAAGACCCCAAAGCACAGTGGCTTACATAAAATAGAAGTGTATTTCTCTCTCACCTGTTGACTGAAAAAAAACCACACAACCTGAGAGTTGTGAGTTAAGTTTTATTTGGGGCAAAATGAGGACTCTAGCCCAGGAGGCAGCATTTCAGATAGCTCTGAGAAACTGCTCCGAAGAGAGGGGGAAAGGTCAGTCTATACGTGATTTTGGTGAAGGGGGATTACATGCAATCAACCACACGTTTTTGCAGAAGGTTTCTGCTAGTCAAGAGGAGCAGATGTCACCATGAAAGACTTTAGTGCTTTTCTAGATAGAGAAGATGCAAGAATTGAGCTCATGAAAATCTTCTCCTGAAAACATCTAACTATCTGAAGCTCTTTCTGCCAGTTTTTCCCAGAGCACAGAGTGCCTGACTCCTGATCTCTACCCTGAACTCCTTTCAGGGTGTGTTGAAGGTCACTGGTCGCAGCAGCTTGTGATTTAATCCTTGTAGAGGTAGATGGCAAGTGCCAATCTTTAGTCTGACACACCTAATAGTCACAAGATTAAAAGTCCAGGAGGCTCAGGCCCACGGGTGTCTTAGGGACCTAGGTTTGCCCCATCCTGTCCTCGTCTGTGCAGTCGTAAGTCAGTTACTTGGCTCATCTGTGTTCTAGCTCACCAGGAAGAGAGGAGAGGAAGTCTAGAGCAAGAAATATTCTTTTTAAAAACAAAGGTGGGATCTGCAGACATCCCTTTCACTCACAGTCATTGGTGAGAACTTAGTCCTATGGCCACCCCTTGCTAAGGGACACTAGAAAATATAGAAGAGGAGAGGGATTGGAGGGGGGTCTACAATGTTACAAGGTGATCAAAGAAGGACAAAGAGGTTAATGTAGGAAGGGGTTGCAGGATGGACCCTGGAGCCTGGACTGAATCAAGCAGTAAAGAGAAGGACTTAAGAGACTGTGGTCTCGGAGAGAATATACAGCCTTTGCTGTAACAGCAAAAAGCAGAAAATAGGCATGTGTGATCAAAAAGCAGAGTTTCAGATTTCAGAAGTGGAGAAGTTCAGGATGATGACTAGTTCTGGGAAAGGGCCCAGAAAGCGTGTGACCGATGTGGAGTGAAGGGAAAGCTTATTAAAGGACAGTGGAAATTTTCATTATTCGCCTTTCCGGGTATCATCTAACTATGGGTCTGTCTTATTGTCATAAACTAGAGTAAGAAATTTATTAAAAAATTTACTATAGTCTCTTTTTCAATTAGCAAAGCTTATTCTAACCCATGGGACTGACCGAACACCTCTTGTAGGTCCTAAAATTTGAAAAAGAGAAGTTAGGGATAACACATTTGGGTGTACCCTGACCTCTTCCGTTGGTGCTTAGGTGCCACTGCCACCAAGTGGCCAGTAGGGAGAACTGCATTTGGTGTTAGGTCCTCTCCAGCCTCTCCTTGACTTTATTGTGGCTTTTCAATAGAACTAGCTGACAAGTAAAAACTGGAAGCTGAATAGCCTCCTTCATTTATTCAACAACTTCAGCAATTACTTATTGAGCATTTACTATGGGCCAGGTAAGTGCTTACCATTTCATGAGTGATGAAGATACAGTAATGAACAAAAGAACCCCAAATCTCTGCCTTCATAGAGCTTACATTCCAGTGGACTGAGGTAGATATTATTACCCCTGGGTCACAGATAAAGAAGCTGAAGCTCAGAAATACAAAAGTAATTGACAAATGCAGTTTTAGGCACAGGTCCATCCTACCACAAAACCCGTGCTTGTTATTTTTACACGACAAGCAAGGAGTTGTAATCTCTCTCCCAACTGTAAGTCCTGCAAAGTCTGCCATAATGATTTTTACAGAGGCTTTCTGACACACACGATATCCTTCGCACCTAAACTATGCCTTTCAACTTACCTGATGAGAGTCAGACTCAGCTAAGTGCCTCCATATTCCTCTGTGGCTGTCTCTTTATTATACTGTTCACTGCATTATATTCTAACTAGTCTAGCTGTGCGTCTGTCCCCCTCACTGGCTTGTGAGCTCCTTAGGACAGGAACTATGTCTTACTTATCTTTGTGCCCAACAAAAAACCAGACACTGGCAAGAGGAGGAACCAGTGGTGTAGAATTGACAGAGACTAGCATCTTTGAAGTGTCCATTGACTAGCACCCCTGACCACCTCACCTTCATTGCTATATCCTGACAGAGTCTTGAGAAATTCTGGTTGACCTGAACTTATTTGACTTTGGTCTGCAAAGAGGGAGTGAAGTTGTCAAAGGAAAGAGAAACAGACTAAGAAGCTCAGCCTTGCAGGTGGGTATATTTTATTTCTCCCAGGAGTATAATACCTCCAAATAGACTGAAGAAAGTGAAGTGCTTCCACTTGATAAAGTACTTTCCTATATTTAATCATATTTGTTTACCTTGTAAAGTGGGTAGGGCAAGTTTTATTGTTCCCATTTTATCCACGATGAAGTTGAGACTCAGAAACATTAAATGACTTTCCACAAAGTTTTTACAACTTGTAAAAGGGGTCCTTAGACTTGATTCCAGTTCACACCTAGATTCATACTTAGATCTGCCTTCCTTATTGTACAGCTTCTATAAATTTTTTTAAGATTATTAAGACTGGTTTTAGATGCTCCTCCAATTTTTAATATCAATTCTGCTATAAACATGTTTTATAATCTGGAACTTGTCAAGTGTCTTATGACATTTTTACTGTACAGTGGAGTTATTTTTGCTCAGTACACAAGGACACATGTACCTTTGACATAAGAAGAGATGAAATTTGCCAGGATTGAGAAACAAATTGTAAACCAGTGAGTCAGTGTCCCCTTTGGCTTTAGAGTGACTCTTTGCTAAAACTGGAATAAATTAAATCACTTTCTGAGTATCTGTATCAAAAATGAAGGGTATTTATAAATTACTAAAATAATTATAATTTTAAAACATAAATGCTGGAAATATAAAAATGTGATCCTTAAACATTTCATAATTTCTCTTAGAAATGAACTCAGTATAGCTTACTGCAACAAAATTGAGAATTATGTTCTTTCTAAGGACAGAATCATGAAAAAACCCAAGATTGGAGAGGTATTACTCAATGGAGCACATGCAAAATGATTGCTCCAATTGTCTGCCCAAAGCCTGGAGGAGTGACGTTGTTCTCACTGATGACGGACTTACTGGGCTGGACCTGCAGAGAATCCTTTTGGGTATCCAGACTGCTAACTTTACCAATGAGTGAATGTCTGCTAGTATATTTTTATTTGACCAGTTGTAAGTTTGCACATTTATGATTTCTAAGCGGTGACATACATGTTCCAACTTGTGTTAAGGAAACACAACCAAATGGTTGTCTTGCATATATTCGTTCCATGAGATAAAATGGTTTTTTTTTCTACCCTCTTCTCTGCTCACCTTCCAAAACCCAGCTCTAACCATTGATGGCTAAGTCTTATCACAGCCCTCCCACATGGTTAGTCATGCTTTTTGCTATGCTCTCAAAGAATGTGTGTGTGTGTGTGTGTGTGTGTGTGTGTGTGTGTGTGTGTGTGTGTGTGTTCATGAATCTCATTTGACGGGGAAATGAAATGATAAATGGTAAAACCTTAGAATTCTGAGCTACTGCCCCCAAGGGAGATAGTAATCATGTCCTACAGGAAGTATCATGGTGCCCATATGTCTGCTTTGTTTCTAGTTTATACCTAATTTTGAAGGCAAAGGGAGTAGACCATAACGCTCCCATTCCTTTCCCATAGGATAAGTAGGGCACACAGGTGGATGCCCCAGGGGCTAACAATAGTGGCATTAGACACTATTGAAAATCACAGTGGGACAAAGGCATTAATGAAATTGTCCCAAGCAAACTAAGATATATGTTAACCTGAGTAGTAAGCATCATGCACTTCTCAGATCATTTTAGAAGGTTATTATCCCTACAAACACTGAAATCAAAGAAAACTTGTGCAAGTGAATTAGCTGAAACTGAAAACAAGGTTCTGGCATTTCTACCTCAGCCCAAGAAGCACTGGAGACATAGCAGAGGGTTATTGAACCTGATGCAACAGGAGGACTATCAACTGGATTAAACCAGTCAGTTCACTTAAATTTGCTTTGTCAAAGTTTTTCACAAATTCTTGAGGATGGAGCTGGATATTAACATCCACCTTCTCTTTCTATATTATATATGGTTTATTATGTAAAATTACGCTTAGGGTAACTGGTTAGTACACAGTAGGTAGTTCTCATTCCAAAGATTAAAGGCAGTGGTCCACAGTGAGTCTTTGTGGTTGTCTTTTCTAAAACCAAAATTAGAGCAAAGAATGAAAGCTAGGCTGAGTGTTCTCTACCTCACTGATCGTTCAAAATCCTGGTCCCCCAAATGAGCAAACTCATTAAAGTAGATCTCCTTCAAAAATAATGAATTGCCATGTTTTACTTCTATCTGGAAATGCATATCATATATCCATTTCACACTGTACTATATTTGTTCATTTTTCCCACAATATTGCAAACATCTCTCCTCATTGGCAAGGATGACATCTTGTCCATCTTTGTACCCCCAATGCCTGGAATAATTACTGCTGTGTAGCAGATGGTTTGGTTTGTTGGTTGGCTGGTTGATTAGCTGCTTGGTTGGTTTTCTAGTTAGTTGGTTCGCTGGTTGGTTGGTTGGTTTCCAATTTATTGCTTGACTGGTTGGCTGACCGGCTAATTAGTTGATTGGTTGATTGGTTAATTATCTGGCTGATTTGTGGATGGGTTGGTTGGCTAAGTGGTTAAATGGGAGGTTGGTTGATATCTAGGAGGCTGATTGGTTGTTGAATCAAATAAAGTTTGGACAGTAAAACAGTCTTCAAGGTAAATTGAAAATACTCAACCCATTAGCCTCTGAATTATTCTAGGGAATGATTTTTATGTTATAGATAGAATTTCAAGTTAAAATGAATATCTCCTTTAATAAAATATGAAATTCCTAAATAGTTAAAACTAACTTCTGCAATTGTCCATTCTAAAATTTCCAAAACTTTATATTAGTACAACTTCATTATACCACAAAATCCCAAAAAAAGGAAATTAAGTAGCTCATTATAACCCCCTTAAGCAGAAAATTATAACTCCCGTAAGGTATAAAATCCCAATTTGGGCATAGACTATCCCCATGAGTATTTGCCAAGGCTTGCCAACTGCACACAAAAATATGATTGAGAGATTATTGAGAATATTGTCAATACTGTCAAGTTCATCACTTGTCTTTCTACCCTTATAAACTACTTCCTTCAAGTCTCTGACCACTTTGTCATTGGAAATGGATATCTTTATGCATGCTCTTAAAAATACCACTTAAATGCCACTTAAAAAGGATAATGAAGCTTTACTAACACTCTAACAGACAACACCTTACCATAGACCAACCAGTTATGAGCAAATATAATGTAAAGAAATAACTTCACCTAAGAAAAGCAAAAGCCATAATAGGTCAACTGATTTTTCACTTTGTTTTAAGACATTCTTGGTCATAATGATTTATAGTTGCTAAGACAGCATACATGATAATCTATGTTTATTCTTCAAAAAGTTGGAAAAAAATAAAGTGTAAATTGTTCCATGGACCTCATTGTCAATCGTGAGTTTTAAACATAAGCACCTGTGAGTGTTTGAAATGAATGAAAATGCCAAGGCCACTTAAAGAATATAAACAAATGTCAACAGTGACTCAGAGTACCCAAAATAAATTAAAAGGGAGTCATTTCCTACATATTTCCTGAAACCCCTGTGTTTTCTTTGGTGCTTGGCATTGTGACTAAGCTTGAAAAAGAGCTCTACTGTGTGTGCTCCACATTTCTCAAAACTGAGGAGAAAATGAGGAGTATTTCAGGTTATTCATTCTTGGTTTGGGCACCAACATGGCTTCTGAGTAACTTTAATAGTAACTTTAATTGTAAATAGTAGATATGTGATGTTTGAAAAAAAAAAACCAATGAAAGTAATTTAAATTGATCAGTTTAATTCATTGGTCATTTATTTTAAAAATAAATGTTCTTATACTGATTATAAAATCATTCTAAAATAGGGCTGGCATCAGCAGTGGAAAATAACTTTTAATCATTTAGAAATTTGGAGCCATACAATACAAGTCATTGATGTGAAATTCAGCAGCCATGAGAAGGTAGATGGGGACTTACTA
Organism: Kogia breviceps; assembly: GCF_026419965.1. Classification (NCBI taxonomy): domain Eukaryota; kingdom Metazoa; phylum Chordata; class Mammalia; order Artiodactyla; family Physeteridae; genus Kogia; species Kogia breviceps. The sequence goes on along the minus strand of NC_081322.1, from coordinate 32,986,026 downwards.
ATAAGCAAAGTTTGAGAGAGTTTAATTGATTGGTAAGGCTTGAAAATCACTGTCAATTGTTCTAAGAGTTCATCTCAGGTTTCTTAATAGCAAGTCTACGATTTACACAAATTGCCCTTAATAAATTTTTAAAATTCCAAGGTATATGTTCTATAGGATATTATTATGATATAAAGGTACCAAAATGAAATGAGTTTGGAAAGACATGGGTTAATGCAGTCCTTCTCAGAGCCTTTAATGTATCACAGTGGATTATGACTCTCAAAGAAGGAGTGAGGGAGTTATATAGTATACAGTGTGTCCCAAACTCTTTTGACCATTATACCAGTTATCTATTTCCACAATAATTCTGGACGATAAGCCATCCCAAACTCAGTGGCTTAAAATAACCATCACTTGTTCTCACGGATCAGCAGTTTGACTGAAACAGCTCTGCTTCAAGCTGCAGGTCTGTGGATCAGGGTCTCCCACACTCCTCTTGTTCTCCTCAGGCTGGCAGGCTAGCCAAAAGCATGTTCTTCTCAGACAATGGCAGAAGTACAAAAGGGGCAGTGAAAATGCATGCTATCTCTTAAATCCAAGTCTTAGAATTGTCACACTGTCTCTCTAACCCACATTCAACTGGACAAAGCAGGTCACATGACCGAAGTAGAGGAGTGATAAAATATGCTCTGTCCATACTGATGTCATTTCAAGGAAGTAGATCCAAGGAGGAGTAAAAGAACTGAAACCAATAATCCAACCTCTCATAACCATAGAACCCTCTGTTTATAGATCATCTCATGGCACTAGGGTTCTATGGAACACACTTTCAGAAACATTGCTATACCTCACTGGTGTTTGTGCAATGTTCATATTAGTGGGAACAAAATAACATTAAATAGCAACATCCTGAGATGCAGCAGTCTGAGAGATGTTTTTAAAACTCACAATCTAAATGGGCATCCGCTAGATTCCTAACAGAAAAAAATTCTTCCACCTAACGGGACTTTAAATCCCTCCTATTGCCACAGCTCACTAGGAACTCGACCCTAGACTGAATATGAACACAATGCATTCAGTTTGGAGAGAGAGCACTTCTCGACAGCCCCAGCCAGAACATTATAAAGCCTTTTGGAGGGAGGCAGATCCTTCTATAGGAGTGGGTGATTACGACTCAGTACTCAGAAGCTGTGCTTGAGCAAGTGTAAAGCCAAAGACCAAGTTGACAGCAGGTGGATCTGGGAGAGAAGTGACATCCCAGCCCAGGCTAGAGTCCTGAGAAGAAAGCCACACAAGGTCAGCATGGAGATGTTCCTGAATAGTCCTTTAATGTAGAGGAATAGACACCAGGACCCCTTGTGTGCCCTTGCAATCCATGTGTGCACATGTGTAGAACAAATTGAACCTCATTTGAATCAGCATGTGTGGTCCATCATCTCATTCATTCTTTTTGTTATTTTTATAAGACCAGAATCAATGAATCCCTTCAAAAATTCTTGAACCAGATGAAAGTTTATCTGATAAGCGTAGCCAGAAGTCTGTGTCCAGAGTGGGATAAACCAGGTCAGCAGCAGCTCCCACAGACACCACCAGCCCAGTTTCCAGCTTAGAAGAAAAGGCACTAATGTTTCGGGGCGAGGTTTTAACTCTGAATTCCAGCTCCCCTGGTGCTCTCTAAAGCAGGTGACATCATCAAAAGAACTCACAATTTAGGGTGACAAATGAATGGAATTCTATTTTACTTCACTGCCTGTTGTCTATTTTAACTTTTACCTCACTTGCTTTATTAGTAAAAATGAGATAACACCCATTCTGTGTACCTTCCAGAGTTGTTACAAAAATAAATATGTAATGACACTTTAAAATATATATATTGGGCTATTCAAAAAAAAATGGTTTCTTTGCTTTTACAATATGGCTACAACAAAAAGGATCTTTTCATCCCTCATTTAGAGTACGCAATTAGAATTTGATTGTCATCATCAATATCAATCACTGGAACAAGGAATTGGAGTGGCAAATATTATTATTGCAGAGACCTCTTCTTTTTTAAGATAGATGCCTCCACGTAAGAACTACAAGACAAGCTACCCTTGAGTTTACGTGAGAAAGACTCAAAATCTTGTCAGGGATAGAAAGATTGAACAGAGAAATAAACTACAAGAATTTAACTTGGAGAAAAGGTAAGGTTTATGAACTCATAGTGGACTACATTTTTATATTATCAGAGAAACAGAAAATGCTTTTCAACAAGGGTTTGTGGCAGAAGTTTCGATAACAGATGAGAATCAACCTAAGGCATGGATCAGCTGGTTGGTTTCTTTTCTCTTTCCTCAAAGGTGTCGCGATGAAATCTCACTTGTCACACTTACTAACTAACAATCCTCACACGCTTCTAGGATCTTGGCCACTAGTCTCCCACTTTACACTCTCTTTAAGTTCTTTTTCCCATATTCATTCCCTTGGTTTTTCTGTGAGAGATTTTAGAGCACGTACTCATTTAAAGGCAGTATCTTTTTGCATACATCGATAACTCTAAGGCAACTTCAGTTCTAAGTGTATAATCAATGATAGTACACTTTTTAAAAAGGCTGATCTCCTGAATTTTTGAGCCAATTTCTCCAATCTTTCAAGTTTTTCTGATTTTTCTAATTTAAGGTATAAACACATGACATTTCACCACGCCACTCTGGCCACCCAGATTATAGAAGGAGGAAAGATTCTAAAAGGTGCTGTAATTGCCATTATCATATCACTTATTGAGCACTTACTACAAGCCAGGTCTGGTTCAAATGCTTTTGCATATGTCATCCCAAGGAAGCTTTCCAGCATCCATGGGAGGGAATTATTACAATCCTCAGTTTACAGAAGGGGCAACTGAGGATTAGAGACATTAAGGAACCTGCTCAAGGAACCTGTCTAAGAGTAAATGACAATTCTGGGATGGAATCAGGGCTGCCTATCTTTGAAACCCCATGAGGCTCCCTTAGGCAAGAAGAAGTGATCCAGCTCCAGCTCCATAAAAGTCACCTTATTTGCTAACTAGCAACTGAGGCCAGCCGATCTGATCAAGGAGAAAACATGAAGCTCAACGTCATTATCGAGCAGTTTTTCTGGGCTGAATTTATAGTTTTGTTTTGTTTTTTGTTTTTGTTTTTGTTTTGGGGAATACCAAAGAGATTTAAACAGGCTAAGCCGAAGTTTCTAAAAAGAAACTAGTTCCTTGGTGGTATAAGTTTCTTCTTCCCTCCCTCCCTCCCTCCCTTCTTTCCTTTGAATCCTTGGGACATAAATAAACATTTGTTGAAATAAAAAGAAGCTCCTTCACTCCTTAGCTGAAAACACCTACAAATGTTCACGGGAACTTATGGGACTATCAGTGACTTTAAAAATAAAACAAGCTCCGCGAGACCAGAGATGTGTTAACATTTTTTTCGCTACAGCCTTCCAAGCTCCTAGAAGGGCTCCTGGCACACAGCCGTCGCTCAATAAGGATGTGCTGATTGGATGACGCCCGCTTTAAGTGGCAAGGGTGAGCCGGCCCTCTGGGCCTCCGGCCGCTTCTTAGTCTCGACATTCCCTCTGGAAATGGAGATAGGGTGGGCTTCGCACCTGTCTTAGACCGCGGACCGGGATCCAGACCCTCCCACTCCTCCCCACCTCCCCGCAGCTGGAAGCAGCTGCGCGCAGTTTTGCCACCAGGGCTTGTCTACTAGGACTCCAGTCCTGCAGAGAAGGGCGCTCGGGCCGCTGGCCGCCGTGTCCCTCACTCCACGGGGGGAGGACAGTTTGCGCTCAGGTGACGTTTCCGGGGGCCGGAACTCGAGGGCCGGGGCGCCGACACTGGGCCCTCCGGGGGTCCGGGGACCGCGCGGGGGCCCGTCGGGGGCCAGTTCCACCCGCCGCTCCTCCCAGGGGGCGGGTCCACCGACAGCTGTCCCATGGCTGTGAGCATCTTCTCTCCAGCCCCGGAAGGTACACAGCGGGCTTCTGCGGAGGCGCCGCCGGAGGGACGCAGCAGGGCGGGCGGCCGGTGGGTTTCATACTCAGTAAAGAAAATGGAAACATAGGTGGGAAAAGCAAGGCAGGATGGCTTTCAGGGAAGCAGCAGCCTGGTCTCAGAAAGCTGGAGCGCGCAGAGCTCACGCATCCCGCGTCTTTCCAGGAGGAAAAATGCTTAGAGTGGCGAAGGCGAGGCACGGATCACTGGGTTATGTTTTCCTAATCAGGGGTTCCGGGTGCCTTTTCTGAACTAGAAAAGCCAAATACAGTTCCTCACCCAAGTTGATGGCCCTCTCCCCCTCAGCCCACATCCCGTGTTCGCGCCTTTGGGCACTTCGTTAACCTTATATTACTCATCTATCACATGGTGCGTGCAACGTCGTCTGAGCTCTGCCGATGCCCTTAGGAAGTTAGCTGCTGTCAGGCAACTGGGGAGAGCGGGGAGAAGGGAGCGTGCGCTTTTGCACATCAGCCCGGGGCTTCTCAGAGCCTTTGAGAAACTCTTTCTAAAAGTTCTTTCTTTAGCAATGAGAGAGAAATCAGCTCTCTTATACTTCTTAATAAGGTTTTGCTCCAAAGTCTGATATCTCTATTTGTAGTGGAATTTTCTCATTAAAATGCCCCTGAATCTACTACTAAAGAAACAGGCATAAACATGCAACTGTCTTCATTTCCTGTATGCACAGAAATTTCACTGAACTTAGCTCAGTGCAATTTGGGGGCCAGGTATTTTCAGTGAATGTTTTCTAACTTTTTAATATTGCATTTTCTACGTAACCTATTTGTTAATATAACTTAGTGGGTAGAGATGTGGAGAGGGGGTGCCGACTGTCTGGATATGACTGGATTGGTAGCCCATCATTTGTTTTTCACTCGGATCATGACATCTGTTTCATGTCACAATTGAATTGGCCTCTTGCCGAGCAGACATGTCCTCACCTATTGTCTCGTGGTTGTGATAAGATAATTACGAGCACAATATTGTTTGACTCCTAGCCTAGCACAGGCTGTTAAACTGCACAAAGCAATCCAATTCCAAGAAAATAGTCTTTCTAGCCTGGGGAATAAAGTACATCAATGCACAGGCCACCTAATGTTTCTGAAATATTAATGTTGATTGTTAAACAGAGATTGAGTAGGGAAGGAAAACCACCAGGCAGTTTAAAGAGGAGCCAGGAATAGTCCTATGGGTCCAACATACTATAGGGGAACCAACTTCATGTTTAGCGTCCGTCTGCTTTCCTCAACCACCAGAAATGGATTTGGGGGTAGGATGACTGCAGTAGAGTGATAAGTCCAGTACCTATTTTGAGAGTTGAGCCTGTATCTCTTAACACAAGTGATGGGCTGAATGTGCAAGGTGCAGCAGTTGTCCTACCAGGCACCCCAAACTCCCCAGTTAACTAGGTTAGTCCCAGGCTAGGATATGGGACTTCCCTCTACAGAACCTCTGAAAGCCCACTAGACCCAACGGTCAAGGCAGTGGCTGGTCAGAGGCCCTAGCTGCCCTGGGAAAGAGAGTCACAGCTCCCACTCCACAAAAGACCAAGGATGGGAAATGCTCCCTTACCCTGAAGACACCAGAATGCTTCTGCCTGTCACCAGGACACCCCATCCTGCAACCCACCTGGAGGGAACCTAGGCTATCACTTATCTTATGTCTCAGACTTACTCACCCCCAACCCCCTGTGCATTTATTTTTAACGTTCTGATCCTCAGAAGTGAAATGAAACAAATACAGGTGGGGGAAATTGAAGAAAGCTGGAGATGGGGAAGGAAAAGGGGGAAGACTTCTTCATGCCTCAGGGCTGAAGGAAAGAAAAGAAAAAACTTTTGTCAAGAGCCTACTCTGCTTTACACAAGGTTTGAGTGCTTCATTTCTAAACCCTCACAAGCACTATGTAAAGTAGAGAGTATTATTCCCACTTCACCAATGGGGAAAACATGGGTGGGAAAAATGAGGCTCAGAGAGGTCAGTGACTACTTGAAGTCACACAGCTAGAAAGTGACAGGGCTCAGATTAGGCCCTAAGCTGTCTGATTCCTCCAGGAAGGTGGCATGCTTGACCTGTGAGGACAGGTGAGGAAAGCCCACGTGCCTCTGTTCTCTCTGTCTGTCTAGCTCCCAGCTTTCCTGAGGAGGGGGAGCTTGGAATAAAACTGCCAAAAGCTGTGCCCCAGGGGCATGTACAGACACCTGGCGTCTTTTACAGAGGTGCTGGACCCCAGAGACGGCTCTGCTGCCCGCCTTTCCGCATCCTCTGTCTCCATTTCTGCATTCTCTCATTCCACTGCCCCCAAACTACCAAATGCTAGGATTCCAGAACCACTGGCATATATCCTTTCTCTCCCTGGTGTACCAACCATTTGTCCCATACCTGGGTTTCTTCTTTCTATCCCACACTAACACAGTTGGGGATGTTATAAAGATCCCTCAAAATAAAGCAGGAGATGCACATCTAGGGGCCCCCCAAACTAAGCGTGGCTTCAAGGTCTGCAGAATCCAGGACCTGGTGCTTCCCAGCAGCTGGATCCCCTGCTGAGGGTGGGAACGGTGAAAGGGGGGTTGACTGGGAATGCTTAGCCAGACTCAGGGGTCCCACTGTCTTTGGAAAGGGAAGGAACAAATGGAAAGGAAGGAGACAGAGAGGGAGAGAGAGAATGGTTCTTATGCAGGGAAAACTTTATGATTATAGAGAAGTTTTGAAAAATTAGATTTGACTGTGTAAAAATTAACACTGACAAAAATGACAGTCTTTAAAATTTCCTGTGACTTATAGCTAAGTACCATACAGCACAGTAACAATTGTGTTATTTCATTAAATTTCAGAATAACTTTGGTATGTTTTATTTAATTAAAATAATAAAACTCTTAACTCTGTATACTCAAGTCTAATAGAGTGGCTCATGGATCCCAGTATTTGGTGTGATTACTCATTGCAATACACACACACACACACACACACACACACACACACACACACACACACACACAGAGTAAATAGTGTGTTTGTCCTGCGACATTCTGAGAGACCTGGATGGAAACCATACTTCATAAGAAGGACTTTCGTCCTTGAGGATTTATATTAAGCATGTAAAAAATTGGCAGAGCTTTCGCCACTCTGAACTCTAGTCTCATACATGTAGCAGGTCATTACCCCAATTTCAAAGTAAGTTAATTACCACTGGGTTGCAAAGCACTGAAAACACTAAAGTCTCATGACCTGGGTCCCACACTGTCCTAAGTAAACCTGACATCCCACACCGTCTAAATAACTGGGCTACGTATTTTACAATACCCTGATCATTCAGTCTCACTAAGATGGAACTTAGTTTTGGAGCTTTTTATAAGCCTATGAAATTGCAAATATACTTGCATGAAAAATGTCCTATAATCTTGAAACTGTAAAGAAAATATGTATTGCCATTCTTTTATAAAGTCTAGGTGACTCTTTCTTCCAACAAAATTCTTCAGAAATTTAAGAGAAGCTGCTCTCTTTGGTGGTGATTATTTCATAGAATACATATAAAAACATGTTTTCAAATAAAAATAGTATAAAATTATATACTATTAAAGCACTTCGTTGCATAAATTCCACCTAAAATGTTTTATATTTTCAAGATCTAGAAGGGGAATTTATACAGTTTGTTCTTTATAGAGAGCTTCTACATGTGGATTTTCCCAAAATATGTCTAGATTCTTTTCAAGCAACAATGATAGTCTATTAACACAAAGTCCAAGCAGCTCTTAGGAGCAGTTTGGGCCCCTAAATAGAGAGGAAACATTTCAGGGAGACCACGTGTGATTGTTTCCACCATCTTTTCAGGGTAGAGGTCAAAGGTCAACCTCACAGCCTTGGAGCTAGACAGAACTAGGTTTTATTTTCTTTCTTTTTTTTTTTTTTGGTGGTACGTGGGCCTCTCACTGCTGTGGCCTCTCCCTTTGCGGAGCACAGGCTCCAGACGCGCAGGCTCAGCGGCCATGGCTCACGGGCCCAGCCGCTCCGCGGCATGTGGGATCTTCCCGGACCGGGGCACGAACCCGTGTCCCCTGCATCGGCAGGCGGATTCTCAACCACTGCACCACCAGGGAAGCCCCAGAACTAGGTTTAATTTTTGTCCCTACCACTCACTAACAGGGTGACCTGATCCATGTCCACATCCTCTTAGCTTCGGTATCCCCATTTGCAAAATGAAGATAATAGCAATATCTGCCTATGAATGTTATGTGTGAATTAAATGAGATAACGTACATAAGGAGCTGAGTTCAGTGTCTGGCACATTAAGAGTATTCTACGAATTTTGTTTATTATGATAATTGACACTCTACTTGTCTATGTTGGGTTTTGGCTTCCCTTTTTTCATGAAAATCTAGGCAGTCATTTAAAATGTAGGGCGTACTTCTGTACATATGATCCTGGACCCCCTTTGACCATTGGAAATGCTTTTTAACATGTGTTTTATGTTTGTTTTTCTCATTGGGAGTCACAGGTGTGTTTGTGAGTGTGACTGCTTATGTGTGTATGTATGAATACCATCTAGCTTATGGAGACATTAAGCCTGATTTCTTCATTGACTCATAAACACCTTGAAAATTTAACATTAGCCAAGGGCAAACGTTTACTATGGCTGTTCTTGAAGAGGTACCCAGTGTGTTATTCATTATATGGGAAAGATTATACACCTAATGGTACCAACTCATGCCCCGATCAGCTGTCATATGTGCAAAAAAATGGAGTTGTGTCTTCATCCTGATCCTCACTGGCATTTAAAAGTCAAAAGTGAGAGGCAGGGCTGGTCGAGAGTAAAGGGTGAAGTATTTCTGTTCTGTCTCCATCTATGACAAGAGCTGTTGGTTGATTATTCCCTTCTCCTGGCATCGGGTTTGGGTGGCTGTGTGCCTCAGGGGACAATGTATCCAACCCCAGCCCCAGGGTGGGCAGGGGGGAATCTAGATTATTTTAGACCATTCGCTGAATTGCAATTAGTACTCCTTTTAGCATTGATTGGTTTAACAATGAGCATGTAGCACTTCCAGCCATCAGTACTTGAGGGGAGTCTGCAGGAAAGGCTGCTCAGAAAGGACTGCACATTCTTTAAAATGTTTTTGAAAAAAAAGAATGGTTTCTTCTCTGGCCTTTGTTGTGGTTATGTAAGGATGTGGTGTTTAAAGCTGCTGTCCCCATCTTGTATCTCTGAGGGGACCAGCCTTGGAAAAATGCTTACCTGACAAGGGTGGCTGCAGTGGAGACAGATGTAAAGGACCTGGAGCCCGATGTCACTACTAGGCCACTGAAATGAACAATCTTGGAACCATCACCCTATCTCTGGACTTCTCTGTTAGGGCTAAGCTAGTTAGGGTTGGTTCTTCTCAAACTGGAAGTTAAAAGCATCTCAAATGATTTTCCACATCAGCCAAACAAAACCAAACCAGAAATCTCTTGTAAGAAACCTACCCTTGAGAGATCAAATGGGTTCAATATTCTGCTGGGGTCTATAGCTGCCTTTGTTCAAGGAATGCAGATTAACTCTAATGATTTTTACCCTAATCTGTTGTCTATTTTAATGCCTTTTTGAAAAAAAAAGATTAACTCTCTCTAGGCTTGTGAAACTCTTACTTCATTTTATTTATTATTGGCTTGCAAATATAAAGAAATATATAATCTTTTGTACCCACATAAAAATGTTAAATGATTTTTACTTTTGCATATTTTATGCCAGTGAAGTGACTTTCAGTCTCTTTCACATATTTATCCACTTACTTCTATTTTATTATGTTTCTTTTTTTACCTCTTTTTATATTTGTGCTTACTTTTTCCAGGTACTGTCTTGATCTCTTGCTTTCAGTACAGGTTATCTTTTAAGTATGGGTGGGTGTATTTCTACTTTCAAGAGGCATGATGTAGTGGTAAAAACATGAAATTTTGTACAAAACTTTGGCTTAAATACTGGCTCTACCACCTACTTTTTGTGTAGCTTTTGGAAAATTCCTTAACCTAAAGCAAAAGGAAGGGTGGTGAGCATGGCATGTATTTCACTGTAGAGCCAATCCCAAAGCAAGTGTAGAGGGTAGGATGGCATGTTATATGCCCTGAACATTTTTAACTACACACCTATCAAAAATTAGAAGAGAAAGAGGGAAAGAAGGTAGGAGGTAGAGTAAATTCACTTATGGCCTCATGTGTCATCTATGTGAGTCGAACGGTACATTATTCAAGCTGACAAAACAAGTATCTAAAATATAAGAACATTGGGCTTCCCTGGTGGTGCAGTGGTTAAGAATCCATCTGCCAATGCAGGGGACTCAGGTTTGATCCCTGGTCCGGGAAGATCCCACATGCCGTGGAGCAACTAAGCCCGTGCACCACAACTACTGAGCCTGCACTCCAGAGCCCGCGAGCCACGACTACTGAGCCTGCATGCCACAACTACTGAGCCCGGGTACCTCAACTACTGAGCCTGTGTGCCACAACTCCTGAAGCTCGAGCACCTAGAGCCTGTGCTCCGCAATGAGAGAAGCCACTGCAATGAGAAGCCTGCGCACTGCAACGAAGAGTAGCCCCCACTCGCCACAACTAGAGAAAGCCCACAGGCAGCAACGGAGACCCAATGCAGCCAAAAAATAAAATACAATTAAAAAAATAATACTAAAGACTATGGGCATAGAAGTGTAAGGCACTGGAGAATTAAGTAGTAGCTATTATTTTTGAGCACTTACTATATGTCTGGCACAATGCTTTACATGCATCATTTCATTCAATCCTCAAAACAACCCTTATGAGGGTAGGTACTGTTATCCCCCATTTTTCAGATGAATATTCTAAGGCACAGAAAAATGAAGTGACCTGCCCGAGGTCACAGCTAATGTCAGAGCCAGGATTTAGTCTTAGGCATTCAGACTCCCGAGCCTACACTCTTAATCATGACACAAACCTCTAAGTCCTCTTAATTCCTTTGTGAATGTTTTTTAATATGTTAGTGGTTTAAGGAATATTTCTGGGCTATGGCTGGGTTCATATCAAACATTCTTTCCCACAAACACTCCTGATCAGGGGGCACCATTCAATTCACTCTAGAGAGAGAAAGGTCAAGTCCTAAGAAGTCTGGGATGAAAACCAAGTATGGGCTCAAAACAAACAAACAAAAAACCCCCCAAAACAAACATGAGTCACTATGTTCATATAAGACTACTTAAATAATGTCACCAGATTTTCAGCAACAAACAACTTTTTTTTTTTCTTTCCAGGATGGGTGCTCAAGTGCCTAGGATGGAAGTGGTCAGGTGCCCACGATTTTTAAAAAAATAAAACATCTTTGTTTTTGTCTTCAATATAGAACAGTAAGTAATAGATACATGAATTGCTAATTATTTTATTTGGACCACAGCTTAGGACAATCTGTACTTAGAATATTAAAAATACTATTGATGATAGTAAATAAGGAAATGAAGTATTATCTTTGATGACTAAGTGAAGGATTAGCAGCTAGGAAGACCCTTGGTTTCACTGTAGTGGATTGCTGATTGTCAAACTAAAATGTCTCTTATTTTATGGGCATTTGACCTATCTGTGAGAAGCGTTAGGTTATCTAAGGGTTTCCTTTGACATCCACTCAAATACGTAATGACTTTTTATCATAAAACGTGCAGCATAAGTGAATACGAGTTTTTCATGCATCCCTTCTGGGGTTTTACCATCTGAATTAATATTGAACTGATATCTCTTTTCTTTGATGTTTTGGAAATTAGTTTTATGTAATCAGTACCTGTCAGTGGAACACTGAATATTGACAAATAAAGAATTTTTCCACATTCTCATTGCTATTATATACCTAACTACCAATTTTTAGGTCAGCCAGGGTTTGATTCATCCATGAAAATTCCAATGTAGATGGTATTTTATTGGTGGTACTGTCTAGTCTTTGGGAAACATATCAGAAAATTTCCTTTCTCTTTCCCTCTCCCTTTCTCTCTCTCTCACACACACACACACACACACACACATGCACACATGCACACACAAACACACGCACACACACACACACACACACACACACACTTCCATACAAAAGCAGCCTCAGTTTCAGCGTGCCCTGCCCTTGCCCTGGAAACCAGATGTTTCCAGGTAAGGTGATCTCTCCTTATCATTGGAATGGTCCAAATTCAATAGAGTATATTGACCTGCCTTTGGTCCGTCTTACTCATCCACATGGGAGAGTCTGTGGTGCCAGGAAAAGTCATTTACCTGGAAACAAGTATTTCACAAAGCTCCACAGTTGGTTGAGTAAAGCCTGCCAGTGTGCTTTTAGAATGCTTTCTTTCTCATTAATTTACAGATAAACTGCAAAACAGAATTATCAGTATATAAATTGAAATGATCAAATTAATCAAAATCTATACCAAACATAAGCCACTATGTCCATATGAGACTACTTAAATAACACTAGCAGATTTTCAGCAACAAACCCTCTTCTCTAAATAAAAGCTTATAGATCAACTGGGTGAAGTGCCAAGTCATAAAAAAAATTATTATTTTTTTAATTTAACTGTCTTTGCCAAGAAGGAACATAAATTTTTCAGAAATTTTCTTCTTTAAGCCCATTTGAGATTATACCCCATATAATTCTTAAAACAGATGAAGTAGATAAGAATTATATTAATTAAAAAGCATTAAATGAATAACAAATGTAAATAACTATTGTATAAATTATCAAGGACATTTTCTCTAACCAGCCTTCTAAGGCAGCTCTGTCCAACAGAAAAATGAGCCACCAAGGCAAGCCACATATGTATTTCCTAGTAGCCACATTTAAGAAGTAAAAAGGAACAGGTAAGATTAATTTTAATAATATATTTTATTTAACCCATTATATAAAAATTATCATTTCCATTTGTAATCAAGATAAACTTGTAATTAAGTAACTATTTTATATTTTTTATACTTAGTCTTCAAAATCTGGTGTGTATTTTATACTTACAGTGCATCTCAATTCAGACAAGCCATATTTCAAGTGCTCAGTAAGTCATATGTGGCTTGTGGTTGTGTGGTGCTAGGGAAAGGTCAATTTCACATGCATACTGTGCTACTATATTAAGTGATAGGAAAAAATGATGAATAAAACATGAGGGCAAAATGCAGGAATTCTTTTGAGCTGGGGACCTTCCTAGCAGGTCCAGGACTACTAGCCTATTTGTACCTTTCTGCAAATTAGAGACTCTCTACTTCCCCAAGTAACTTGACTCCCATCTATCAGAAAATGGACATAATATGCCAATTTTATTAAAACAAGATACTCTACTACCATCAGCCAGAAAAATGTTTTAATAAATATATAAACCTATGATGCCTACGAAGTAAATGAACAACCCTCCCTTAGATGCAGCACCTTTGATCAGTGCACAACCTGTACAATTGTCCCAGAAGCCCTGCTGGTTCCCTTAACCTAATTCTGGCCATGGCACTTCTCCTCTTCCCAATTCCATCCCTGGCTGCATTCCAACCAACATCAGAAAAACAGGACTTTGTAATACTACTTCACAAATTCCATTGCCTGATGCTAGCACAAATTGTGAAGAAGGTACATTTTTTTGTATCCTGGCCTCCTTTATCTGTATTCCACACATAACCCCCCAAAGTGCTACCTTCCTCCTTCAAGAAAGGCCAATGGATAACCTATACTTCTAATGAATTAGCTTGACCTCCCATAGCCTCCCGTAGATTCTAAAAGCTAGGCAGAATCAGGCCATTCCCCCTTAACACAACCTGCTTTCAGAGAAGGTTCAGGTGGCAGTCTTGAATTCTGCATCACACATTTAATACAATACTTCATATTCTAAGGGGTTTTCACATTATAGGCACCATTCATACCATGCGATAGAAGTCTACATTCTCAGTTAAATTAATTTCAAGCATCATCAAGCAAGTAAGAGGAGAGGCATCTTCCTGTCCTGTCGTGGCTGAAATGTTGTTAATGAAGTGGAAACCTGCCTTTGCCTTGGTCATGACCCTGCCAGAGAGGCCTATCAGCTGTGATTTTTTTCACATTTCTCCATACCTCTGCCATATAACATTGAAATCTCTGCTAAAGTGGAATCTTCAAGTGTTCTTGAAGAATCAAGAACAGAATAGGTTCCCTGCCTATTCAATTTGTAGGTGTTATCCTTGAGTTTACCACATATTACAAGTATTTACATTGTTTACATTTATTTCCAGGAAAGTAATGCTATGGCCCCTGATTTAAGATTGGCGTGATAAATGATACTTATCATCTAGTAAACTTCAAGTGTTTTAATTAACTGGTAATAGCCTCATTTTTAAATGAGTCCTTCTTCATTCAAAAGCTTAGGAAACAGTATGAAATTCTGGGTTTTTGATTCAATACTTTGCTGTATTTTTTTAAATTGTAACTGTATGTGAAACTAACTTATCCATTAGGCAAAGAAGCCACAGCACCCAGGGCCCACAATAGTTTTAGTGGCCAATGAAAATGTTTTAATTTCTTTTAAATTGAGGAGGAAAAATAAATATAATCTAAGCTAGATTACATTCAACTTTATACCAATACAATTGTAAAACATAATTTTTAATATTTTTTATGGAGGAACTGGCTCATGAAAGTAAAAGAATCTAAGACCGGGCTTCCCTGGTGGCGCAGTGGTTGAGAGTCCGCCTGCTGATGCAGGGGACACGGGTTCGTTCCCCGGTCCGGGAAGATCCCACATGCCATGGAGCAACTAAGCCTGTGCACCACAACTATTGAGCTCACGAGCCACAACTACTGAAGCCCATGTACTTAGAGCCTGTGCTCCGCAACGAGAAGCCACCACAATGAGAAGCCTGCACACCGCAATGAAGAGTAGCCCCCGCTCGCCACAACTATAGAAAGCCCATGCACCAACAAACACCCAACTCAGCCAAAAATAGAATAAATTAATTTTTTAAAAAAAGAATGATTCAAAAAAGTCAAAAGGAAATCAACGTCAGGTAAGCATCAGCACTATGGCCTCTATAAGCCTAAGATCACTTTTGATGCAGTGGAATGTGTGAGCTGCTAGGAGCCAGCAAGTGTCGGAGGCAAGAAGGAGGCAAATCTCTTAAAAGCAAAACTGGAATTTGAGCAACATGCCCTGATCCCAGCCAGCACCTCTTACCTTAGCAAGGTTTGAGGAGTCCATGTGCAGAGACTGGAAGGCGCTGGTGTAAAAAAAACTGCCAGAAGGTGAGCTGAAGTAAGACACAGGGGTCTGAAGACACCTGGAGGTCAGGTGGGTGCGTCGGCAAACATGACATAGCTGGGGAACGCTGTCAGAAAGCCACAGGTGAGCCTTCCTTAAAGTTGACAGATTTGGCTCGTTAGCAGCAGCCACTCTGAGGTAGTGTTTTTTGAACAAGGGCCTGGGTAGGCGGTGGTTTGAAGGACTGAGCTGCAGAGCAGCCCTGTTTACACAAGCAGAGCCTACAGCAGCCCTGTCCCTTCACCCCATCAATCACCAGCAGTGGCTTCATCTCCTAGGGCACTAATGCCATTTGTTGATGCCCCAAAACCACACAGAGCAGGTGTCCACCAGATTATAACTTGTTTTCATATAGGTTGAAAATACTCAGACATGAAAAGATTGAGACTTGTGAAAAAATCACATGGTTTCCTACGGCTATAGATTCTCAACTTGGAGAATAGATGATATATTATAAGCATTGTCATTGGAAGAGATAATTAAATTTATGCTACCAAAACATGCAGAAGAAAAGTATTTTAGAAGTTTGTTAGGAAATGAATAAAAATATCACATTATTATCCTGGATTTTCTGTTTGGGGTATTTTTATCTATTTAATATTTATAATGTGCTATCCTGTCTTTTCTCATTCTAAATAAATATTTGCAGTCGTTTGTAACTTTGTGTTTTTCTTAAAGAGCATCTCCCCCGTTGTATAAACTTAAGGACCTACAAATCTCCTGCATCTGCTCCGGACTGTCTACACACCCCACCAAATGTAAGATCCAATTCCTACATTTGTTCAGTGGAGAAATCTTCTCTCTGCTTAGTTAGCAAAGGAATTTAAATGAAGGATGCTGTGAATGTTTGGGATTAAAAGTGAAATGCCTTTGTATCAAAGGTGAGCATAAGGTTCAGTTGTTTAGGCTACATCAGTTACAGTGTTCAGCTACTACTTATCCTAAGGAAATGGGTGAGCAGCAGAAATAAACTGATGGGTATTTTTGAAACACACTCCCAGTTTGTTTTCTGTATCTGTGAGTCTGTTTCTGTTTTGTTATATTTGTTCATTTGTTTCATTTTTTAGATTCTACATATACGTGAAAACATACAGTATTTGTCTTTCTCTGTCTGACTTATTCCACTAAGCATAATACACTCTAGATCCATCCATGCTGTTACAAATGGCAAAATTTTTTTTCATGGCTGAGTAATATTCCATTGTATATATATATATATATATATATATATATATATATATATATATATATATATATATATATACCACTTCTTCTTTACTCATTCATCTGTTGATGGACACTTGCTTCCATATCTTTGCTATTGTAAATAGTGCTGCTATGAACATTGGGATGCATGTATCCTTTCAAATTAGTGTTTTCATTTGTATAAATAAGAGTGGAATTGCAGGGTCATGTGGTACAGAGAGCAAACTAGCAGAGAGGGGTTGAGGGAGGGGCAAGGTAGGTGAAGGGGATTAAGATGTACAGAATAGTAGGTATAAAATAAAGTTACAAGGATGTAACATACAACACAGGGAATGTAGCCAATATTTTATAATAACTTTATATGGAGTACAATCCATAAAAATAGCAAATCAATTCACTATGTTGTACCCTTGAAACTAATATATCATAAGTTAACTGTACTTCAATTAAAAAACAAAAAACCACTCTCCCAGCCAATTTGATCGTATTTTTGCATCATCACCAAGTCATGGTGTATTCATCAAGACAAACTTCACTAGTCTCTTCTCTCCAACTTCTCCTTTTCACTCAGAGGTATATTGAAAACTGTGAAGTGAGTGGTAGAGTGATCCCCAGGAAGTTTTCTTTCTACCTGTGAGAGGTGACCAAGCCTGGTTTTCCCATGTCTACATCAGGTTATTGTAGCTGCTGTCTAGACAATCAATAGATAGAGACGGGGTCATGAGAGCGACCCTCCTTTTTCTGGTCCTCTCGACTCTCTGAGGTGTTTTGAGCTAAAAGATGGTACTATGTTTTGTTAAAGTAATCACACAAGGAGGTGGCTCTAATGCCGTGGTAGCCTACAAAAGCAGACCAAAAGCTAAGCCAGAGTTAATGCACTGGAATCCAAGAAAATGAAACAACCAGCCACAAACAGCCAACTGGGCTTTCCAAAATAAGGCAATCGCGTCAGCTATAGTCAATCAAATCATTTCCTTGCTTTGCTTCTGCATCTTCTCTATTAAAAAAAACCCTAGCTCCTGTCAATGGAGCACTCCTAACCACTGTCAGTTAGGTGCTGCCTGATTTGAATCGATGTTTGCTCAAATAAATTCTTGAAAAAAAATGTTAATATGCCTCAGTCTACCTGTTAAGTTTCTAAACCCACTCACTGTAGATTAAAGATTGACAGTGGCAGCCTCAGCCCTGTCTTGGTTCACAACTCATATTCCTACAACTCTTCCCACCCTATCCCCATCCCAGTGTCCTATAGCCCAGTAAGCAAACTCTCCTGCATGGTGATGATGATGATGATGATGATGTCTGATATTAATTGAACACTTACTAGAACACATTATTCTTAGCACTTGTTCATATTATCCCATTAATCATCACAGACATACTTGGAGATAGGTACTGTTCTTATTACAGTTTTACCAATGGGGAAACTGAGACTTAGATTCCTTAACCAAAGTTACAGATTGCAAGTGGCAGAGTGCGGTACACTTACCTAACCATAAACCCTTAAATATTAGAATGTAACTCCAGGGGGTGGAAATCTTGTTGGTTTTGTTCTTTGCTATAGACACTATAATGTTTGTTGAGTGAATGAATGACTTAAAGTAGAGCATGCCTAGAGTTCATTAAGATAGAGATTCCCCAAAGAGAGCTTTGGTAGAATGGAAGGAGATGGGTAGATCAGATGAAAAATAAAGAGATCCTCCAGTTAGTTGGGCCATAACTTGGAGAGCAAATCTATACAACTGGGACTCATAGGTGTGTGTGGATATATGGGCAGGGGTGAAGGCAGGTATACATAATTGTTATATTTTGTGCTTTGTGACTATTGAAACATCCTTAATGACTACTAGTTATTGACAGCAGGCTTTTTCCCCCAGATGATTATTTTTTTATATTTAACTTGAAAATAGTAACAAATAGCCCTAAAGCTGGCTCATTTAATTCCATCATCACGGCTATGGTTACTGAAAAGTAGTTGAGGATTATTATCTTAGGATTTATTTCTTAAAATATCAAAATTGTGTGATATTATCACTCTGATGTACATACACCATCATCTGTTAGTTCTTTTGATTTATTTTCTACATCATGCTCCTCTTTGCCATATACGTTTTCTTAACACTTTTCGGACTTCTTAACACTTTCTTTTTTCTTTAAAAAAAAATCTAATTTCCTTGAAATTCATTCCTCCTTTTGCTTGTCCTAGTCATCATGAATAAAATGTGTATGTATGAAGGTGTCAGTGTATATAAACGATGTGAAGCAGAATACATTAACCTGACACTGTCAGTCTTCTTTCAACACCAACCTCACACGCATAAATTTCCTTTTTTTAAGAAAAAAAAAAAAAAACCTTCCTACAAAAAGGCATTCTCAACTATTTAAGACCACTTTTCTGGGGTTATATTCCAAAGAAGTGCCAAAACTTGCAATTTAATAAGTAAGAAATAGTTTTATACCCAGAAAATTTCAAGGGAAAATATTTATTACCTGGGTGGATGGGTTCACTCCAGAGGAACCAGCTGAAGACAGACAGAGATAGCACAGGGGGTTTCCTGCAAAAGAGTATTTATTAAGTTAGTCTTATTTAAGCATTGGCTTTTGTTGTAAAGTTAGAGGGCAGTTGACCTGGATGAAAATGGCCCTTAGATATAATGAAATCATACTTAACAACTGAGACATTCTTTATCTAAAAGATTCTTAAAAATAACCTTCTGTAAAAAAAAAATTTTTAATAAATAAATAAATAAGCCTTCTGAGTAAATATTAGTAACATTTAAAATATGAACAATTTAATAATAATGCTTGAAACTTTTCAATAGCTATATATAGCAGCCATCAGTGAATTAATATTTTGTTCCTATATAACTAATGAGTAGTGTCTATTAAGGACAGAAATATAGGTATATAGTACTTTGTGAACCTGGTGAAATACCAAATATTGTTGGACACTAGCTTTTCATGTTTAGGAGTCATATACCTGGAGGGCAAGCAGGCCACTACCTGCCACAGCTGACAAGAAAAGATGAAGAACAAGGAGATTATTTTCCTTGACATGGATTTATTATTCAACTGATTAATTTCTCAAATTTGAAATTAAGTGAACTGATAAAATAAGAAATTTCTTATAAATATGACAGGGATTCACAAAATTTTACGTAGACAGAATTTTCATAGATGCATCAATTTGTCTTTACTTCTAATTCCAACATTTACAGCAGATGCTAAGCATGAGGTTTTGACTGATACCAGGAAAAGCAGTCACACCCAAGGTAACAGGGCTCTTACTCTGTCAGGTTTTTAGTGACATGAGTAAAGGGTTTAGATTAAAGGTTACAGCTTACTTTCAGAGCTCTTTCCACACATAATATTATTTTACAGATAACTTCCTTTCCCACTCTCTGAAGTTCCCATCTTCCTCTGAGAAGTTGAGAGCTGGGAGGTAAATAAAGCAAGAGGCACAGAGAGATGGAAGGGTGAGGCTGAAAAGATTTGGGTTGAGATTCAAACAGCCCAGGAGTCGTCAATAACATTTTTAACATTCATTAAATGTTAAAAAAATTAACATATAGCCATATAATAGATTATACTCCCAAATCTTAGATGTGAGGCTGTTAGTCTTAAAAACACACAGAGGAATGTTGGCTAAACCTTGGGGAGTTATATTCCTGTAGATTCTATTTGGAGAAGAGATACTGAAATATGTAAATGATTTGGGAGATAAAGGATTGCTATACGTAATTCACTGGAAAAAGTTTGCCTATATCTTAAACTTAAATCATCATTTCCAAAAGTGCATATGTTCGCCAAACCTGTTAATTTGAATATATAATCCATATCTTCTTTTTGAAAATTGTGGAAATGCTAAAAAACAGTTGTCATAAAGGTTAAATTTTCACCTCTTATCTTGAACACTAGATTTTGTGTATCCCCCAAAATTAGTCTTAAACATCATGGTTTTTCATGATCTAAATAACAGAATGAAGATTGAAATAAACTAATCATCTTGACTTTTTCAAATAGCTGCGTTTGTTTTCTATAAAACAACATGAGGTGGGATGAATTGGGAGACTGGGATTGACATATATACACTAATATGTATTAAATGGATAACTAATAAGAACCTGCTGTATAAAAAGCTAAATAAAACAAAATTCAAAAATTAAAAAAACAACATGAGGTCACTGACTGTAATTGTTTTTCTGTATGAAATTCTTCAGTGAGTTCAACCCGTCAGTCATGTATAGCTGTTTTGCCTGAAAATAACTCTTTTGCTAATTTTTTACATACATTTTGGCATCAAATTTCAGCATAACAAAAACACAAAGTTAACATTTATATTAGCTGATTTTTAAGGTCTGAAGTAACTGAATAGAAAAGTAAGAGAACAGAAAATTAAGAGGAAGATAAGTATTAATAAAATAGAGCAGAAATTTAGATTATTGCCTTGAAACCACATGGTCAGATGTTAGACTATTTATTTATTTATTTATTTATTTTTAAGATTAGGGAAGATGTTTTATGGCCACTAGCTATTCATTGTGTGGATTGTCATTTAGATGCAATTTTGCTTATTCAAGTAGCAATGTCCTGCTTTACAGTACACACACCTGAGCTCATCATAATTAGTCTCACACCCACCATTCATAAAATTGTATTAGACTGCTTTTTAAAAACGATTTTTCTATTTATATAACCTTCAGAGCCATCCACAGAACCCTCTGTTTAGAGGTGACCATCAATCTGACATTTCCAGTTATCACTTCTTTGCTTTTCTTTATATTTTTATCATTATTATATGTATCCCTAATAACAGATTAGTTTTGCCTGTGTTTTAAAATTCTTTCTAAATGGAATCATACTTCATGAACTTTTGCTTTTTGCCCAACCTTAAGTTATTAGATTCATCCATGTTACTGTGTGTCTTTATAGTCTGTTCCCGTCTAGTGCTGTGCAGTATTTCATTGTATCAGTATATCACAGTCTAGTTATCCATCCCATTGTTAATGGGCATTTTTATTATTTTCAGTTTAAGACATTTAAAATAAATATTTCTGTGAACATTCTGGAGCCCTTATCTTGGTCCATATAAACATGTGTATCTCTAGTTATATCCCACCTAGGGGGAAGATTCTGGGTCATAGGATAAAATTTAATTATTCAACTTTAATCAATAATGCTTCCCTGTTTTCCACAGTGGCATAACAATTCATACCCCTGCCAGTGGTAGGAGTTTCTGCAGCTCCATATCCTCGCCAACACTTGCAACTCTCAAATTTGACTTTTTTTTTTTAACCAATCTGAGGGTATATTGTGTTTTTTAATTTGCCTTTTCCTTATCACCAATGAGTATTGAGTATCTTAGAAAATGTTTATTCACCTTTGGATACCTATAAATGCCTACTGAAATCTTTGGCCATTTTTCTGTTGAATTGTCTACATTTTTCTGATTGATTTGTATACATATTTTATATATTCTGAACAAGAGCCTGTTTCTGGTTATATGTCTTAGAAATATCCTGTGAGCCTTGCTTTTTTGCTATCTTAATTATATCTCCCTTTTTTTTCAATTTTGACATTACCTTTTTGTGTGTGAACATATTTTACCAACAGGCTACTGACTGGAATATTCCATCTAGAACATGAAACATTCACTCTGCCACATTTTTCAAGCACTCATTTTGTCCTCACGTACATTTTTTTATTCAGATAAAAACACATACACACATAACATGACATCGATCCTCTTAACAAATTTTGGAGTGAACAGTACCGTGTTAAATGTTGAATAAGGAGAATGCTGTACAGCAGATCTCTAGAACTTTTTCATCTTGCATGACTAAAACTTTATTACCATTGAACAGCAACTCCCTATTTCCCCATACCCCTAACCCTTGGCCACCGCTTCTACTCTCGATAAGTTTGACTACACTGGATATTTCATATGTGTGTAATCGTGCAGTGTTTACCCTTCTGTGACTGGCTCATTTCACTTAGCATAACATCCTGGAGGTTCACCCACGTTGTAACATATGACAGGATTTCCTTAACTTTTATGGTTGACTAATATTACATTGTATGTATATACCACATTTCTTTTTTTCCAGCTTTATTGAGATATTACTGATATATAACATATGTAAGGTATACAGCATGATGATTTCATACATGCACATATTGCAAAACAATTACCACAATAAGGTTAGTTAACACCTCCATCCACCTACATAATTACCATTATTTATGGTAATAATATTTAAGATCTATTCTCTTAACAGCTTTCAAGTATATAATACAATACTGTTAAAGTCACCATGCTGTACATTAGATACCCAAAACTTATTCATCTTATGGCTAGAAGTTTATACCCTTTGATCAACATCTCCCCATTTCTCCCCCCACTCCCAAGCCTCTGGTAACCACCGTTTTACTCTGTTTCTATAAGATCAGCATTTTTAGATGCTACATATAAGTGAGAACATACAGTATTTGTCTTTCTCTGACTTATTTCACTTAGCATAGTGCATTCAAGGTCCATCCATGTTGTCACAAAAGGCAAGATTTCCTTCTTTTTATGGCTCAATATTATTCCTCTGTGTGTGTGTGTGTGTGTGTGTGTGTGTGTGTGTATCACATTTTCTTTATCCATTCATCCATCAGTGGACACTTAGCTTACTTCCATGTCTTGGCAAATGTAAATAATGCTACAATGAACATGGGAGTACATATATCTCAAGATATTGACTTCATTTCCTTTAGTTGTATACCCAGCAGTGGGATTGCTGCATTATTTGGTAGTTCTACTTTTAATTTTTTGAAGAAACTCCACTCTGTTTTCCATAGTGGCTGCACTAATTTACATTCCTACCAACAGTGCAAAATGATTCCCTTTCCTCCACGTTTTTGACAACAATTTTTATTTTCTATTTTTTTCATAGTGGCCACCCAAACAGGTATGACAAAATATCTCATTGGGATTTGATTTGCATTTTCCTGATGGTTAGTATCTTTTCATATACCTGTTGGCCATTTGTATGTCTTCTTTGGAAAAATGTCTATTAAAGTCCTTTACCCAGTTTCTAATTGGACCGTTTCTATTTTTCTATTGAGTTGTATAAGTTCCTTATATACTTTGGATATAAATTGCTTATCAGATGGATGGTTTGAAAATATTTTCTCCCATTCCATAAGTTGCCTTTTGATTTTGCTGATTGTTTCTTTTGTTGTGCAGAAGCCTGTTAGTTTTATGTAGTCCCATTTGTTTACTTTTGTGTTTGTTCCTTGCACTTTTTTTTTAACATCTTTATTTGAGTATAACTGTTTTACAGTAGTGTGTTAGTTTCTCCTTTACAACAAAGTGAATCAGTTATACATATACATATGTTCCGATATCTCTTCCCTCTTGCATCACCCTCCCTCCCACCTTCCCTATCCCACCCCTATAGATGGTCACAAAGCACAGAGGTGAACTCCCTGTGCTATGCGGCAGCTTCCCACTAGCTATCTAATTTACATTTGGTAGTGTGTATATGTCCCTGCCACTCTCTCACTTCGTCACAGCTTACCCTTCCCCCTCCCCATATCCTCAAGTCTATGCTCTAGTAGGTCTGTGTTTTGTTCCCGTCCTACCACTAATCTCTTCATGACATTTTTTTCCCTTAGATTCCATATGTATGTGTTAGCATACGGTATTTGTTTTTCTCCTTCTGACTTACTTCACTCTGTATGACAGACTCCAGGTCTATCCACCTCATTACAAATAACTCAGTTTCATTTCTTTTTATGGCTGAGTAATATTCCATTGTATATATGTGCCACATCTTCTTTATCCATTCATCTGTTGATGGACACTTCGGTTGCTTCCATGTCCTGGCTATTGTAAATAGAGCTGCAATAAACATTTTGGTACATGACTCTTTTTGAATTATGGTTTTCTCAGGGTATATGCCTAGTAGTGGGATTGCGGGCTTGTATGGTAGTTCTATTTGTAGTTTTTTAAGGAACCTCCATACTGTTCTCCATAGTGGCTGTATCAATTTACATTCCCACCAACAGTGCAAGAGTGTTTCCCTTTTCTCCACACCCTCTCCAGCATTTATTGTTTCCAGATTTTTTGATGATGGCCATTCTGACCAGTGTGAGATGATATCTCATTGTAGTTTTGATTTGCATTTCTCTAATGATTAATGATGCTGAGCATTCTTTCATGTGTTTGTTGGCAATCTGTATATCTTCTTTGGAGAAATTCTATTTAGGTCTTCTGCCCATTTTTGGATTGGGTTGTTTGTTTTTTTGTTATTGAGCTGCATGAGCTGCTTGTAAATCTTGGAGTTTAATCCTTTGTCAGTTGCTTCATTTGCAAATATTTTCTCCCATTCTGAGGGTTGTCTTTTCGTCTTGTTTATGGTTTCCTTTGCTGTGCAAAAGCTTTTAAGTTTCATTAGGTCCCATTTGTTTATATTTCCATTTCTCTAGGAGGTTAGTCAAAAAGGATCGTGCTGTGATTTAGGTCATAGAGTGTTCTGCCTATGTTTTCCTCTAAGAGTTTTATAGTGTCTGGCCTTACATTTAGGTCTTTAATCCATTTTGAGTTTATTTTTGTGTATGGAGTTAGGGAGTGTTCTAATTTCATACTTTATCAAAGATAAGGTGACCATATGTGCATGGGTTTATCTCTGGGTTTTCTATCCTGTTCCTTTGATCTATATTTCTGTTGTTGTGCCAGTACCATACTGTCTTGATTACCATAGCTTTGATTACCATAGCTTTGTAGTATAGTCTGAAGTCTAGGAGCCTGATTCCTCCAGCTCCACTTTTCGTTCTCAAGATTGCTTTGGCTATTTGGGGTCTTTTGTGTTTCCATACAAATTGTGAAATTTTTTGTTCTAGTTCTGTGAAAAATGCCAGTGGTAGTTTGATAGGGATTGCATTGAATCTGTAGATTGCTTTGGGTAGTACAGTCATTTTCACAATGTTGATTCTTCCAGTCCAAGAACATGGTATATCTCTCCATCTATTTGTATCATCTTTAATTTCTTTCATCAGTGTCTTATAATTTTCTGCATATAGGTCTCTTGTCTCCTTAGGTAGGTTTATTCCTAGATATTTTATTCTTTTTGTTGCAGTGGTAAATGGGAGTGTTTTCTTAATTTCACTTTCAGATTTTTCATCATTAGTGTATAGGAATGCCAGAGATTTCTGTGCATTAATTTTGTATCCTGCTACTTTACCAAATTCATTGATTAGCTCTAGTAGTTTTCTGGTAGCATCTTTAGGATTCTCTATGTAGAGTATCATGTCATCTGCAAACAGTGACACCTTTACTTCTTTTCTGATTTGGATTACTTTTATTTCTTTTTCTTCTCTGATTGCTGTGGCTAAAACTTCCAAAACTATGTTGAATAAGGGTGGTGAGAGTGGGCAACCGTGTCTTGTTCCTGATCTTAGTGGAAATGGTTTCAGTTTTTCACCATTGAGGACAATGTTGGCTGTGGGTTTGTCATACATAGCCTTTATTATGTTGAGGAAAGTTCCCTCTATGCCTACTTTCTGCAGGATTTTTATCATAAATGGGTGTTGAATTTTGTCAAAAGCTTTCTCTGCATCTATTGAGATGATCATATGGTTTTTCTCCTTCAGTTTGTTGATATGGTGTATCACATTGATTGATTTGCGTATATTGAAGAATCCTTGCATTCCTGGAATAACCCCCCCTTGATCATGGTGTATGATCCTTTTAATGTGCTGTTGGATTCTGTTTGCTAGTATTTTGTGGAGGATTTTTCCATCTATGTTCATCAGTGATATTGGCCTGTAGTTTTCTTTCTTTGTGACGTCTTTGTCTGGTTTTGGTATCAGGGTGATGGTGGCCTCATAGAATGAGTTTGGGATTGTTCCTCCCTCTGCTATCTTTTGGAAGAGTTTGAGAAGGATAGGTGTTAGCTCTTCTGTAAATGTTTGATAGAATTTGCCTGTGAAGCCATCTGGTCCTGGGCTCTTGTTTATTGGAAGATTTTTAATCACAGTTTCAATTTCAGTACTTGTGATTGGTTCATATTTTCTATTTCTTCCTGGTTCAGTCTCGGCAGGTTGTGCATTTCTAAGAATTTGTCCATTTCTTCCAGGCTGTCCATTTTATTGGCATAGAGTTGCTTGTAGTAATCTCTCATGATCCTCTGTATTTCTGCAGTGTCAGTTGTTACTTCTCCTTTTACATTTCTAATTCTATTGAGTCTTCTCCCTTTTCTTCTTGATGAGTCTGGCTATGCCATGATCTTTTGTTACCTTCTTAACAGACAGATGGCTCAAACTATGAAGACTACACTAAAAATAAGGAGAACTAGATACATTTAAAGAAGATTTAGGACTTTCCCATTTATGATAAATACTAGTATCAAAAGAGAATGAATAGAACAATAGTAAGATCATTAGTGATGCTGGAAAGCAAGAAATGAACTAACTTCTGACTTTGCCAAAGGAAGACTACAAAAATGTATGAAAAAATAGATTTATGGAAGATGGAGCTTCCAGAATAAGGTGTCCTATGTGGCTTTTTTTTTTTTTTTTTTTTTAAGAATTGATTTGTGCATTAGGAGGGTGACTATAAAGTAGTAAAGCCAGATCATTACTACTCAGTCATACTTTAAATTCACAGCAGGTCAAAAGGAAGCCAGATCTTAAAATGTAGGAGGAAAACTGGGCCAATTAATACATAAAATTTCCCCCTTTTGTTCTTGGGAGAGAGACGTATGAACTCAGCCCCATTACTCAACTATTCTCCACGGCCACAGTGGGTCCTGGGAAATTCCTTCAATAAAGGCGATGATGTTTCTCTCCGTCGGTCCCCCACCCCCATGTTTTGAACACATCTTTCTCCTGTCTACTGACAGATGGCTTTGAGTGGGCAGAGACTCTCTAAAGGATGCCTTGTCTCCCTATAAACAAAACGTTCCCATTCTTTCATTCCCTGTCCTCAACTGGCTGTCAAGTCAACTAATTTACACTAAATCATGAATTACTGAAACATCTTACTTTTTAACCCCCCCCCCCATGGTGTCTACATTTTATACAGAGATTACAAGAAGAAGAGTGAGTGTTCCTGAAGGAATACTAATGGTCTAATGATGGAATACCAGTTGCTAAGACAGAGATGGGAAATGCTCAGAACAAGGCCTCTTCTTTTTTCCCACTCAGCTTAGTGCTGCGTCTGACCCAGCCCTCTACCATTCTCAGGGTGCCAGCTGGAGTTGGAGTTGACCCACACCCTTGCTGTACACACACCCTATGCTTTAGGTGCTACAAAACCTCCCAGTCACATCTGTTCAAATGAACTGGAAAGTTGATTGGAGACCCTTGTTGCTATGGTCCAATGCACCAAGACAGCTGTGGAGTATAAAGGGGTTGAATGTCTTCCCCAAGGACACAATAAGTGAGGGCACAGAAATGAAACTAGAATTTCCAATTAGGTTCTCTTTATATATCTTACACTGTGTATCTAGAGCAGGGTTGGAAAATACGTCACTCTACTCTAAACTCTCCCACCCTTGGCAGTCATGTCTAATCACACAGGTCTGTCCTTTAGTAGTGCCTGTGTGATGACTCACAATTCTTCTCAGTACAGAGCTTTACGAAATCACTACTAATCCATTGGTTTTGCCTCATGCTGACCTTAAACAAATGAACTACCAGTTATTTCTGAAGCAGAAATGGGTTTACTCAGGATCAGCAAAGTATTGCAATTTGGGATCTGCAACTATGGCAAACCACATGCAAGTCCCACCCAACAGAGAGAGGAGGATTCTTTTACAGAGGGGGAAAAGGAAGTTGGGAGGGCTGTAGTAAACAGAGTCCATTGGAGAAATTAAGAGTTCAAAATATAGTGGCTTGTCACTGACTGAGTGGTGACAGTCTCTCATTGGCTAAGCTCTCACCAGGCAAGAAGTCTTTCTTCTGTTGAGCTCTGCTATCGTAGGGCATGAGAGCTCCCCACTTCTGGCCTCCCAACTCCATTTTAATTGAGGTTTCTGTTTATTAATTTTTACACTCACAATAGTAATATAATTTAAGTAGAGTTAAATGCCAAACAAGGACTCGTGAGGCAACCCAGAGATAAACAAAATTAGGAAGGTACCACCATGTCCTACCACCATCCTCTGCCCCAACACCACCACCCTTCTCCTGGCCCTGAGCTGAATGGAGGAAAAAAAAAGTGGTTTTACAGATCTTGGAAGTTTGGGCTGCCTGGTGGGATCCGTAGCCACAGTGGGATCTGGGACCATGGAGCAGGAACTGCAGGAGGAAGGTGGAGCCACGGGCGGGATGCAGCCACCGCCAGAGATGCCAACAGCAGAGAGGGCAAGGAAATACCCTGGCCTCTCCTCTCATCTTACCCTCCAATTGCCCTCCAATAGTGCTTCCTATTGGCCAAAACAAAACAAAAGCCAGTTGGCAAGAAGACCTAGGAACAAAGTGCAGAAGGGTGAAAAGTGGGCTTGAGAGTAGGCTGATCAGCAAGGCATCATCCTGCTTGTGTGGGGTTTTATATATATATATATATATATATAAATTTTTTAGTTTTATTTAATCTATTGCATATATTGTTGTTTCTGATTGCAAAAGGTAAACATGTTTTTAATAGAATCTTTTTAAACATTAAAAAATACAAAGAATAAAGTCGAAATCAGTCATACTACTACTACCAAGTGGATAATCACTGGGATTACTGTGACATATTATTTCAGCATGTTTTTTTGTTTGTTTGTTTGTTTTTCTAAGGTACACAGGCCTCTCACTGTTGTGGCCCCTCCCGTTGCGGAGCGCAGGCTCTGGACGCGCAGGCTCAGCGGCCATGGCTCACGGGCCCAGCCGCTGCACGGCATGTGGGATCTTCCCAGACCGGGGCACGAACCCGTGTCCCCTGCATCGGCAGGCGGACTCTCAACTACTGCACCACCAGGGAAGCCCTAAAGGGTTTTTTATTACTGTGTTTTTGCTTTTTTAAAAAAAGAAATTATTTTTATTTATTTATTTTTGGCTGTGCGGGGTCTTTGTTGTTGTGTGCTGGCTTTCTCTAGCTCTGGCGAGCAGGGGTTACTCTTCGTTGCAGTGTGCTTCTCTTGTTGTGGAGCATGGGCTCTAGGCACACAGGCTTTGGCAGTTGTGGCACGCGGGCTCAGCAGTTGTGGCGCACGGACTTAGTTGCTCCATGGCATGTGGGATCTTCCTGGACCAGGGCTCGAACCTGCATCCCCTGCATTGGCAGGCAGATTCTTAACCACTGCGCCACCAGGGAAGTCCTTTTGCTTCTGTTTTTGTTTTTTAGCGTGGAACTCCTTCCAGCTGACCTCTAATATCAGTTCCTCTCCCCTGAGCCCTCTCCATCTCCTACTCCCAATGGTCTGGTGAGGACAAGGATTAGAGACCAAGGACAGTCATTTAGCATCTCTTTTGGTTGACATGGTCTTTTTCTCAAGTCTCTTCTCCTTCTTGGTCTTTCTGATATGAGCCACCAACGTCCTGGGGACAAGGAACCAACCTGCTGTATTAGTAGCATCAACAATGCCCAAAGTGTGATTGCTGAATAAGGACTCACAGCAGTAACTTCCCCATATAGTGTGTGCTGCCACGGCCTGGGTAAAATATCCTGGCCCCGACTGACGCCTCACATGAGCCTTTGATGACTTTAGTATGAAGTTCACAAGCTGTAGAATTTGCAGTCCCTGAATAATGACGACACACACTAGCTTCCAAACAACAGAGCAATAGACCTGGATCCAGGGTGAACTAATAATTGTGGCACAATCTTAGGGCTAATTCTTATGTGCTACTTAAATTCTTATCTGTCCTCAATACAGATGTCACTTCTGCTAAGAAATTTGCCTTGACTGCCCCCACGGGAGGGGGTAGAGGCCCATTTTTATGCGCTCCTTGTGCTTTCTCTAGCTTTCTTTAATCACGGTATAATGTGATCATTTATTACACATGTCTAGACTATAAGCTCCTTGATGTTAGAGTTTCTAGGTGATTTAGCTTTGCAGCCCAAAGCACAATATTATGCCTGGCATATAATTGGTGCTCAATAAAATGTTTGTTGAATTAATAAATAGCATCTCCCAGATAAAGATGATACCTGTTTATTACTGAATGCCCCAACTCTTTGAAGATAGGGAGCAAATGAATTTTAAATTAAATTTCTGCTCTCAGAAAATTGTTTTGCCTTCACTTCCCCCAACCTTTGACAGGAGATGTTTCTCAGTGTCCTCCACCAATTCACTCGTTTCAGATTTCTACTCCACACTCTGGATTTCAGGGTCTTAATTAATAGTCTTTTCTATTGAGTTAAATTTTATTGGAATATTTCTAAGCAATCATTGAAATTTGTTTTAAAAATGGCCTCAGTTAGGATTTGAACTTACAGCTTCAGTGGGGGAAAAAATGCATTGCAAAATGGAAACATTTATTTTCCCTATTCAGCTATATTTGGTGCTAGGGATAGGTAAAGACAAAGTCTTTTGCCTGAATGAGTTTAGAGTTGGTATAATTTGTTGCTATGTAGAAATTACTTCAGAACTTAGTGGCTTAAAACAATCAACATTTGTTATCTCACACAGTTTTTTGTTTTTTAAATTTTTATTTATTTATTTTTGGCTGCATTGGGTCTTCGCTGTGGCATGCAGGCACTCCCCAGTTGCAGCGAGCAAGGCCACTCTTCGCTGCGGTGCATGGGCCTCTCATCGTGGCGGCCCCCCTTTGTTGCGGTGCACAGGCTCCAGGTGTGCAGGCTCAGTAGTTGTGGCGCACAGGCTCAGCTGCTCCGCGGCATGTAGGATCTTCCTGGACCAGGGCTCGAACCCGTATCCCCTGCATTGGTAGGTGGACTCCCAACCACTGCACCACCATGGAAGTCCCTCTCACACAGTTTTGAGGGTCAGGAATCCAAGAGCAGCTAAGCTGAGACGTTCTGGCTCAGGGTCTCTCAAAAAGTTGCAGTCGAGCTGTCTGTCCATCTTTAGAGGACTATCTAAAGGCTTGGCTAGGGCTGAAGCATCTACTCCAAGGGAGCTCACTCACAGGTCTGGCAGGTTGGTACTGGTTGTTGGCAGGAGGCCTCAGTTCCTTTCCACATGGACCTCTTCACGGTGCTGTTGAGTAACCTCACAAGATGGCACCTGGCTTCCCCCGGAGAAAGTGATACAAGAGAGAGCAAGGAGAAAACCCCACCATGCCTTTATGTCCAAATTTTGAATGTCACACTGTCAATTCCACCACATCCTACTCGTTAGAAGTGAGTTACTAAGTTCAACCCATACTCAAAGGGAGGGAATTAGGCCCCCAATCTTGAAAGCAATATGAAAGAACTTGTAGAATTTTTTTTTTTTTTTTTGCAGTACGCGGGCCTCTCACTGTTGTGGCCTCTCCCATTGCGGAGCACAGGCTCCGGACGCGCAGGCTCAGCGGCCATGGCTCACGGGCCCAGCCGCTCCGCGGCACGTGGGATCCTACCAGACCGGGGCACGAACCCGTGTCCCCTGCATCGGCAGGCGGACTCTCAACCACTGCGCCACCAGGGAAGCCCCTTGTGCACATATTTTTAAACCACTGCAGTTAGTTATCAGAAAAATAGTTCAAAACATCTGAATATACACAAGCATTCATGTGTGCATTTGTGACGGTTTCCTTTTAACTTTTAAAATAACTTTAGCAATTGAAAACCTGTAAGAGATGGCATAAATTAAAGGTGTGTACTTTGAATGTCAATCCTCAAGTTTCCCTCCATTTCTTTCAGGTCCAGGAAAAAAACAATTCCTGACATTTATATCTGCAACCTGGCTGTGGCTGATCTGGTCCACATCATGGGAATGCCTTTTCTTATTCACCAGTGGGCCCAGAGAGGAGAGTGGGTGTTTGGGGGGCCTCTCTGCACCATCATCACATCCCTGGATACCTGCAACCAGTTTGCCTGTAGTGCCGTCATGACTGTAATGAGTGTGGACAGGTGAGTGAAGAGACTATGAAATATATTAACATAATTCAGAGGTGCCTGTACTTCCCCAAGGTCATCCCAACTTAAGCAACATCAGTGCCGGTTTGTAATAGCAAAGTTCCTCCTCCTTTGTTTGTTTCACTGTAGGACAGATCAGGTAATATTTTTCCAACTTTCGCAGAGGTCAATTTTTTCATGGAAAACTTAAAACACTAAACATCTCCTTTTTCCCAATCATTTTTTCGATCTCAGTTTTATTTACAATTGACTGCAAGAAAAAAAACGACCATAAAATCATGAAATATTGGAGACCAGAATGAACGCCCCACCACCACCCATCATTCTTGCAAGAAGGAAGCACAGGTCCTGAGAAGTGAGGGGATTTGCTAAAGGCACATAGAGAGTCAGTGGCAGAGCTGAGAACTGAAGTAGGTCTCCTCACTCCTCGTCTAGGGCTCTTTCTGGTAAGTTCAATGTCTCACACACCCTTGTTATCACCTAGCAGCTTAAAGGAATCAGTGGAGTAGTGGGCTCTTAAACAGCTACGAAGAGAAGTCAGAGTACCAGGAGGACCATCCTTTATACTCTTCATTATGATTGGTTAATGCAAATACTGCCGTTTACATCATTAGAAATTTGTTGGACTGTATCCCAGAACACGCCAAAGCCATATTCTCCACCCATGTAAGCTAATGTTATTCAAGGAGGTAATGGTGATGGCCAGAGCCTGTGGAACCAGTGAGTGATGGAGCCCAGTTCAGAGGCAGGCTGTCCAACTCTGGACATGGCAGGTAGCTGGCAACTACCTCACCATCTGGCTTCTTGAGGAAGCATGCAAGCTAGGATGTGCCGTGCATCATCCAGATGCCAGGACCTCCACACCAGCTCTTAGCAGCATTCCCCAAACAGAAACAAGACCTGAAGACAACAGTAGAAAGCACAACAGAGCAACCCACTTGAAATCTCTATCCACCTTCTTCCCACCCCAAGCCCAACCCAGCACACTTGGTCCCCCTTGCTCTGATCTACTTTTTCTTTCTCCCTTGCTTCAAATATATTACATATGTTAATATATTTCGTGTACAAAGACATGCATGTGTGTTGTTTTTGTCTAGCTTTCCCTAGCCATCATATGTAAATTCCACAAAGGCAGGGTCTTTGGTCACTACACTAGTGTCTGTGTAACAGTGCCTGGCACATGCGTGCTCAAAAACCACTGATGAATGAATGAGTGAATGTCAGTCTTGAGGGCTGTGTTAAATTTCCCTGAGTCCATCAAGGACTCTTTCCTGAGCTCTGCCTCTCTTACCCTTCCAAGTGGGCCTTTGGGGTCGGGAAGGGAGAAGCAGTTCTTCAGATGGATAAACAAAGGAATAGTAGGTTTCATATAAATCATTCCCTGGATCATTATTATTCAGTCATGAATAATGATGGTAATGTTTAATGCAGTTTTTATATCCTGCTGCTTTTCTACAAAAGAATTATCAAAAATATGTAGAGTACACTTCTCAACTTATAATTAGCTTCACATTTTTTAATCTGCGCGCTAGGTAGGTCGATCTGGTTAGCTTGATGCCACCAATGCTGATGGCGTGTGGAGTAAAGCCTGGTGAGCTTGCCGGGGTTCCAACACCAGAGCCCGGCGCAGGGCAAGAACCACCGCAGAAAAGCAACCTAAAGTATAGTCCTCACCATCGTGATACCATTCTCAGGAGAAAAGCTTCTTCAAACCATGTACATACCATGAAGGCAGGAGAGTATCGGCTTTTTCTTTAAAGAGGGGAAACTGTACCCCTTCTGTAAACCTCTTACTGCAAATAAAGTGAAAGCACATTGTCTGCCTTAGAACAGACCACAGAACATTTCCTAATGTTCACAGGTTTTTTATGAGTGTATGTGTGTGTGTGTGCATGTGTATGTTACACAACTGAATAGTGTGTATTTTTTTTTAACGTTATGGACACAGAATGCTAAAATTTTACTTTCAAATTAAGACACTCAGACCTTTATCCTTCTCCCTGCCCTCACCTTAGAGGATCACGTGGCCAGAGACAAATAAAGATTTTGTAAAACTGAACCTTTCCCCCAGCCCCTAGCATTTCTTGCAGTTCTAACTCTACTAAATTCACAAAAATTCAACAAAATCTATAATTCTGTAAAACAGAAATGAAGTTTCTCTGTAATGCCAGCATTAAATGTCAGTGCCACCAGTATGCCTTCTTGTTTATACATTTAAGTTATTTGAATTGTCAATTTAATGGATCATAAATTTCAAGTGTTTCCCATAACTCTTTCATTTTTCTTTCTTTGATTAATTAATAACTGCAAGTGTGTGGAATATTTTAAGAGAGGGTTCCTACCTTTAAAGCAATACAAAACAATTCTATAAACATCCAAAATATGAAAAATATTTGCCTCCAGGTGAAAGCTACCTAGACTTTCATTAGTGGTTACTTTCGTAAGTAAATATTCTAGAACAACAACAAAGTCAGTAAGTAGGAGCCAAAATTCCCCATTCATTCATTTAACAAATACTCATTGAGCACAGACCGTATGCCAAGAACGATGCCAGACACAGGAGATACAGCAGCATTAAACTAATAGCCAAGGCTCCTGCCTTCATGGGGCTTCCATTCCAGAGGTGTAGACAGACATTACACCGTGAAGAGTCACATGGGTAAATGTGTATTTCCACACAATGATACCTACTAGAAGGAAAAGTAGAGTTGCCCCACAATCCGCATTTATAGTCATGGGCCCTCGTATACAGTGAGTGGTCAGGGGAAGCTTCTCCGAGAGGGAGACCTTAATGGGGACTCAGAGTAGGAACAGGAGGAAGGAGAGGCACGTCCTGCCAGGCGGGTAGAACAGCATGTACCTGACACTGAAAGAGACAGAGTCTGAAGGCAGGCCAGGGAGAGACTGACACAAAGTTCAGCCTGAGTGACAGGGAGGGCCGGAGGGAGAAAGACATCAAGGGTCATGGTGAGAATTCTGAATTTTATCTAAAAGACAAAGAAAGGCCATTGAAGGGTTTTCAGTTGGGGAGATGATGAGAGAAGATTCCCTAACCGATTGATGCCGTGACTCCATCATCTTTCATCCCAGACAGAATGATGGCAGGGCTGCTGTACAATCACTACCTCATTCCCTTCCTCGGCAGGAAGGGAAGGGAGCCTTCTCTCCATGGCGACAGGTAACGCAGGTACAGTGTGGGGAACGAGGGGTGGCTGAGGCACCCGGGGTCACAAGCCTGTCCCTGCACGGCAAGGGGTCCCCTAACTGAGGGGCAAAACGTCCTACCTCTTGTGCAAAATTGAAAGAGCAAGGAAACAGAGAATTTTCCATTTTCATAAATTAAGTCGCTCTACAAAATCTTGGAGAGAATTAAAGGACCATTGGCCACATTTGACATTTATTTAATGTCTACTAATGCTGCTTTCCTACACCCCCGACCACCAGCAAAACTGTGCTTTCTCAAATACCTCCTCTGGATCTGAGCTCTCTTTTTCATGTTTTAGCTTTCAGCTGTGTCTGAAAAATTATTCTTGGATTTGCTGGAAGACCAAATATGTTTGATATATCAGGATTTCAAGTTTGATTAATGATTATCCTTTTTTCTGGATCAAAATAGAGAAAAAGAAAAGGAAAGAGAAAACCCCTTCCCCATGAAATTAGTCCACATCCCCCCTCCAGCCTACGTTGCCTGAGGAATTTGTATTGTCTGCTAGTCACGTTTGTTAATTCTCACTGTGATTTCTGTGAACTGAGCCTCCAAGAGCCTGGGGGACTAACTCTAAAGCCATCTGAGCAAAATGTCTGTCCCAGGTGCCTGAATCTCATGCTGAATCTCATTCTCCCACCAGCCAACGCACTTTCCTCCTTCCTGTCCTACATCAGCCGCCGTCCCTCCTGTCCCACATCGGTACACCCTCCCTCCTGTCCTGCCCTCCTGGAGGAAATCCCCATTCAGGGACAGTTTTCTAGAGCCTCCTGTGCAAGGGAAGCACCTCTGTAAAGAAAAAGTTTGCACGGCAGAATTTTACCATTTTCAGGGTCTTCATGTAAGTGACAGCTGTGTATCAGTAAGTGGTTTATTCAGACTTACGGGGTCAAGAATTGTTTTCTCTACAGGTACCAGCCATCTCTTAAAAAATATAACCTTCTTTCACCCTGATAGAGGTGTGCTTCAGGGAGGATCATAATACTAATAATTTACTCTTGTCATGAACCTTTCAACCTTGGAGCTCAGTGCTTTTATTGATTGTTCCCAAACCCTTCTTAACCGGCTTTGCAGGTACTTGGCTCTCGTCCAACCGTTTCTGACTGACGAGTTGGAGAGCAAGGTACAAGACGATCCGCATCAATCTGGGCCTTTGGGCAGCTTCCTTTATTCTTGCATTGCCTGTCTGGGTCTACTCGAAGGTCATCAGATTTAAAGACGGCGTTGAGAGTTGTGCTTTTGATTTAACATCCCCTGACGATGTACTCTGGTAGGTTGTTAAAACTTAAGAAAAATAGAGTTGAATTAAATCTTGAAGTGCTTCAACCTCCTTGTCAACACGTGAGCAACTGTGCAGTGTCCCTGAGGATCCTCTTCGGCCCAGTCTCCCCACTTAGTTCTCTGCTTCCCACCATCAAGTTGATAGTTTGATTTTAAGGAGAGGGTAATCTTGGGATTCTCTGGTGGCGCAGTGGTCGCGAGTCTGCCTGCCGATGCAGAGGACGCAGGTTCGTGCCCCGGTCCGGGAAAATCCCACATGCCCCAGAGCAGGGGGGGGAAAAAAAAAAAAAAAAAAAAAAAAAGGAGAGGGTAATCTCTAGAAGAAGATTCTGAGTTTAATCATGTAACCTCAGTGGATGCAAATATATTTAAATGTGGATTTTAAAGATCCATGGCAGCCAGATTCAATTCCTATTGAATTGCAATCAAGGATTGAACAGCAATCAAGGGAGGGACAGACTTTCCAAAAGGGTCTAGGAGTTATGAGACTCAAACCTTATCAATATGCAGCTGGAGTTTGGTTGAGCTGCGTCCCTCGAAAAGATACATCCAAGTTCTAACTCTCAGTGCTTGTGAATATGATCTCATTTAGAAATAGAGTCTTTGCAGATATAATCAAGTTGAGATGAGGTGTACTGGATTAGGGTGGGCCCTAAATCCAATGATTGGTTCCTGATAAGGAGAGTGAGATTTGAAGAGACACAGAGAGGATGCATGTGAAGACAGAGGCAAAGACTGGAGTGATGTGTCTATAAGCCAAGGAACACCAAGGATTGCCAGAAACCACCAGAGGCTAGGAGAAAGTCCTGGAGCCCATGCTCCCTCCCCAAAACCTCAAAAAGGAACCAACCCTGCCAACACCTTGATTTCAGACTTCCAGCTTCCAGAGCTGTGAGACAGTAAATTTCTGTTGTTTTAAGCCATCCAGTGTGTGGTAATTTGTTACAGCAGCTCTAGGAAACTAATACAGCAACCAACACAGTCATTTATTACATTTTAATTTGAAAAGAAAAATTAAGTCGAAATTTTTCTGATTGAAATTTTGAACACAGCATTAGAATCTCTAACTAAGACTTTACGATCGCCTGCTAAGGGCCAGGTACTGTGCTAGGTGCTTTTTACATACATTATGGCAAGTCAGTCTGGCAGACCCCTTTTTCCCAGTCCACCACTTGTCAAATAGATGAGTCATTTCTGCATCACACAGACAGAGTCTGAGAGGGATGGAGGTAGAGGCCCAGGAAGGCTACGAATCCAGCAACAAAAAAATCTCCAGAGGAGGGCAACGTCGATACCATGATTGTTTATTCGTTATTTCTCACTACAGCACTGGCTCCACTCCCAGACAGAAAGCGTCAGCTCATCTAAAGGTGAAATGATAGTTAATCACCGCGGGCTGATAAATTAACCTGGCCGCACCCGGTCTGAAAGGAGGGCAGGACCTGAAGCTCACTATATGGCTACATGACTTCGGCCTGTGTCATATAAGCAGAGACTATTTTGCAGCGACAGCTGTTTCTGCTCTTTTCGGTGGGTTATGGTAAGGGATATTCTGAGGTTCTGGTCTCTGTTGTTCCTGCCAGAATTAAGTCCTTACGGTGAACGGAGACTGGGACTAGTGTGCTACGTTCAGAGACCCTCTGGCTCCGGAGCGCTCTCTCTGCCACCCTGTCCACACCCACCCAAAGCCAGCTGCCGTCTTCCACACAAGGGTTTTGCCCCGGAAGGAGGATACCCGGTGTCTGGGTAGAAACGGAGTTGGCCCACCCAAGGGTTCCCCCTGGCGGAGCACTGAGAAAATGACCGGCTGATTTGACAACAGGTCCTCTTCTGTGCCCTTTGAGAGACCATCTGGAGTCTCAGTTACAAGCGTGGGCTCTGGAGCTGGCCTGAGTATCCGGGTTCAAATCTCACCTCTGCCACCTACTAGCTGGGTAACCTTGGGCAAGCCGCTCAACCCCTCTGTGCCTTAGTTTCCTCCTCCGTAACACGAGGATGCTAATGGCATCGTACTCCAAGGGATGCATAGATTCAATGGGTTATAATAGGTAAAGCACCCTCAATATAGTGTCTACTACATAACAAATGCTACCCGTTGCCTGTTGTTGTTAATAACACTAAATATAATGATAATAAGCATCCTCACCCACTCTGCAGTACTCAGTAGCATTGGCTACTGAGAAGAGCTGGCTAGAGAAGAGTCATTGTCTATGAATAATGAAAAGCAGACCTTCTGTATGTGAAAGTACCCAGAGAGCCTTAACTTTTCCCCCAAGCACTTTCATTCTGGGCCCTGAAAAATCACAGAATCATAAACTGTAAAAGTCAGTTCCTAGCGTTGTGAATGTAACAGTCATGTCTTCTCTCTCATTTTACAGGTATTCTCTGTATTTGACAGTAACAACTTTCTTTTTCCCTTTGCCCTTGATTTTGGTGTGCTATATATATATATATATTTTTTTTTTTTTTTTTTTTTTCTCTCCCGTTGCGGGGCACAGGCTCCGGATGCGCAGGCTCAGCGGCCATGGCTCACGGGCCCAGCCGCTCCGCGGCATGTGGGATCTTCCCGGACCGGGGCACGAACCCGTATCCCCTGCATCGGCAGGCGGATTCTCAACCACTGCGCCACCAGGGAAGCCCTGGTGTGCTATATTTTAATTTTATGCTATACCTGGGAGATGTATCAACAGAATAAGGTTGTCAAATGCTAAGTGTATGCCTTATTTTGTTTTATTGAACAATTCAGAGATCTAAGATATCTACAATAGAAGCTTAAGCATTAGTCACTTGAAACATGCCAAGCTCAGACACATGGGCATTAATGCCTATATAAGGCATTTTCTGAAAATAAGTCATGTTCTGAAGCCGCTATTTGAGGATCTCTCAGTGATAAATATTGTAATCACTGATGTAATGGTTTCATAAAAATGTAAACAGAACTCAAGACTCTGTTTAAAGAATAATTTTGTATTTGCCATCAGCATTGTTATTTAAATGTTTTATTTGTACATTTTGCAGAGTTGTGTACATATGTAAATATCCTAGATGTTGTGTATATTTTATAATCTTTTAATTTTTGTGGGTTTTTTTTTTTACTGTAGGGGAGGAGGATCTCATTAATATTTGAATACTTAGAACAAGGATTAATTAGGACTAAATAAAACCAAAGACTTACCTAAAGACAATAAACTTGGGAAGGACCTTTAATGATACTTGTCTCTAAAACTATATGAATAAATCTAAATTATTTTCCACTTGAAATTGTACATATAAAGTTGTTCAAATGAGTCAGTGATTATACAACATGTTAGGTTAAAAAATCATTATTAAAATTTGTGTTTAGAATAAATTATTGTATTTTTTTGAGAAGACAAGATTGTGGGGTTTCCCCACACACCATATGTAACACTGTGAAGATATTTTTTAAAAGAATATGTGAAAAATGTAACCACCATTAGTCAAAATTTGTGGCAAACCCTGGTACCAAAGGTTTAGGTGTTCTATTAGCCCTTGACATTTTTTCTGACTTCTTTAAATTCTTTGGAATTATTACATTATTAAAGAGTGGGCTATTTAGAATGGGAAAGAGAAGCAACCACAGTTATAGACAAAAATTAGCTTCTAAATGTATCATGGGTGAGAAGGTTGAAATGGAATCATATGGAATATTATGACATCGACAGCTGGAGAGGACACTTGAACACTTTTAAAACAGTTCTCCAAATCAGATCACTTTGCTTCCAACACTTTTCTCAAAACTGCTAAGAGCATCTTATAAAACAAAGTTCATATTGTCCAGTTAACCCTAAAAATGCAATAAGTTAGAGGAATGATGGTGCCTACCCTGATGAACTGCAGAAGAATCATTATCTTAGAGTGATTTTCAGCTGCCATTTCCCAGGCTTATTTATCTGCTTCAGCTATGTCCCAGAGAAATGTCTAATAAATGTCTAAATATGAATAACATGATGAAATTGGGGAAATTTAAGTATTTTTTATTTTAGAATAATTTTAAATTGACATCAAACTTGCATAAATAGTACAGAGAGTTTCCATATACTCCTCACTCCAGTTTCCCCATTAACATCTTACCATGTTGCATTTGTCAAAACAAAGATAATGGCATTTATTTAGTACACTACTATTAACTAAACTCTACTCTATATTGGATTTCACCGGTTTTTCCATTCAAGTCCTCTTTCTGCTCCAGGATTCAATCCAGGGAACCACAATGCATTTAGTTGACACATCGCCACAGTCTCCTCTGGTCTGTGACGGTGTGTCACTCTTTCCTTGTTTTTCATAACCTTGATAGTCTTAAGTATTGTACTTAAGGAGTACTGGTCAGGTATCCTGTAGAATGTCCCACAGTTTCAGTTTGTCTGATAATGTATCACAATTAGACTCTAAGGGTAAGGTAGTGTTTACGAGGTTTCTTCATTTCAAAATGTTTTTTGCACTCTGTAAGGAAGCCAGTCTAGCCTAGTGGAGGATGAGAGGTCACCTGGAGGAGAACTGAGGCACTCCAGCTGGTAGCCAACACCAACTGCCAGAAGCGAGTGAGACCATCTTGGACCTGACAGCCCAGATGACTATCCAGCATTTATAGTCATGTGAGTGATGCAGGTGAAAGCAACGGAGAAATCACCCAATCAATCCACAGAATTGTGGAAAATAATAAATCGGTGATGTTTTAAACCATTAGCTTTGGGGCAATTTGTGCTGCAGCAACATGTAACTGAAATGGCATCCATGAAAGTAAAAATTAATAAACTGGTCCGGGCTTCCCTGGTGGCGCAGTGGTTGAGAATCCGCCTGCCGATGCAGGGGACGCGGGTTCGTGCCCCGGTCCGGGAAGATCCCACATGCCGCGGAGCGGCTGGGCCCGTGAGCCATAGCCGCTGAGCCTGCGCGTCCGGAGCCTGTGCTCCGCAACGGGAGAGGCCACAACAGTGAGAGGCCCGCGTACCATAAAAAAATAAACTGGTCCTCGGTGATAAAAACAATTGTGAGTCTCTGAAGTGTTACAGTTATTATGAATCTTGATTCCTTCCTTTCTTCCTTCATTCTATAAATATTTATTGAGCACATAGCATATTCCAAGTAATATACTAAGTTTCCGATATAGATTGACAAACAAAACATTTTCCTGTCCTTGCAAAGTTTACGATCCAGCTAGCATTAAAAATGCTAACACTTTTGTCAATGCTTAGACACAGAGCAGCTGTGAAATAATTTCTCTCCCATTGATTTTATTCTAAAGAAACAGTTATTGCATTGAACTCAAAAGGTTGAAAGTATGAGGAAACTGTTGTTCTATCTCTTTTTTACTTAAAAGAGTAGATATAAATAAATTGTCTACAGAGATGAAGAAAACAGATGGATTTGAAAATTCAAGCTCACACTGAATATAATTAACTTGGAAAGAGAGAGAAGCCAAGGACGCCTGAGATCTTAGGTGCCTGGGAGACAGGCAAAGAAAGGGCTAACTTATTTTTAACATCACAGTAGTCTCAGCAGTAAGGAAAATTCAAACTCCATTAGTCTCTGCAGAGGTGAAAGAGCAAATGAAGAAAGAAAAAAAAAAAATGTGGCTATTGGGGAGTAATTAACATTTTGACCCAGTTGCCAGCCTGAGTAGGTGTTAGCTGCCACTGCGCTGCGGATTAGCAGAGCTTGGTTTCCTAGGTCATTGCAAAGGCAAAGGTCTTATGAAGCACTCTGGGTATTGTTTACTCTTTGATTCTGAGCGAAATACACCTGAAGAGATAAATGGGCTTATTAAGCAAAACCTTCAGCAGGAATGGAGGGTTGCCTTCTGCACCAGAGGGGCCTTATTTGCATACCCAAACAGAACACTCAGGGATAATGGATCAGGCAGATAACAAGATGACCTCTGGCCTTGAAGGGCTTGATAATAGTCATGGTCCCAGATCACCATGATTGAGACTTAAATAGAGCCTGGAGTACAAGGCCCTTCACCATGGAACCCCAGCAGCCATTCCCCGCTTGGAATTCATTTGGTCAGTCCTACACATGGAGTAGACATTCACAAATCCATGCTTTTTTATGTGCATTAATTCCTTCTATCTAGAAACCCTTTTCCCTTCCACCTCACAAACTCCCACTCTTTAGACCCAATTTAAATGTTATTTCTTTATACACTCACCCCAAAGCAAGCCAAATTTTTAAAATTATATCTCAATATAGCTGTTTTTAAATTTTATTTATTTATTTATTTATTTATTTAATTTCTATATCATCCTTCTTTTATTCCTGCTACCTTCTTAAACTTTAAAAGAGATTTAGTGCCTGATGGGCTAACATTTATTTTGGGCCCTTTACAAAGAGAAACAAATAGAAATAGTCTGTGTACCTTAGTTGATCATAATCTCTTATTTTTGAAACCGAAGTTATTTTTATTTCTTGATTATAAAAGTAATTCACACTCATCATAAAAATTCAGATAATGTAAGAATTTGTTCTATCATAAAGGAATTTGACTGGGACCCAAAAACAAAACAATAAAAATATTCTCCAATGCAAAATAAATTAATTATATAAAAATAGCTAGTAAATTTTTTTATAACAAAAAGAAATGAAAGCATAAAAGCAACAGTGCTATTTTGTTTTTGTTCTTAGAGCATCTAACAATTTACAAACACTTTTAAATAC
This sequence comes from Kogia breviceps, assembly GCF_026419965.1. Taxonomy (NCBI): domain Eukaryota; kingdom Metazoa; phylum Chordata; class Mammalia; order Artiodactyla; family Physeteridae; genus Kogia; species Kogia breviceps. Next base: position 32,942,443 of record NC_081322.1, on the reverse strand, counting down.
TTAAACATACAAAGTTAGGTTACTTCTCCTGTTGCTATATTCTTTTTTTATTTTTTAACATCTTTATTGGAGTATAATTGCTTTACAATGGTGTGTTAGTTTCTGCTTTATAACAAAGTGAATCAGCTGTACATATACATATATGCCCATATCCCCTCCCTCTTGAGTCTCCCTCCCAGCCTCCCCATCCCACCCCTCTAGGTGGTCACAAAGCACCGAGCTGATTTCCCTGTGCTATGCGGCTGCTTCCCACTAGCTATCTATTTTGCATTTGGTAGTGTATATATGTCCATGCCACTCTCTTCATCCCAGCTTAGCCTTCCCCCTCCCCGTGTCCTCAAGTCCATTCTCTACATCTGAGTCTTTATTCCTATCCTGCCCCTAGGTTCCTCAGAACCATTTTTTTTAGATTCCATATATATGTGTTAGCATACGGTATTTGTTTTTCTCTTTCTGACTTACTTCACTCTGTATGACAGACTCCAGGTCCATCCACCTCACTACAGATAACTCAATTTCATTTCTTTTTATGGCTGAGTAATATTCCATTGTATATATGTGCCACATCTTCTTTATCCGTTCATCTGTCGATGGACACTTAGGTTGCTTCCATGTCCTGGCTATTGTAAATAGACCTACAGTGAACATTGTGGTACATGACTCTTTTTGAATTATGCTTTTCTCAGGGTATATGCCCAGTAGTGGGATTGTTGGGTCATATGGTAGTTCTACTTTTAGTTTTTTAAGGAACATCCATATAGTTCTCCATAGTGGCTGTATCAATTTACATTCCCACTAACAGTGCAAGAGGGTTCCCTTTTCTCCACATCTTCTCTAGCATTTATTGTTTGTAGATTTTTTTTATCATGGCCATTCTGACTGGTGTGAGGTGATACCTCATTGTAGTTTTGATTTGCATTTCTCTAATGATTAGTGATGTTGAGCATCCTTTCATGTGTTTGTCAAAGCAAGCCAAATTAATCATCCCTGTGTTGGTACTTACTACTCTGTGGCTTCTTTACTATAGCATAACCAGCAATAGCATTTGTGTATTTGTCTTACCCACTACTTTGTGAGCTCCTCAGACACTGTAAGCCCCTTAGATTTGTCTGACTCATCTTGGTACTGGTGGTGCTTAAGTATGTATCACATTACAGGTATTTAAGAAACATTCAATTGATGGAATAAATAAATGAAGTAATTTATGAGAAAGGAGAATACTTGAAGGGATGTAGGGTATGTGTGTATGTCTGTGTCTGTATGTGTGTCTGTGTGCATGTGTTATGTGTATATATATTTGTATTTATATCCATAGTCATAGTGTGGAAAGATACATATCTAGACGTTAAGAAATAGGAAGATTTCTCAGATAAACTATAAGAAGACTTTTGTGATTGAGATGGCTTACAAATCGCTTTAAACATCTTCATTTCTTTTTATGATTATAGTTTTATTATAATGAAAGGATCCAAATTAGAACCAAAGGAAGAGATACGTATGGAAGAATTTAGAACTGAGAGGGTTCCAAATGTAAACTTTTGTGTCCTCAAGAATGTGTTTCCCTCCTGGCATCAATGTGTGGTAATACGCAGCATATTGCCAACCCAAGAAGCTCATCCACATGCTTTGTATAGTCAAGAAAAAGCAAGAATTCATTTCTTTATCTGAATGTAGTAATAAAGCACTGGCACATCACTTGTGTGTTAAGGTACTTGCAGACATTTTATCTTTAGTTAGGTCTTAGCAAGGTTTTTCTAAAAGGCAACTGACTTGTACTCCTCAAGATTTCATGTGAAAAATATTTTTTTAAAAGAGATTAAAAGATTTAATGTTGTTTCAAATGCCTTACTGCAAATCTATGAGAGTGATATTTAATAAGGATACAAGTACTTAACTTAAAGCTTGCACCCCGTAAACCAATTTCTAAACCTCAAAAATGCCTGTTGTATTTTAAGATCATTGAAGGTTCAAAGTATAACCTTTTCAAAATTATACAGTTACATCAGGTATCAAGTGGGAAATACTCAGTTGTCTTTTTTTTTTTTCATAAATCAAATTCCCATAAATGTTTTCAAACAAATAATCACAATTTCTAAAGACAGCTGGTTCTACCTGGTATCTTCTCTACATAAATAATTTCTTTCTTGCTTCCCTAGAATTATGATAATTTGATGATTTAAATACATTCTTGCAGTCAAGATATGTTTTTAAATAATGTTTAGTTTTTCTCTAAGTTTATAAGAGTTACAAAAATGCTCACTGTAGAGATTTTGAAAAACAAGTAATTTTCTTCAGAAGAAAATAAAAATGATCCCAAATTCAGTAGTCCAAGATAATTATCACTGATATTTTATTATAATAACATTTCATTAGAAAAATAATATAAATAGAAAATTTAGAATTAAAGAAAAAATAAAATATAATATAATTTTTCTATATTAGATTTTTCTATGTATGTATGTTATCTTACAATTTGGACAGTAGTATATATTTTTAAATAGAATTTAGGTTACTCCCAGTTTTTTGAGATTGTAATTAATACTGCAATGGACTTTGTATGTATCTGTCTGAATTTTTAACTACTTTTTTTTGAACAGATGTGTAGAAGAAAACAAATAGATCAAAAAAAGCACTTACTTTTGAAAACTCTTAATACGTGTTGCAAAGATACTTTCCAAAAACTTGCCACCATGAAACCTCCTACCTGCAATAGATGAGAGCATCTGTTTCCCATCTCCTTCATAATATCCAGTAATATTATTTTTGTCTCTGCTAATATGACAGGCCAAAGTTGTTTCTGAATGGTTTTGTGATTTCTTTGATTATGAAGTGAAGTTAGGCATTTTTCACATGTTAATTGGCCATTTGTTTTTCATTTATTGTGAATTGAGCTCCTTGAGGACAGAGGTGTTTGTCCCAAGATCCCCCATGTCTGCCACATTATAATCACTCAATAACTGCTGTAGAAAGAATGGTATTTTCATATACTTTGACCGTTTGTTACATTGGTTTTTAATGTTTTTCTTGCTGACTTCTAAAACCCATTTACATCCTAAATGTTTATTGCAATTATTTTCCCCCAATTTCTCATTTTCCTTTTAATCTTGTTTATGGTGTTCTTTGGTGAACCATCTTTCACTTTTATGTAGTCACCCATTGGCCTTTTTACTTTCTTTTATTCTATTTCTATTTACACTCTGTAAGTGATTTCTTCTGTTGCTTTTATGCTTTATGAACTTTTCACTTCTGAGATGATTTTCAGTGTAAACATAATTCACCATTATTGTTGGGTGCGGGAAGGTATTTATTACTTCTGTTAATGTGTTCTTTTTAAGTGGTAGAGGCTTTTTAAAAAATTTTTCTTTCATTTGAGTATAGTTTATTTAAAATGTTGTGCTGTGAAACTATTATAATAGTTTCAGGTATACGGCAAAGTGGATCAGTTATACATATACATATATCCACTCTTTTTTAGATTCTTTTCCCGTGTAGGTCATTACAGAGTATTGAGTAGAGTTCCCTGTGCTATACAGTAGGTCCTTATTAGTTATCTATTTTACATCTGTTAACATGCTTAATTTCCACAAAGAGATTCAGTGCCTCATAAGTATAACTTGAAGACTAACTGGTGTGTTCTGCCAGCCCCTAAGACGTGAGAATGTGAGACTTTGGAGAGGATGCATTTTTTCTTACAAGGATGCTCAATTTGGGGGTAATCCTCTGAGCCTATAAGATTTAATGTGCACTTTTCTGGGTAGGATCTGTGATTCCAGAATGCTTAAGAATCGTTAGAAGTTCTTCAAAGAATGTTTGTGTCTGAGACCAACAGGATTCCCCAATCTTTAAACTTTAATAACTTTTCTTCATATCCAGAGTTTGACATCCCATGAAAAGGAAGAATAGGCTAAAGCAGCACTCCCCAACCTTTTTAGCACCAGGGACCAGTTTTGTGAAAGACAATTTTTCCAGGGACCGGCGGCCGGGGGGATGGTTTTTGGATGATTCAAGCACATTACATTTATTGTGCACTTTATATCTGTTACTATTACATTGTAATATATAATGAAAAAATTATACAACTCACCATAATGCAGAATCAGTGGGAGCCCTGAGCTTGTTTTCACTTGCCACTCACTGTTAGGGTTTTGATTGTGATCTCTGTGCAGTCAGACCTCGCTGCTAATGATAATCTGTATTTGCAGCCGCTCCCCAGCGCTAGCATCACAGCCTCAGCTCCACCTCAGATCATCAGGCATTAGATGCTCATAAGGAGAGTGCAAACTAGATCCCTCACATGTGCAGTTCACAGTAGGGTTTGCGCTCCTATGAGAATCGAATGCCTCCGCTGACCTGACAGGAGGTGGAGCTCAGGCGGTAATGCGAGTGATGGGGAGCAGCAGTAAGTACAGATTAAGCTTCACTTGCTCGCCCACCACTCACCTCCTGCTGTGCAAGCCGGGTTCCTAACAGGCCATGGACTGCTACCGGTCCATGGCCCAGGGGCTGGGGACCCCTGGGCTACAGAATAGTGACTGAAGATTTTAAGCTCAAGAATAACTTCGGCACAAACTTTTCTGAAGTTGCTGTCATGATGGACCCAAACTTTACCAGTGATAACTTAGAACATTGGGGGCCAGCATTACATAGATGCCAGCCCATGTGAATGTCACTGAAAATTCAATAGATCCTATGTCTGTCTTTTCACATAATCTAGACTTTGAAAATTTCTCAACTGGACAAGACCTTACAAGCATATAAACCTTTCAGCCCTACATCAGCATCCTCTCCAAAATATCTCTCCAACAGCAATCACCAAGTCTATGATTAAACATTTCTAGGGAGGGGGAACTCTTTGCTTCTTAAGACAATTCATTGCAGAATTTCTCCCTCCAGCCCTTATTTCATGAAGATCTAAGTTTTCCATTTATCTTACTGAAACAATGGAGACCAGGTAATCAGATACACCTGCAGGAAATCTGCTGAAACAATTTTTCAGCCTTCTTAAATGGATGAGCTGAGACATAATCAAAACAGCATGTCACTGCTCTTACAGATTCTTGCTGAAAGGTTTATGAAACAGTGTGAGATTTTGAATACAGAGCACTCCTAACACAAGCAAATGTCTAAATACTCTCAAGACCGTGACTGAGAAAAAAGACAGTCGTCTAAATTCCTAGAGAGCAATGGAAGGGAGTGGGGCATGCAGAACTGAGTGTACAGTTATCTTCTAGTACAAACGTGCATATGGATGCAAAAACACATATGAAATAACTTCAATCTCTTTAAATACTTATTTTAAAATAATCTCCTTTTTTGTCAAAAAAATAACATAGAGACTAGATACAGGAATTAGTCTGTTAATTTCTACATCACTCACAGCAATAAAGAGAGGACAAACAAATCAGAAACCTCATAGGGGAGGCAGTGCTGAATTAGGGTGAACTTACTACCATCTCTGGGTCCCTACAGAAAAGAACTCTGCTCTAGTTAAACACTTCTCTGAGTCTTGTGCTTTTCTTTAAAGTATTTTTATAAAGGGTTTTGGTGGAAAGACTTTTTAACGCTTATCTATTTAGGATATGTACTAATAGTGTTTTTCAAGCTACAGGTCACACATAACCAGATAGCCATGCAACCAGGTCAGCAGCTCTTGACCAGTTGTTTTTCCTCTTTTTTTCCCCTGGGTTACTAGCAAACAGAACAGTTGTATATACATGTGTGTGTGCTGTGCTACCCACATGCATACAGCAGTGTGTGATATAAAATGTATTTCTTATTCTAGGCCAAAAGCAAATATATTTGAAAGACATTCTTTTATAGATTAAACAGTTAGAGAATAGATAGATCGATGATGGATAATGATAGATTCTCATTTATTTAAGAAAAGATTTTGTCCCTATCACCAAAACTCAATGTATTATACATTTTTTTTTTTTGCTTGTTGACTTGTCTCCTTGTTCAACATGATGCTTTTTCTTTTTTCATTAAAATTTCTTCCTTCATTAAGAGAGGTATCAGTTTCCAAGTACTAGGATGTGTATTTGTACCTGAGCTCTGTGTTGTGCTGTGAAAGCCTATACATTGTCTTTTGTTCTTGGCATATTGTCATATGCCCATTGATAGGTATCCAAAGTTCTATGGAAAATGTGGGTTCAACTTTGAGGACCTTGGCCTCTTTCTCCTCCAATGTAGTATGTTTCAAAATAAGAAACCAACTCTTGGGGCAAGTCATCGTCATCTGTCAGCTTCAGTGAAGCCACTAATAATGTCACTAACTTGAAGAAATGCTAACTCATTTCAACCAGTTGAAACCAAACTGTCAAACCAAAAACTGTCAACGGTTATTTCATCTTTCATGGCAAAATTGACTTACAGCCAATTAGTTATGTGGCAAAAATGTTTGCAGCAAAGATGTCTAAAACAAAGCTGCTTACAGCAAAAATACAGGACCTGAAGCCCTGCACCTCCCCTCCCTGTCTTCTTTGTGTAATATCACATACTGTGTCAACAATAAATCCCAGCCTATCACTGCCATGCATCTGATTGTGCAGTCTTATAGTAAGTTACAAACTCATCAAGTACAGCTAACTCCATCCTGAGGACTAGTCCAAATGAAGCTGGAAGTTTTCCTCAAATCACATAGACACTCTGACAATTCCTAAGAGACTTGGGAGGGCGGGCAGAGTGTGATCACTTGACTGTATGGTAGTATGCTTACGGAACACAATTAAACACACACAGCATTTTTCTGTAATCCCTTCGATTGTGATGGACATTAAAGGCTACAACCAACCCCACTAACTAAACAAAAGAAAGAGCTTATTAATTGGGTGTCATGGGAATGGGATTGCTCCTACTTCCTATAGTGGTAGACCCAAAGTCCTGTTCCCCCACCACCAAAGTAATGAGGAACAGATCTAGGTGCTCATAGATAGGCCCTGCAGATAAGCACCCAATAAAACTGTAGAGCCAGGCGAAAACAGAAGGAAGACACAGACATTATGGGGGGCAAATACTGGGAAAAGATTGCACCTAGAAGAGTTGATAAGAGTTGATAAGAAGTTGATAAGTGAAGGGTATAAAGAAAATGTAGGTACCAATGACCTGCATTTCAAGCCAGTCCCTAGATCTTGGATGAATCTTTGGAAAAATATTAAGCTCTGGTGGTTATCTTCTCAGACAAAGCAAATTGTTTCCAAACCAGTTTCCAGTAATTCACTGGTTATGATAAAAAGACTTTTCAAGTAACAAATGGGGAGAATAAAGGTATGTGTTGCAGTGGCCATTTTTACTTAATTTATCATTCAGTTCTGTCAAATATCTGGTCAATTTAGTCAAAGGTAAAATAAACAAGTAGTTATTTGGCTTAACTAATTAGGCCACTTTAAATGGCTGATTCCTTTGTTCTACATAGAGCTGCCTTTCAGCCTCCTCCAGAAAATATGAAAGAAAGGGTTCAGTTTCATAGCATTTATCTCTGATGCCAATGTATTAGGTCCAGTTCTACCAGAGTGAGAGCAGGGATATGTGGTGTTTGCTCAATTTTTTCAGGACCAATATATGGGATAAAACAGAAAAAGGAATAGTCCAGAAAGGAGAGATTTCCATAGAAAACAGTACTAGAGGCAGAAGGGACCAGCAGGCAGGGCAGCCCAGTCAGTTATGAGGACTTCAAAGTTGTGTTTGTTGGTCTCCAAGGATGCATTGGAGTTTCTTCTCTCCTGAACCATTGCAGCAGATGAATAAGAAGGACTAATTCATAAACCAGTGAGTCATGTCATGCTTTGAATCATATAAAGAGAGAAACTCCAAGAAAAGATTAGACTTTGGGTACATGAGAGGGCTTGCATTTTGTAACTAAAGGCAATATAACTGTCCCACGATGGTGAAACAGAAGATCCTGATTACCATATCCAAGTTTATTTCCCAAATTCTTGAGGTGGCCAACATCCTTGATTCAACACTTCTGGGTAAAAATGTATTATGTCTCAGTCACCATTAAGTCTACCTCCTTGAGCCCTTCTCTTCTACAAGAAGTACAGAGCCGTCATGCCCTAGTCCATCATCAGAGCACTCTCCCAACACACTCTGCTCACATGCCTCACCCGCGGATCTTTGGATACTCAACTAGGACGCCTCATCTCTTCTTACCTCCCCATAGTAAGTACGTCTGGAATTAGCAGCGGCAGCTCAGCATCGGGGTTCGAACAGCAGCAGCTGCAGTAGCAGTAACAGGGGTGGCAGCTGATCTCTGGGTAACATGCCCTTTTCTGATCTGCTTCTCCATCCTTCTAACTTGGAATTGTAGCCAACTCCCTGAATTAATTCCTTTCTACTTGAAGTACCTAAAGTGGTTTCTGTTTTCCTGACTGGACCTAATTAATACAGGCAATATTTACCCTCATTGCTCATCTTCCCCCATTTATTCCTCATATTTTATTAATTTACAAAGTAAATGTTTAGTTCAAATTGATAGGACTTCTATGAAATTTTTATAGACTCAGGGACAGGCGCATTTCCTTAAGCTTGCCCTTATTATATCACTTCCCAATCCTTTCTCTGAGGAAAATTTGGCATCTGAGTACAAGTGTTCATATTTCCCATTATATGCAATAGTATGACAGGAAGAACTTGTTGGTGGCAAATTAATGAATTATTCTTCATGCTAACGTTTTTCCACTGAAAGAAAGATGTTCAATCACTTCAAAGGAGCCACTTAGAGTACCATTAAGATCTTGAACATTTTTTCCACATGACATAGCATGGTAGTTCTGACTAAAGAAAGAGAAAAGAGAAGAATACCCATGCTGAATGCTTAATGCTAAGCATCTTCTACTCATGATGATTTAGAAGGATACTTTTTCCAGCAGAACAAAACTTTATCTTACAAATGCATCTAAACACACCATCCTGATTACATAGCCTAAGTCTTAAATACTATAAGAAACAATCATTTTTACAAGAAACTTTAACCAAATAAATTATTCCTTAGTTTTATAACTCTCAGATAGCTATCATATTGCACATTTATACCCAAGTAGATTCAATTGATGGGTCTGAAAACTGACTAGTCTGTTTTGATCTTCTGATGATAGGATAACCACTTAACAAAGTAAGACCTTTATTTTTTTACCAACCCAATATCTTCCAAAGAACCTACAAAGGGACCAGCTGGCAGAAAGAGGCAAGAGTGTTTGAAGATTAATTCTTCTGAATCAATTTAGAACGCTAACTTGGAAGTGTGGCAAAATCAGACCGTGTGAGTGAACATTAAATGAAATATGGTATTAAGTTATCTCTGAGACACATGTGGGCCCTGAAACTATTGAAACCACGTCTAAATGTGTTCAGAGTTGAGCATGAAACGTTCAGTTGGCAAATCTAATACTACAAAAAAAAATTTTTTTTAAGTCAGTGCTACATTTTCCAAAGGCATCTTTTTGCCTGCCTCGTTTTAAAATACTGCAACTCACAGTACTGTTGCCTGAGGAATCAGAGATTATGTTACGACTTTGAGAACCAATTAATGCCTTTCTTTGAACTGTCAGATATATTTGAAAGCAATCCATTAGAGCATGGGGACAGAATCGTGGTCTCATTCTCTGTAAGCGCCAGTCAGTTGCACTGTTTCATGGCAGTGGGCTGCTCTCAAACCCCAAACAATCATGCTGCAAATATATTCTAAGAGTCCGAAGAGAATGAAAGAATCAATGAATTATGGCATTTTAGAACTTCATTGGGCCTCAGAAATCTCTTCAAGATATTACAATATTTATCCAAAGGTTTATCCAAAGATTTACCCACATTGATAAGTTGAGCAGTCAGGACCAGAACCCAAAAGTCCCGACTCAGTTCATTCTGCCTCAAGCATGTGGATAAGGATCTTGGGAACATGCTAACACACACAGAAAACTCTCTCCAAGCATGTTCTGCTCAAGAGTCCGTTGATCACATACCCTAGTCATTCACCCTTCCTCGGTCTTTGGAATCTACCCTGACAACAAATTCTGAGTTGTGATTGAAAGTCAGTCTGAAAGACTGGATTTTGGATTTTACTTCTGAATACATTTTCAAGAGGAATAAATGCCTTCAGCTCTCTGCCTATTTTGAAGAGAATTATCACAGAGCTTTTATCCAGGTAGAGTTTATCAAAGCTAGTAATGCCACAGTAAATTAATAAATAGCAAAGGTGATGAATAAAATTCCAATGAACACAATTTTATATAACAATGTTCTAGTAAATGTAGTTTCTTATAACAAACATTCTAGTCTAAAGGTTATATGTCAACAGTTTGGAGAACTATTTAAAAATCTTTGTTACAAGAAAGCTCTTTCGTCTGATTATAAAAGAAGTTTAGAGAGAAATATAACTTTATAGTGATGGGATACAAATAAATATTGATCACATTTAAACTTTTTAGTGACAAGTGTGCAAAAATCACTAATATTGTTCTTATCTGACAATATATTATGGCTAACTGTGTGCTTGTTCTCCCAACAAGCCCACAGTCTCATTTGTCTGAGGTTCTTCACTTACGGCCATTAACTAAGGATCTTCGTTTCTGCTCTAAGATATTTTCTAGACAAGGCTGGGGTAAAGTATACAAGGCTTACAATTTTATATTTCCACGTCTCTTTTTTTCCATTTTCCCTTCTCCAGATCATCATCAGCCCATGACATGGACATGGGAAGGAGGCTGTAGGAACAAACTCCCCCGAGCATCTCCCCACTCTGGAGCATAACCTGCTCCAGAAGGAAAAATCTATTCTCTCACCGCAGTCAGGTTAATCCTCAAAAGCCACATCACAGCCCCACTCACCCCTTTGGTCTTTTCACTTGTCCAAATTCTGCCTTTCTCTCCAGAATGAGTCAGTGAAGTCTGTCTTTACTCCTCAGTGATAACTCCCTCCACTGACTTTTCCCATCATTTATTGTCTGTATAGCTTGCATAGCTTTTGTATGCCACTTTGGTTGTTATTTGTCATCACTCATATTCATATTCCCAGAATCTTATTTTATACTTTGACACTTGCACAGTGCCTTGCTCATAGTGGGCAATTAATAAATTACTTGCTGATTTCGGCAGTCGGTTGGTAAAAACATGAGCTTTGGGGTCAGGTGGATTGTTATAAACCCTAGCTCTACCCTTCTGAGGTAATAATACCTACCCTGACAGTTGGTGTAAAAAAAAAGAGAGAGAAATATTAAAGTGACTATAACAATAGCTGACTTATACTTAGTGTTCAATAGCCGTAGCTCTTATAATTAACAAAAAGGGGAGTAACATTATTAATCACCATATTGTTACAAACATTATCAGTCATTAATAACAATAAACCAGAGCTTGAATCTCTCTAACTCTACTTCCACTATCTAATACTTATGTTCTTGTCAAAACAAAATGTTGAACTTTTCAAGCTTGATCAGACAATATCTGTATTTATGTACTGTATGAAACCTATAAAACAAGGATTTTTAATATTTTTATTTACCATGCTACTTTTGTTTGATTCTTCCATTTATCATGGGCTTACTTTATTTTTCTGCAGCAAAGTGACATGTGACTATAGCTTAACAATTGTTCTAACTTTGAGATGCCAAGATGTATTGTAGTAAGGGCATTTTTAATCATGGTTTTAACACCTACATGACATGTCAGTAAGGCAAGAGAAGGTCATCGATTTTTCAAGATGGAATTTTATTTTGCCTTCAAAAGTTGGCAGATCAAGTGATCTATTGCCAGTGACCTTTATAAATGAAAAATAAAAATTAGACAACTTCTGGAATCTTTTGATCCAGAAAAATGGCAGATAGACCTTATGACAACTGAGGCATTCAAAAAGCAGTTGGTCTATCAGCAAAGCTCCCAAGCACATGTTTCCTGTAGGGACAAAATATATTTTAAAGATACTTCCACTTATCAGGTTTCCAAATCAGGTTTCTCAAACCAATTGCTGTGACTGTCGAAATCTTAGTAAACCCATTGGCTCACATGCAGGATCTCACCATAGCCCTAACCACTCTCCTGGACTGCCTTCCAGCCATTCATGGTATGAACATCTCTCCATTCAGGATGTCCTCCCTGACCTCACTGTCCTCTCTTAACACTCATCCCAAGTGAGCCCATCATTCAGCACTCCTCTCCCCCAGTCTAATAGCTCTGCATTTGGTTATAGAGCACCAGACTATACCCTGAATTTCAGAGTGTCCCAAGATTTCCCAACCAAGTATCATCTGGGTAGTAGATAAATAAATAGTAGGTAGGAAGGTGGATGGATAGATAGATAGATATAGACAGATAGATTCCCAGGATGTTCTCTTCAAGATTCTGGTTTAGAAGTCCTGGGGATAGCCTTGGGACTCTTGCATTTAACCAGACCTCAGGTAATATTTATGATAATATGCCTGATTTAAGGGCATCATCTTAGTTTGCAAATCCCAAACTCCCAGACTGTGGGTTATAGCCCACAAGGTGGTTTTCAAAAGTGTGAACTGAACATCTTTAAGTAGGACACACACTCACCAGTTCCCTCAGACCTCACCCCTTGCTAGTATTATTCCTTGGGGCTTCACCTTTGTAAGTCACATATCTGTCATCTGAAGGCATCCGAGTTTGTGAATTCTGCTTTAGTTATTATCTATACTGATGTTTCCTCTTTTGCATAAAATTTTTCTTTAAGAATACATAGAATAGAAAAAATAGAATCTTCTCTTTTTGCAGTACACTCAGAATTCAAGGAGGTTTTTTGCTTTGTTTTGCTTTATTTGGGGTTTTGTGCTGTTGTTGTTTAAAGATTAACCCTCCCTAAACAGACTATTCAAGGCTCTGGGGAACACTGAAGGCAGGCTGACAGACACAGGACTCTTGATTTCACCCTGACTCAGGGCTAGAGCAAGCTGATCTTCAGCTCTACAGTGTGAAGTCCCACTGGCTAGAAATATACAGGCATTGTTCTCTGAAAGCAAAGAAGATGACATAGCAGCTATGCCGAAGTGTTAGCATCCTGCTGAGACATTTCACCTCTGCACTCATTTGGAGTATTTACTCTGGGAAAAAGTGCTCTCCACTTTCTCTACCTTAGTGGAGCTTCTGGGTAATCCCCTAGCCCTGCACAGGCCTCCAACGATTGGCCCCGGTGTTATACACAGCCATTTCTCCAACAAGAGAGTTACAGGATCATGCTCACATTTTTTTTCTCCCCTTAACAATGCTATTTTATAGGGTTCAGAAAAGAATAACCAACAAAAAAGAGGAAGAAGCTCCAGGAGGAATATATTGAGGTTGGAATATATGTTCCATTCCAGCATGAGAGATTTTAGTTAATCAGAGAAAAGGTGCCAGCTGAAGGTAAATGGTTTCACAATTTCTCTTCTCCCAGAACTCTCCAAGAGAAAGGCAAAGTGACCTAGGTTTCGGTTGTTTCAGACTTTTCTCTACCCCAAAGTAGCAGCAGAATGGAGAAACTGTGTCCTGAGTACTTCCAACAAACATGCCCTGAGTTTTGACTCCATGGCAAGGACCGTTCTAAGCACTGGAATCCAAAGATAAATAAGTCACTGCTCTCAAAGTCAAAAGGGGACATAAAAATCAATCAATCGATTAATCAGCCAGTGCTATACACTGGAGATAAATTCAAGGTGATTTGGGCCACAGAGGATAAATTCGACTTCTACCTGAGGGTAAGAACAGAAAAGTCATCAGCAAAGACTGCAATATTTCAACTAGCATTTGAGAATTCACCATAGCTCCTCTCCTCAGCTCAGTGCAGTGCAAATGGGCAGGGGAAAAAAGCAAAAAACAAAAACAGCTCCTATCTTCTCCATGGGGAGGGAATTCAGATAACATTCCAACTTCTCCAAGGGTTGCAGAAAAGACTGGTTTCTTTCCCATCTGTCTCAGAGCACTTTCAAGACCCAACATACTCTAGACTCCTAGGGGCTACTAAGAATAAGGATGGCAGTTTATACCATGACACATTATAATCAAATTGTCAAAAGTCAAAGAACAAGAGAGAATTTTGAAATCACCAAGAGAAAAGCTCCTGCACAAAGGAATCCTCATAAGATTATCAGTGGAATTTTCAAAAGAAACCTTTCAGGCTATAAATTTTGAAGATTTCACAGAGGGAGGGAGCTGCTAGGTCAGCTGTGGTCACAGATCCAGGACATTTTGTGAGTATATTTGCCAGGACCAGATGAGCCCCTAAACCAGGCCACCTATAAATAGCTCTAGGCCTTCAGGTTAAAGGTGTCCATATTAACTTACACTGATCTAGGTCATATAGTAGCTCAGTTGTAGAAAGCAGACCCAGGACCCCCGCAGGATGGTTAGAGGCAAAGATATATGTTCAGAAGGTTTTAAATAAGAATTCCAGGATGTGGATGATGTGGAAATTGAACCATGTGAATAACAGTGGTTTCTGCATCTGTCACTAAGTTTCTTGGCAGTGTATGCTAGGACTTAAGGGCCCAATTAAATAACACCCTTTTGTCAAATTTGGAACCAACTGAGAAAAAAGAACCAAGAGACAGACAGATGGAAGTTAAAATGTCAGTTTTACTTCAGTAAAACTGTCAGTTTACTGTCAGTCAGTTTACTTTACTTCAGACCTGGCTTTAAATCAGTGGTCTTCACAGCTATCCTGATACTACCTTCAGAAACATTCGTACCTATCCCATCATAGGTTGAACTGGAAACCACAGGCCACCCTTTCTATGCCAAACTGGCCCAGTAATCTTTCCACATCCCCAGGACAAGCCCAAATATACCCTCTATGCAGGCCAGTAGTTTTGAGGGCACTCAGGAGGTCTGAAGGGAGCAATTTCCATTTCTTCCCCTGGACTCACCAATCAGATAAGTCACTGGCCCTGCTGCAGAAAGGAGCAGCTGAGGGTGCTGTCATGGAAGCTCCTTGGGGCAATGGAGTGTCAGTGACCACTCCTCTGTTGACTGCTGTTGGGGGAGGTGGATGGGAGGGCATGTTTCCTACAGCATGCAACAGGGAGTCGTGCCAGGCCTTCATGGCCAGGATTTGGCTCTCTCGACCTAATCAAATGGATCCCATTTTACCAAGAATAAGCACAGGCAAATGGTTGACCAACTGAGAAAGCTTCTTAAGACAGAGAGGAACCTATGGTTATATCAGTGCATTAGTCTGTATCATAAATGGGTATTTGGCTTAGAGAACACAGGGAAGTGGGGTTTGGGATATAAAAGGTCTTCTAGGGCTTCCCTGGTGGCGCAGTGGTTGGGAGTCCACCTGCCAATGCAGGGGACACGGGTTCGTGCCCCGGTCCGGGAAGATCCCACATGCCGCGGAGCGGCTGGACCCGTGAGCCATGGCCGCTGAGCCTGTGCGTCCGGAGCCTGTGCTCCGCAACGGGAGAGGCCACAGCAGTGAGAGGCCCACGTATCACAAAAAAAAAAAAAAAAAAAAAAAAAAAAAAAAAAGGTCTTCTAGACAACCACAGGCCACTGGAACAGTGGATACTGCATCAGTAGGTCCACAGGGGGAACATCTGAGAAGAGAATGGAGGAACCACAAGAAGTACCAAACGTCCTCCGTGTCCCCTGCCATCCCCACCTCAGCATAGCACCAACCAGGCATGAACTGCTAGGTTTTTTCACAGGGGGGCTGAACTGCCCTCCGACCCCTCCTCACTACATTGTCATTATGGGACAGTGTGTTTGTGTGAATGCCTGCTGAGGGTGGCAGTATTGCTGTGTGCTGGAAAGAAGCCTGTCCCCTCTGTGGGAGCTGGCTTTGTGTGAGGAGATAGCCACAAATCGAGACAGAGCAAGAAAATTAATAGGGGAACAGTGCTAACAAAGTCCTTATCAGAAATCAAACGTTACAAGTTTGAACAATTTCTTGTTTCTACACCTCTACTCACCGATCACCCATCAGCTCCCAGGAGGACCTAAACTGCAGCAAAAAATGAATTGGATGCAGGAGATTGCCCTCCTTGGATAATGCCGGTCATGGCCTGCCACTACTCTGTTTACTGTTGAGGCCGGTGGGCTGCCAGAAGTGTCACATGTAGGGAATTCATCCAGCCCAGGTCCTGGGCCAGAGTGAAAGAAGACCCAGCTCACAAAGTTGTGGCTTGTCTTTTCCAATATCACTTGACCGCCAATAACTAACTTGCTTTCCTCTTCAAGGAAGTTCTCATCTTTCCCCAGTAGGGGATCCTGTGTTGCACATATGGTCCACTTTCCTGCTTCCTCAGCATCAGTGAATCCTGAGCATGATCCCATCTGGGACTGGGCTTCCCATCAGCCCGGGCCAGGGCTTATGTCCACGAGGGTTTAATCCTCAGTCTTTGGGGAGGATTTCCAGCATACAGGAAGAATGGAGCAGCCACCAGCTATTTCAGCTTGCCCAAGACTAATATGGTTGGTCAAACATTTCTTTTAGAGAATCATCAGTTTTTATTTTGCAACTGCTAATTTTAGGATCAGGAATAGTTTCTGATTACTCTTATTACAGTAATTTCCATGGGTTCTCATGGGCTAGAACACAAACAGAAAAGAATCTTCCGTAGGGTTTCCAACTTTTTGTTTTGTTAAATAAGAATATTTTTTTAAAATAGTTGCCATTCTCCTATCACTATATTTTGTGAAACAAAGGACATTTAATCAAAATCACAGAATAATGGATACTTCTTTACACTGACTAAATTTAGCCTTATGGGAAAAAAATCAATATTTTCTATAGTTGCTAAATTTTACTGAGAGTCAATGAAAACTTTGTTGGGCTTCCCTGGTGGCGCAGTGGTTGAGAATCCGCCTGCCAATGCAGGAGACACGGGTTCGTGCCCAGGTCCGGGAAGATCCCACATGCCGCGGAGCAACTAAGCCCGTGAGCCATGGCCGCTGAGCCTGTGCGTCCGGAGCCTGTGCTCCGCAACGGGAGAGGCCACAACAGTGAGAGGCCCGCATACCGCCAAAAAAAAACCTTTGGGCTTCCCTGGTGGCGCAGTGATTGAGAATCCGCCTGCCGATGCAGGGGATACGGGTTCGTGCCCCGGTCCGGGAAGATCCCACATGCCGCGGAGCGGCTGGGCCCGTGAGCCATGGCCGCTGAGCCTGCGCGTCCGGAGCCTGTGCTCCGCAACGGGAGAGGCCACAACAGTGAGAGGCCCGCGTACCACAAAAAAAAAAAAAAAAAAAAAAAAAAAAAAAAAACTTTGTTATAGTCTGGTTTTAGTGAACCACTGCTCAACATTAGGCTGCAGGCACACAGATAATACAGGACACAAATGATTATTTAAACATAGGAGAGGGACTTCCCTGGTGGTCCAGTGGTTAAGACTCCATGCTTCCAATGCAAGGGGTGTGGGTTCAATCCCTGGTTGGGGAACTAAGATCCCATATGCAGTGCGGTGTGGCCAAAAAAGTATTTAAATAAATAAATTAAATAAAATAAACATAGGAGGAAGCCTGACTAGTAATGTACATTTTTTTACTCAGACAAGTTATTTACAAAACCTAGATTCATATCAAAATACTTACGAAGCAATTTCTCTTCCACTAGTGGCTTTCTCAGAAAAAAAAATTGTGATTTTTATAAAAAAGAAAAATGGTACATGTACAAGAGTACAAATTCAAATAAAAGTTAAAAGCCAGTTTTAATGCTGGGCATCAAGATAAACAGCATGCATAAAATCTAAAAGGCACAGTAGGCAAAAAAATGTTTTTCATTATAAAGGCAACGTTTTTCCAGTGGGTAGAACCAGGTTTTGGCTAGCAACATTTTCAGTCAATTAGAATATAGAAGCTGAAAACAAATTGAGGAAAAATGCCAGCATGGTCTTTTTCAGAAAGGATGTTTAAGAGCCTGTACAACTTGAAGTTTATTTATCTCAATAAATATATTCTCTTCTGACCTCCCAATTACTCCACTCTCCCTGACAACAAACACCCAACTATCATCTCCTAAAAGAAATTAATCTGTGGTGAAGGATGAATCACAGTTCTATCATTAAGACCATGGCCTCGTTCCCAGGATATCAGCACTGCAAAACAATAAAACAGTGACTGATTCAAAAACATTCACTGGGAGGCCCTTTTTTTTAAGTTTTGAAAGATGGAGAGTTTTACTTTTAAACTCAGAAGCAAATTATTAGAATCAATGGTGTTGCATATATACATTCAGTCAATAAATGTTGTTAATAGGCATTGTGAGGCATTCAAAAATGAATAAGACACAGTCTCAACCCTCTAAGAACTCAAATATAGTAGTTAAATGATACACATTCCTCCTCGGAGGCCATTAAAGTAGGCCCAGTGCTGAGCTACCCCGCAAGCAGATTAGGTCTGTACTGAGGACAGTGACAAAGAAAAACCACCAATAAAATGAAGTGTTTTTAAATGTCATCTTTCATTTTATCTAGAGTTTTACTCTCCAACAATTTAGAAAGAAGTTATCTTACTATCAGCATGTATATAAATTTTGCTCAATATTCTGTAATGGGAAAAGAATTTCAAAAAGAATAGATATATGTACATGGATAACTGAATCACTTTGCTTTATACCTGAAACTAATACAACATTGTTATTCAACTATTCTCCAATATAAAATAAAAAAATTTTTAATGTCAAAAAGAAAACATTTAAAAAAAGAATACAGTGAAGAAAAGGAGGGAAAGGGACCCACCTGATAAACTAGGTGATCAAGGTCAACACCAACAGTTATAAATTACATTGATAGCATGTATCCTTGATATAAGGTGATGAAAGGGGCACTTTATCTCTGTGAACTTCCTCCGTAAAACTCATAACTCCAGTTTAATCACAAGAAAATATCAGATTCCAATAGAGAGGCATCCTACAATGTATATTGACCAGTACTCCTCAATAATGTCAAGGTCATCAAAAACAAGAAAAATGTGAGACACTATCACAACCAAGATAAACTTAGGGAGACTTAACAAGTATATGTAATGTGGTCCTGGGTCCAGGATCCTAGATGGGACCCTGGAACAGGAAAAAGGACATTAGGTAAAATCTAATGAAATCTGATTAAATGTGGACAGTATATCACTATATCAATTATGTTCAATGTATGGATATTTGCACAACATGTCTATATTGTAATGTAACAGTGTATAATATTTTATACAGTGTATCAACATAATGTAACACTATATCAATATTGGCTCAATGTATCTCTATTGTAGTGATGCATTAAGGTTGGTTCATTAATTGTGGCAAGTGTATCACACTGATGCAAGATGTTAATAGGGAAACTCTGGGCGGGAAGGAGGGCTATATGCGAACTCTCTGTACTATCTGCTCAACTTTTCTGTGGGAGAGTAACTTCACACTGAGGTGTTACTGGTCACTAAAGCCTTAAAGAGTTAGGTACTGCGCCACTGTAAAAAAAAAAAAAAACCAATAGACGTTATTAAATTACTTTCCCACCTGTGTGCCCCCTGCCAGCGCAAGCCTGCATTGGAGTTGGTCACTGAATCTAAACTTCTGTAGGAGTGGAGAAAGCAGTTTATGGCACAGCATACTGACCCCAGGGAGGGTCCAGCTGGGGCTGCGCAGTTTGAAGGTTTTGAGGGAATGTGGACGTGGGGGAAGGGAGAGAGAAGATGCAAGAAATGTAGGCAGCTAATTATCTCAAAACTGCCTGGGGCAACCAATGTGAGATTCCTCTGGTTTTAAAGGTACTTAAAATACTAACAAAAGCTAAGGTAAAAGCACAAATAATCATTTAAAAAGAGCAAATCGTCTCCCTCCTGCGTTACCGGTCAGGGGAAGCCTTCATTCTCCAACCACTCTCCGAGCACCTCTGCCTGCTTACTCTCCTCTCTGCTTCCACCCTGATGCAGCGGCAGTTCTCTGTGCTCTCCCTGACACTGTGTTCTGGACCCGCCACCTTTTGTTGCAACTGCCAGTTTTGCAATCTTGCAATAATCAAGAGAAAAACAAAAACCTCCAGGGTTATAGTTCTTCTACTTAGCAATAAAGCCCAAGTCACTGAGTCAGGAAAATTCAACAAATATACCTTAGATACTATTTTCAAACATTGCTTAATGCTATGGAAGACACAAAGGCAGGGAAAGCACAGCTTGTGCCCTCACGCTCACCATTTAGTGAAAGGGGTGAGTTGACCTCAAAGAAGACTTGGTGTTATGAATCTAAGGAACTGTGGAAATTAAGACGCCATTAACAGAAACAAGAAGATTGTGAATAGGGTTAGTTTCAGGAGGAGGGTATTTTGAGTGTCCTGGATTGCAAGCTCAGGAAAGAGGTTAAGATTAGAACTATCGATGTGGAAGTTTTGCCAGATACCTTGTTTGCCCCTCCAGATCTACTCCCCACCCTTTTCCACCCTGCGACTTGCTCCAGGATCCCAACCTGTGCAGATGAACATGGGCCATGGTACCCTCTGGCTTCCCCTTGGGCTCTGTCAGCAGGAGACTGAAAAGAGGGAGAGTGAGGTCAGGGTGTTTATTCCCCAGGTTCCGTCTCTGCAAGGTTATCTCATGCCGGCCATATCATGCCCCTCACAGAAGGTCTTCACTCCTCCATACTCCCCTCTTTCTATCTGAGTTCCAATAACCTCTCCCACCCCTCTCCCTTCAGGCTTAAGGGGTTACAGCTACATATATGCTAGCTCCATATTCCTGTACCATCCCTTGAGGTTCCCCTAGACTCCACTCACCCGTATATAATGAGTTCTAGTAAACTCTCCTAGAATTATCCTAATTTGAGTATGCCTTTGGTTTTCTCTTGGGACTCGGACAGAATCAGGAGTCCCTGAATAAGTAATACTTTCCCCAGAAAGGGAGAATGTAGAAAAGAAGTATCAGAGAAAATACTGCATGGGAATCCTTTGTACTTAAGAGGGAAAAAAAAAAAAAAGCCACCGCAAAGGAAACCAACTGTGAGAGAGGATTAAAGAGTAAAGGACAGGTCAAGTGGTGTGTAGACTCAGGCCAGTCCCCATCCTGGCCCAGTCATTGAAAAAGACAGGATGATAACAGTCATAAGAAAGAGAGTGAAGATAAAGATGGCTCCTTTGAGCCTGGGTGCATGGATCTATGTCTTTCCAAGTCATACCTACTCTAGTTTCTCTTACGTGGCACTAAGCAAAGACTTAGTGGCTGAGTGCACCCTCACCGATCATCAGCCACCAGCCCTGTCAGTCACCACCCACCCACCAGGCACACCAGTCAACTACCCTTCATCTTGCCGTCCTACCCTCCAACAGTGACCCAGACGCTGCTGTTGGATGGAAGGGCTTATTCCCCAGCTGCTGAGAGTCCTGACAGCTGAAAGACGTCAGCTGACAGCCCTCTGTGGAATCTTCTATGCAATCATCGTTACCAAAAGACTGCTAGACCAGTGAGAGAATGCTTCAATGTTCTATGTGACGGTTCTGTCTATGAATTGATTTTTCAGTCTAAGTGCATGGGATTTGGTAGATAGAAGTTGATGCCCCAAAGTTGCATTAAACACATATTTTCCAGTTGTTTGCTAAGCCATACAGCAGGAATCTGGGCTTTCATTGCTGTAAGTTGTTCAACTAGAAATGTAAAAGGATTCATTAACGGAATATCTGACGTCAATCTATGTCTTCATAAAAGAAGGATTTCTATTTCTAATCCAGATAATTTCTACACCTGCCAAAGACCAAATACCCCTAAAAACTCTCCCTGGTTTCTCAAAATAAATACTGACCTAATGATAACTCATGGGAAAATTTTGGTTTCTATGACATGATATGGTTTGGTTTCTATGACTGACATCAGACAAAAAGTAATCAAAAGTTTTAAAAGTCTTTAATTTATCTATTTACCCTTAAACAAATCATGCATGAGTTAACCTGAAAAATTCTTACCACTTTTTTTTTTTTTTTTTTTTTTCTTTTTTTTTGCGGTATGCGGGCCTCTCACTGTTGTGGCCTCTCCCGCCGCGGAGCACAGGCTCCGGACACGCAGGCCCAGCGGCCATGGCTCACGGGCCTAGCCGCTCCGCGGCATGTGGGATCCTCCCGGACCAGGGCACGAACCCGCGCCTCCTGCATCGGCAGGCGGACTCTCAACCACTGCGCCACCAGGGAAGCCCTCTTACCACTTATTAAGTACCCACTCCAAGCCAGGGAGCATCTAGGCATCTTATATTATGCATGCATTCATTCAAAAATATCAATAGTTATTACTTGTTAATCCTCAAAAAAACACTTTCAGGTGAATAATTGTCCATTGTTCATTTATTTGTGCTCTCAGTAAATATTTGTTGATTGCCTACTGTATGTAAAACTCTGTGCTAGGGACTGGGATACACAAGATGAACAAAAACACACACAACCCCTGTATACGTGGAGCCTATGGCTTAGTGAAAGAGACCAACACTATTAACTATCACACAGTTAACTGTATAGCTGTGATAAATGATATGAAAGAAAAGTATATCTTGCTGAGAGATGAAGAAAATCGGAGTCTGAGAGATTAAGCGATGTCTGGTATCCTCCCCCCTTTGGTGCGTGACCTGCTTCTTGTCGCTGGGCTTCCCGAGCTTCCCGCTCTCACCACCAGCAGCCCACTGTCCCCTCTGTGGGAGGACAGCCACCCAGAGCTGCTCTGCACACACCGGGACCCAAGCCACCAGCTCATCAGCCTTGCTTCTGGAACATGATTAAGTTGGAGAGAGTGTCATCTAACTCTCAGGGCACGAAATCTGGCACCAGGACAATCATCTAAATAACATTGGCTTGGAGCTTATTTTGAAACAACACTGCCACACTGAAAATCACAGAAGCACATTACATTAACCCTTTCAAAGCAGTCATCACTTTATGGCTTACATTATAGCAGTCTGTATCCATGTCAACCTATTCATCTTTATAGCCCCACCGAGAGAAACAGTAAGCTAAATAAGTCTCTGCTGGTAGAAAGGAAAAGAGAGAGCAAGAGGGAGAGAGGGAGAGAGAAAAAGGAGGAAGGGGGAGGGAGGGAAGGAGAGAGGGAATGAAAGAAATCAACCTATGCTAATATTCTCACAATTATAGAAAAAAAAAAAACACAAAAAAATGTAGTATAACAACAGGGAGGATAATTTTCAGAAAAAAAAAATCAGCAAAATCAGATAATATCGATATTTCTACTCTGACACAAAGTTATAAACCTAATTAAAATATAATTAATGTGCAATAGGTGGTATGAGTCCTAACTATACACACACAGATATATTCCTCCATTGGACATCAATATCTTTGCAACTGGTATGTGTGAAAAATGTAATAATCAGGTTGATTTTGTAAGTGTTCCAGCATTTCTCAAAAATAGGGCTTCCCTGGTGGCGCAGTGGTTGAGAATCCGCCTGTCGATGCAGCCGACACGGGTTCGTGTCCTGGTCCGGGAAGATCCCACATGCCGCGGAGCGGCTGGGCCCGTGAGCCATGGCCGCTGCGCCTGCGCGTCCGGAGCCTGTGCTCCGCAATGGGAGAGGCCACAACAGTGAGGGGTCCGTGTACCACAAAAACCAAAAAAAAAAAAAAAAAAAATCTTTTCAGTTACACATCTTATTTAATCCGAATTATTAGGCTAGATACTATCTTTTATGTGTCAAGTTGCCTAGATTGATTGTGACACTAAACAGATACGTTATCAGGGCTGAACTATTCATTGTGCAAAGCACGTGTGCTATACTGGGCACCTGTTACAAAACATCCTGCCACATCCCAGACCTGGCAAATGGGGGAACAGGCAAACGATGGCTCTGACAGCACAGTAATGTACCCTGCATATCATTAGAATATCATACTATAGGAATGTTACACTTGTTATATAAAAATATTAAATTATGATGAAGTCCACAAAAAATAGGAAGAAAGATCAGCACTTCCTCTGAGTAGCCCAAGTTCCTGATTTGTTCGTGGGAACATTTCTCGATGTATAAACTTGGGAATGATAACTACCAGCTTCCTTCGGGTAACCTTAAAGACAAAATATGAAGACTCTGAATAACTAGCAAGAGGTTCTATCACTTTCTGATTTTATAAAATTTCTTGGTAGTTGCCCTGCGAGGGATAGGAGAGGAATCATCATTGAATTATTTTGACTCACATCCATTTGAAACTACAGGCTATAAATTGGTGTCAGGCTATGATGACTTTGCCATCTGTTCTAATCGCTCATGGAAGAATTAAAAAGGCAATTATAAGACTGTTACCTTAATGAATAGATCAATAGGAAAGAAAAAAGGAATCTTGCCTTAGGAAATTTTCTTCTAGCAAATTATGATTTGAAACGTGATACCAACCTTGTAACTCTTTATAATTTTCTCACATTGGTTCGAGCCTTTATTTGTAAGTCAGGTTTTGATTTAGTAGGCGGCAGAAAAAATAGGCTTTGGTATATAAAAGTCAAAAACAACAACTATGACAAAAAATTCCCATGACATAATACAAGCCCTTCTTAAGCTGTTCCAACCATTGATCTGATCAAGGCTACAACACAGCAACCCAACCCAGAAGGAGGCCCCTTGGCTGGTGCTCCATGGAAGCTAACTCCAACTCTGTGAGGGGGAAGGGACCCTCTCAAGAAGACACCTCTGGGTGGAAATCTTTCTTTCCCCAAGGAAGTCTTTCCTTCTTTAGCTTCTCCCTGAAGAACACAGTGTTAAGAAGGACTCTGAAGCCTCATGTCAGCTTGGAGAAAGTGTCATAATTAATTGTCACTGTCTTCCTTGGTCATGAAATGCCAAGAATGTGTCAAATATGAGTTCTGCTCATTATGTCATTTCTGATCTTTTTCCAGAGTAGCTCTTCTGTCCTTTGATGACTTAACCCTCTGAGGTAACACATTCTTGTTTAGATAAGAATCATTTGTGAAGGAAGTTTATCATTTCCTCGGTCCCTACTCTTAAAGTTTACTTTAGCAATCATAGAGAAGAAGAAGAAAAAAAAAGCCCTTCCCATTAATTGTTCTAAGCTTTAAAAGTGGGATAAAACCTAGTAATATCTCTTAATTAGGAAAAATGTCATAAAAGCTGAGAAACTCCATCAATTGTTTGAAGTAAAGAAAAAAGGGAAATGTGCATGATACCCACATACTTACCTCAATTAATCTTCATAATAATTCTTCAAAGAAGCTATTATCCTCATTTTACAGTTGAAGAAACAGAGGCTCAGAGATACTGAATAAAGTCTTTAATGTCTCAGGGCTAAAGTATCAGCCTAGGTCCATTTGTCCCCAAATTACAGATGCTTGAGTGAGTCACACACAAGATTTGGGGGATATCTTTGGCAACACTACAGCCTATGGAAGCCAGTTTACTAGTGCTAATATCGTGGTACAAGTTTTAGAAGTACTCCTTTCACCGGTCCAGATGAACTAAATGCTTTCTCCTTAGGTCTTTCCACATTTTTCTTTTCACTCTTTACCTAGCTAAGTCTTACTAGCCCTTTATGACTCAGATTAAATTAGCCTCTCCTCCAGAAAGTCGTTCCCAAGTTTCCAAAAATGCACCCCTAAAACCCAGTAGTTACCTCTGTCACCATTTTGATAATTGCCTTTTCTATATTCTTCATTATACTATAAACTCCTCGAGGGCAGGTCCATGTCTTCTTTACCTTTCCATCTTCAGTACCTAACACGATGCCTAGCCCAGAAAAGGCACTCAATATTCGCTGAAGGTAATTAAGAAAGGAGGCAAAGTGTTTTAATTTCAGTATCTGACTGTGAGAAACTGGTTCGACTTTTGCCAACCTAAATAATAAAGTGGCTAATAACTTGGGAAGACTGAACTGAGGCTGCTGTTTAGTTAATAATGTAACGAGTGTCCCGGGTCTCTTTTCAGTGTTTAGGGCCTTGGGGGTCTGTAGTTACTTGAAAAAAGAAGGCCAAGTATTGGTCAAGCTCACAGAACCTTATGAGATTTAGCTCGTACCACGAGCCCCACAGCACAGTGGGAGCTAGGGATGAACATCGTCTGCCTAAGTCTAAAATGATCCTTTATGAGTTTAAGAAAGAGGAAAGACTTCTTTTTCTAGTTCTGCATTTCAGTTTCCTCTCTTCAACTCTCTACCAACACAATTCCCAAACCACTTTCGTATTCCAAGGGTTTGGGAGAAAGAGATGCAGACATTGTAATGGGACTGCAGATTCACTCATGACCACCTCACTCTGGCAGAAACATAGAGCATGTTGTTTTCTAATTGAAATGGTAGCCACCCCCCCTACCCCGCAAGGCTCCATGTACTATTCCTCTATGTGTGGAATGGTCTAACCTCATTTAATATATCATCCAATCTAATAAACGAAGCAATCCTTTATTAGGTATCACCTTTTGGGTAAAACATTCAGTCTATCTGAATCCTGCCTTTTCTATTATGTACACACACCACTCGGCTCTCCAAGTTGACCTCTGGGTTCACAGTAGCCGTTGAATGAGTGGGTGAATGAATGACCTCATGCAGGCAGAATGAACGGACCGTCACATCCTCATGGTGACCTCCAAACGCTTGCAGGTCCCACTGTGGAATGGCTGGTCTGGCACACGTAACAGATATAGTTGACCTGGTCTACCTGTGGGCATTCTGCTGATCTCCATGCTGACATTCCCAGCAGTAGATCTGTGGACATTCTTCCTTGACTTAGCCAGGGTCTGGTAGAAGATTACTGCTGACTCCGTGTGTTAACCCTCTTTCTAGCCTCTGTAAACTTGATGCTTCAACATCTGCCCTATATGTATATGCGGAAACACCTTGTTCTAGGCAACACAATAATAGGCTTGAGTCTCCCCTGTCACTAGTCCCCTCCTAGGGAGGGGGGAGTCCTCCTTCTGGGGTTGTAGAATGCACGCTGTTCAAATACCAACAAGCCAATCCGGAGTCCACACCTGCAACCTTTATTAGGCTCCTTAATTAGGCTCTCACACTCCAGGCCCACTGTATACCTGCCCTAATCACCCCAGGGCCAGGTATCACACAACTAGAGACATCCCCCTATGATGCAGAACTGCTGAAATTATTCAAACTAGCCAATCCTAAGCTTGTTTATTTACCCTGTCTCGCCTGTTCCTTCCCACAGAAACCACACACACGAAAAAAAGACTCTTGCCCATAGCTCCTCTCCACTCCCCTCCCCCTCCCTTCGCCTCCCTACCACCCCCGCCTTCACCGCGCTACCCCCGGCCCACCTCCTGACCAGCCTCATTGCTCCCCCGTGTGGCTGCCCCCGCCATGGCATGCCTCTTCCTCTCAGGAACGGTGAGCAACAAATTAGTTTTTCAATGGCTATGGTCTCCTGATCTGCGGACTGTACTGTGTCTCAAATTTTCTATTAACCCACTACATTTTAAAACTCTCAGCTTCCTTTCTCTTGGCTTTCAATGGCTATGCCCCATTCTTTTTTTAAATTTATTTATTTATTTATTTTTGGCTGTGTTGGGTCTTCGTTTCTGTGCGAGAGCTTTCTCTAGTTGTGGCAAGCGGGGGCCACTCCTCCTCCGCGGTGCGCGGGCCACTCACTATCACGGCCTTTCTTGTTGCGGGGCACAGGCTCCGGACGCGCAGGCTCAGTAATTGTGGCTCACGGGCCCAGCCGCTCCGCGGCACGTGGGATCCTCCCGGACCGGGGCTCGAACCCGTGTCCCCCGCATCGGCAGGCGGACTCTCAACCACTGCGCCACCAGGGAAGCCCGAAGCTATGCCCCGTTCTAAGTCCCTGGTGCATCCTCTGTGTGGTCCCCCAGGCTTGGGTGCTCCACCCTCAGCTTCTACTGTGAGGTCCCCATGGCCCTGAACGGGTGTGGGGTTGTCTAAGGCAGGCATTCTGATTCTCCACTCGACGTCTATGCCACACGGGGATTGAGGGAGACTCAAAAGTCAAAACAGACTTGCTGTCTGGCCACACTGTCCTATCGGGCTGCCACACATCGGTAGGGGTCACTCTTCGTGGGGTCCCAAACGAGAAGGTGAGCATATTATCCCTAACTTTGGCATTTCCTCAAATTTTGAAAAACATCATCTGTGCTCTGGCTGAAAGCCTGGGGCAGAGAGCCATCTTCTCTTGTCTCCTTTCTACATCTCTTTCTGTTTCTCACTATTCCTGGGTCCAGGAGGGATGGCCTTTCCCACTTTCTCTTCCTGTTTACTCCTACAGAACTGTTCTAAATCTCTACTTTTAGGTCCCTCAAGCTTGGTTCTTGATATGTTAAAGAGGGAGACCAAAATAAATAAGATTAAATAATCCTTCTCCTCGCTCTCTCTCTCCTCCCTTTCCTCCTTCTCTCCCTCCCTCCCTCTTTCCCCACCCCCTCTCTTTCTCCCTATCTCTCTCATTCAACCAAGATCTTACTTTCTTGTGTATTATACTATCCTCTCCTACCACAGAACGGTGAGCTTCATGGCTTAGACTAAAAATGGAAGAGAGCATGAAGAAGGTATTTTAAGTAGGAAATTTCATCATTTTACACTTGCAACAATGCTATCCCTTTTATATCAGCTTGTGATTACAATCTTCAATCTCACCTCATAGGTAGGTGTCTTAAGACCTCCAAGCAGTGAGCATCACTCCCCAGAAATAAAACCCCTCTCCCTTATCTAGTATAAAAGATCGAGAAGACAAATGCCTCAAATTACAAAGAACATATATATCAACTAAGGGAAGGTGAAAAACATTCTATAAAACAGGGCTGTAGGTCATTAGTAAGTGTTTCTATTCATTAGATAAAGATGCGTGACTGTAACATTACATAATGCCAGAGCAAATCCAACTCGCTTCAATTTTTAGATAGACTCTAGAAATCTCACCTAATTATGACTTATACTATCCTCACATATAACATTAATATTTTCCCCCCACTTTACAGCTGAGCCATTGTAATAGTTTTGGGAGAGACTCTCAAAAGCTTGTATGTGAAAGTCATTATTTTAAACACATCTCTTAATTTTCTGACAATCTAAGATACTCTCACCCCTCCCAAATATATTCAAATCTGTGCTGAGAGCTTTTTCACACATTACAGTCCAGCTATCACTTTCACATTTTTTTTTTCTGCTGACAGTTGCCTAGAAAATAGATTAGCCAGACACTAGGCATGAAAACGTACGAAATGTGAGAAAAGTGAGATTTAATATTAAAGTCAAGCAGTGAAATTTTTTTCTCCTCCATTCTATGAGTGTGTGTGTGTGTGTGTGTGTGTGTGTGTGTGTGTGTGAGCCCATGCCAGCAAGCCTCTCTGCATACATGGAGTCCCTATGTGCTATGTGTGGGTTCTTATGCTTACTTGAGATTTGAGGAAAAATAACAGGTTTTCCAGTTTTTTTAAAAAAGGGCCTACAATAAAAAGTTAGTTTGGATATGCATAGCAAGAAAAGCTGCAGTGAAATGCCACAAGATGTTAACAAAGTACAGACTATGTTTCTATGGCCTCTACTTTCCAAATTTTCCACCATGTTATACTAAAACATTTTTTAAACACTAGTCTGAGAAATTCCAGAATAAGAGCTCTCACTGAAGTTTTCAAATGCTGATTTAGGTTATTTATGAGGACAGTATAGGTAGAGCACACAAGTTTAGGGCTGTGCCAGCTTTTTAGGATGAGTTTCTAAATGCAAGATATGGAATTTTATTCATGCCAAATGAAAGCATGGAAGCTGGCAAAGTATAATGCAGCTGTTATGGGGATGCTTGAGAACCAGAAGTCCCAGTCTTAACAGATCTTAGAATATCTCAAAGCCGTGTTGTTCAAATTTCAGATAATGACTCACTGGGGGTCATGAAATCAAGTCAGAGGGTCAAGACTTGCATTTTTTTAAATAAAGAAACTAGAAAATAGTATATGAAACATTAGACCATAGCCCTTCCAAAAAAGGCATTGTTTGTGTAAAATATATGTAATATGTATATTTGTGTATGTATATTAAATATTTGTACACATATACTCATATGTATATATATTCATAAATATGTATATATAAATATATATATTTCATAGATTGTGAAGTAAAACATGTTCCTTACTGTAGTTTACATAAACCTTTCCAAAAAGTTTAGAAAATGATATTCTAAAATATCCATCACGGGGCTTTATACGTAGTAAGTGTAGCCAAGTGGACACACACACACACACACACACACACACACACACACACACACATACTTACATACACACATGTGCTCAATTAACTACAACTACTTCTATCCCCTCACATTTTCCTCTGGGGCAGATGGTGTTTTACTTAACAAAGCACTTCACTGCACCATTTGCCTCCAAAAAGATGAGCTTCTGGAAATTTGGAAAACAAAGAGAATGAAATTGCTCTGCATAATGAAAAGCATTTTGAAGTTCCTGGTCACCACCCAGAAATCGAAGCAGGGCTTCCAAAGAAAAGAGCAGAGAGATGGGGGAAGAACAGTATGGTGGTAGGTAAGGGGTCAATGGAGAATGGGTACCAAGGGAAAAGGAGTGAGCAGAGGACAGTGTATTTATTGTTCAATTTCAAAATTAACTCCTTTGTGGCCATATGCTCTGACACTGTTCTTTGATACAACTGCCCTCTGTGACTTAAAACCCACTAGTGAACTCAGCTCCAGACACAGTCCTCAGTAAGTGATATTTTCAGATTTAAAGAACTGACCCAGGAATGGGCATGAGACATCATTTTCCCGAAGTGAGAGAAGGGGCTGATTCTTGGGTTTCATAGTTATGCAAATATTTGTTGAGTAGAAGAGAAAACAGGGCAAAAAGTAATTGTCCTAAAATTCTGGGTCTGGCATTCTAGCTAGAAATGGTCAAGGTCTATGACTTCACCAGCAGTAAAACCCATAAAAACGATGAGGTTGCCTTTGCTGCCCTCTGACTGCTACTTAGTGGGAGACTTTTCAAGATACCTTGCTGTGCAGGTTCGAAACAGAAAACCTAATACCACACAGACTTCTCCTAGACAACTGCCTCCTTTTCTGCACAGCCTTCTGACCCATCCTGAACAGGACACATCACCCTGGACACCCACTAAGACGCTGGGTGCTCCAAGAGGCAAATTCTCCATCCAGGATACGGCTCTGAGAGTGGCCTCTCCTTTCAATGAAGAATGACAATGAAAGCATTGACACTTTTTGTTTTGCATTTAGAGGTAGATATGCCCTGGTGTATAATGAGAAATAATAGAATCATAAATCATAACCTATTTTTAAATTTTTTAAAATTAATTTTTATTGGAGTATGGTTGCTTTACAATGTGTTAGCCTCCACTGCACAACCAAATGAATCAGCCAAACGTGTACAGATATCCCCTCCCTTTCGGACTTGCCTCCCATTTAGGTCACCACAGTGCATTAGGTAGAGTTCCCCGTGCTATACAGTATGTTCCCATCAGTTGTCTATTTTATACATAGTATCAGTAATGTGTATGTGTCAATCCCAGTGTCCCAATTCTTCCCATCCCACCCCTTTCCCCCTTGGTATCCATATGTTTGTTCTCTACGTCTGTGTCTCCATTTCTGCTTTGCAAATAAGATCATCTATACCATTTTTCTAGAGTCCACATATGTGTGTTATTGTACGATATTTGCTTTTCTCTTTCTGACTTACTTCACTCTGTATGACACTCTCTAGGTCCATCCACATCTCTACAAATGACCCAACTTCATTCATTTTCATGGCTGAGTAATATTCCATTGTATATATGTACCACATCTTCTTTATCCATTCCTCTTTAGTCAACACACACACAAAAAAACCATGAGTAACAAACCCCAAATTTTTCAGAAACTTCATTTTCACCAGCTGCCAGCTCTTTCTCCAACCTCTACTTCAACCCTACAAGCTCTACCAGTTACAAGCAGCAAAACAGAAATGAATGGGTTTCACCTCCTTTTATTTCCAACTTCAACATGTGAAGAAAATCGTGGAAAGCTGAAAAATAGTTGAAAAGCAAACAGTGAAAACTGGGAAGAAAAAGAGTCATGGACATGGATAATCAAACTGAGATCAGTCCTAGAGTAACCAGGAATTTAATGTGACGCTCACAGGTGGAAAAGCAGGCTAAAATAAAGTTAGAGTGGAGTACATCCAAGTATGCATGTCTTTAAAAAGTAAAAGCACTCCCGTGTGCAAAGACTGTGCTAAATGAAGCAATAAATAAACAAGATGGAATTTCCATCCCTGAGGTGCACACAGAGTAGCTGATGGCATGAGACATAAATGTGAAAAAATAATAAACAATATTTTTAAAATAATTACCAAGGGTTTTTTCTTTAAACTATAAACATTACAAAAGTTGACAAAGCAGGATCTAATTTGATCGGTGAAACATTTTTCCAATTTCCAATAAACAAGTTTTCCAACTTTTCCAGATGCCTCCTAGCATGCTCCTAGACACCAGCTATCACCATATATGGGGACACAGTCAAGATGACACTCTACTGCCACCCCACAAGAATCCCTTCCCTTCATTCTAAACCTCCCATCCCTTAACTGGTACACGCTAGTTTAATCCGTTTTGGCATTCCATCTCAACAATGGTACAAAGGAGAAAAGAAGAAAGAGTAAGCCAAAGGGAGGAGAAAAATTCAACATAAGGAGCTGAGAATTAAATCTGAGCTATTCTGAGAATGACAGGGGAATAGACGCTGGATGAGGGATGGATAGTGGAAGACAGAACCAGAGGAGACAGTTAAAACTGGACTCCAGGGGGCTTCAGATGCGAGTAGAGCTGGCGGCAGCCAGAAGCAATAGCTGTGTTGCCCGGCTGCTCCCGAGGCCTCAGTTCACTTTACAAAACCTGCATTCCCTGAAGGTGGCAGTGGGGAGGGGCTCGGGAAGGGCTTTGGGCTGTGGGGAAAGGCCCTGGGCCTTAGAGACAGAAACGGCCTTGAATCTCTCCTCTGCCACCCACTGAATGAAGCCACAGCTAGCTCCGCATTTGCTTAAAGTTCAGGACTAATCCCCGGGGTTGCACCACTTCTCCCTTTCATTGTTCCTTCCCATTCCTCTCACTTAACTGTTCCCTCTCTCTGTTATCAAATCATCTGGTTTGCGATCCTCTCTCTGACTTGCTTTATTCAGGACACTTCTGGGGTGCCTTTTACGTCACCTCCCCAGAGAAGGCTGAAAATTGGAAGCAGAATCATAGGATGTGAGCAAAGGAATGAATCTTAATGATCATCTGGTCCAGCAGTCTTAGTCTAAAGGCAAGAAATCGAGGCTCTAAGAGCAGAAACAACTGGCAAAATTCTCCCAAGTACACAGCTCCCCACTCTTAGGCCAGAGTTTTTCCCTCTGTAACACGCTCATGCCCAAGTTCCAGTGAAGCCTGTTACAGAATTAGATACCAAAACCTAAGCCACGACCGAAGAAAATAAACTCCAAATCCAAAAGACAGTTGGGTCATTTCTAAAGGCAGATGCCAATTATGAAAACATGAAGTGTTGACTGTGACATCGTAGGGTGCTCAGGATTTGCGTCGACACTTGAGGAGCGGGCAGCCTCGGAAACATTCCTTCCTCACGTAAAATGGGCTCAGAGCGCCATCTGCTGGATGCCTGGCCTTCAAGGCACCTGCCACGACTCAGAAAAGGATATGCTTTAATTAAGCAACTTATTTCTTGCTGGTTGCTCCCAAACACACACAGAAAAACCTAGTTCCACATTTATTCCTCTTTTTAAATTTACAGTGCTTTATCTTTCCCCTTTAATATATCATGGTGATCTTTCCTTATTAATAACATGAACTGAGCTGATTTCTTTTTTAATCTAAACTTTAAAAGTCATATTATGAAAATGTCCAACTATACACTAAAGAGAATGGCACAATAAAACCCCATTTCCTTTTCTCCCATATTTAAAAATTGTCAAAATTTTGCCATACTTGCTTCTCTATCTCCCCTTTTTTCTTTACTGAAGTAATTAAGGTAAATCCCAAGTCTCACATATGCCTTCAAATTTCAGGATGAATCTCTTTTAAAAAGTTAGATTTTTTTCATAAACACAGTATCATTATCACAGCTAATAAAATTATTAATAATTCATTGTTATTATCTAATGCCCCATCCACAGTCAGATTTCCCTGATAGTCTAAAAGCACTTTGTACCATTGCTTTGGTCACATCAGAATCACAAGGATTCAATCTAACTATATTTAAAGTCCATGAGTTCATATGCATTAAAGGAAAAATAGAAAGTTTGCCACCAGAAAGAAGGAAGGATGGAGGGAGGAAGGGAGGAAGGGAGGTGCTGGGACTCAGGGCAGGCCACCCAAAATATGACTCAATGGGAAAATGATAATTTTGATTTAAAGTCACTTAAGAAACGGCCAATACAAGAGGGACACTCTGAGCCTCCTGTCTCCCTGAAAAAGGGAAATCAATATCCCATGTGGAAGATGCCCTCCCTGCCTCTGGAAGTAGCACACCCTTATCACCTGGAGACAGGGAATTCGGGACTGAGAAGCCTGTATAAACAAACCTCGTTACATCTTTTTTTTTGTTTTTTCTTTTTTTTGAGGTACGTGGGCCTCTCACTGTTGTGGCCTCTCCCGTTGCGGAGCACAGGCTCCGGACGTGCAGGCTCAGCGGTCATGGCTCACGGGCCCAGCCGCTCCGAGGCATGTGGGATCCTCCCGGACCGGGGCACGAACCCGCGTCCCCTGCATCGGCAGGCGGACTCTCAACCACTGCGCCACCAGAGAAGCCCTCGTTACGTATTTAATTGACTGCCCCAAGCCCAAACTCTGTTTAGATTCTTCACTAATTGAACACCAAAAGTCTATGTTTCTTTGTCCCGTCAATTCCTCACAGATTTATTGGTTTTCTATCTAAGAAAAATATAAAAGCTGCCTGCTTTGGCCACTCCTGAGGTACCATTTCTATGGGACCTCGGTGAGCACAAATTACCATTTGTTTCTTTTTCTCCTGTTAATTTGTCTTGTGTCAATTTCATTACTAGTCTGGCCACAAGAACTCAAGGGGGCTAGAGGGGTAAATTTCTCCCTCCAACAGAGGGAGGGAAGCAGCCCTTTCCTATCGGATAACTCGAATGCAACTAGGTCACAAACTCCTTACTCTGAAAAATAACCATAATTCAACGTTTAAAACAGACAAGATTGTTCAACCTAACCTGTAAGGCCGCAAATACTCAGGCCCCAGGGCCTCTCCAGCTTCAGTCCATACCAAGGTCACTCTGCCTTCATGTCTCCCTTTCTTCCATGAATGGGTCCCACAATGGTATTGCCATCCTCCAATGACAGAAACTTTGCACAGAGGCTAGAAACCCTTTTAGCTCTTCTCTTTGCCTAGTTAACCCTTAAGCTTCCTTGAAAGCACGACAGAAAGTTGCTTCCTTAAAGAAGACTTCCTTGATGTCCTCTTCACAACTTTACTTGAGTAAAATTTATTTGAGTGGTTCATTATCTGTCTCCTACACTAAACTGTAGGTTCCAGGGATTAAAGTTGGTTTTGCTGACATCACATCCCCTGTACATAACACCGTCACCTGGCACCAGGTAGACAATTGATAAATAAATGTTGAGCAAGTAAGTTAAAGAGTTAACGGAGGATAGCTGATGTCCAGGTTGAAATCTGAAGGACCACAGGATTTTAAAATAGCACCGAGAGAGTTTGGGCGCTCCTTCACTATTGCCCTGACTTCTTTCTTCGCTGAATTTCTCACTTTGAGCAGAATTTAAAGCGGTAGGTTTCTTCCACCCAAACTTACAGAAGCCATCTGGAGAAACATGTTAAAAGTTTTACTGTCACGGGACCCGACCAAGACATGATGACCAACAGCTGCTAAGCCGGGGGGAAGGGGAGATGAATCTTTGCTGATGGTTGCAGCATTTCCCTGTTGTGCCTGTAACAAGTCAGAACCTGTCAAATCATTCTGATTATGCTGTTTGCATTTTGTAAAGTGAAACACTACCAGCCGCTTCTTCTGGTTTTTATCTCCTGTCTCACTGGGATCATAATTGGGGCCACAGACTGCATCAGTGATGAATTTTGTGTCGCACATCCTGGAATGGTAGTTCATGGGAAAAGAAAGTGTTAGTAAGGCTCAAAAAAACTATACAAAGTATTTCATCTGTCAGGCAGCCTGTGGCTCTTCCCAAGTACAGGGAAGTGGATGCTGTCTCCCTGTGAAGAAGGATCCTACAAGCACCAAGACACCCTGCCCTGCCCTGTCCTACCTATAACTTCTGATATAGAGCCACCTCCCTGCAATCACATTTTCTCCCCAAGACCAATAAAAAGAATTACCCATCCAATCGACACAACTCTGAGAAGGAATGAATTGTCGTTTTAAGACACTAAATTTAGGGGCTTCCCGGGTGGCGCAGTGGTTGAGAGTCCACCTGCTGATGCAGGGGACGCGGGTTCGTGCCCCGGTCCGGGAGGATCCCACGTGCCGCGGAGCGGCTGGGCCCCTGAGCCACAGCCGCTGGGCCTGTGCGTCCGGAGCCTGTGCTCCGCAATGGGAGAGACCACGACAGTGAGAGGCCCATGTACCGCAAAAAAAAAAAAAAAAGACTAAATTTAGGAGTTGCTGGTTATGTAACAATAGGTGACTGAAATGTTTTCAGTTTTTTAAGTCTTATTATATTTGTTATAACCTCCAGAGCAATGTGAATGGTGATAGCAAACCATCGCCCATGGCTATCAAATATTGAAATTTGCATCCACTCCTGGGTATGTAACTGAAAAAAATGAAAACTCTAATTCAAAAGGATACATGCACCCCAATGTTCATAGCAGCATTATTTACAATAGCCCAGATATGAAAGCAACCCAAGTGCCCATCAACAGATAATTGGCTTTAGAAGATGTGTGATTCATATATATATATATGAATATATATATAATATTATATAGATAAATGTGTATACACATGTGTATACACATATATCTATATAATGTAAATGTATATACATATGAATATTACTCAGCCATAAAATGGAATATTACTCAGCCATGAAAAATAATGAAATACTGCTATTTGCAACAACATGGATGGATCTAGAGAATATAATGTTTAGTGAAATAAGTCAGACAAAGACAAATACTATATCACTTATATGTGAAATCTAAAAAATAGTTCAAGTGAATCCATATACAAAATAGAAACAGACTCACAGTCATAGAAAACAAACTTATGGTTACCAAAGGGGAGAGGAAGGGTGGGGAGGGACTAATTAAGAACATGGGATTAACAGATATACACTACTATACATAAAATAAATAACAAGGATATACTGTATAGCATGGGGAATTATACTCGATATCTTGTAATAACTTATAATGGAATACAATCTGCAAAAAAAGAAAAGAATCACTATGCTACACACCTGAAACTAACACAATATTGTAAATCAACTATATTTCAATTTTTTAAAAAACTTCTTGTTGTTTGGATCAGTCCACTCTTCAAAAATGTTGAAACACACATTGAATTCTATGCTCCAGTATACCATCTGTTCTCTTTTCAGATCATCTGCAAACTTAATTATCATGATGATACTGTCAACAAAGTATTTTTAAAATGTTAAATTACCAAGAGGTAATATGAGGGCAAATTAAAAATTGAAAGTTTCACTCTCATATTTTTATAATTATTTTGACATTATATATTTTTTTAATTGAAATAAAATTGTTTACTATGTTGTTTTAGTTTCTGCTGTACAATAAAGTGAATCAGCTATATGTATACCTATATCCTCCTCCCTCTTGGACCTCCCTCCCACCCCACCCTCCATCTCACCCCTCTAGGTCATCACAGAGCACCGAGCTGAGCTCCCTGTGCTGTATAGCAGGTTCCCAGTTGTTAAACATCTATCAGCACCCCACAGGATCAATGGATTGGAGGAGCTGTAATAACTTTTTTTTTTTAATCCTTAGAGTCCGAGTTCTAGAGGGAATGAGCTGGAAAGATAGAGAAAGGGAGTCAGGGACTGGAACGCTGATGCTGAGATTTTCACAGCTGGTCCAGGGTTCCTGCTCTTTCCTCTCCTTGCCCTTCCCACAACTACCCTCGCTTTGCCACATTTCTCTGGACCTGATTTACCCCTCTTCATGTCCTAGTTTCCTCCTAGAAGTATTTCTTTTGACCTGCCCAAGAAATCAATTCAAGTCTGAGCGAATAATCTTTATCATTTTTGATACATTGAAATTCTTTTCTGCATTTGGACAGAATTTCCCTGGCTACTTCTGCACAGACATCTGAGAAAACTCATTTGTAAAAAGGACTTTCTTCAGAACCCTTTATTTGACAACTGATGGCTTAATTGGTCTGAACACCACAGAGGGAAATGAGAGGGAATATGGACATGGTGGCCTCTGAGTGATTATACTGTGACCAGTAAAATCGGTCCAGAGAGTGCATCACAATCAAAATCAGCATCTCACCTCTGCTGTAACCTAAGTGAGCCCACTACCTTTGGAGCCTATCATTGATTAAAAATTACTGTGCAGTTACAAAATATACTGTGTCTATAAGAGTGAGAATAACAAAGAGAATGCCTGGCATTGGCTTTTGTCCCTGTATCTGACATTATACTAGTTTTCTGATGCTCATTTGTGCCCCTGGGCATTCAGAAATATTTTCTTTCTGTTTATAAATATGTCAAGTATTCCCTTCTGTTGCTTTGATCATGTACA
Source organism: Kogia breviceps (assembly GCF_026419965.1). Taxonomy (NCBI): domain Eukaryota; kingdom Metazoa; phylum Chordata; class Mammalia; order Artiodactyla; family Physeteridae; genus Kogia; species Kogia breviceps. The sequence continues at coordinate 32,903,828 of NC_081322.1, read as the reverse complement.
GCTGTTAAGTTAGGGATAGTTTCAGAAAATGGCACTACAGGGTGAAAAGGACTGCATTCAGACTTTATCAACCATCTGGAGTGGTGAGCTGCTTTGATGTCCTAATATCTCTCTGATTTGATTTCTACAAAGTAGGAAAGTTTCTAGTAAAAAGTACATTAGCATAGATGTAATTGAGTGATGCTCATACCTCCAGAAATTTGTGCTTACAGTTTTTGCTGCAGCCATATTTACAGGATTATCAAGTGAACCCTCTTTAGCCTTTCAACAAGGATGTACAGGTATTGTTTCGGAGACTTAATATTAGGTCACAGCTGCTGTTGATAGAATCTTCTTCACTCCACCCATTTTTTTACTTCATATCAGCTTGGAAACTTCTTCAAGAAGGTCCTGGATATGCATTCTAGAGTCTTCTACAACAACACTGATACTATCTATTCATCCAGGAAACTCGGATTCTACATACCAGAATGAAGCTATAGTGTGGTACTTTTAACTCAAGCAATGATACCCACACCACCCCCGGGCAATTCTTGAGAGTACCTCATCAGAGGAACAAAACAAGAAGTATAATGACACATCAGTGAATGGGTTCACTCCTCTTCCTTCATGATGAAAATGTATCCACAGAAATTAACTCATGTTTAAGAACTTCAATTATTTTCACACATGTAGATGTTACTAATTCAAAATAAAAATGCAATTAAAATAACTTTATATATGCAATTTTAGAGAAGTAAAGATGTCAAGTAGTATGCCTTGGTTTACCCCCAGTCCTGATGTTTCCCAGAATTATCTTACTTGTAAGATGTTTATGTATATTCTGAGCACCGTGCATCAGTGGTATAAATTTTTACAAACATAATAAATATGTAATTACCTAGAATAATGTATCCTTTCAAATATTTTCAACTTCACCTCATAGAAATTCCAACTCAACTGGCTTCCATGAATACGAAAACCAACTATCCCACTTGACGAGTCCTGAAGTTGGACAGCTCCACAACTGGCTGACGCAAGGGATGCCATAAAGCACCCAAGTCTTTTCATCTTTCTGTTCTGCATCCTTTGATGTCAGCTGTGTCTCTGCTATCTCCCCTCAGGATCACAAGGTGGCTGCTCCAGTTGTCATCATTATATCCGCAAAGAGCAAAATCTAGCAAAGATCTATCCTTTCCTTATGTTCCTTTATAAGAATGAGGAAATCTTTCCCAGAAGCTTCCATCCAATTACTCTTCATGTCTCATTGGCTCTACCCTAAAGCAGTCACTGGTAAGGGGAATGGGACTACCCAGATAAGCTTAGGTTGTTCCAGATTTACCCTTGGGTCATGTAGGGGAGGCTGCCCTGGAACATAAAATCAGGATCTTCCCACAAGTAAACAGCTTACACTAAATCAGTAAGGCTCTTCAGGGATGGAGTTGCCCCAAGATTCTAGCCTGTTATCTTCTGTTTTTACTGTATTCAGATTGCATGATTTTACATATTTCCCTGCTACCTATTTACCAATGGCTCATATGTACATCTCCGGCCCACAGTTGCAGCTCTAGCTTTAGACTCAAAATTCCAACTGGCAACTACTGCAGACTACAGACTCAACGCATACGTGGAACTAGTTATCATTTTTCCTATATGGGGTTTGCATCCAATATTATTTATCACAACTAATAAATGAACTATGTAACCAGTCTACCAAGCTAGATAACCCAATATCGTTCTTAATTTATCCCCTTCTCCTGATATATTCATTTGATTTCCAAATTGTACTGATTCGATTTTCTAAATGGTCCTCAAATAAAGCCTCTTCTACACAGTCTCCAATTTGTTCTGTATGACTCATGTTTCTCTATAACCATTTCTACCTCTGTTGTTACTAGAATGGTCTCTCTCAAAGCAAGGGGAAACGTCAGTGCCCTCCTTAAGCGTTTTGTGAAACCTCAGTGGCCTACAGGGCAAGAAAACCAGAAGAAAAGAAAGAAAACCAGCATCATCTTAAGGCCCTTTACAATCCATTCCCATCCAGTGTAGCTGCCTCTTCCAAATCTCCCGACAAGCACCCTCTAAACTCCTGGACACTGAACTCCTTACCATTCCCTGGTTATATCAAGCCTTTTACAAACTTTCCTTTTGTATAATATAGTTTCCACCACCCTGAATTCTCTCCCCCAGTTTTCAGTTAAGAAATTCTTGGTCATTCTTTAATATTATAGCTCAAAATATTATCTCCCCAAACAACTGATTTAAACATACATGAAGAAGAATTCAACCCCAAAAATAATTAAAGAAGCACACAATAGAACTATTTTGGCTCAAAAACATTATGCTAAGTGAAAGAAACAGGCACATGAGGCTACATACAATATGATCTCATTTACATGAAATGTTAGAAATGGCAAAATTACAGTGACAAAAAGGGACCAGTGGTTTCCTGGGACCAGGAGTAGGGAACAGGCCTTCTGAAGGATGCAAAGAATCTTTTTGAGGCTAACAGAAATGTTCTAAGTCTCTGTTGTAGTAGTTATATGACTGTATATATTTTCCAAAATTTGTCAAACTGTATATTTAAAATTGGTGAGTTTTTTGACATGAAAGTTATTTTGTGTGTGTGTGTGTGTCTGTGTGTGTGGTACGCGGGCCTCTCACTGTTGTGGCCTCTCCCGTTGCGGAGCACAGGCTCCAGACGCGCAGGCTCAGCGGCCATGGCTCACGGGCCCAGCCGCTCCGCGGCATGTGGGATCTTCCCGGACCAGGACACGAACCCGTATCCCCTGCATCAGTAGGCGGATTCTCAACCACTGCGCCACCAGGGAAGCCCGAAAGTTATTTAATAAAGATATTTAAAGTACTCCTGCACCCAAACTTTAAAGAAACACTTTAAAAACAACATTAAACTAAAAATTTCACCCATTGAACTGGTAACGCTTAAAATTTATACTACTCAATGTGGGTAAGAATTCATTAAAAGGTGTATTGCCCTACATACTTGCACGGGAGTGATAATTGATAGAACCCTTTTTTAAAGTAATTTGAAAATGTGTATCAAGAAACTTGATTTTTTCATTACCTTTTAGTCTGGTAATTTTACTTCTGGGGATATTTTCTAAAGAAATAATCCAAAGTACATTTTTAAGAGGCTTATGCATGAATGTGTTAAAATATTTCTTTATTATATGAGACCCCCAGAAACAACCCAAATGCAGCAACAAAGGAAAATACGGTTAAGTAAATCATTAGAAATCATTTCCTCATGGACTTCCCAAATGTCCCAGGCAGTCTTTCCAGTCGCCATGGTTCCACAGCCTTGTGTCCGTGTCCCTGTGACAGCACTTCTCTGTCTCTGGTACTTATTTTTATCAGTGGCTGCTCCCACATGACTGTGACCTCCCCAAAGCAGGAGTCCAGCATATTCATCTTCAGAGTCCCACTACCTAGCACAGTGCCTGGCACATAGTAGGCGCTCAACTCAAATAAATAAAAAGCTTTCACTGGAAAACATTTGCCTGAGGTCCACCAGAAGTCATTCTGAGCGATCTGCAGAGCACGTGACTCTACGTAAGGGCATGGTGGCCTCTGTTATATTGTCATCTCATTCTAGAGGTTTTGCATTAATCAACTAGACAGATACCAATGATATAATCTGATATAATTTGATCTTCAGTGTCTTTATTTTTATCAACAGATGCTTAATCATTCTAACACAGGTATCTGGTGGCACTTAGCAAAATTTGTCTGCAAATGAGATTTAAAGATCAATGTCTATACTGCGACTTCAGTCAGATACTTAAGGGGGGGTTACCATCGTCATCCTTGGGGTCTAGCAGAATTTTCATTCCAATCCAGCCACACCATCCTACAGGTATCCCAGTACAGTCGACTTCCAGCTGTTGTTTTGCAGCCGAACATTTCATTCTGAATGTTAAAAGGAGAGGAAGCGCTCCCAGAACTCTACTGAGTTCCATGTAAATCACTTACCTGGTGACCATAACTCAGGTCTCACTAGACACAGAATAATTTATTTGGTTACAAGTTTGTTTATTCTGCCTCTCACTTCTAAATGTTCTTTGAGGTCTTGTGCTCTGTCTGTTCCTCAGAACCCCCAACTACCTGATATAATGTTTTCCACTTTGAGAGAATTTAGTAAATGCTTGCTATTACCTGACTGATTGGTAACTATAAAATCTGGATAACATTTAAGGTAATTATAGATCACATTTGTATAGTACCTTACATTTTACTAAGCACTTTCACTTGAGTCCCAGGAGAAAGGAGAATACACACTCCAACATTTAAGGGAAAATTTGGTAGATAACAATGCAATGACATAGACATTTGGGTTTACTTCTTATTAAGATTTATAGCTCTTCATATGAGAAAAAAAAAAGGAAAAATAAAAATGATAAACTCCAAGAGTTTCAAAAAGAGGAAAATGGAATTTCTTTGCCCTCTATACAAGAAGGCATTAAATTACAAAATATCTTGAAAATTACATCCTTGTGTTTCCTTAGCACAAAATAAAGTTTAAAAGTCCTACACCGTAATAGCATAAAACAAACTTCATTCTGTCCAAACCCAAATTCATTACACCACGAACTAAACTCCTTAATCTCCCCAACCAACCTCTACTCAGCTTCTCTGTCCCAGTTATGGCACCTCCACTGGTCACCCAAGCTAGGACCCATCGAACAGCAGATAGATGTATGACTGACAATTCAGACAGTGAATACTCTCACAATGCTGAAACGTACGGAAAACATGCATTTGATTAAAGCAGTTGATAAATCTGTGAATTAAGAGACATGTTAAAGACAGTGGATTGCATTAAAAACGAATTGAAATAAAACCATCCTATCTTTTATACAATCTTTGACATTCTTTCCCTGCCAATTAATCATTTGGTGAAATGCCTTTGGATAAACTAATTGTTGACAAATTAATTTCAGAGGATTTGTTTTCAACTAATTAACCCAGAGATGTAGACCCACTCTGATTTCCTGGACCTGAAAATCCACCTAATTCAGATTCTTTAACAAATTTTAAAATGGTGCTTTAACTTGACACTTTGTAAAGACAACAGGGTCTCTAAAAATATAAGATAAAATACTATGGAAGAACTCAATACAGTAAAAGTTAACTTTAGCACAATTATACATTCAAAAAACCATAAAACAAGGATTTGTAAAACTCTTACCCAGACAATTGAGGAAAACGTTTCTGCTCTGGTTTTGTCCAGATTTTCACTTCCTTTGCCGTTTGAATTCTCATTTTCCACTTATCTTTTTGTGTTTGAAGGCGGTCCACAGTCTACTCTGGTTTGCAATGCACTGAGCACTTCCTTATATATGGATATTTTAGCAGTTATTATGAATGAGAATTTGTATAAGGATTCTCATCTCATGTAAGATTCATATATAAAAATATGAACTTCCAGGCTTCCCTGGTGGCGCAGTGGTTGAGAATCCGCCTGCCGATGCAGGGGACACGAGTTCGTGCCCCAGTCCGGGAAGATCCCACATGCCGCGGAGCGGCTGGGCCCGTGAGCCATGGCCACTGAGCCTGCGCGTCCGGAGTCTGTGCTCCGCAACGGAAGAGGCCACAGGATTAAGAGGCCTGCGTATCGCAAAAAAAAAAAAAAAAGAATTTCCACCTGCGTTTGTTCAAATTTCATATTCTAAGTTCAGTGTGGTTCTGGTAGTTCCTTATTTTCTATTGCAGGGATCTACAGAATGTCTGCTCACCTTCTGGTACTCCATGATGCAGCCTCTGGGTGTGCTGTGCTGGACTCAGTGCCCCTATTTTGGGAGGTCCCTTGTCTTCTTTGTGTTTCAGTGGAAGTTCCATAAAATCCTGGGTTTGGGAAGGAAAGGGTAGCTTCTTGGCTGGGTTCTCTACAGACTGTGAAACTTCTGTGTCGCTCTAGTAAACCTCATGCCTGGTTAAGAGCACCCCCAGATGTCATAGAGACCCTATTTAGAGGCTGCCATGCAGCTGAGGCTTTTGTACAACAATGTGAAGCTTTGCAGGTTCTCTTCAAATGGAATTTAGCTCTTCCCACCAGGAGATACAAAGCATGTGGTGTTGGGTAGTAGCACGAAAGAGTATGATTGCACATGAGGAAGAAAGAAAAGAAAACTCCTAAGTATTTTTGCCTAGTATGGGTCTTGCTCAAAAAGCAGGATAATTGTGAATGTTACCTCCAGTGGTATCATCTGGAATGTTGTACGTCCAAATGGCATTATATTGAGAATGCACTTGGGATTGCCTACGTAGAAAGATACTGCATAAAAATCAGAGCTCATGTTAAAGTGACTTCTCATCATAAGTCAGCCATTTTGTTACTTCTGAATGCTTGAAATAATAACACTTGAGAAACTATAGATAACAGTAAATACTCCTAAAAGTAACCTATAAACCAGACTGCAGCCAAACGAAAAACCCCCAACAGTCAGGCATTTGGAGGGTCTATAACATTCCCACAGCCATCCCTGGGTTAATCGATACTTTGGGCTCTCAATATTTGAACGTAAAAGTTTTCATGTCAACCCACCCCCTTGCTGTGTATCATTCTTGGCACTGGAGAAACTATGTGTCCTTCCAACCAGGCCCCCCTTGTTTACAACAGAGCACTGTGGAAACCCTACTTATTATAAGACACTGTTCTCATGATGACCACTCGGAAATTACAATTTTTTAAAGTGCCAATAAAAAAGAAAATCAGATTTTTCAGAGGTGAGTTCATAACACCATGAACTATGCAGACCTTCGGTAGAAACTAATCTCAAATACCCTGGAAGATTAATCCTTTTTTTTTGCAGTACGCGGGCCTCTCACTGTTGTGGCCTCTCTCCCGTTGCGGAGCACAGGCTCCGGACGCGCAGGCTCAGCGGCCATGGCTCACGGGCCCAGCTGCTCCGCGGCACGTGGGACCTTCCCGGACTGCGGCACGAACCCGTGTCCCCTGCATCGGCAGGCGGATTTTCAACCACTGCGCCACCAGGGTAGCCCAATCCATTTTTAATGAAGTTCAAAGCAATGATGCTGATACAGTTGTATGAACTCCACATGTGCACATTAATGCTAAATACTCTTGACTTCATTTGGGAAGCAATTTCCACTTGCAAACTTTGGAAAATGTATCAGAACCCAAGGAGATATTTGCATTTAAATTATAATACATGCTTTTCATATCAATTTTCTGGGGAAAAAAAGACAATCCTGATGAGATAACCAAAATAAAATTGGCACAATATTATTTATACAGTTTGCTTTCAACAGCCATGGAGCAAAAGAAAAAATGGCTGCCAAGACAGAACATTTACTTTGATCACATAGAGAAAATGTGCTGTGGAGACAGGATGGACTCTCAACCCATTTCCAGAACTTTGTCACCAGTTAACAAAAGATTCCTATGGAATGAGTCAGCAATGTTGACTATACCCCATTAAAAAGCACAGCTTTCCCTCCTTGCCCAACTCCAACCCAAGGAGAACATCTCCATAAGACAACCTAGATCGCCTACCCCAGGAGCAGCCCCTACCCACCTCTGCAACTCTCTCTGCTGCCATCATTTTGTGACAAGCTTATTCTCAAGTCAGGATCTTTATACTTGCTTGACCCTCTGCCTGGAACCTCTTCCATCAGATTTTGCGTATCACGTCATTCAGGCCTTTGCTCAAATGTCAGCTCCTCAGGAATGCCTTTCTCAACCATCCTATCTAAGATACCCCACCCTGCCCTCCCTAAAATAAACTGACCCTCAGTCTGCTTTATTGTCTCTTCACAACCCTTGTTACTACCTACAATTATATCGTTCATTTGGCAACTTGTATATTTTGTCTCCCCCACTAGAATGGAGCTGCACAAGAACAGAGACTTAGTGTCTTCTTCACTGTATCACCTGCACTGTTTTTGTCCTCCTTAAATGTCACGGGAAGAAGGGAGGAAGGGTGAATGCAAAGGGGGATGGAAGGATGAAAGATGGGTGAAAGGACAATGAGAGGACAGATGGAAGAATGGATTTCCTGGTCTAGTGCCTACTTCCCCATAAATTCCTTCTCTCTCCCATCTTTAAAAATATAAAATTACCAACTTCCCTGAACTCTATATACCACCCTGTTTCTTTCCTTCCCTCTCTTAGTAACAGCCTCCACTCACTTTAATACTATTAACACTTTTTTCTTACACTTTTACTGAGTAGTGTGATTATAAAAGTAATAAGTGCTAACTATGACAATTTAGTATGTATCTTCCCAAAGTCTTTATTTTTTTTATACAAATATAGAGAGGTTTTTTAAAGGAAAAGACTATGCTTATTTTACTACAACTTTCCTTTTTTCTATTTAATAAAGTTTTGAGGTTATCTTCTGAGACCAAATATACAGATTTACTCCTTTCTTTTTAATAGCTGCATAATATTTCATAGCATGGATATACTATATTTTATTCAACCCTCTTGATGGGCATTCAGATTGCTTCCAGATTTCCACTATTATAACTGCAATAAACTCACTCGTACATATGTCTTCACATAATCACACTTTTATGTTGCATAAACTCCCTGTTCAGCCTTAAACTTGATACAATTAATCTTTTGCCCACTCTCCCAGCACCAATCACACTGCAACGGCAGATGTCACCCAAAACCCTACCACTAACCCCTTCCTCCCCTGGAGTTCTATAGGTAAAGGACACAAGTAGGAACGATAGCCAAAAGGGAACCAGAATTTGACTATTTCAGTAGTTGGATACGCGCTCAGTACCTATCCAAGTCAAGTGAGTGAATTCAGCTGAAGCCAGGAGGCCTCAAGGATGCTGTCAAGAACGGTGAAAGCTCTGGAATTTTACCCGACCTGCAAGCTAATAAGTTAGCCTGCTACAGTGTCATGGATGCTGGCAGAACGTGCAAGATTCTTATGTTAGAGACAAAAGATGTGTTACTTCACTGCATAGCAAACAGCCTGGGCTTCGTGGTCATGTGAGTTACTCTTGTCCCCAGGTCCCTTGGGACATCACAAGGCAGTCCAGAAAGAAGCTGCTCACACAGTAGGTTGCATCACAGCTGAGGAAACTCAAGCTTAGGGGATCCCAATCTTTGACAAGGGCTGCAAGTAAACCTGCCTGAACTTTGCCCGAAAAGGAGACTGTCTTTACTGTACTAGGGAATAAAAAAAAAAAGCTTCCCTTTGCTCCAGAGGAAGGCACTATCTTTATCTTCTAAGGCTTTTCACTATACAAATATCCTTAAAAATATCAGTGCCTTTTCTTGCAAGACGTGCAGACACGCCAAAGACCCATGTAAAATTGTCTCCCGTAGAGGCTCCCTCCCTCCCTCTAATTTTAAGATGGCCAGTTTGATAGTACAAAAGCTGACCTAATCTATCACCTCCATGAAGAGTCAGGAATAAAGAAAAGAAACAAAGACAGTGGAGGATAGCTGAATTTATCACAAGAAAGCCAACCCTGATCAGATGTGCTTACCACACTAGAGAAAGCAATAACAACAAGAACCAGCCTACCACATAGACTCTAGAAGCACAAGTCCTCCTCAGGTCTGTAGTAGGTTAAATGGTGCCCCCCCCAAAAAAAGACCTGTCCATTTCCTAATCCCTGGAACCTGTGAATGTTACCTTATTTGAAAAAACAGGGTCTCTTCAGATGTAATTAAGCTAAGTTCTGGCCTCCAGAACTGTGAGAATAAATTTCTGGTTTGTTAAGCTACCCAGTTTGTGGTAATGTTATGGCAGCCACACAAAACAACATATTTCTGACAAACAACGTGTCTATTATTTCCCTTAGCTTGGGTTTCTAGGGCCCAGTAAATCCAGGCCTTCCTACCATTTTTGAATATTCAGAGCCCAGAATACAGTCACTCTTTCAGTGGCTACACTTTAAATGCCTTTGGCCACATTTTCCCTCCAGTGTCCCTTTTTCCTCTGCTGTTCTCAGAGTCCTTTCAGGCACACCTAGCTGAATCTTAAAATTAGCTATTGGCATATTTTCTTGATTTATGTAGCTCTATTATTGTTGGTTGGATCAGAATGCCTTTTTTCCTTCCTTCCCTGGAACCTTTGCTTTCTGACCCAGAAATGGTTGTTTTCCTAACATCTATCTCCAGATTCCACATTTTTCGATTTCTTATAGAAAGTGATATGAGATAAATGAGTTCCACATTTACCAAAACAAATCCTGTCCACCTTCCCTTCCCTGGAAAGGGTAATTCTCACATACAAGTACACCATCCATCAGTCCCCTCCCTAATCCATACCTGGACTCATTGTACTGAAATGCTGTCTGACTCCCATTTAATACTTCTCATCATCTCTTTAAAGAGTCCTATCACCATAAATTTCCTAAACATGCTCCCTCATGGCAAGAACCAAATCTGCTTCCCCACATGTACTAACCACAACACCTTAGAACTCCCTTGTTAATGACTGACATATTCTCTGCTGACTTTCCCAGCCTTCCAATATCAAATTCTCCAAAACTTATATAAGCTCTAGCGGCTGTCCCAGTCACTAGGGTAGGCTCCCCAATTTTTTTATTATTGACTCCCTGCCTGCAGATTTCAAAAGCATTCTTCAATAGTTTCCTGTGTTCCAGGCTCCCTCTGTGCAGTAGGGGTGGGGGAAAAGGGTTGAGGTGGGGGAGAAGTCCTCCTAGTTCTAGCTTTCTGAACATTTTGGTATACATACATTTTCTTTTCCCTTTCATTTGCAACTACCTTGGACTCTAAAATCACAGTCCTTTTCATGAGAGTGTATATCTTTTCATTGTGTCTCAATCAATGCATCTTCTCTGTCATCTTCCACTTTTTCTTGAAGCAAAACCTAAAGCTGTTGTTTCTTGATAAGCGTGTCATTATTCTCACTGTCTCTGAATAAACCTGACTCCTGTAGACAATGTTTCATAAACAGGCCTTTTAAATTTTCTCTTAACCCTTGGGTTTGTAAAATTCTTTAAGACTTTTGTCTATCATCGACCCAAGAATCAACATTTTTGCTATATAATCCCCTTTCCTCCTTATCTCTTTATTAAATAAGATTCTACCATACCTCAATGATTAAATCCACAGTCTGAGTTCCTGAAATCCACAACCCACAGCTCAGAGTCGATATGAGAACAGATGGGATTGGAGGGCAGGACAACTCCAGAAGTCTTTGGACAGATCAGAACCCATGTCCCTCATGGGCTTGGAATTTGTTAAACTAAGATAAAGAAGAGCAATTTGGGAAAGCAGTCTAGTGCAGCTACGCAGGCCTCACTATACCCACCACAGCCTGTGCCTAAATGTGAACGATTTCACATAGCGGTGCTTGCTCATACACAATGGATCTAGCTGTTTTATACTTTAAAGGACTGATTTTTCCATCCTAACTGAGAAAAAAGGATAAAGGAGAAAATAAAATTGAGTTTCAAAATGTATTCCATTCCCAAATCCCAAATGCCTTCTAAAAAAGAGAAAAAAAGAAAAGGCTTATATATTACTTGTACAATCTCTCTTCCCAATAATCTACACATCAGCAGCATCTATGATGCCAAGTGCCTCAGCTGTGCCAAGAGCTCTGGTCTCTGTAACTCTTTGATCCCAAATACTCTTTCTGATGTAAATGCCCACTTGACCCCACCCACATTTGGTACCCAATATAATTTAGATTCAATGACAAATCTTTGCCCATTTTACCTCCAAAACCCCAAAGTGAGATTTTATCTCATAAACAAGCAAAAAACTAAAAATATACATAATTGCAAATTGAAAAAAATGCTATGAAAGCAATGAATAGAGAGTTGTGGTACAGAATAAAGGAAGGGACCTAATACCATACAACCCAGCAATTCCACTCCTGGGAATATATCTGAAAAAAACAAAAACACTAATTTGAAAAGATATATGTACCTCAATGTTCATAGCAGCATTAATTACAGTTGCCAAGATACTGAAGCAACCTAAGTGTCCATCAACAGATGAATGGATAAAAAAGATGTGGTATATATTTACAATGGAATATTACTCAGCCATAAAACAGAAGGAGATTTTGCCATTTGCAGGAAACACAGATGGACTTGGAAGGCATTATGCTAAGTGAAATAAGTCAGACAGAGAAAGACAAATACTGTATAATATCACTTATATGTGGAATCTAAAAAATACAACAAACTAGTGAATATAACAAAATTGAAGCAGACACATATAAAAAGCAAACTAGTGGTTACCACTGGAGAGGGGGTGTAAGGGTAATTTGGGGTGGGAGAGTGGGAGGTACAAACTATTGTGTGTAGGATAGGCTCAGGATGTACTGTACAAAATGGAGAATATAGCCAATATTTTGTAATAACTGTAAATGGAAAGTAACCTTTAAAATTATATTAAAAAATAAAAAGATGGGCTTCCCTGGTGGCACAGTGGTTGAGAGTCCGCCTGCCGATGCAGGGGACATGGGTTCATGCCCTGGTCCGGGAAGATCCCACATGCCGCGGAGCAGCTGGGCCCGTGAGCCATGGCTGCTGAGCCTGCGCGTCCGGAGCCTGTGCTCCGCAACGAGAGAGGCCACAACAGTGAGAGGCCTGCATACCGCAAAAAAAAAATTTTTTTTAAATAAGAAGAAACTCAGGCAAAGCCTCAGGAGGAAATAGTTAAGCTTAGGACTGAAGAATAAGATAGATCTATAGTCTGAATCCATGTTTATCTCCTCTCTACTTTCACTTAAATTTGTACAATATTAAAAATACTTTATTTTTAAATATATTGAAGTAGAATACTTTGCCAGTTGGCTTGATCTTTTCTTCTTGGCAACTCAGATTTTACAAAATCACAAATGTAACTTAAAAATAAATTCATTTCATAGGTAAATTTTGTGGACTTTTTAATTATTAATTTAATTACACATCACTTAAAATCAAACACTATCTTAAAATCCCCAAATGCAATTCCTTTTTGTTAAAAGGCATGTGCTTAACTATCTCAGCCATTATTCATTAAGTAGGCAAAACACACCAAAGCATCATTCCCTCGTGAAATATAAACAAAGGCTGAGATTTAACATTATTTAAGCGACTGAAGACATTTATTAAATATGCACTAGTAAAATCAAAGTTAGAAATTCTGTAGGTCTTTGCTATGAAAAAGAAAAAAAACCCAGAATCACAAATATGTAAAAATAACATGTCAAACATTTGGCTAGAGGGATTATGGTATATAAAAACCCAAACAACATGTTTCTTTAAATTAAAAAAAAATAACTTTGCATGTAAAAGATTTTCCTGATGAGAGGTAATTTGGTTACTAATTATGTAAAAGATTCATAAAGAAGAAAAATGTAGGTGGATTCTGTGCAAGAGAGTAGAAAATGAATTTTCTCTGTCAGGAGTTGCATTCACAGATTTCATACAATTGACAGATAGAGCTTGGGTGCTTAGTCTTTTTATCCCCATAAGTCTACTCAGTGCCAATTTAACAGCCCGTTTCCATCAATTAGCTAATTCCAACAGGGTAAATTACTAGCAAAAGTGATTCTTATAAATGTATCCCTTTTTGTTTAGAAGTAGATTGAGAACAAAATAAAATAGAGGAAAGAATGGGAGCTTATGTCCATCAAAGACTGTACACAAATGTTGACAGCAACTTTACTTGTGACAGTCAAAAATTAGAAACAACCCAAATGATTAGCAATGGGTAAACGGATAGACAAATGGTGGTATATCCATACAATGGAAAACTGTTCAGCCATAAAAAGGAATGATCTATTGATACAAGCAACAACATGAATGAATCTCAAAATAATTATGCTGAGTGAAAGAATCCAGACCAAAAAACATACATATTGTATGATTCCATTTTTATAAAGTCTAGAAAATGCAAACCAATCTGTAGTGACATAAGACAGCAAATCAGTGGTTTCCTGGGAGATGGGGGAAAATGTCAGGGGTGTGAGGATTGGGAAAATCAGGAAGGAGGGATCACAAGGGGCATAGGAATCTTTAGAGGTGATGATATGTTGATTATTTGATTGTAGTGATGGTTTCACTGATATACACATATGTCAAAACTCATCAATTTTAAATATGTATAGTTCTTTTGTACTTCAATTATTTTTCAAGAAAAATTCTGAGAGTCATACTCTATGAGTAGTAATACTGCAATGGAATATATTGGGATGGGCAGTGAAGTCAGAGAGATTAGTTGGTAGGCTATTCTATGAATTTAGACAATAAATTTTCTAGTATAGAACTAAAGTACTGGTAGGAAAATTTTTAATTGAAAAAATACATGGAAAAGTAAAAACTCTGAATTGTATATATTTTTTAATTGTATACTTTTAAATCACTAATTTTGTACTTCAAAGTATTTACAGTCATTTGTTAGTTTAAGAAAATACTTTAATTCAAGATGTTGCTTGATACCAATATCACTGATGAACACAGATGCAAAAATCCTCAACAAAATACTAGCAAACAGAATCCATCAGCACATTAAAAGGATCATACACCATGATCAAGTGCGCTTTATCCCAGGAATGCGAGGATTCTTCAATATATGCAAAATCAATCAACATGATACACCATATTAAAAAATTGAAGAATAAAAACCAAATGATCATCTCAATAGATGCAGAAAAAGCTTTCAACAAAATTCAACATCTATTTATGATTTTTAAAACCCTCCAGAAAGTAGGCATAGAGGAAACTTACCTCAACATAATAAAGGCCATATATGACAAACTCATGGCCAGCATCCTTCTCAATGGTGAAAAACTGAAACCATTTCCACTAAAATCAGGAGCAAGACAAGGTTGCCCACTCTCACCACTCTTATTCAACATAGTTTTGGAAATTCTAGCCACAGCAATCAGAGAAAATAAAGAAATAAAAGGAATCCAAATCGGAAAAGAAGAAGTAAAACTGTCACTGTTTGCAGATGACATGATACTATGCATAGAGAATCCTAAAGATGCTACCAGAAAACTACGAGAGCTAATCAATGAATTTGGTAAAGTAGCAGGATACAAAATTAATGCACAGAAATCTCTTGCATTCCTATACAATAATGATGAAAAATCTGAGAGAGAAATTAAGGAAATACTCCCATTTATCACTGAAACAAAAAGAATAAAATACCTAGGAATAAACCTACCTAAGGAGACAAAAGACCTGTATGCAGAAAACTATAAGACACTGATGAAAGAAATTAAAGATGATACAAATAGATGGAGAGATATACCATGTTCTCGGGATTGGAAGAATCAACATTGTGAAAATGACTCTACTACCCAAAGCAATCTACAGATTCAATGCAATCCTTATCAAGCTACCAATGGCATTTTTCACAGAACTAGAACAAAAAAGTTCACAATTTGTAGGGAAACACAAAAGACCCCAAATAGCCAAAGCAATCTTGAGAAGGAAAAACAGAGCTGGAGGAATCAGGCTCCCTGACTTCAAACTCTACTACAAAGCTCCAGTAATCAAGGAAGTATGGTACTGGCACAAAAATAGAAATATACATCAAAGGAACAGGATAGAAAGCACAGAGATAAACCCACGCACATATGGTCAACTTATCTTTGATAAAGGAGGCAAGAATATACAACAGAGAAAAGACAGCCTCTTCAATAAGTGGTGTTGGGAAAACTGGACAGCTACATGTAAAAGAATGAAATTAGAACACTTCCTAACACCATACACAAAAATAAACTCAAAATGGATTAAAGATTTAAATGTAAGGCCAGACACTATAAAAACTCTTAGAGGGAAACATAGGCAGAACACTCTATAACATAAATCACAGCAAGATCCTTTTCTCCTAGAGAAATGGTAATAAAAACAAAAATAAACAAATGGGACCTAATGAAACTTAAAAGCTTTTGCACAGCAAAGGAAACTATAAACAAGAAAAAAAGACAACCCTTGGAATGGGAGAAAATATTTGCAAACAAAGCAACTGACAAAGGATTAATCTCCAAAATATACAATCAGCTCATGCAGCTCAATATTAAAAAAAACAAACAACCCAATACAAAAATGGGCAGAAGACCTAAACAGACATTTCTCCAAAGAAGATATACAGATTGCCAACAAACACATGACTAATCATTAGAGAAATGCAAATCAAAACTACAATGAGGTATCACCTCACACCAGTCAGAATGGCCATCATCAAAAAATCTACAAACAATAAATGCTGGAGAGGGTGTGGAGAAAACTGAACCCTCTTGCACTCTTGGTGGAAATGTAAATTGATACAGCCACTATGGAGAACAGTATGGAGGTTCCTTAAAAAACTAAAAATAGAACTACCATATGACCCTGCAATCCCACTACTGGGCATATACCATGCGAAACCATAATTGAGAAAGGGTCATGAACCACAATGTTCATTGCAGCACTATTTACAATAACCAGGACATGGAAGCAACCTAAGTGTCCATCGACAGATGAATGGATAAAGAAGATGTGGCACATATATACAATGGAATATTACTCAGCCACAAAAAGAAACGAAATTGAGTTATTTGCAGTGAAGTGGATGGACCTAGAGACTGTCATACAGAGTGAAGTAAGTCAGAAAGAGAAAAACAAATACTGTATGCTAACACATATATATGGAATCTAAAAAAAAAAAACTTAAAAATGGTTCTGAAGAACCTAGGGGCAAGACAGGAATAAAGATGCAGATGTAGAGAAAGGACATGGGGAACAGGAAGGGTTAGCTGGGATGAAGTGAGAGAGTGGCATGGACATATATACACTACCAAATGTGAAATAGATAGCTAGTGGGAAGCAGCCACATGGCACAGGGAGATCAGCTCGGTGCTTTGTGTCCACCTAGAGGGGTGGGATATGGAGGGTGGGAGAGAGACACAAGAGGGACGAGAAATGGGGATAAATGTATATGCATAGCTGATTCACTTTGTCATACAGCAGAAACTAACACACCATTGTAAAGCAATTATACTACAATAAAGATGTTAAAATTTTTTTTTAATTTAAAAAATTAAAAAGAGGGCTTCCCTGGTGGCGCAGTGGTTGAGAGCCCGCCTGCCGATTCAGGGGACGTGGGTTCGTGCCCCAGTCTGGGAGGATCCCACATGCCGTGGAGCGGCTGGGCCCGTGAGCCATGGCCGCTGAGCCTGCGCGTCCGGAGCCTGTGCTCCGCAATGGCAGAGGCCACAACAGTGAGAGGCCCGCGTACCGCAAAAAAAAAAAAAAAAAATTAAAAAGAGTTAAATGTACACAAATCTAAAAATCTACATGTACAATATAGGAGTTAGGAATGCCTTTTTAATTAAAACTGCAAACCCCAAACCTATGTAAGAATGTGAAGGCATAGTTGAATATATGAAAATTAAAGTTTTTGTTTATTAAAAAAAACTCCACAAATAAAGTCAATTATCAAATGTTAAAAAAAAAGATGTTGCCTGATAGATATGTGTTATGAACATGCTTAATGAAAACATAAGGCAAATGTGTAACTTACATATTAACCATTTATTGCTAATTTGTACATAGTTTACTTCCAAGGAGGAGTTAAGGGAGAGGTATGTTAATTATTGGTATAAAATGTAGGTATATAGACTTTGAAGGTATTGACAATTTATTCTCTTAATATTTAAAATATGCCTGTCACTCTTAATACTATAAGATCATAGATGAATTTTAGATGACAGTATGCCCTGTCCTTGTCCAGATTATCCCAAATTCCATGTTAGTAACCTCTTAAATATTTATATGTCATGTCTAAGTTTGGCAATGTGGTAAGTGCAAGATTAATTGAATGTACTACAAGAATATTTTCTAGAGTTTAACATCCTATAGCTTTACAGCCAAAAATAAGGTAGGTTATATTCGTTGGCATATTCTGGGACAAATCAAGTGTTCCTCCAAATAGATTCAAAGCTATTTCTTGATAAGGAAGTTAATCATGTTCACCAACCAGTCCTGTGGACCCTGTTTTGAAGAGATGGATTCATCTGGTAAGAATGAAGATTTCTCGGTGAAATACGCTCTCTCTATCTGATTGTTTAGTCTACAAAATATATGGGTCTTTTTCAGTAGGCACCTCAGAACACCAGTGCTCCAATATCACCTGAGAAAGATGAACCTTTATTGTTTAGTACCAGGTCCTCTTCAAAGCCAGCAACACAGAAGGAAAAGAATATAAAGAACTATCCATCCATTTCTCTAGAACTATCTTCATACCAGGTAGATTACTATTAAGCTCTACACATGGTAGTCTCTAGGATTGATCCCCATAAGAAACATCTTCAACAAATTACATTTGAATGTTATGCTCTCAGTTTTTGTCTAATATAAGAAATGGCCACGTGAAAGAAGTTTCTAAATTTTCTGTATACCATTATAAAAAGCTTTATGTTGTCCACTGTATTTCAAAAATATTAACTTCACTGTCCCTATAAAAGGATCCATTTCTGTTAAAGTTTACTATTAGGAAGAAGTCTGTGTCTAGAAGAAATATGTAATCTATCAGGGTATTCTTTCTTTCTTGCCTTATAGATTTTCCCTGGTTCCTGGAAACTCCTCAAACCTCAGGCTCCATCTTGATAGAATCCACCAGGCTGGGCATCTTGAACATATCTTAGACCTTTCACTCCTTAAAATATCACTTTTGGACAGTTCTAAAGCCTCTTTTTCCTTTACCTCATTTTCTTCTTCCTCTTCTGCAAAGTACCAGTTACCAGAGAAAGTAGGCAGCACCAAAAAATGAGGTAAAACAATTAAATGCATGTTTAAAATTAAAAATAAAAGCAGACCATGCTGAATCAAAGTGTTTCTGTTGGGTAGTTTTGCAGTAAACCCAAAGGGTCATGATATAAAAATCAGTATTCAGGCAAAAATCCTAAGACAAATATTGCATATCATACTGCTATTTACCAAGAACAAGTGACCTATTTCATCTAAATTGGAAAGAGAAAAAGACTAAACATTTGGGTGAATATTTGAACAATATTGATTCTGCTTGGTCAGTGGAAGTTGAAAATCTGCTTTTTCTTATTCCCACTTAATAAACACTGAATGACTTTTTTAGATCTCAATATGAAAGGACATCAAATTACTAGCCTGACCAGAAGGCTCAAATGTCTCTGTTCAGCCCTGCTTGACCCATATTCAAACACTTACCCTTCAGAAGTGGAATGTGATTGGGGAATCCTTCAGCTCCTCTGAAGTTAGCGTAGACCACTAGGGATCTTGTCACACTTAATGCAGGACCCACCGTCAAAGGGGTAGTGCTGGTAAGAGTTAGCCACAGCTCTGTATCAGGACTTAGGATCTCATGGTGGTTCATAAACTATGAATAGATGCCCAGGACTCCATTTGCCCAAAGCATGCCGGCAAAATGAGCAGTGCCAACTCTTCCAGCCTATACCTCCTGCAGACCAGTTAAATGAGTATCTTCCATAGACATGGGAGAACTGGGGAAAGAAGTAACAACCTCAGCAGCCTTAGGCCCTCCTGCATCTCCCACCACATCAACTTTGAGCCCAAAATACTTTAAATGTGTCCTATATCATCTGTTCAAGCTTCTGTCCAAAAAGACTCATCTGTACACACACACACACACACACACACACACACGCATGCGTACGCACATATGCACATCATTTCATTTTTGAATGAAAAAGAAAATTAAAAGAGACAAGGTAGTAAAGTAGAATGGACTCTGAAATAGAAGAAAATTGGCTCTCGTCCTGGTTCTGCCACCAATGAAGCCATTGAAACTCTATGAGCCCCAATGTCTCCTCCTACATAACAGAAAAGTAATCTTTAAGATCCCTTGAGGGCTAATAATCTAGAATCAGTGTAAAATGACACTGCCTATGAAAAGGACAGATGAGGAAGAGAAAAGAGTACAAAGAGCAGGACTGGGCATCTGGCCTGCATAACCCAAGCTCCTGTTGACCTCTGGCCTTCAGCTGCTCATCGTGGCTAAACCCCAAAGCCTTTGGCCATTCAGGACCACCACCTTCTGCAGTTATTTACTTCTTTGGATTCAAGTTTTTACTCCAAGGATTCCTCTTAATTTTTTGCTGTCTCAGACATGCATTCAAATTACATTTTGTATATTTTTTTCCAGTGTTTACAGCACTTTATAGTTGAAGAGTTTTTCAAGCTGTTTCACTGTATTGCCAGAATTAGAAGTTATTGTTTACTTTCTTAAAATATTTATTCAGTGGTTATGGTTATAAAATCATAGGAAACAATACAATGGACAGCAACCAAGTCAATTCATCTCTGTAGCACAGTAATCCAGACATTTGCAAC
Organism: Kogia breviceps; assembly: GCF_026419965.1. NCBI lineage: Eukaryota > Metazoa > Chordata > Mammalia > Artiodactyla > Physeteridae > Kogia > Kogia breviceps. The sequence goes on along the minus strand of NC_081322.1, from coordinate 32,883,554 downwards.
ATCAAGATTAAAAAACGAATTGTCCAATGTCAAGGGATAAATCTGAGCACATCTACCCTGGTACTTAAGTCCACATACATTTAGTACTTCGTACTACTTAACATCTATCTGAGATATTTAATTTAAGCTACAATGATAATCTAGCCAAAAAGAATTCATCAGATTTTTCACCAAAATTGACACTTAGAATTTAATTTTAACAGATGAGCAAAATTAATTTGCTCATTTGAAAGCACAAAGGAGGCTTCAACAGTTATTACACATCAAGGGTGGGGACCAAACCCTGCCTTGGCCAGGTCAGCTCTTCTCGCCCCACGTTCCTGGAAGAGCTACCACGTAAGGTCACGGCTCATGGAAAATCCACTTGCCACCGTCTGGTTATCTGGGGGCACAGGCCTTCCAGCACAGGCATCTGTGATAAATCTAGACTGCAGTGCCTAGCCTAGGCTTTGAGTCAGAGCAGAGCCTCTCTGTCCCTATTAAATCTCAGTATTCTCACCAACCACAGCCTGAAACAACGAGAATTCCCAAGCACCTAAGTGCTTTTGTGAGAGGGGGAAAAAGCACAATAGTAAGGCCCAAAGGAGTCCGTGATTCATCTTAAGTATCCTCTCAGGCCTGGAGGCACTAAGCAAAGAAGGGAGGCATCCCTTTCAATACTTTCAATACTGTTTGCCTGGCTCCCCTACTAAATGCAGCCCAATCAGAGTCCTGAAATCTGGTCAGAGTATCACTTCCTTTGGGGGATATGAAGAAATAGAAAAGAGGTAAAAGGAAGGCAGGACTTCCTGCCATTCACATATCTAAATGTTTTATTCAATTCCCCTTGAAACAGAAACCTACTGTCCTGGCATTCAGAAAAAACATGCCATTGTGTTAAATATATATATATATGGTTTAAAATATAAACACTGTAATATACACAAAAGTTGTGTGTTTATATACATGCATAGATATAAAAAGATTTATAACAAAGGCAATGTTTTGCTAAATGGGCTGATTCTTAAAATGATAAGAATATGTATATGTATCTCTTCTACAAGTTTTTATGAGGAACCATTTTATACGTACCCATATAAACAAACCATCATTGTAGCTAAAATTGCAGAAATGGTTTTATTATACAGATAGTACATCAGACTCACTAAAATAAGATACAACTTGTAAACCACTTTGAGTTTCTGTAAAAGAAATATAATACTGAAATAAATAATATCAAAAATAAGATGAAAAATGATCTGAAATTTGAAATAAGATTGTCAGATTTTAAAATGTACCTTTTTGAATAATCTTGTGTCTAGTTGTTTAAATTAATGTATTATATGGCAATTTGGAACATGTTTCTAACCAAATGAAGTTCTATTTATAGGTAGTCAGGTTCATGTGCATGCATGTATTTTAATATTTTAGAATAATACTGTCCTTTCTGGTAACACTAGAAATAAAAATACTGAAATTATTCCACGAAACAGATGCCTTCTCTTAGAATTTGCCTTTGTAGCAGGCCACCAATTCATGATCTGACACCTTCAATTTATTTTGAAAGAGAATAACGATAATAACTACTACTTATTAAATATCTAACCTGTTCTAAACACTTTATATACTTTTTAAAAATAGCTCTATTAGGGCTTCCCTGGTGGCGCAGTGGTTGAGAATCCGCCTGCCGATGCAGGGGACACGGGTTCGTGCCCTGGTCCGGGAAGATCCCACATACCGCGGAGCAGCTGGGCCCGTGAGCCATGGCCGCTGAGCCTGTGCATCCGGAGCCTGTGCTCCGCAACGGGAGAGGCCACAACAGTGAGAGGCCCGCGTACCGCAAAAAAAAAAAAAAAAAAAAAAAAAAAAAAAAAGGCTACAAAAAATAGCTCTATTAGATGGGCAGAATCATCCATATTTTACAGATGAGGAGACAGAGGTTCAGAGAAGTACCTAATGCAGCCTCCCCGACGGGAGCCAGTCTGTGTCACTACACTCATGTGATGGCTTGGCTCTACCCCAGTCACCTGTAATACTGTTTCATGGAGTTGCAGTGATTCCCCTGAGTTGCCTTGGAGGAAAAGACGGCAAAATTTCTGAGCAGGCAATGCCCAAGCTGCCCCATCCCGGCATCAATTCAAGCAGCCTTCAAAGAATATTGAGCCCCAGCGCTCTGCACACCCCATTCTGACCTGAGCATTCCCAAACCCAAGGCCTGATCTGCAGTCAGAGGTTGCTATGGCTCCTCCACCCACACCCGCTTCATCCACTCATTCCTTGAACAAACATTTGTGAACTCATGTGTGTGCCGAGCACTGCTAAGCAAGGAAATTTAAAAATAAGTAAGACAATAAGGTTGTTTGAGATTTTTCTTATTTCCTGAGCTAAGTGTGTATTGCTATAAACTTCCCTCTTAGAACTGCTTTGCAGCATTCCATAGGCTTTGAATTTGTCGTGTTTTCCTTCAAAAAGAATACAAATAACAAATGTTGGTGAGGATGTAGAGAAAAGGGAACCCTCGTGCACTGTTGGTGGGAATGTGGATTGGTGCAGCCACTATGGGAAACAGTATGTAGGTTCCTCAAAAAATTAAACATAGAACTACCATATGACCCAGCAATTCCATTCCTGGGTATATATCGGAAGGAAACAAAAACACTAATTTGAAAAGATACATACACTCCAATGTTCATAGCAGCATTAATTACAATTGCCAAGATAGGAAGCAACCTAAATGTCCATCAACAGATGAATGGATAAAGAAGCTGAGGTATATATACATACAATGGAATAACACTCAGCCATAAAAAAGAAGAAAATCTTGCCATTTGCAACAACATGGATAGACTTGGAGGGTATTATGCTAAGTGAAATAAGTCAGACAAAGACAAATACTGTATAATATCACCTATATGTGGAATCGAAAAAATACAACAAACTAGTGAATATAACAAAAATAGAAACAGACTCACAGATATAGAGAACAAACTAGTGGTTCTAGTTTGGGAAGGAGGAGAGGGAAGGAGGGAGAGACAATACAGGGGTAAGACAACATAGGGTAGGGGATTAAGGGATACAAACTACTATGTATAAAATAAACTACAAGGATATATTGTACAACACAGGGAATATAGCCAATATTCTATAATAAATATAATGGAGTATAACCTTTAAAAATTGTGAATCACTATACTGGACACCTGTAGCTTATACAATATTGTACATCAACTATACTTCAATTTAAAAGAATAAGTAAAACACAGACAAGCCCTTCAAACATTTATAGGCACTCAGACCAGGAATCTGAAACTCAAGTGCCTTCGAAGTCCAGGTAGATAATAAAAATGATTGAAGCCAGACAGATATACGCAGTAAGGAGTGCTGAAACACGGGGTGATAAGGCACCCCAGAAATTAAACACTACAAGAAGCTGCTACCACCCATCTGACTGACAGCAAAGGGAGGAGGTGTTACTAGAGCCCCAGAGCCGGGACCCGGGGGTGGGCGCTGGACCTGCAATGAGGGACTCCAGCAGTGCCTGGAACTACAAAGGAGACAAAACCAATGGCTTTTTCTCTCCCATCTCCCTCAACTTCCTCCCATGGGCCAAGCCTTACCAGAAGCCAGTGATTAAGGAAGTCTGAGCAGGTGGGCCCTGGGACACAGAGCAGAGCTGGTGAAGGGCACGGGATGGCTGTGACCACACACAGGCCAGGGACCCATACGAGCCAGACTCACTGTAGGATTCTTGATGCCCAGACCCTGCAAGTGCTCCTTGTCCTGCCGTGCGATCAATTTCCCTGCCAACATCCAGACACCCAGCCTCGTACTGCCTTTGTTTGCTGCGGATGTCACATCTTTTTTTTTTTTTTGCGGTACGCGGGCCTCTCACTGTTGTGGCCTCTCTCGTTGCGGAGCACAGGCTCCGGACGCGCAGGCTCCGCGGCATGTGGGATCTTCCCGGACCGAGGCACGAACCCGCATCCCCTGCATCGGCAGGCGGACTCTCAACCACTGCGCCACCAGGGAAGCCCGGATGTCACATCTTAATGACTCCTTGCTACAATCAGAAAACCCTCCTTTGTTTGACCTGCTTCACTCTGCGGAACTCACATGGCTCCAAACCCCAGTTCCGCCTTGCCATCTCCTCCCAGAAGGCCCTCCTTCTCGGTAAGAAATACCTACGAGTTTTTCAATCAAGTTTTAAATTGTTGGCCGTGGCGACTGTCACAGCTCCATGCTAGTTCGCAGCATGCCGCCAGCAGGCATCGCTCAGAGGCTGACATCTTGGTAATATTCTTAAGTAACTGAAAGAAAAATTAATGCTTCCTCTCTCTAACCATGGCACAGTGGGAAAAAAAAAAAACAGTGGCACAATACAACCATTTGCATTTAATGAATAATTTATGTACTTTTGAAACTGGATTAGAATCTGGACTGCAATAAATCTACTAATTACACATGAAAATAAGGCACATTCACTTCTTCAAAATTGTTCCAAACTGCCCAGCACAATTTCCATCTGAACTTTGACCTTTGATCTTACATTGAATAGCACTGATGGGTCCTCCAAGCAAGGAATATCACATTATTTCACATTAATAAACGCAAAACCAAGAAGGAAAATGTGGACTTTAAATTTTTTCAAAGTCGATTGAATCAGAAATCAAAAACCTTATTAACAAGTATTTTCAAATTTCACACATGAAAATGCTACCATCCAATATCTTTTTATAAGGAAAAAAAAATGTGTTTTTTTCTTACCTTGAGGAATACGAGATCAATTCCTTCCTAATTGTCCCTTTCATGGGATGTTCACTTCCTAACAACAGCACCTCAAGCATAGCCCACTTCTTCAAACTCCAATTTTATAGCTTTCCAATTTTTAATTACTTTTGGGTTTGTTGAAATAAAAACTGCTTCACAGGTGCACTGCAATTGTGCCTAGTAGAAAAAGAACACGGACAGGAATTATCAGACTGCATATGTCATCAACAAAATTCTAGAAGGGCAGCTCATTGACAACTGAGAAAAACTGAAACTGAGCAGTCACCTACCAATTTAAGAAATTAGTATTAAGTGACTTCTTGTATTTATAGGTCTTAGCTGATATTTTTGGAAGCTCACTTTTAGAAGATAATTATTCAATGGCACTTAGATTCCTTAATAAACTCGTGATTATGGTGTTTGGAACTCCAATGGTATAACTACAAATTAAATATAAGTTCCCTTGATATCACACATATTTTAATATATAATAGTTCAATGAGATAACATAGTAAAAATGCTTCAGTTTGTTCCAATGAAGGCAAATCCACCAAATGTATTGATTTTTCTCACTGAGTTAGAAGGATGTTAGTCATCCTTCTAGCACTTCTGCAGCCCCTCTAAGGAACAAAGGTTTTCTCAGTGAGAGACCTGTTACATGTCATCGTGTGCCCTACCTGTGGGGAGGACATTCACCCTACTCTGAATCATCCAAGAGAGCATTGCTCCAAGTGCATTCTGCAGAACCCTGGTGCCTCAGGATGTTAACAGTTATTTTACAAATCCTCATACATGCACACATAAAGGAGTGTAGTCAAATAATTTTGAGAAATGCTGGAGCAAATAAAGCTACAATGGATTTTTTTTTCCTGCAGGACTGCTCAGAGAATTTAATATACTAATGTGTACTATGAGTCTTCACCAATAGAATATAATCAGCTTTGTTAATCATTGAGATCATGTAAACATAGACCTTTTATCACAAAGCAGCTCTTAGGACTAATGTGCTCTGGAAACATACTTTGGCAAATGATGCTCTAAGGCCTTCTTTGTGGAAGATCTGCTCCATCATGCAGGAGAAAGATGCTCACACAAAAATAATGGAAGTCGGGCTTCCCTGGTGGCGCAGTGGTTGAGAGCCCGCCTGCCGATGCAGGGGACGCGGGTTCGTGCCCTGGTCCGGGAAGATCCCACATGCCGCGGAGCAGCTAAGCCCATGCGCCACAACTACTGAGCCTGAGCTCTAGAACCCGCGTGCCACAACTACAGAGCCCGCGTGCCACAAGTACTGAAGCCCGCACGCCTAGAACCCATGCTCTGCAACGAGAAGCCACCGCAATAAGAAGCCCGCGCACCACAACAAAGAGTAGCCCACTCTCGCCACAACTAGAGAAAGTCCTCGCGCAGCAACGAAGACCCAACACAGCCAAAAATAAATAAATTAAATAAATAAGTTTATAAAAACAAATTAAAAATAAAATAAAATCCCAGCAAAAATTGCATCTATACATTACTAACAAAGAAGGGAGCACAAAGCCAGCGGATGACATTCATTCATGAGGAGGAGACATTTATGCCTAGCTTTAAAGAATGGGTAGAAAGTAGAGAAGTAATAAAGTAGGGAAATTGGGAACAGAGGAAGGGATTCAAAGCAGAGGGAACCACACGGGCAGTGTAGCAAGAACACACTGGCAAGTTTAAGGAAGCATTGCTAGTTCAGCTGAGCACAAGACGCATGAAGAGACAGAAAGGAAAGGAAGGACAGAACTTCAACATACAGGAGCTCTCATGAAGTCCTAAGAACACAAGTTCCTGAGCCTTGGCTCCCTTGTTTCTTAAATGAAGATAGTAATATTTACCAAATTAGATGTTCTTAAGGGTTAAAGGAAGCAATGTATATGAAAACACTCTATAGTAGCTTTATAAGATATAATGTATGATTATGATTAATCCACAGAGGACTTAAAAGTTATGCAATGACAAAGATTGAAAACTCATGTCCCATTGACTGGTTTTTTTCCCTTGGCATGCAGATGGTTTCTAAAATAAGAGCATTTCAAATAAAAATCCATATTTTCAGCTTCATTTGAATAATATCAGGATCTGATCTGCTGGCCTCACATACACATATGGCAATGATGGGCTAATCTAAGAAGCAGCTGGTCCTTAGAGAGACGATGCACTCTCCAGTCTGCAACACAACATCCACTCCCTATTTTCTTAACCCAGACCACTTCATTGACATCATTGCCCCATCACGGGGTTTGCTGAACTCTGTGCTAAGTGGTCACCAACTTAGCAATGGTTCTATCTGCCTAGCCATCATCAGAGACATCATGACAACTCCAGCCACATCCTAAGACACTGATAACCAGCCTAGCAGTGTATTGGGAGCTCCCTCCTCGTTAGTGGTTGCAGTTTGGTGGGTCTATAATTTGCTTAAATCTGCGTAGCCAAATACTGCTGGAGATTCACACAACCATGCTGACTGAACTCACTTCAGATTTCTGCCCACAAATCTCAAAGCGGCTTGAAATTGCCAAAAGTTCTACTGCATTTTCCTAGTAATTCACTCTTCTTCTAAGACCTTTATATCTACCCTCATCTTTCTTTAAATCACCAACCTACCGCTAACCACACCTCGTAATCATCCTCACAATATCACCAGTCTTTCTGCACGTGTTTGACTCTCCTCTGTGTTAGAATAGAAGTGACCCTGCTCCTAAATCCAACCCCACCTCGGAGACACAATCTCAACCCCTCCAGCCTGCATCTATTCAAAGCAAAAGTTCTTCAGAGAAGCTTCTCCACCTTCTAAACCTCCCATTTTTCCCGCAACCTACTCCAACTAGGAAACATGGCTTTTGTCTCCATCATCCCAATGAAATGACTTCAATTAACAACTATCCTGATGATCTCACCTTGTCAATTTCAATGTTGAATTCCTAGTACTCAACTGACCTGATTTCTCAGCAAGAGTTTACAGAATTGACCACTCGTTTTCTAGGCTTCTCTGATGCCTCATGGATCTTCTATTCTTCTCATTAATTGGCCACTCTTTCTCATTCTCTTTTGCTGGACTCCTGGACCCCAAAATGGTGGAGGACCCCAGGGCTTGGTTCTCAGGCTGTTTCTCTATATATACTTTCTCCTTTAGTTTCATGGATTCAGGTATCATTTATATGCTAATGATCCTCAAATTTATATCACCCTCTCCAGATCTCTCTCCTGACCTCCAGACCCACATATTCAGCTGCCTGCCCAACATATCCATTTGGATGCCTGATAAGCATCTAAAACTTACCACAGATAAAACAGAAAAGTTGACTCTCCCACATCAAAATATAGACACAGACTGAGATCTAGAGCCAAATACAGATACAGATAAAGAAATAGATGTAGATAAAGCTATAGCTACACACATATTGCCGCTACCAAGCCTTCCCCATTTATTTATTAAGCAAATATTTATTGAGCGCCTACTATCTTTTCCAGGCATGTTCTAGGTACCTGAGGTACAAAATAAGGAGAGCTTACACTTTAGTAAATGGTACCAACATTCACCCAGTTGATGAGGCCAAAAACCAGGATGCATCCTTGATTCTTCTTTTTCCCTCGCATGACGTGCCCTTTTCAGCTCTAACCCCAAAACAGCCCAAATCCAACCACATCCCACCAAATCCCTTGCCACCACCAAAATCCAAGCCATCACACTCTGCTATCTGGATTTCCATCGTAAGTGGTCTTCCTGACTTCACTCTTCCCCTTACTCTCCATCCACTACACAGAAGCACCAGCGACCTTTCTAAACCAGATTATATTGCTTCCAAAGATCTAAGCCTCCAAAGGTCTTGCATCACTTCTAAGAGAAAATACAAACTCTTGACCCTGTCCACAGAGCTCTGTATGATCTGACCTCTGCTTCCTCAGTGAGGAAACTTAAAAAGACATTAAGAAACTGACTGCATTGCTAGTAAATTGTAGAGCTAGGTAGTTTGACCCTAAAGCCAATGCTCTTTATTGTACACTATATTGTCTCCCTGAGTACCTTTTGCTTATTGGTCTGCATCTGCCCCATGTAAAAAGTCCATTATGTGTGACCACTTATCTTGAATGGCCTTCTATTGTGGTGCCTTGTTCCCTCTGGCCCTGAACTATGTCCTTTTAGAGCACAGCCCTCACAGTGTCAGCCAGTTTTCTTTTCCCAAGGCTGCATCTGGCTCTGGTATCTTTCACAGCTAACTCCGATGGACCTCAATCTTAGCCTCAGGGACTCAGATACTAACCCATCAGGTACTAATAATCACTGCATTCTAGAAACTTCAGCATCTAGTGTTGATGACTGATTCTTTCTGTATTTTTCATTTAGATTCCAAAGAGAAGAATCTGATAGACCCAGTTCACCTTTTTCTACCAGTTCAATACAGAGGTTGCTAATCAGCTATGAAGTGGCTCTTGGATCAGATGCCTTGAAGTCCTCTGCATCCAGCCAATAGAAGGAGAAAAGAGAGTGTGGAGAATTCACATGCACTTCATCAGTCTTGGCCCAGAAGTAACATACATCAGTTCCACTGGCAAGAACCAGTCACGTGGAAATATATAGATGCAAGAAAGGCTGGGAAATGTAGTCCCTGGATGAATAACAATAACCCAGAGTCAATTCTATACTATGAATGAGAAGGATAACTTTGGGTAAAGAGCTGGTTATATCTGTCACACCCTACTGTTAAGACACTTAGGTCTTTTCCCAGTTTCTATATTTATAGATAAAAATAAATAAGAATTCTATAAATATAACTCCTTTACTATTTTTTACTCAAGTCAGCTTATGTATGCCAAAATGATTTGAGGAATAAGACCAAAGTTATTTTATGCATTTGTGATCTTACTACGGTGATTATTAAAAATTTGAACAGTTCCCATCAATGACTTTATTTCATAACTTAATAACTTCAGTCATAATTTGTTTTTCATGGAGCTAATTCTCATTTAGCAATCCAGAAGTTGCCCTTAAATAAACCACTTTAATTATCAAATAGTAAATGGTAGATAGGATTTGCCATTCCACGGAAACAGCAATTTGAGACTATTTGACCCACTGATACTAGTCAAATTTATCAATCTGACATTTGTTAAAGACCTACTAAAACCTTGTCACATGATAAATGTTTATTTTTTTAAGTTATTTTTATTATTCAATGTATAATAACTATAACACTATCTAAATACTTAAAAAGCAAAAAAATAAAAATTTACTTTATTTGCCATTGTTCTTTAGGTCATTTATACCCATGTGCTTGATTATAATGATAGTAGAATAATTCTGATTATATTAAATTTCAATAAATAATTTTAAGACTTTGCAATAGTGGGACTTTATTAAGGTAAATATTTGTATTCTTAAAGGCATTTTTCTAAATAACAAGGAGACCATATATCTAACTGTAGTAACTCTGATCGTAAAGTCACATACAGTCTTCTGACTAGACACTGTTTTAAGTTTTATGTTATGGAAGGGATAATACCAGTTCTTCAAAATCACTTTGCATTTAATTATGCTAGTTGTCAAAGGAAGCAGGTAAAAGCACTTAATCTTTAAACTTGACCATGTGTTTAAATTCATGCACTGCCTAACCCAGAAACTATTGCTAGTGTTTCCTTTAGAAATAGATTGCTCTAGCTCTTTATTCCAAAGGAAGTGAAAATTATTTCTGGCTTAGTTAACAAATGCAATCAGAGTATTTCAGGCTGAGCAACCTGATTCAGATACATGATCTGCAATCTATGTAGAGATGCACCAATCATCTTTGATATTCAGCCAAAAATCTGCTTGTTGGCTTCAGCTCTGGCTGCAGGCTTTGGAAGTTGAAGAGCCAAATGCCCACTTGAGCATCATTTCAATTATCCCTGAATTTGTGCCTGGTCAATGATCACAAGATAACATAGGTAAATATATCTAATCGTCATGACAACATCAGTAATAGCTACAAGGCATGTCATTCTGATGTATCATTATTATCTGTATATTCACTTTCAAGTATAGATAAGCTCTTTAGATATAAATCAAAGTGAAAATATTTTGTATGATTTATACTTTGAAATTCAATCTAGTTGAATCAAAAATGTATATTGCTATAAAAATAAAATCCTAGAATAATTAATGAAAACTGAGCAGGCTGTTAATTTTATGCATAAAAATCATTAAAACTGTTCAAATATCAAAATTGATAAGGAAATTGATTTATAGTTAATGTAAATATTAAGAAAGTATATTAACTAAATAATTTAGTAAGAATATATCTTTTCTGAACTAACAAATATTCATAAAACTTAAATAATAATGAATGCCTGAATAGTAGATATAAGATATAATCTAATCATTTGGTGTATCAGCATGAATAACATGAAACATGCATTTTAAGAAAGATACTAAATTTATACTTTTTAAAATGTTACCTAACTCATGAGTCTCTTAACAAAAAGTGCTTTTTAGAATTCCTCACATCTTGTAAAAATAAACTTGGAGCAGAACAACTTTGTTACCTCAAAATTTTATGAGAAGAAAAAACTGCAAAGTCATGTATGACAACATCCAGACTAATTATTTTTGGTTCAGACATCGTAAAGACTATAAAGAACATGAAGAAAAAAGGAAAGGAAAGAAAGTACTACAGAAAAATGGGATTATAAAATTATTTCTTCTCTTCTACCAGCCTCACTTGGATGTGACAGTCTATTTACATATTACAAAAAAAATTTTTGCAGAAGCAATTAAACTATTCTGCATGTTAATGTCAAAGATTTTAATTTTCATTACCAAAGTTCTTAATAATAAAATTTTAAGAGTAAATATATTTATTTCAGAAATTTCAGAATTATTTTTGCATCCCAGAAGTTCATTCTGTTTGGCTTCAACCAAATATTACTTTCACACTCGGCTATTGGACATTGTGAACTATGCAACTACTTCCACCAGAGAAATAATAAGTCCTAAAGAAGAAAGTCGCATGGGAAATATTCTCTTTCTTTGTATGCCAACCTGGCTTCTAGACCCTACTATGGAGTACCTTAGAGTAACTGAGTAAGAAAAAAGCTACATTGTAGATAAAGCTTTATAAGAATATTTATTTCTCCTCTTCCTTGCCAGTCCTTAGGCTGATATTTGCCAATTTCAGCTTCCCTCGGGGTTGGAAAGTATTTTATCACTGATTAGACCCTTGATAAAGACTTTCCATAAGAGAAAAGAGATAGCTTCTTCAGAGTGACATCAGCAAGACAGCAGAATAGGAGGTATCAGAGCTCTTTCCCTGATAGAAACATCAATTTAAACCACCACCCATACTCAAAAACACCTTCACAAGAGGTGGGGAATCCAGGTGAAAGACTACACACCTGGATAGAGCACAGAAATAGGAAAAGACACATTGAAGAGGATAGGAAGGGCAGTGCCACATTACCCGTGTCACCTTTCCTCCAAGCCTGCACAGTGCAGCACAGAAAGAGATACTCTCTACCAAGAGGAAGGACAGTGAGGTGAGCACCCAATTTTGCTGCAGATCCTAGCTCTAGGCCCTCCCCAGTGAATCCCAGTGGCTCCAGAATCCAGGCCAGTCCCTGTAGACCCAGGTTACCAGCCCACCCCAGCTCTAAGCCATCCCCTATGGACCCAGACTCCAGGAATGCCCTAATATCAGGCCAGCCCCCATGGCCCCAGGCTCCAGGCCAGCCCTTGTGGACTCAGGACCCAAGCCTGCCCCTCCACACAAGCTCTAGGCCTGTTCCCTTGGGCCCAGGCACCAGCCCTGACACTGTGGACACAGGCTCCAGGCCAATCTTGGTGGACCTTGGCATCAGGCTGGTCTCCACAGACTCAGGACCAGGCCTTGTGCACCCAGGCTTCAGGTCGACCCCCACAGACTCAGTCACAAGGCCTACCCCAGTGGACCCCAGCACCAGGCCCACCAACCCACTAATTCAGGCACCAGGCAAGCCCATCCAAGAACTCCATCAGTAAGCCCACCCTCAGACCCTCAGACCCTCACCCCACCAGCTGGCCCACCCAAAATCTCTGGATGCACTATCTGGTTAAGGGCTTTCCCTTTCCCCCTGTTAAAGCCAGTCTGTAAAGACTGGAAAAGATGCCTACTTTTGCAATGCACAGACACCAACACAAGTCTATAAAAATCACAAATAACCAGAGAAACATGATACCACCAAGGGAACAAATCCTAAAGAAATGGAAATCTACAAACTGCCTGACAAAGAATTCAAAATATTTGTCTTAAAGAGCTTAGTTACAAGAGATCACAGGTAGAAAACTAAATGAAATCAGGAAAATTGCATGAACAAAATGAGACATTTAACAAAGACACAGAAACCATAAAAAAGAACCAAACATTGATACAGCCACTATGGAGAACAGTTTGGAGGTTCCTTAAAAAACTGCAAATAGAACTACCATACGACCCAGAAATCCCACTACTGGGCATATACCCTGAGAAAACCATAATTCAAAAAGAGTCATATACCAAAATGTTCACTGCAGCTCTATTTACAATAGCCAGGAGATGGAAGCAACCTAAGTGTCCATCATCAGATGAATGGTTAAAGAAGATGTGGCACATATATACAATGGAGTATTACTCAGCCATAAAAAGAAATGAAATTGAGTTATTTGTACTGAGGTGGATGGACCTAGAGTCTGTCATACAGAGTGAAGTAAGTCAGAAAGAGAAAAACAAATACCGCATGCTGACACATATATATGGAATCTAAGAAAAAAAAATGTCATGAAGAGATTAGGGGTAGGATGGGAATAAAACACAGACCTACTAGAGCATGGACTTGAGGATATGGGGAGGGGGAAGGGTAAGCTGTGACGAAGTGAGAAAGTGGCATGGGCATATATACACTACCAAATGTAGAATAGATAGCTAGTGGGAAGCAGCCACATAGCGCAGGGAGATCAGCTCGGTGCTTTGTGACCACCTAGAGGGGTGGGATAGGGAGGGTGGGAGGGAGGGAGACGCAAGAGAGAAGAGATATGGGAACATGTGTATATGTATAACTGATTCACTTGGTTATACAGCAGAAACTAACACACCATTGTAAAGCAATTATACTCCAACAAAGATGTTAAAAAAATTATTAAAGAATGATATATACCATGAAAAAAAACAAAGAACCAAACAAATTTTGGAGCTGAGGAACACAATGACAGAACTGAAAATTTCTATAGAGAGCTTCAACAACAGACTCAATCAAGAAGAAGAAATTTTAGCAAGTTCAAAGATGGGTCATTTGAAATTACACAGAGAAACAAACAAACAAACAAAAAAGAATGACAAAGTGGGCTTCCCTGGTGGCGCAGTGGTTGAGAATCCGCCTGCCGATGCAGGGGACGTGGGTTCGTGCCCCGGTCTGGGAAGATCCCACGTGCCGCGGAGCGACAGGGCCTGTGAGCCCTGGCCGCTGAGCCTGTGTGTCCGGAGCCTGTGCTCCGCAACGGGAGAGGCCACAACAGTGAGAGGCCCACGTACCGCAAAAACAAAAAAGTGACAAAGTGAAGAAAGCCTATAGAACTTATGGGACACCAGAAAGTAAGCCAATATACACATTAGGTAAGTCCTAGAAGGAATAGAGAAACAGAAAGGAGAAGAAAGCTTATTTAATGAAATAATGACAGAAAACATCCCAAATTTGTAGAGGGAAATGAACATCCAGATCCAGAAAGCCCAAAAAGAACCCAATAAGTTAAATATAAAGAGATCTTCACCAGCACATTATACAGTGAGCCCTCCATACTCACATGTTCCACATCTACAGATTCAACCAACCTCAGATTGAAAATATTTAAAAAAAAAAAAAATTCCAGAAAGTCACAAAAAGCAAAATTTGAATTTGCTGCACACTGGCAACTATCCACATAGCATTTACATTGCAGTACGTGTTATAAGCAATCTAGAGATGATTTAAAGTGTACAAGAGGGGCTTCCCTGGTGGTGCAGTGGTTGAGAATCCGCCTGCTGATGCAGGGGACATGGGTTCATGCCCCGGTCCGGGAAGATCCCACATGCCGCGGAGTGGCTGGGCCCGTGAGCCATGGCTGCTGAGCCTGCGCGTCCAGAGCCTGTGCTCTGCAACGGGAGAGGCCACAACAGTGAGAGGCCCACGTTCCACAACAAATAAATAAATTAAATTAAGTGTACAAGAGGATGTGCATAGATTATATGCAAATACTATGACATTTTATATAAGGGAATTGAGTATCTATGGATTTGGGTATCTGCAGGGGGCCCTGGAAACAATCCCCCATGGATACCAAGGGACCACTGTAATCAAATTCTCTCAAAGTTAAAGACAAAAAAGAGAATTTTGAAAACAGCAAGATAAAAATGAGTTGTCACATACAAGGGAACCTCCATTAGATTATCAGCAGTTTCTCAACAGAAAACTTGCAGGCTAGGAGAAAATGGGGTGATACATTCAAAGTGCTGAAAGAAAAACTACCAACTAAGAATACTGTACCTGGCAAAGCTGTCCTTCAGAAATGAAGGAGAGATAAAGACTTCCCAACATAAACAAAAGCTGAGGACGTTCATCACCACTAGACCTGTCTAACAAGAAATGTTTAAGGAATATTCTTCAAGTTGAAACAAAAAGACTCTAACAGACAACATGAAAACATTTAAAAGTAAATTCAGAATACTCTAAAACTGTAATAGTGGTGCATAAATCACTTTTAACTCTAGCATAAATGTTTTAACTCTAGCAAAAGTATTAAAAATAATTATAGCTATAATAATTTGTTAATAGATACACAATATAAAAAGATGTAAATTGTGACATTAATAACATAAATGTGGGGGAGGAGAAGTTAACATGTAGCATTTTTGTATATAGTAGAAATTGAATTGTTAATGTTTAAAACAGACTATTTTAACTATAAGGTGTTTTTTATGTAAGCCTCATGGTAACCACAAAGAAAAAACCTGTAGTAGATACTCAGAAAATGAAGAGAAAAGGATCAACGTGTACCACTACAAAAAAGTCATCAAATCACAAAGGAAGACAGCAAGAGTGGAAGAAAAGAAAAGAAAAACAACAACTACAAAGCAGTCAGAAAACAATGAACAAAATCACAAAAGTAAGACCTTACCTATCAAAAACTTTTTTAAAAGTAAATAGATTAAATTCTCCAATTAAATGACACAGAGTGGCTGAAGGGATAAAAACACAATATCCAAATACATGCTGCCTCGAAGACACTCCCTTCAGATTTAAGGACACACATAGGCTGAAAGTGAAGGGATATAAAAAGATATTCCATGGAAATGGCAACCAAAAGAGAGCAGGGGTGACTATACTTATATCAGACAAAATAGATTTTATGTCAAAAAATGTAACAGGAGACAAAGGAGGTCATTATATAATGATAACGCAGTCAAATTATCAAGAGAAAATAACAATTTTAAGTATATATGCCCCCAACATTGGAGCTACTAAATATGTAATACAAGTATTAACAAAACTAATGGGAGAAATAGACAGTGACAACAATAGTGGCAGACTTCAATATGTCACTTTCAACAATGAATAGATCATCCAGATAGAAAATTAATAAGGAAACAATGGACTTGAACAACACTATATACCAATGGACCTAACATATGTGTATAGAACATTCCATCCAACAGCACCAAATGACACATTCATCTCAAGTATACAAGGAACATTCTCCAGAATAGATCAGATTTTGAGCCATAAAAAAAAAGTCTCAACATATTCAATAAGGCTGAAATCATAGCAGGTGTTTTTTCTGACCACAACAATGGTATGAAACTAGAAATCAATAATAGGAGGAAAATTGGAAAATTCACAAATATGTGGGAATTAAACAACATGCTCCTGAATAACCAGTGGGTCAAGGAAGAAATCAAATGGAAATAAAAAATATCTTGAAACAAAAATTGAAACACAACATACCAAAACTTATGGGATGCAGTAAAAGAAGTCCTAAGAGAGAAGTTTATAGAAATAAATGCCTACATTAAGAAAAAAAAAATTTCAAATAACCTAACTTTATACCACAAGGATCTAGAAAAAGAAAAACAAACAAACCCCAAAGTTAGCAGAAGGGAAGAAATAATAAAGATCAGAGCAGAAACAAGTTAAATAGAGACTAGAAAAAAGAAAAAAAAATCACTGAAACTAAGAGTTGGATTTTTTAAAAAGATAAAATTGACAAACCTTTAGCTAAACTAGGTAAAAAAGAAGACTCAAATAAATATTATAAATGAAAATGATGACACTACAACTGATACCACAGAAATACAAA
The DNA here is from genome assembly GCF_026419965.1 of Kogia breviceps. Taxonomy (NCBI): domain Eukaryota; kingdom Metazoa; phylum Chordata; class Mammalia; order Artiodactyla; family Physeteridae; genus Kogia; species Kogia breviceps. Next base: position 32,866,471 of record NC_081322.1, on the reverse strand, counting down.
GGGTACAAAATTTTAGTTATGCAGGATGAATAAGTTCTGGTGATCTAATGGACCTCACAGCGACTATAGTTAATAAAACTGTATTGTATACTTGGAATTTGGTAAAAGAGTAGATATTAAATGTTCCCACCACACACAAAAAATCATAACTATGAGGTAATGGATATGTTAATTATCTTGGTTATGGTAATCATTTCACAATGCATACATATATCAAAACATCACATTGTGTACCTTAAATATATACAATTTTTTTTTTTTTTTTTTTGCGGTACACAGGCCTCTCACTGTTGTGGCCTCTCCCGTCGCAGAGCACAGGCTCCAGACGCGCAGGCTCAGCAGCCATGGCTCACGGGCCCAGCCGATCCGCGGCATGTGGGATCCTCCCGGACCGGGGCATGAACCCGCGTCCCCTGCATCGGCAGGCGGACTCTCAACCACTGCGCCACCAGGGAAGCCCAATATACAATTTTTATTTGTCAATTTTACCTCAACAAGCTGGAAAAAATAAAAATTAAAAATAATTTTTAAAAGTTTCCATCAGCAGAGAAGTGGTAATATTGTGAAAAATAGAATGTATGAGAAAGGAGAGAACCTACATCTTATAAAGGTAATAAAAGGAATTCAACATAGCTTTTAGAAGGGGATAAATGTATGGTAGGGGATGAATGTATTGTAGCTGCCTCAGAATGAGAAAGTCAGAGAGCAAGTCAATAATAATAGAGGTCAAGCAAACATACAAGACCTTGTACAATCAGTACTCCTATATGGAAAGAATCTGAGTTTCTGTGAAAAATCTGAACAGCCAAGAAAGTAAAGTAACAAATTGGTTTAAATGTTTAAATGAGAATTCTAAAAGTGGATCAGATCAGAACCTTAAAAATGAAGTACACTGAGAAACTTAACTGATCTATTGTTCTTAATTACAAAAATCTTTCATCTGGAATTACTTTCATAGTAGTGAGAGTCAGTCCGATTGTCGGGATTGTGTACAGAGTGACTGTATGGGAAGAGAGCGTGGGGTGGAAAATGACCAGGCGTGAAGAATGCACACAGGAAGGGACAGCGCGTGCAGAACCCGGCACTTCTTCCCTGAGAGGTGGCAGCTTGAATTAGGGATCCTGAGGAAGGAGGCACAACAGTGGAGATCCCTGTTTGTCATAAAGCAGCCTTGTGCCCAAGTCAGAGAGCAAAGCCTTAGATAAGTCCCGGGGGCTTCCTCTGAGTCAGCATATGGGAGGAAAGAATCAGTCTCTGAGTAGAAAGAAAACAAAGACTGAGAAAGCATAATAAAACGGGGGGGGGGGGGGGGGGAATGAATAAGTAAGATGCCAATTATATGTAAGTGGAAATTCTTTTCTTTCAATGACGCTATTCATTTACAATATTAAATACAGTTTTGAGTTCACTATACAAAATTATTATTTTCATTTTGGTTAAAAGTTCTATGACTCAGAAAAAAATAATCAGGGTGTCTTCACCTCATTGATTTCATAAGCCCGCCCGTCGTGCCATTTGTTCAACTCTAAGGAACCAAAGCCACCTCTTGGCACCCTCCCAAAACCCTGCAGGTCTTCAAGATCACCCAGAACAACACCATGAAGATCTCCTTTGCCGAGAAGTAGCACCCTTCTCCCCATGCTGGCCCCTCCCCCATTCTAGGGCAGCCCCTCCCCATCTTGGTTGCAGAGACCTGCAGAGGGTCCCCCTGGAGGCTTCGGCTGAGTATTGATCAGCCTAGGTGTGGGAAGAAACTCCCAGAAGCCAGGAAACAACCACTCGAAAGGGGTAGGCAGAATAATTCCCTGAGCTTACACGGACAGGAAATAGATCATGCGCTCTCCCCTTCCCCACCTCCACCTCCAGCCAGAGTGGACAGACCTCCTATACACAGGCATCAGATGAAGTCCTCCGACAGGTATTACCTCAGTAGTGGGGCCCAATTAGCCTTTGACTAAAGACTGTTCTAGACTAGCCTAATAAACGTTAAAGACCAGGTTCTAAAGGATGTAATGGTTTCCAAGTAATTTAAACTGCATCTCAGAACAAAGCCCCAAAATATTCAAAGTGATGCAAAAACCCTCAGCACCCCCAAGCACTTCATTTACTATGTCTGGTAAGCAGTCAAAATTGCCAACATATAAGTAAAAATCACTCAGATGTAATAAAATGACCATGAATATCAGCAGGTCCTAAAGAAAACTTACCCAGAAAATTACCCAAGGAAGAAACAAGATCAGAGATCACGTGCGAGGAAAAGTTGAGTCATCAGGAACAAAGCATTCTTTCTTGGGACTTGTGGCCGGAGCCTGTCACAAGAGAGGAGATTCAGCTGTGCCTGAGAAGGGACAGAGGACCAACTTTCTCAGGTGAACCAGGAAATTCTCTGGGTAGCATTTAACTAAGAAGTGATGATGGCAGTTCAATAGTTAACTGACTGACAACGTAAAGGAAGGGAAGGAAAAGAAACAAAGAAGAAAATAAATGTCAATGGACAGGTTGGGAAAACTGATTTAAGGGACAGGAAGTTAGAGTTGAGATCACTGTCATAATATAGTTGATGTGTCCCCTCAGTATGCAAGCATCTGTTTCTCGGTTCTGTTCCCTTTTTCTTGGTTTTACTGAGACACTCCAGGGGAGGGTGCTCGGGGTTTCTGCTGCAGGCAGAGACTTTCAGTAATTGACAAGAAGAACCTTCGAGAGAGGAGTTAATAGGAAAGGAGTGGAGGAGTCAGGACAGAACAGATGTTTCATTCTCACTACAGTTTTCCTCTTACAATTATAGAATCTTCCAGACTCCAAAAGAGAGAATTCTTGCAGTATATCAACAATTCAACAACGCCTTCATAGTCTCCCTGAATAGAATACTTTTACGTGTAGGTAGAAACTCCTTGTAAGACATTGATGTCTTTTCACTCACACTCAGCCTAGCTTTGCTTTCATTTACGACTAGTGTGACATGGGAGGAAAAACTTATTATTAAATCCAAAAGGATATTGTAACTGTGAAATATTAAAGAAAAAAACAGGATACCCCTAGATTTCCAGAAGTTAACACAGATAGACATAACAAGTGGGCTGGGTGGTGAGACAGGCTAGATTCAATTGAGACTATAACATTTAATATCAAATTGGTCATAAAGTATTTTTTTAAAAGCCTTCAAAGATGGGATTACAGAGATAGATTAAAAGGTTGACAAACGTCAGTGGTATGCTCTGCTGGGGAGTTTTGTCAAGCAGGCATGCCAAGTCATTGGCTCGCAGTCCGAGATACTGTATCACCATCCCCAACCGTTAGTTTTTGAGGACAGAAACTTGTTTATCTAACCCTGCTGCCTATTCATGTTATGTTAGTATCTAGAACTGCAATTTCTGCTGCTTTTATTTTACATCATCTGCAATTGTAGAATGAAAGTAATTATCACCCCTAAGGCCCAGTTATTTGCTAACATTTCACAGTAGTTTTGCATAGTTCAAGTAATAAATCCTTCAGTAAAATGACCAAGCCTTATCTCTCCGGCTATTTGAAGTGATGATTTCTCCTCAAGTGCATAATATTTAGCTATGATAACACCCGTAAGATGAAACAAGAAGGGGCAGGTTGTTCTGTCAGTGACACACAGAGTGGTTGATTGGAGTGTACGAATTAGTCTATTATCCTGCTATCTGTTCTTGTACCAACGGTGATAGATAGGGCTACACAGAAACTGGTTTTGCTCTTATGGGGGTTAACTGAGGAACCGAGCTGTACTTCAACATTGTATAAGGGACATCCCACGGAACTTTTATCTTATAGGGCTAGCTGTTCAATTCAATGTCATATTTACCAAACTCCTGCATGGTGCCTTATCCTGGGGAAGAAAGGTTGGGTGGACATAGTCTCTGCCCTCAAGAGGCTGTCAGTTTCATATGGTGGACACTGAGTAAGGAAATCATTACAATGCAAGATATGTACATTTTTCTTATATATATATTTATGTATTTATTTGGCCGCATCAGGTCTTAGTTGCAGCACAAGGGGTTTTCCTTGCAGCACACAGGAACTTTTGTTGCGGCGCACGGGCTTCTCTCTAGTTGTGGCGCGTGGGCTCTAGAGCACGCGGGCTTAGTTGTCCTGTGGCATGTGGGATCTTAGTTCCCAGACCAGGGATCAAACCCACGTACTCTGCATTGGAAGACGGATTCTTAACCACTGGACCACCAGTGAAGTCCCTGCAATACATGTAAAATTATAAAATGATGTACAAGCTTGGAGCCAGCAGAGATGAGAGGCATATGACTCCACCTGAGAGAGGGAAAGAATTTCAGAGGAGATTGAGTTGAGCCCTGAAACTTCTAAAAGAAGTTGCAAAATTGATAAGTGTGGACAGGGCTCAGATTCCAGGCGAAGAGAACAGGATGTGTAAAAGCCCAAAGGTGTGAAAAAACCCAGCCTGTTCAGGGGTCTACAAATACTCACACACTGATGAGACTGTGATGGGGAGGCTGCCCAGGAAAGGGAAGGGTGGAAAGAAAATGAAATGAAAGGTGGGCTTGAACAGGTCAAGACAAGCTAAGCACGAAAAGCCTTGACTACCAAGATGCAGAACTTCCCTTCATCAGAGAAGTTATGGGACACCACTAAGGATTTTATGCAGGGCAGTGACATGATTGGATTTGCATTTTTAGAGACAATTCTAGCAACGGTGTGGAGGGAGATCTGGAGACAGGGCCAGACCAGGGGCTGAATGCAATAATTCAGGAGAGAGGCTGAAGACCTGAACTAAGGCAATGGCAGTAGAAGGGAATAGGAAAGAGTGGATGGAGAGATCTTCAGGGGCTAGAATCAAAATTATTTGGCGACTGGTTGGACACTGGGGGTCGAGAAAAGAATCAATGATAATATCCAGGCTTCCAGCTTGGGTGACTGGAGGGGATGGTGGTGCCAGCCGACAGGTTGAGAAGAAACAGGATGTATCCATCAGGCTGCACCCTGGACAACCAGGTGGGAATGCTGATTTGGCAGTCGATAGAGGGCTCCAAAGCTCTGAGACGATGTCAGGACTAGAAATGTAAATCTGGAAGTCTACATTATAGGAGAGAGTTAGAAGCATTAGAAGTAAAGTCACATAGGAAGAGGAACTGGGAACAGAGACAGTCAATAACAGGGTTCTCCCTGAGAAACTCAACATTAGTATACGTGAACAAAGGAAGAGGAACTAAGACAGAGGTTCATACCCTTAGCTCCTAAGGATGTATTTCATTAGGCACCATACAATAAAATTGTATGCATAAAAATGTATATTTATATGCATGTATGTATATTTGTGAATTCATACATGTAATCAAATTCTCAAAATGGGGTACTTGATTCCCCCCCCAAAATTAAGAGCTGCCCATTAAAAAGATTCAATCATAAGAGGAGCCTCAGGAGAGAGTAGTAAGCGTCATGGTAGTGAATGAAGTTCAACATTTTTTCCCTCAAAAAATAATGTTAGGAGATAATTAAACTGCAATTCCTCCAATGGAAAAACTTTAGAGCAAGGAGATAACAAAGGAAAAGAAAAAGGGCTCAGCAGCTTCCTACCACTGCATCCACTTTTTGTCCACCCTATTTCACATTCATATATAATTAGAAAAGGAAAATGTGATTGCCCAGTGCACACCTGGACTGAGTCTGAGCAAAATGGAAAACTCATGAACACAGGTTGGGTCGCCTTTAAAAATGAAGACAGTATTTTTTTTTTTTTTTTTTTTTTTTTTTGCGGTACGCTGGCCTCTCACTGCCGTGGCCTCTCACTGCCGTGGCCTCTCACTGCCGTGGCCTCTCCCATCGCGGAGCACAGGCTCCGGACGCGCAGGCCCAGCGGCCATGGCTCACGGGCCAAGCCGCTCCGCGGCATGTGGGATCCTCCCGGACCGGGGCACGAACCCGTGTCCCCTGCATGGGCAGGCGGACTCTCAACCACTGCGCCACCAGGGAAGCCCGTATTTTTTAAACTAGAAAAATTTGCAGTTGCTACAAACTGACTAAACTGTACTCACAACCCCCCCAATTCTATCCAATATCTAAACTGCCTAAAGGGTTATTAATTTTTTTCCTTCTCTGGCCCACCCTAGGGGTCTCTTACTCTCCTTACATAACTCAGACCAGGTCCCCTCCTGGCTTTCAGTCCTGTCAGCTTGTTCTTTTTTAACAGAGATCAAGATACACAGCATATTGTTTTCCTTATATTTTATTTCATCTTAATTTTATTGGTGTAGTTGAACAAGAAAGGAAAAATAATTGGTGTTTAGGATTTTAAGTGGAGAAGCATCTGGAGCAGGACAGGATCCAGGGGTTCAGAGATTCATGAATCTCCGACCCAGCCATCTGTCTGTCCATCTGTAACTATCTACCCTTCTACCCAGATTACTCCTGAACTATTTCTTTCCTCATAGCACTCCCACGAGAATCTAAACTCTATGAAGAGAGAGGTTTTTGTGTATTTTGTTCACTGTTTACTCCTAGCCACTAGAACAGTACTTGGTACATAGTAGATGCTCAATAACATATGTTGAATAAGTAAATGTATAATTTTAGGATGTCATCAGAAGGAAATTTATCCCTAAGAAAAATTACTGCCATGGTAATACCTCATGACCACGGATTTCTTTGAAATTTTGCTTTGCGTTCTTGTCTTGCATGGGAATTTTTATCCCATTCAAATTTTTCTCATGGATTTCGAGTTGCCACAGCCTAGCCCACTGGGCTGCCCAGGCATAGGCCATTTTACAGGGTTGGAGATGTTGCCCATTTATGGATAAAGCAATCTCAAAAGCTTTTCACACAAGAAGCACGGGCAACCTCCCCCTTTTGATTCAGATGCCTCTCTGGCCTATGGGAGCTATAGGCAGGGGTCCATTTCTAGCTGCAACCCAGGTAATGTGGCATAATAATTTCAGCTCCAGTTTTCCAACTGAGAATGAGGTCCAGTTCTCAGCTCTATTAGCCTGAGAAAGCTTGGATTGCTTTCTCCTCTTGTTTTTAAGCCTGTATATGTACTTTGTAATTTTTAAAGTATCTTTTTCAACTATTCCTATGTCTGTGGAATAAAGAAGATTATGCAATACACCATCTTGATTGAAAGTCACCATAATTTTTCAAAGCTCAAAAACTTGGGGAAGTAGTGGATTTTCTTTTCTCTTTGAAATTCCTTAATGGAAGATACCTACCTATATTACCTATATTAGCCCCTTTTTAAGAGGTAGATTTTTTTTCAGAAAAATCATAATTAGTGGATTCTTGTAATGGTGAACTTTCTTTGCATTCCTGGAATTAACTGTATTGATCACTACAGTGACAAATACTTATGTAACATGACGTGCCAGTGCTTTACAAAGGTTAACTCATTTAATGATTTTGGTAGGTTGCTTTCAAAGATAGCTGCAACCATTCCTCCCATCCCTATATGTACACATGTACACCACTTACAAGGCAATACTATCATCCTTCCTATTAAGAGGTAGTCTCTTTCTCCATCCCTTGAAACTGGGCCACCTTCTGACTTGCTTTGACCAACCAAATGCAGCAGGACATTGTGTGACTTCCAACTCTAGGGGTCCAGAGGTTTTGCAGTTTCTGTTCTCACCCTCTTGCTGCCCCCTTAAGAATGAGAAACCGCATGGAGAGAGAGACCCAGCCAACAGCCAGCCAGCACCAACTGCCAGACGTGTGATGGAGAGCACCTAGGGCCACCAGCCCCGGTGAGCCACCAGGAGCCTGCAGCCACCAGGAGCGACCACAGCCAGACTAGCAAAAGAACTGCCTCGTTGATCCTGGCACAAACTGCCAATCCACAGAACTAATAGCTTGTTAGTGATTGTTAATTAAATTTGGGGTGGTATGTTGTGAAATATTAGATAACAGATAGAATTACTTATTATTATTTAAATACTACTATCAACACATTCCATACGTCAATTTTTTTTTAATTTTAGGACTATGTTCCTAAATGAAAGTGGCCCAGAGTTTTCTTTGTTGTGGGATACTTTTGTTTAGTTTGATATTACAGTTTAATCAGCGAGCTAATTTCCAACTTCTATGCTATGAAACTGTTTAAATAGCATAAAATTATCTATTCCTTAATGATTTGCTAGAACTTACCCACAAAATTATCTTTGCCTGGTGGCTTCATTCACCATAAATATTTTACTAACTTTTCAAATTATTTTCAGTTTATTCTTTGTCTATTAAGCTATTCATTTTATATATCTAAAAACATGTTCCATTTTTTAGCCTGTTAAAATACTGCAAATATTGATATTTTTCATTTATACAGACAGTTAACAATGATAAGCTAAAGCTATGACATTTCTCTTGTTATCAATTGCCTTACTGCAGACTAAAGGAATTTAAGCAACAGTTAATATTCGAATAACTTCATTATTCGAATAATAATGAGAGCTAATCAAGGTCTGTGCTATGCCATTTTAAAATCTACCAGTAGGTGGAGCTCTAATATTAAATCAAATAATCTTTAACAGCATGTACCTTTTTGTTCCTTGCACTAATCTCAATTTCCATGTTATAAAAAACAAACTATATTTATCCTAAAATCAAAAATGAAATCAAGGTGACATTTTATAATAATTTTTGGAAGTATACTGTACAAGTAGACATTAAAATGTAGTTTTTAGAAAAATAAATAGCTACCAGAGTCACCTACATGAATAAAAGGAAAACAAATCACCAAAAACTATTCATTACATTTATGTATTTGAAACAATTTAAATATCTAAAAAAAGTAGTTAAATAAATTATAATACATTCATACAGTAGAATAACATGAAGACATTAAAAAGTATATATTTGAAGGTTTTTTAATGATATGGGAAAATGCTGAAGGAAAAAAATAAAATACAAAATTAATTTTACCTGATATTTTAAAAAATTACACATGTGCACGGAATAAGAACCTGGAACGATATCAACATGTTGACATTGATTGTCTCTGGATAGTGAGATAGAGGTTGTTTTCATCCTTTTTTTACACTTCTTTTTATGTCCCAATTCTCTACGAGGAGACTTATTTGCTTTCATAATGAAAAGAAAAAATGTATTTAGAAAGTTATTGGCATTCCTGTTACAGAGTTGTATTTCATTAGGAATAAATAAATATCAGATTAAATGATATAGGCAATGACCTTCTGACTTAAAATCCCTGCCCTGGGATTTGTTTTTTCATGGCACTGTAAAAATTCAAGCTTTAACATCTCCCCATTTCCCCCTTAATTTCAGTTATGCAAGATGAATAAGTTCTGGAGATCTAATGTACAGCAATATGACTATAATTAATCATACTGTACTGTACACTAGAAATATGCTAAGAATGTAGATCTTAAGTGTTCTCGCCACAAACACACACACACACACACAGTGAGATGATAGATATGTTCATTAGCTTGATTGTGGTGATTATTTCATAGTGTATACATATATCAACATCAAGTTTTACATCTTAAATACACATAATTTTTACTCATCATTTATACCTCAATAAAGTTAGAAAAAAATTCAAACTTCAAAAGGGGGAGAAAAAAAGAGACCAACAGAAGAGACCAAGAGGGTTAGGGTTTAAGAAAAGGAACAGACAGGGGAAACAACCTAAGTATCTGCCAATGGATGAATGAATAAAGAAAATGTGATACACACACAGACACACACACAAAATGGAATATCATTCAGGCTTAGAAAAGAAAGAAATTCTGCCATTTGCTACAACACAGATGAAACTTGAGGTCATTATTTAAGTAAACTAAGTCAGAAAGAGAAAGACAAACACTGTATAATCTCAGTTTTATGTGGAATCTAAAAAAAAAAAAACAAACTGAACTCATAGAAACAATAGATTGGTGGTTGCCAGTGGTGAGGGTGGGGGTGGAAACAGGTGAAGGTGGCCAAAGGTACCTACCCTTCCAGGTAAACTTCCAGCTCTGAAATGAATGAATTCCTGGGATATAACACATTGGTGACTACAGTTAATAATACTGTATTTTATGTACTTGAAAGTTGCTAAAAGATCTTAAATGTTCTCAGCACACAAAAAAATGGTAACTATGTGAAGTGATGGGTGTAACTATATTGTAATCATTTTGCAACGCATACATATATCAAATCATTATGTTGCACACCTTAAATTTACACAATGTTTTATGTCAATTCTGTCCCAGTAAAGCTGGGGAAAAAACAAATTTAAAAGAAAAGAAAAGGGATGGACATTCTTTACTGTGCCTAGAGGTTCACTAAGGGAAAGGTGCTAAGTAATCCCTCCTTTCCTCCTTTAGTGCGGTTCACTTGTCCCTGGAATGCATGAGTGGGTTTATATGTACACACAGCCTTAATGATGGGAGGAGATTCTCCAGGTTCCTCTGGGGGGGTGAGGGGAGGAGGAGCTCTATAACCTGAGCTGCCAGGACCGTGATTGGCTCCAGAGGGGACCCCAGCACCTCCAGATTGCAGAATCTGTCTGCGGGCTGCTACAACCTTTCAGCAGCTGGTCAAGCTGGATTGAAAAGATCAAGATGGGGGTACAGCTCAGTGGCAGAGCATCTGACTGCAGATCAAGATTACTGAGGATATTTTTATCACTGACACTTGTGTTAAAAGACATGTTATTGGGCCTTCCCTGGTGGCGCAGTGGTTGAGAGTCCGCCTGCCGATGCAGGCGACGCGGGTTCGTGCCCCGGTCCGGGAAGATCCCACATGCCGCGGAGCGGCTGGGCCCGTGAGCCATGGCCGCTGAGCCTGCGCGTCCGGAGCCTGTGCTCCGCAACGGGAGAGGCCACAACAGTGGGAGGCCCGCGTACCGCAAAAAAAAAAAAAAAAAAAAAAAAAAAGACATGTTATTATTTACAAGGCCTTGGTCAGAAATCACTGCATTTCTGTTGTATCCTTTGCCACTTTGATGCATACACTCTGATATCTTTTGAAAGCAGGGATATGCAGATATCCTGGGGCCTGCTCTCTGAGCTGGCGGGGGGAAAAATGAGGACATCACAGGTCACACACTAATTCTCAGAAAAGATGAAAAGCCTGAAAGGATGAGAATGCACGAAGGACAATCACTCCACCCGGCAACTTTTAGTGGGAAGGTGGCCACGGTCATCAACATGTTGTTTCTAGTTTTATATTTTTAGTCACCTTTTTTGGAAGTATAATGGATGTAGAATAAAATTCATTCATTTTTAAGGGTACATTTGATGAGTTCTGACAGATGTATACCGCTGTATAACCACCACCACCACACACAATCAGGTAATAGAAGAGTTTCCTCATGACACTTGGCCGTCCCCTGCCCCTGTACTTTACATTTCAGATGGATACAAGGACAATATGTCCCAAACAAGAAGCTGTGACCATGGTTGACAGGTACAAAGGTACTCATAGGAAAAATACGGTATTTGAACTTAAGACTGCCCCCAAAACATGGGCCACCAGTTTCCATACGGATGGAGACTAAGTGATTTCAAGTTTTGGAAAAGTAGAGACAAAGGAAACAGCGGAAGACAGTGAAAAATTGGACAATATAGATGAGGTGGGAACAGAGAGGAAACGTGAATAAAAAAGAGATTGGAAAGGATGGTGGTAAGAACAAGAGAAGAGTAGACCAGAACACAAGTATGTATTTTTAATTGCTTATTTCTATACTTTCTAAAATACTCCAAATACTGAGGTTGGTAAGGGGGAAACCATTGAAAATAGAATGAAAAACTCTATTAGGGGTTAGAAGGAAGAAAAATGGAGTGGGAATCCAGAATTTCTCAGTCGTTTTCATTTAAACCCCGAGCTGGTCTATTTCCCAGGCACGTCTAGCCGGGCCACGTTTTGAAATAGTCACCATTTACTTTGCAGCCCCGAAGCCAGTGGTTTTCATTCTTTGCTGTGTAAGTGTGTGTCCCTGGTAAACTTTCCAACACCAGTTTCAACCAGCACACTCAAGAGGACAGATCTGCCCCCCGCTGTGTTGAGTGCAGGCTCCATGGACCCGCAGAAGGTGGAGGGAATTGTTTGAGTATGAAAGTCCGACCCCGGGCTCCTGCATCCTTCAGGGGTAAAGGAGTTCTTTCTTTAGCACCTGCATGACTCAAACTGCGTGTCCCACCTCCAACTCAGGGCGAACGGCAGGCTGCTGCATCTACCCAGCTCTGCCTTCGTCTGGGAAGCAGCAACATAAATTGCAGCAGAAATCAATTTTGCAAATTGACCAACATTTGTTCCGTTGCCTGTAAAGGGTCCGCGGTACAAGAGGGCCCCTCGGCAGGCTGAGTGACACCTCACTTCTCTTGATGCCATTCTCCCCACGTTGGCCACCTCACTTCTCTCACTTTGCCATGAAATTTCTAGGCTGCACAAGATCCCTGGGGCAGTGTTCCACCACCACTCTTTCTTTGCCCTGGACTTGGCTGATTCCATTCATCAGCCCGACTCACATCCCATTCCTGGCCCAGCTCTCACGCTAGAAAATCAGGAAGCTGATGGGTGTTAAGGTGTTTTCCGCTGGAGTGGTGGATTTTCCTACCAGGTGACATGTTTGCATTTGAACAGGGACTCTTCTGAGTGCCTGAGATTCTCTCTTAAAGCAGTGGTGCTCGCCCAGGGTGATTTTCCTGCTGGGGACTATTTAACAATGTGTGGAGATAGGATTGTTCACAGCTGGTGGGATGGGGAGCTGCCGCTGGCGTCCAGCAGGTAGAGGCCAAGGGTGCTGCTAAACACCTCACGGTGCACAGAACGGTCCCCACAACAAAGAAGGATCCAGCCCAGGTTGTCCGTCATGAGGAGACCGAGAAACCCTGCCTTGAAGGAACGGCTCCACCAGTGGAGATAGAAGACTCTGTGTCAGGAGGGCAAAAGGAGGTATTATGAGACAGTCGAGGTTTGTGGCAAACTCCAGCTCACACTTATCTAGGCCTATTGTAACTGCCGGCAATAAGGGCGCAGCCTAGACTCTGGCACGGTCGCTTTTTAGTAAGAAAAAGCAGGCTTCAAGTTACCTGAGCGCATACCTTCCAGTCCCACTCTCTCACCGAACACAGGAGTTTCCCCAGACATTAACAGTATCACGACATAGCTGCTTCTAAAAATGCTTCTCCTCAGAAACACAGCCACACAAACCCACGTCCAGCTCACGTTTGGACACAGGATGGACACTGCCTGTTAATCGTGCTCTTTTTCTGAGTTGCTGTTTTTCTGAGCATGTGATTCAATTCACACTAAACCCCGTTTGTGTCACAAGGAATATTGTGACGTGTTTCTATTCAACAAACAGAAAAGGCATAATCTTCCAATATCCTTAATAGATTTGGCCTTAAAACTGGAAAATGATGTATTTTGCAAATATGTTCCCACTAAAACTGAGGACCGTTAAGTCATTTCTTGACCCAGACCTGATGAGACACATTTACACTTCAAACCTGCGGTGAAAAACCCTACAGGGCCATTTGATGTCTACGTGAAAACGGACTTCAAAGACCACCCTGTGTTCCTGTTCGTTCTACGGGCGCAGCTTTCCAGCAGAACGCGATTATGCCCCTGATTACTTACGCCTATTGTCACGGCAGTTTCATCTAAAGCTTTTTTAGAATTTAATAATTGCCTGTTGTTAACCAGGATAATAGTGCAGAGGGCTTGCAGCACACGTGAAACAACCGTGCACAATACCCGCAAGTAAGTGGCCGGGGTAATCGAAAAACAGACGAAATCCACTGGACTTTTGTAATGAAATAAACTCTGAACGGAAGAATAAACTATCATCAATGGCTGAATGTGTGTGGTTACTTTGAAGCTTTTCCCAGCTAGCACCATCATCACATCAGAGTGAGTGGAAGCTAACACCCACTACTTTAAATAATTATTGGATTATTTTTTCTCATTATTTATCATTCAGCCTGTTCTGAACACCGCCTCACTTGATGTTGTAATTATTTCTCTGAGAAACCTTTTGCAAAATAAATGGTTCCACTTTTGTAGTAATAGAGGTATGAAAATAGGGTACGTAAGGCAGGGGAAACAACGTGGTCTCCATTTCATGTGCCAGGAAATGAAGCTGCGTTTGAACACTGATCGTGGACTCAGTAAATCATGTTTCTCAAATTTGTTTGGAAATTATGAAATTCATCATATATACATGCATGGAACATTATCACCAGAGATGTTTACTACCATTTTAGATTTAGATTGCCATTAAGGATTCAATTATAAATATCACAAATGCTAATTGAGATGAGCACATACAAGCAAATAAACCTACCTCCTCGTGGTCACAATGAGTAGATTGATTCTTGAGAAAACTATTTCTGAAGGAGAGATGGGGAAGAAAACCAAGTCACCAGTTACCAATGTTACTGGATAAAATATTAACACTAGGAGAGGCTCTAGAAACTATATTTTACCAGCTCATTTAACCTAAACCCCAGAGAGATTAAGCAATTTTCTTAACGTCACACAGCTAGTTAGGAACAGAAATTTGTTTCCAAACACAAAAGAGGAATAAGTTGAACTTCTAGCAAATTGATGTTAAAGAACTTTGAACACTTTAAGAACAAAGATCACAAAGACATACGAGACAAACTCAAATTTATCAGTGTTTCGTTCCCCAAGTTGAGTGTTTTTACCGCTTCAAATTCTTTTCAGATCTTCAAACTCCATTCATCCTATCTGCCCCCATTTTGATCCTGTCATTTTCCTAATGGCTCTGCATCACTTAGAGATAATGAAGGGTTAACTGCTTAACTTGGCTTTCAAAGGCACCTTCCATCTGGCCCTGACATGGTCCTTCACACCGAGCATCACTACTCCACCCAGTAAAATCCTCTGACGGTTCCAGGATACACTATACATATTTCGAAATGAGCACCTCTGCTACTGCAGTATCACCTGCACAGAAGCTTGGCTCTCACCTCTCTGCCTATCTCAAGGACAGGTGACAATGAATGCTCGTACCTGTCCATCTCCCCTATCCCACCCAGAGGACATCACTAGTTCCCCACAGCACTCTCCCCACTGAGACCAGACTCACCCCAGAATGTGTCTCAGCAAAGACTTCCAGATTGCCATACCAGTGGAAGCCAATTTGTCATTCCTTATGAGGTTCTCCCTGGTCTTCCATGTCCATCCAGCTCAAGTCCCCTGCCCCCTATTCAGTTTATCTGAATACCCAAGTGCATGAAACTCTCTCCTTCCTCTGAATTCCTACTGTGTGCAACTCTTATTTAACACTTAAGTTACTGCCTATCTTCTTGGTCATAACATTCCTGAAAACAAGGATCATTTAATTCCATTTTTCAGTAACTACAATGTTACATGCACATGATAACAACTCAATAAAAACTACACCATCAGCCGTGTCTGATGCACAATATATGTGCTTTTGTGTATTCTGAATATTAAAATAATTGTCTGGACTGGTTAATATTGAGGTAGAATGCTGGTTAGGAAAAAAAAGTTAATGTTTATTTGCTATTAGAAACAAAGGAAGATTATCTTTTACTAATTATACATGCATGATACCCATGCATTATTTTCTTTTTCCTTAGTGACCATGTAATCAGTATGGTCTTCACGTGCAAAAGTTGGGTGGAGACAGAGTAACTTTCTGTACACCACTATAATTTTATTATCTTAGTTCTCTAGCCCCCATTTCTACCTCATAACAGAAAGACACATACTGGCCAATTCAAAGTAACCCAATCTCCTCCCATTTAAACTAGGCCTCTAAAGTTTTTACTACTCCCACCCAGTCCCTGGCTCCTTCTCTTTCTTTTCTCCTTGTTGGCATCTGGGTAGTGGAGTGGCTTCCGTGACATTACCATATGGGGGGCTAAGGGAAGGATGTCCAGTTCCATGCCAACCTCTGTTTTATCTGACCTCCACTGATTGTCTTAATTAGATTTGGACCACAGCATCTTTGTTCATTGCATCTTTAATAATGTCCTCAACCCTGACACAACCTTCAGGCATCAGTCCACACAGCCTTCATCCAACCACACAGCTCCCCACTAGGGAGTATCGACTCTCTCAGCCACTCCCACAGCAGTCTTTGGGGTGGAAGGAGACGGCAGATCACTTAGCTGCTTTCCCCACACACTAGTATTTGAGGGACTGGAATTTGAGGTACTCTGGCCTATTTGTCTATACATGTTTCCAGCCATTACTACTCTTTTCTCTCCAATTTTTGATTCCTTTGTCTTTTTATTCTTCTTATCAGGAGACATACTCAACTTCATCATCCAACCTGCCTGGTGAAATTTTTATATCTATGTAATATTTTTAACTGATGGGAACTCTTTCTTATCCTCTGAATCTTCCTTTTTTTTCCATTCAAAGTACATGGATTTTATTTTATTTTATTTTATTTTGGAGTGTAGTTGATTAACAATGTTGTGTTAGTTTCAGGTACACAGCAAAGTGATTCAGTTATACATATACATGTATCTATTCTTTTTCAAAGTCTTTTCCTATTTAGGTTATTGCAGAGTATTGAGCAGAGTTCCCTGTGCTATACAGTAGGTCCTTGTTGGTTATCTATTTTAAATATAGCTGTGTGTACATGTTAATCCCAAACTCCCAATCTATCCCTCCCCACCACCCTTCCCCCTTGGTAACCGTAAGTTCATTCTCTAAGTCAGTGAATCTGTTTCTATTTTGTAAATAAGTTCATTTGTATTATATTTTTAGTGAATCTTCCTTTCTTTATTGCACCTTGTTCTGTTTCAGTGATGAAATATAACCTCTCTGAGAATATTAATTATAATTTGTTTTTAAGTTTTCTTCTGTCCCCTGCACTATCTCTTTCTCCTCAGAGTTTCCTTTTTCTTTTTTCATGGTTTGGCACTGTCATATATGTTAGAGGCATTCTTCAAATGACTCTGATTTTTGGATATCCATATTTAAGAGAGAGATTTTTTTTTTTTTTTTGTGGTACGCGGGCCTCTCACTGCTGTGGCCTCTCCCATTGCGGAGCGCAGGCTCCGGACGCACAGGCCCAGCGGCCATGGCTCACGGGCCCAGCCGCTCCGCGGCACGTGGGATCCTCCCGGACCGGGGCACGAACCCGCGTCCCCTGCATCGGCAGGCGGACTCTCAACCACTGCGCCACCAGGGAAGCCCCTAAGAGAGAGATAATTTAAAACTAAATTAAAAGC
Organism: Kogia breviceps; assembly: GCF_026419965.1. Taxonomy (NCBI): domain Eukaryota; kingdom Metazoa; phylum Chordata; class Mammalia; order Artiodactyla; family Physeteridae; genus Kogia; species Kogia breviceps. The sequence continues at coordinate 32,849,309 of NC_081322.1, read as the reverse complement.
CCATGTCTGGAGACAAGCATCATTGAAATTTCCGGATATTCCACTGGAGATCCTCAATATATTATGGCTATCCTCCCTGTCTCTTTGTATTTGTGGGTTTATGCCCTTTTATTCATTAATGTCATGAAGGTAGGCAGAGAAGATGTGGTCAGGAAGGAATGGAGATAAATTCAGGTGTTCAATACATCAGATTTTCCCTGCCTTGTGTTAACATAAAATTAAATGGAGATGAGGCTTGATGATCCCCAAGCAGACAAAACCAGTAAAGCTACATAAACGAATCTTAATCTAGTTTATTTCATGAACATAAGTAAAACTTATTTTGTAAGATAATCATAAGCAAAACTTAAGTCATCTTCCTAAAATTGTATAATTACTTTTAACTGATCCTCTATCATCTGGAAACACTCATTGTAATAACCAATCATTGTAAAGGTTAAACGACCTCTTCATTTTCACTTTACAAGCCATCCTGTAACACCATGCCTCTGAGCTTCATAACAGTTTCAGGTTTGAAGTCTCTCTGTCCACAAACAGTTTCTTTCTCACTCAATAAAATATTTATAACAAGTCAAGCTCTCTGAATTTTCCTTTGACACTGGCAATAACCTGGGTGGTCAAGTAACATTCCCCATGACTGAAAGTTCCTCTTTTTCCTCCATCCTCCAAGCTGTGGAGTCAGAGTTCTTGTCCTTTGGTATCTAATATCTAGTCACAACACAAACCCTTCCATTCATAAGAAGTTAAAAAAAAAATCCTTTCCACTCATGCACTCACTGAAGAAATTCATCCCTTTTGAGTCCAATAGAATTTGCTCAATTTGAAGATTAAATTTCCAGAATTCTAAAGAGCTCTTCTCTCTTAAGGACCTGACTTTTGTACAGCAATAGTACACTGGCTTTCCATCTGTTATTTCTGCTGTGGGCATTTCAATGCTTTTACTGAACTCAGACAGAGCTAGAAAATACTGTTTAGTTCTGGGTTGAATCCACCCTCCATCTAGGACAGCAAATCCTACTTTAATGATGGGTGGAAAATCTCTGTTCATGAAAACATGCAAAAAAAAAGGAAAGCCAGAGTTAAAATTTCCAAATTGTATTCCATTAAAAATAAATGCCATTGAAAGTTTGTAAATCAATCATATATAAAACTATATAGAAGGTTAAAAGACAAAATTAGTAAAATCATCTATATCCACAATAAGAAGTTAAGGTATACACAAAACAAAAAGATATAAAATATTATGCCAAGCAGTAAATATGGGGAGAAGGGAGTAAAAATGCAGAGTTATAAAAATGCATGTGAACTTACAAGATCAGCAACATGAAATAATTATGTATACAGATTGCTATATATAAACCTCATTGTAACTACAAACTAGAAATCTATAATAGATACACACACCAAAAAAAGACAAAAGAATCCAAACATAACACGAAAGATAGTCATCAAATTACAAGAGAAGAGAGCAAAAGAAGAATGAAAGAATAAAAAGGGACTACAAAAACAACCAGAAAACAATTAACAAAATGGCAATAAGTACATACATATCAATAATTACTTTAAATGTAAATGGACTAAATGTACCAATGAGAAGACATAGTGCCTGAATGGAAACAAAATACAAGACCAATATATATGCTGCCTACAACAAACTCACTTAAGATCTAAAGACAAACACAGAGACTGAAAGTGAGAGGATGGAATAAGGTATCCCATACAAATAGAAATGAAAAGACAGCTGGGGTAGCAATACTATATCAGACTAAATAGACTTTAAAACAAAAACTGTAACAAAGAAGGACATTACATAATGATTAAGGGATAAATCCAAGAAGATATAACAATTATAAATATATATGTATGCAACAGAGGAGCACTTAAATATGTGAAACAAATATTAACAGACATAAAGAGAGAAAATAAGAGTAACACATTAATAGTAAAGGACTTTAACACCCCATTTATATCAATGGACATATCTTCCAGACAGAAAATCAACAAGGACTCATTAGCCTTAAATGACACATTAAACAAGATGGACTTAACAGACTTATATAGAACATTCCATCCAAAGAATGCACAGTCTTTTCAAGTGTACATGGGACATTTTCCAGGATAGATCATATGCTAGGACACAAAACAAGTCTCAGTAAATGTAAGAAAACTAAAATCATATCAATCATCTTTTCCTACCACAATGCTACAAGACTAGAAATCAATGACAAGAAAAAAATGACAAAAAAACCCACACAAACACATGGAGGCTAAATATGCTACTAAACAATGAATCACTGAAGAAATCAAAAAAATACCTGGAGACATATGAAAGTAAAAACACAATGATCCAAAATCTATGGGACACAGCAAAAGCAGTTCTAAGAGGGATGTTTATAGCAATACAAGTCTACCTCAGGAAACAAACTAAAAAAAAAAAAAAAAAAAAAAAAAAAACCTCAAGTAAACAACTTAACCTTTCATCTAAAGGAACTAGAAAAAGAAGAACAAATAAAACCCCAAAGTTAGTAAGGAAAGATTTCCGATCAGAGTAGAAATAAATGAAACGGAGACTAAAAAACTAAATAAATAGACTTCAAATTATACTACCAAGCTATAGTAATCAAAACAGTATAGTACGGACACAAAAACAGACATAGATCAATGAAACAGAATACAGAGCCCAGAAATGAACTCACACTTATATGGGCAATTAATCTATGACAAAGGAGGCAAGAATATATAATGGGGAAAAGACAGTCTTTCCAATAAGTGGTGCTAGGAAAACTGGATAGCTACTTGCAAATGAATCATCTGGACTACTCTCTGACACATGCCCCAAAATAAATTCAAAATGCATTAAAGACTTAAATGTAAGACCTAAAACCATAAAAATTCTAGAAAAAAACACAGTACGTTATTTGATATTGGTCTTAGTAATATTTTTTTGGATATGTCTCCTCTGGCAAGAAAAACAAAAGCAAAAATAAACAAATGGGATTACATCAAACTAAAAAGCTTTTGGACAGCAAAGGAAACTCTCAACAAAATGAAAGTCTGCCTAGTAAATTGAAAAGGATATTTTATTTTTAAATGACATATCTGATAAGGGGTTAATATCCAAAATACACCACAAATGCATACAACTCAATATCAAAAAAGCAAATAACCCAATTAAAAAATGGGCAAAGAATCTGAATAGATATTTTTCCAAAGAAGACATACAGATGGCCAAAAGGCACATGAAAAGATGCTCAGCAAAACTAATCATCAGGGAAATGCAAATCAAAACCACAATGAGATATCACCTCACACCTGTCAGAATGACTATTATCAAAAAGACAACAAATAACAAGTGTTGGTGAGAATGTGGAAAAAAGAGAACCCTCATGCACTGTTGGTGGCAATGTAAACTAGTACAGCCACTATGGAGAACAGTATGGAAATTCCTCAAAAAATTTAAAATAGAACTACCATACATTCCAACAATTTACTTCTGGGTATTTATCCAAAGAAAATGCAAGCACTATTTTGAAAAGAAATATGCATCCCTATGTCCACTGCAGCATGATTTACAATAGCCAAGATATGGAAACAACCCATATCTTGTGCCCATCAGTATATGAATGGATAAAGAAGATACAGCATATATACATTATGGAATATTAGTCATAAAAAAAGAATAAAGTCTTGCCATTTGTGACAACATGGATGGACTTGGAGGGTATTATGCTAAGTGAAATAATATGAATACTGCATGATTTCACTTATATGTTAAATCTTTAAAAAAAAGAACAAGGATACATAAAAGGAACAGAGTTCCTGAAGGACTTGTTAGCATTGCAGAGTTACAATCTTGAAAGGAGATAGGCAAGATCACCCCCAGGAGGACAGCCTGACACATAGCACAGAGGCTGCAGAAAATGTAGTCACCATCTGGGTGCCAGGTTCAGGGAACAGATATGTTATAGGATGCCTGCCACTATCCCACTACCCCTGCCACCCTTTTCCTCAGGTGATGTAGCCTGAAGACAGCACTGCAATCAGTACACAGGAGAGGACTGACACATGGGTCCATACATGTCCAAGAGTTGGCAGCGGGCTATCAGTAGTCCAGAGTCTTGAACTCCTTCCATGCCCACTGAGCATTACCTTGTGAAAGAAATACCATACCAGCCAGAGGAAGATGAGAAATTAGTTCCCACTAGCCAGGTCTCCTTCCTGGAAAAAGGCCCAACCCCAGGGCCTGGAGATGACCCTATAGATGTAAGTCCCAGAGCTCCTCTGGACATCTGGTCACCTCATAGGTAGATGGTGTAGGGAGAGGGAGTAAAGGGTTAAAAAGTGTCCTGAAGGAAGAAATGGGACAGAGCCCATGTGAGAGTCACCTGGAAGGGGACTTAGAAAATTTCCAGGAAGGCACACCAAAGCAGCAGGCCTTCTGAGACCAAGGGCCAAGGGCAGGCACCCCACCTGCCCAGGTCTAAATGTGGTATTGGTATCATACTAGGAATTATCACTTAGAGGAAAACTTGAGCCTTTCTGATGAATATGAAGCTTTTCTCAAAGAGCTATGACTTATTTTCATGATATCCCATCTAAGGATCAGGGACAATATCTCATCTACTAATATCTGGGCTCTTTAAAAACATGCTTTTTTCTCCTACGAAAATCCCTTCCTTTTTAAAATTTTTGGGTGGAATTAATTATCCCATTAAAACTAATATTGAAAAACATTACTGAGGTTACCTTGTAGCCAGAGGGATGAATTGAAATCTTAGCTGTTCCATACAGGATATATAGCTTTGGGGAGTCCAATTCACTTCACTGAGTCTATTTCCTTATCTGTAAAATGGGGATAATTGCCTCCATAGACTCATGAGGATTAAATAAATGCCCACAAAAGCACCTTACACAAGCCCTGCCACGTAAGGATTCAATAACTGTCTGGTTCTGTTTCCTCTTCTTTTATAGAAGAGGGATTTTTAATGAAAAAAAAAACAATATAAAGCCAAAATTAGTATTCATGTCACATCCAATTCTGTCCCTAGCATGTGTCCCCATTTGCTTTTCCATGTGTTGGTTCCTCACAATACTAATTAGGTCACATCAAACGCGCCATAATTGACCATGGTACTTGTGCAGGTTTACATTTTCACACACAAAAACTGAAAATAAATTAATAACCAGCAATTTTGACAATTATGGTCAATTAAATTGTCAACATAACATTTGACATATATACTTTCTGTTTAAAAATAAAAAACTGTCTATTAAAATGCAGATTAGCAACCAACGACGAAGCTCTCATTCTTTTCATATGAAAACGGAACTAAAGATAAAAAGCATATATGCAACTGTGATATTATCTAAACTTTTTGTTTTGTTATTTATTTTATTAAACAACAAGAAATTAGAAAGAACCTAAACATTAAGTAGCAAGAGTATGTTTATGTATATTATAGCACAGCCATTCTGTTGCATTACTAGCATTAATTACACCTTATAAAGAGTGGGAAGTAACCTAGAAATATGGTTTACCCAGAAACCATATTTTTTTTATTGAAAAAGAAAATACAGAGTGTATATTTGCTTTCATTTCCATTAAATTCATAAAGTATATAATACACAGTGGAGAAATGACAACATATAAAGTAAAAATATTAGGTTACAAGATATATGTACAGTGATCTTAATTTATATTATACTTCATACATGTATTATTTCTTATTTGAGCTTTTATTTTCCAAATTTTCTTCAATTAATTTACATTATTTGGAAATCAAAAAATAATAAATTATTTTAAAATATGAATATGAGAAAGAATTAGAAGGAAATATTCCCCAAAATACCAGTATTTATTTTAGGGTAATGGGACTAGATTTTTTTAAATATAAATCAATAATATAGTGATGATGCGGAATCTCAACAACAGATACAGATCCCTCCAAGGTCCAACAATCTCCTAAGAGAAGCTGGGGCCCCTCAAACTCTGGCCTACCAAAGCTAGAATAGATTCACTGCACATCCCACTCAGTGCGAAGGCCTGTCTCCCATGCCCAAAGGAGGGGAAGCAAATGCCTCTTCTCATGGCCACCTCACAGGCTCAGATGGAGAAAAGGCTGGGTGTGCCTTTAAGAGCTTTCAAATAAGCTAGTTAGTATGTTTAATACTAGGAACAATTTTGAAAAATAATGGCAATAAAACATAAGTAAAACATAAAATAATCCAAACAATAGGAAATCATCACATACACTAGCTACTACATGTTTGGTTTAAACACAGCCTCTTGTAAATTGCAGAATTTACTGATGTTGAAAAGAAACTCAGTTAATGAATCTCTACAGTGACTACTATTTGGTAATAAAAAATGAAATGAAAAGGACAGACAAACAGATGCTCATATGACCTTTTCCATTGATCTTCATCACATGCATCAGTACACAACAATAGCAGCAACAAAACTTTGCCATGAGTTAGCATCAAGCCCCAGGAATAGACCCAACACTCCTATCACAGGTACTTTCAAAAGTGCAAGTTTAGTATGACACCATGCAACTCAAACAGAATTGTCATTAGTGCTGCCATGCACAAATGACAAAATAATGTTATACAGAATATTTGGTGCAAGCATGTGGAAAGTCTACCTGCATAGTTACTTACTAATTTCATCTTCCAAAACCCCTGAGTGTTACTGAATGATACATTATTTTTTCAGGTAAGGAAAGTGAGGCTTAAATAGAGCAAATTAACCAGAATTCAGAATTTATGAATGTGGAGCCAGAATTTGAATTCAACCCAGGATATCCAGCTCCAGAGCACTCATTGTCAGTCATAATGATATAACGTCTTGATTTTTAACTCCAAAATAGCCTGTAATGAAGATCCAGACAGGAAGAACATTGAAATCTAGCCTCAGCACTCATTGAAAGACAGGCTAATAAAGATTAGAGTCTTTATTTGCTGGTATTTATGAATACACATACTTTAGCCATATTGGACTATACACTATCTCCCAAAAATGTGTCTGCTTGTAATGTTTCCTCCATCTGGAATGTCCTTTACCCTTTTTAGCCACATCTGACTAAACCTTACTGATCCCCCAAAGTCATTCTCAAATGTCCCCTTTTCATTAATCCCACCAACTGATAACTTTCTCTTTGATATCCCGTAATATTTTGTTTGTATTCTGCCTTGTATTTTAGTTATGCTTTCTTATTTACTCCACCATATTATTATAACAGAGCTACACCTTCTTCATCTTAGTAAATAACCTTAGAGCACCTGACACCTGCTACCACTCCTTCATTGACAAGGGGGATCTATGTTCCCACCAAACAAATCTTAAAGGAAAATACAAAAGGGTAAATGTTTTCCAAGTAAGTTAACTGTATCCCAAAGCAAAACTCAAGAATATTTATAGGAATATAAGAGTGCTCAGCACCCAACAAGGTAAAATCCAGTGTTTGGTACTCAATCAAAAATTGCCAGATATTCAAATGAAGAGAAAACTCAATTAACTGAAACCAACCCAGAGCTGGCACAAATATTGGAATGATCAAACAAGAACATTAAATCAGTTCTTATAATTCTGTTCCAAACAGGGCCACATTCATGACCATGAGACCTGTGCAGTTACACAGAACCAACCTCATGCTAGAAAGATCCTACCTTTCATTTAATGCTCTGTTGTCACCGTCTTGAAATTTTTAATAATTTTGAACAAGGGGACTTACATTTTCATTTTTCACTAGGATCCACAAATTATACAGCTTATTCTGATTCTATATGTTCAAAAAGATTTATAGAAATGGAAGATATTTTCAAAGGCCAAAATTAAAACTTCTAGAAATGAAAAATACAGTGTTTGAGATTTAAAAATATATATATTGACTGGGAATCATGATAAGTTAGACCTTGTAGAAGAAAAGATTAGAGAAGTTGAAGACATAGCAATAAAAATAACCCAAAATGAAACACAGATAGAAAAGGGATTTTTTTTTCTTTTTTTTATATATTTGTATTTTATTTATTTTTTAAATTTATTTTTGGCTGCGTTGGGTCTTTGTTGCTGTGTGTGGGCTTTCTCTAGTTGCAGTAGTGGGGACTACTGTTAGTTGCAGTGCATGGGCTTCTTATTGCGGTGGCTTCTCTTGTTGTGGAGCACGGGCTCTAGGCACGTAGGCTTCAGTAGTTGTGGCACACAGGCTCAGTAGTTGTGGCGCACAGGCTTAATTGCTCTGCAGCATGTGGGATCTTCCTGGACCAGGGCTCAAACCCATGTCCCCTGCATTGGCAGGCAGATTCTTAACCACTGTGCCAACAGGGAAGTCCCAAAAAGGGAATCTTTTTTTTTTTTTTTGCAGTATGCGGGCCTCTCACTGTTGTGGCCTCTTCTGTTGCAGAGCACAGGCTCCGGACGCACAGGCTGAGCAGCCTTGGCTCACAGTCCTAGCCGCTCCGCGGCATGTGGGATCTTACCAGACCAGGGCACTAACCCATGTCCCCTGCATCAGCAGGCGGACTCTCAACCACTGCTCCACCAGGGAAGCCCCGGGAATTTTTAAAATAAACAAAATATTGGTTAGCTGTGGAAAAGTCAGAATAAATCTAATATACGTGTAATTTAAGACTCCAAAATGGAAAACATAAAAAATATTTGAAGAACTAGTAGTAAAAATTTTTCCAAATTTGATGAAAACAGTAAGCACACATATTCAGAAAGGTCAAAAAACTCAAAGCATAAGAAACATAAGGAAAACTCTACCAAGACACTTCATAATCAAATTGCTCCAAAGCAGCAATAAAGAGAATATCAGATAGAAGCAATCAGAGATGAAAGACACATTACATACAGAGAAACAAGGATATAATGACAGTAGATTTCTCATCAGAAAAAATATGTGCAAGAAGTCAGTGGAACAACATCTTTAAAACACTGAAATGGAAAAGCTGTTAACTTAGAATTCTATACCCAATGAAAGTATCTTTCAAAAAATAAGGGAAAAAAAATTTTTGAGACATTCTAAAGCTAAAAGAATTCACTACCAACAGACCCACATTACAAGCAATATTAAAGTAAGTCCTTCAGGAAGAAGGAAAATGATACCAGATGTAAATATGGGTTTATGCAAAGTAATAAAGAACAGCAGAAATAGCGATCACATGGATAAATGTGTAAGTTTTTTTCTTATTATTCAAATCTCTTCAAAAGATAATTGAATGTTCAAACAAAAATAATAATAAAGTAGTTTGGGGCATATAACATTTGTCAAAGTAAAATTATGACAATAGCACAAGAATCAGCAGGGGGAAAATGGAAGTATACTATTACAAGGTTCTTATGCTATATATTATGTGGCATAATATCACTTGAAGGTAGACTATGATAAGTAAAAGATGTGTACTGTAAACTCTAAAGCAACCACTACGATAACAAAAAAAACACAATAGCTAATAAGCCAACAAAGGAGATAAAACTAAGTCATTTAAAAAATTAATTTAATCCAAAAGAAGACAGTGGAAAAAGGGAAAAGGGAATATATAACACATGGAGCCTCTAAGGAAAAAGAATCTGAAAAACTTTTATATATATATATATATATATATATATATATATATATATATATATATAAAACTTTGCTGTACACCTGAAAGTAATACAACATTGTAAATCAACTATACTTCAATATAAATAAATAAAAGCAATTTGCAAAATCTTTTAAAAAAAGAAAAAAACACACATGGGGCAAAAGGTAGACTTGACCTGGAGGGTATTATGCTTAGTGAAATAAGTCAGACAAAAAAAGATGAACACTGTATGTTTTCACTTATATGTGAAATCTTAAAAAATAAAACAAATGAATAAATACAACAAAATAGAAACAGACCCACACATACAGAGAACAAACTAGTGGTTAACAGTGGGAAAAGCAGTGCGGGGAGAGGCAAGACAGGGATGAGAATTAAGAGGTACAAACTACTAGGTATAAAATAAATAAGACAGGGCTTCCCTGGTGGCGCAGTGGTTGAGAGTCCGCCTGCCGATGCAGGGGACGTGGGTTTGTGCCCCAGTCTGGGAAGATACCACATGCCGCGGAGCGGCTGGGCCCGTGAGCCATGGCCGCTGAGCCTGCGCATACAGAGCCTGTGCTCCGCAACGGGAGAGCCCACAACAGTGAGAGGCCCGCATACTGCAAAATAAATAAATAAGATACAAAGATATAATATACAGCACAAGGCATATAGCCAATATTTTATAACTTTATATGGAGTATAATCCATAAAAGTTTTGAAACACTATGTTTTATACCTAAACTAATATAATATTGTAAGTCAATTAAACTTAAATTTGTTTAAAAAGATAGATTTAAACCTAACCACATCAATAATTACATTAAATGTAGTCTAAACCCCATTTAAAAGCAGAGATTGTCAAATTACATAAAAACATAAGACCCAACTATATGCTGCTTACAAGAAACAAACTTAAAATATAAAGACACAAATAGGTTAAAAGTAAAAGCATGGAAAATGATATATCATGATAACACTAATCAAAATAAAGCTAGTGTAGCTATCTTAATATTAGACAAAGTAAATTTCAGGACAAAGAATCTTACCAAAGACAAAGAGGGTCATTTCATAATTATAAAATGGTCGAATGATCAAAAAGATATTAAAAATTCTAAATATTTATACACCTAATAACAGTTTCAAAGTACATGAAGCAAAAACTGATAAAACTGTATGGAGAAATAGACAAACCAACAATTACTGTCATAGATTTCAAAACCTTTCTCTATAATTGATACAACAAGTAGGCAGAAAACTCAGTAAGATATAGAAGATTTGAAAATACTAGCAAACAACTTGACCTAACTGACATTCGTACACTCCACCCAACAAGAGCAGAATATGCATTCTTTTCAAGTGTACTCAGAACTTCTACCAAAATAAATCATATTCAGGGCCATCATACCAAGTATTAGAAATATAAAAGGATTCAAATCAAGTAAAGTATGTTCTCTAACAACAATGGAATTAAATTATAAATCAATAGCAGGAAAATGTCTAAAAAAATCCCCAAATATTTGGAAACTAAATAATACACTAAAGAACCATGGGTCAAAGAATCAAAAGGGAAATTTTTTAATGTTTTAAACTAAATATAAATGAAAACACAACATATCTAAATTTGTGGATGCTGCTAACATAGTACTTAGGTGAAATTTTAAAGCAATAACCACCTACACTGGAAAAAAGAAGAAAAATCTCATAAGACAGGTTTAAGAAAGGAGAAGGAGAAGAAGAGGAGCAAACTAAATCCAAAGTAAGTGGAAAGGAAATGATAAAAATCGGAGAGAAATCAATAAAATATAAACCAAACAAAAAATAATAATAGAGAAAAATCAATGAAGCCAAAGCTACTTCTTAGAGAATATTTTCTTAATTGATAAACCTCTAGCCAGACTGATCAGTAACAAAAATAGAAAAGACAGTAATGAGAGAGGTGAAATCACTACTAATTCTATAGATACTAAAAGGATAAGGGAATATTATGAACAACTTTATGCAAATAATTCAACAACATGGATGAAATAGACATATTCCTTGAACAACACAAATTACAAAAGCTCACTCAAAAGAAATAGGACATTAGTGGGAATGGAGAAGCAAGGACTTCCAAAATTCTCTCCTCTGTAAATGCAACAAGAACACACAAAAATCAACATTTCAGAACTCTGGCAATTAACCAAAGGCTTGTAGCAATCTGCAGAGCAATTATTCAAGACAAATGGCTGAATATCAATAAGAATGGTGAGCTTTGTGGCATTCTAACTTGCTGTATTTTCCGCCACCTCTCTCCAGTTCCGCAGTAGCCTTGAAAACTAACAGACCACGCTCACACCTGGAAGTCAGTGGACGGGAACAAAAGAGGTTTGGCGTTCCTCCAAAGCCTCATTCTCAAGAATTATTTTATCTGTCTGGTGGTTCACTGGAAGACCTCACTCACAGGGATCTTGTCTTCATTTGTCCTGTAACCAGCCTTTTTACCAGGGGCATTTACTGAGAAAAATAAGTGACAATAGTTTGACATCATGGTTGCCTGATGAAGTTAGACTACAGTTGGGCAAGCAATATGTTAATCAAAACACTTAAAAGGGAAAGCTGCTGGGCTTCCCTGGTGGAGTAGTGGTTGGGAGTCCGCCTTCCGATGCAGGGGACGCGGGTTCATGCCCCCGTCCGGGAAGATCCCACATGTCGCGGAGCGGCTGGGCCCGTGAGCCATGGCCGCTGAGCCTGCGCGTCCATAACCTGTGCTCCGCTACGGGAGAGGCCACAACAGTGAGAGACCCGCGTAACACACACAAAAAAGGGAAAGCTGAGGAATGATGTGTCCATAAGGGATGTTATGAACTGAATTGAGCCCCGCTCCCCAAATTCTTATGTTGAAGTCCTAACCTCCAATACCTTAGAACGTGACTCTATTTGGACATAGGCCTTTAAAAAGAGGTAATTAAGGTTAAATGAGTTCATAAGGGTGGGACCATAAGCCAATATGACTGGCTCCCTTATAATAAAAGGAAGAGACACCAGGGATGTGCACACACAGAAAAAAAGGTCATATGAGGACATAGTAAGAAGGTAGGCATCTGCAAGCCAAGGAGAGATGCCCCAGGAGAAATCAAACCTGACAACACCTTGATGTTGGATTTCTAGCCTCTATAACTAAGAGAAATAAATTTCTGTTGTTTAAGAAACTCGTTTTATGGTATTTTGTTACAGTAGCCCTAGCAAACTAATACGGGGGCTTTGGAAAAGCCATGTACATGTATAAAGCTGTGCACATGCCCAGAGCTGTCTACATGCTCAGGAAAGACCTGAGAAAGCCATAAGCTCTCGCCTCTAGCTGCCCTTGAGACTCTATGCAAGAAGTGAAGGCTAAAGCAGAGTTGTAAATTGCCTAGGTGTTGAAGGTATGCCCCAGCATGCACACAGAATCCCTCAGGAAAGACAAAGATTTATTGGTTCCAGGAATTTAAAGAAATCACCATTCAATCACTAGCTGATTTCAGTGGTGACACATGACAAAGAATACAGAGGTTACAGAATTAGTTCATAAAAGTCATTAAACAAGCAGTAATAACAAACCCTGATGGCACAGCAGGCGTAAATCTGATTTCCAAAGTTGACACATTATTTAAGATGTATAATTTTCAATAACAACAACAAATTACAAGACATCCAACAGAAACAAGAATATTTCACACAGAGGGGGGAAAAAAGCATTGAGTAGAAACTGTCTCTAAGAAAGCCCAGATATAGACCTTCCTAGACAAAGACTTTAAATCAGCTATATTAAAGATGCTCAAATAACTAAATGAAATCATGTCTAAAAAAACTACAGGAAGTATGAAAATGATGTTTCACCAGAGAGAGAATATCAATAAAAAGGTAGAATTTACTTTTTAAAAGAACTAAATACAAATTCTGTCACTGAAAAGTATACAATAACTGAAATGAGAAACTTACCAAAAGAGTTCAACAGGCAGAAGAATCAATAAATTTGAAGGTACATCAATTGAAATTATACAGTCTAAGGAACAGAAAGAAAAGAGAATGAAGAAAAATGAACAGAGTCTGCTCTGAGACCTGTAGGGCCCAAAAGAAGAAACAACCTAAATGCGTATCAATTGATGAATGATAAACAAAATGTGACATATCCACACAATGGAATATTATTCAGACATAAAAAGGAATGAAGTACTGATATATGCTATAACACGAATAAACACTGAAAACATTGTTAAGTGAAAGAATCCAAATACAAAAATGCCACATGTTGTATAATTTCCATTTATTTGAAATCTCTAGAATAGGCAAATCCATAGAGACATAAAGTAAAAGTAAACTAGTTGTCTCCACCAGCTGGAGGGGAAGGGAGAAATAGGAACTAACAGTTAATGGGTATGGGGTTTCTTTTTGGAATAATAACAGTTCTGGATTTAGATAATGATGATGGTTGTATTACTTTGTATATATACTAAAATCCCCTGAACTGTATACTTTAAAAGGGTAAAACTTATAGTACGTGAATTATATATCAGTTAAAAACTTGTATGAGAACAAAATGATTAAAAGATGAAATAGATAACCTGAATAACTCTATATCTATTAACAAAAGTAACTCTGTAGTTTAAAATATTCCTAAAAAGACAGGGTCCATGGTAAATTCTACCAAACATTTTAAGGAAGAATTCAACCAAACTCTTCCAGAATATTGTTAAAGAAGTAATATTTCCCAATTCATTCTATGAGGCCAACATTACCTTGATATTAAACCCAGACAAAGACGTTTCCAAAAAAGAAAATCACAGACCAATAGCCCTCATCAAATGAGATGTAAAAATTTACCAAACTGAATTCAACAATATATAGTAATCTTAATACATCAGGATGAAATGGGGTTTATTCCATGAATGCAAGATTGGTTAGACATTCATAAATTAATAAAATTCATCATATTAATAAACTGTATATAGTTACATTAAGATAGAGATACAGATATATATCAATAAATATAGAAAAAGCATTTGACAAAACATCCATTCCTTATTTTCTTTAACTCAAAAAAGTAGGAATAAAAGAGTACTTCCTCAATCTGATAAAGGGCATCCATGAAAAACCTACACTTTATATCATACTTAATGGTGAAAGACTAAATGTTTATTCCCTAATATAGGAATAACACAAGACATTTTATCTCCCCATTCTATTCAATATTGTACTGGTTGTGTTGGCCAGTACAAAAAGACAAAAAAAAAAAAAAAAAGGTGTAGAAGGAAGGAAGGGAGGAAGAGATGGAAGAGGAAAAAGCACCCAGATTGGAAAGAAAAAATTAAAACTGTCTTTATTTGCAGACAATGTGAGTGCCTATATAAGATGGAATCTACAAAAAAGTTGTTAGAACTAAAAAGTGAATTTAGCAGGGCTGTAGGATACAAGTTCAAGATACAAAAATCAATTGCCTTTCTATACACTAGCAAAAGAATAGCAGATAAATTAAATTTTTTCTTAAAAAACAATGTCATTTACAATGCCATCAAAAATATGAAATACTAAAGGATAGATCTAACAAAAGTTGTGCAATACCTGTTCACTGAAAATTATAAACATTGCTCAGAGAGGACCTAGATAAGGAGTTACACAATGTACATAAGTTGAAATACTCAGTATTGTTAAGATGTCAATTTTTCCCAAATTGATCTATAGATTTAATGCAATCCCAGTCAAAATCCAAGAAGGCTTTTTTGTAGAAACTGACAAGGTAATTCTAAAATTCATATTAATGCAAAATACATAAAATAGCCAAAACAGTTTTGAAAAAGAACAAAATTAGAGAACTAACATGACCTAATTTCAAAATTTACTACAATACAATAATCAAGGTAGTACGATGACAGATCAATGGAATGAAATACAGAATCAAAAAACAGACCCACACCACAATTGATTTTTTCCAAGGGTGCAAAGAAATGCAGTGGGAAAGAATAATCTTTTCAACAAATTATAATAGAACAATCAGACATCTATATGCAAAAATGAACTATAATCCATACCTAACCATACCTCACACCATATAAGAGATTAACTCTGACTGGATTGTTGACCTAAATATAAAACCTTAAACTGTAAAACTTCTGTGAGAAAACATAGAGGGAAAAAACTTTGTGACCTCAGTACAGGCAAAGATTTCTTAAATAAGGCACCAAAAGTATAATCCATACCAAAAAAAATGGATAAACTGACCTTCATCAAAATTAAGAACTTCTGGAAATAAATTTGTAGAAACATACAATCTTCCAAGACTGAATCATAAAGAAATAGAATATGTGAATAGACCAATTACTATTAAGGAGATTAAAGCAGTAATCAAAAACCGTCCAACAAACAAAAGTCCAGGACCAAGTGGCTTCACTGATTAATTCTACCACACATGTAAAGATTTAATACCTGTCCTTTTCAAACTCTTCCCAAAAACTGAAGAGAAGGAAATGCTTCCAAACTCACTTACTGAGGGCAGCATTATCATGATACCAAAACCAGACAAGGACTTCACAAAAAATAAAGTTACAGGCCAATGTGCCTGATGAACATAAATTCAAAATTCCTGAACAAAATATTAGCAAATCAAATTCAGCAACACATTAAAAAGGATCATACACCAAGATCAACTGGGATTTATTCCAGGGATGCAAGAATGAGTCAACATCCATAAATCAATCAATATGACACACCACATTAACAACATGAAAGATAAAATCATATGATCATCTCAATAGATGCAGAAAAAGCATTTAACAAAATTCAACATACATTTATGATAAAACTCTCAACAAGGTGGGTATAGAGAAAACGTACCTCATAATAATAGAGGCCGTATGTGACAAGCCCACAGCTAACATCACACTCAGTGGCTAAAAGCGAATGTCCATACCACCCAAAGCAATCTACAAATTCAATGCAATCCCTATCAAAATACCAATGGCATGTTTCACAGAACTAGAACAAATAACTCTAAAATTTGTATGGGGACTGCTCTGGTGGTCCAGTGGTTAAGAATCCATCTTGCAATGCAGGGGACACTGGTTTGATCCCTGGTCGGGGAACTAAGATCCCTTATGCCGTGGGGCAACTAAGCCTGTGTGCCACAACTACAGAGCTGACGTACCACAACAAGAGAGAAGCTCACGTACCACAATGAAGATCCCACGTGCCACAACTAAGACTCAATGTAGCCAATAAATAAATAAATAAATATTTTTAAAAAATAATTTTAAAAAAATAAAATCTGTATGGAACCACAAAAGATGCTAAAAAAATAAAATCTGTATGGAACCACAAAAGCAATCTTGAGAAAGAACAAAGCTGGAGATATTATGCTCCCTGATTTCAAACTGAACTACAAAGCTACAGCAACCAGGGCTTCCCTGGTGGCGCAGTGGTTGAGAGTCCACCTGCCGATGAGGGGGACACGGGTTCGTGTCCCGGTCTGAGAAGATCCCACATGCCGCGGAGGGGCTGGGCCCGTGAGCCATGGCCACTGAGCCTGCGCGTCCGGAGCCTATGCTCCGCAACGGGAGAGGCCACGACAGTGAGAGGCCTGCGTACCACAAAAAAAATAAATAAATAAATAAAAGCTACAGCAACCAAAACAGTATAATATTGGCATAAAAACAGACACATAGATCAATGGAACATAAATGACAGCCCAGAAGTAAACCCAGACATACATGGTCAATTAACTGACAACAAGGGAGCCAAGAAAATACAATGCGTAAAGGACAGCCTCTTCAATAAACAGCATTGGGAAAACTGGACAATCACATGCAAAAGAACAAAACTGGACCACTCTCTTAAACCATATACAAAAATTAACTCAAAATGGATTAAAGACTTGAATGTAAGACCTGAAACCATTAAAAATCCTATAACAAAACACAGGCAGTAAGCTCCTTGACGTTGGTCTTGGCACTGAATTTTTTGATCTGACTCCAAAAGCAAAGGCAACAAAAGCAAAAAAAAAAGTGGGATTAAATCAAACTAAAAAGCTTCTGCACAGAAAAGGAAACTTTCAACAAAACTAAAAGGCAACCTACTGAACAGGAGAAAATGTTTGCAAATCATATATCTGATAAGGGATTAATATGCAAAATATATAAAGAATTCAATTCAATAGCAAAACAAACAAACAATCCAATTAAAAAATGGGCAGAGGATCTAAATAGACATTTTTCCAAAGAAGATATGCAGATGGCCAACAGGCACATGAAAAGATGTTTAACATCACTAATTATCAGGGAAATGCAAATCAAAGTACAATGAGATATCACCTCACAACTGTTAGAATGGCTATTATCAAAAAAAAAAAAAGGAAAAGGAAAGGAAATAACAAGTGTTGGAGAAGTTGTGAAGAAAAGGTAACCTTTGTACATTATTTTTGGGAATGTAAATTGCTGCAGCCACTATGGAAGACAATATGGAGGTTCCTCAAAAAATTAAAAATAGAACTACCAGCTATTCCACTTCTGGGTATTTATCTTAAAAAACCCCAAAACACTAATTTGAAAGATATACACACCCCTATGTTCATTGCAGCATTAACCACAATAGCCAAGATATGGAAATAACCTAAGTGTCCATTAATGGATGAATGGATAAAGAAGATGTGGTACATATATACTACTACCAAGCCATAAAAAAGAAGGAAATCTTACCATTTATGATAATATGGATGGACTTTGAGAATATTATCTGAGTGAAATAAGTCAGACAGAGAAAGACAAATGATTTCACAAATATGTAGAATCTAAGAAACAGAAAAAAAAACAAAACTCATATATACAGGGAATGTTTACAGCAGATGGCCTTTGGACTGCAACTCTTCCCAGAATCTCCATCCTGCCAGCCTACTGCATCAGATTCTGGGTTAGCCAAGCTTCCACAATCATAATATTTTTGGAATTCAAGAATTTAGAGACCTAGGAGGATTGATAAAGGTGGCAGAGTAGGGGACATGGAACTCACCTCCCACCATGAACATATCAAAAATATATCTACATGTAGAACAGGAGGGCTCTAGTCTACATCACATAGATTTATTCAGGGACGTAGGATGAAGGGGCAGCAGCTAGCAAAGAGCACATGCTTAGTGAATTCATTCCTTCACCAGGCAATATGGGAGATAAGAGCAAGAAACAGCTTGATAAAGTCTATGTACACAACTGGAAGATGATGTGATGAGACCCTAACAGAAATAAAGATCAAGCACTGTCTAAGTCCACTGGAAGGTAAAATAAAACCACACCCATGGTTGTGAAAGATGCAGCATTCAAGACAGGCATTAGAGAACAGGTGTGGGGAAGTAGGGCAAAGGTCACTGAGAAAATTAAGAAAGTAAAAAGTGATATAGATCCTTTCATAATATCTCTGGGAGAATGGAACCCAGACATTGTGGCAAAATTCATTACAAAATAAATGCCATTTCACCCGTACGTTTAACAGTTTCTCTCTCTCTCTCTCTCTTATTTATTTATTTATTTATTTATTTTTGCATGTAGTAGTAGAAGTAGAAATAGTATCTGGAAAAGTATAAAATCATTATACTCGATTATTTGAACCAAAGTCAAAATGATAACTACCATGAATGTTAGCACGTTTTTCAAATTCTCTGTGGAATTGGATGCATCGTGCTCCAATGGAATTCTGAAATGAGGTCAACTTCTGGCAGGTCACACGACTAACTCTATTAAGCCACTGTTCTGTGATCAGCTCCATATGCGGCACCCTTCTGCTGGGTAATTTTGTGCTCAGGCTAAAGATGTTACGAAAAATAGCAAAATCTTGGTATATTGTCAAAGTTCACACAGTATTACAAAAATCAAGGTACAAATGTATAATTGGTTCAAAATCTGAGAACAAAACATCACCTCACTTAGAGTTTATCATAAAATTATTTCTTCTCCCAACAAAAATCAAGGGAAAAAAGTCTATCCTTGCAATGCATGAGCCTTGACTGTACCTTGGGTCAGGAAAAAATTAAAATAGCTATAAAAGATATTTAGGAGTTAATTGGGAGAAATTTAAATATGAAATAGATTGTTTTATGGAATTACTGTTCATTTCTTAAGTATGATCATGGTTTTAAAGTTATTTAGGAGAATTTCTTTTTTCCGAGAAGATGCAAGTGTCATGATGTCCGCAACTTACTTTAAATATATAGAAAGGAGGGTAGAAGGGGGCATAGGCAGAGAGAGAAGGAAGAGAAGAAGAGGGGCATAGGCAGAGGGGGAGACACAGGAGGGAGAAATACAGAAACTGAATGCTCAAATGTAGCAAAATGTTAACAATTGTTGAATTTAGGTGAATACAAGTGTTCATTCTACCATTTTTTCAATTATTCATTATATTTGAAGTTCTCAAAATAAAAACTTAGGGAAATAAAAATATTCTATCTTTATTAAATCTAATTTTAACTCACATAGAATGACAAGATTTACAAGAAATTTCCTGCTTAAATGACAAATAGAAAGGATTCATGAACAATTCTGGCATACTTTCTGATAAGTACTACATACGCCTGGTGAAAAAAAAAATCTGAGTTTAAAGATTTTGTACCCTTTGTCTTCCCTCTGCTGCATTAGTATCACACTGCTATGTGTACATTTGTTGATGGAGTTTGGTAACAAATTCCAAACTTGATGTAACCATCTCACTCTGTGCCATGTGCAGTTTTTTGTACTGATATTTTAGATTTAGTTTTGCTATGAAATTACCACATACTATATATAATATACTACAAACAT
The DNA here is from genome assembly GCF_026419965.1 of Kogia breviceps. Classification (NCBI taxonomy): domain Eukaryota; kingdom Metazoa; phylum Chordata; class Mammalia; order Artiodactyla; family Physeteridae; genus Kogia; species Kogia breviceps. The sequence goes on along the minus strand of NC_081322.1, from coordinate 32,828,943 downwards.
TATTCCAACAGAGATCAATTTTTCTAAGAGAAATCAGTATTACTCACAGATGTTCTTCAATGAATAGCCTAAAAATTAGGATTAGATCAAACCATGAAACAAAGCAGTTTTATGCAACAAATGTTTAGGGGAGAAGAGAGAGATGAGGCATAGTATTCAACCCTGCATCTCTGTCATGCCACAATGCTGGTGCAGCTACATAGCAGTGCAAGAGCCAGTGTGGGGATAGAGATGAGCATATTCCTCAAGGTATGTATTCCCTTTCTGCATAGTAATCAATGCTGCTGGTAAGCAGTACGTACTGATATATTTGCTTTGTATGTACAGTTCTAGCCGTAAAGTCGTATTTCAGTTTATTTACTCCAGTTTATTTAAGAATGCAGGGATAAAATTTCTGAATTCTTTTTACTATAGAAAATGAATTTCAATTAAGGGAGTAGACAAACATTAGCATAAAATAGTCTGTGGTGGAAAGGATACAAAGGTCAGAAAAAAAGTATTACAGAATTCTCCACATTCACTGTGAAATGTACAAACATAAAAATTTATGTTTGATAGTCTCACATAAATTTTCAGGCTAATGTACAATGAATTTGAATTTTGTTTAAAATATCTAAATATACAATGAGTGAGCAAATGTATCATATGCTGTGTTTAAGATATAAATTACTAAAAAACAAGATAGTGATGTGACTCTCCATATATTAATGTTCACAACTTTTTATTAAATTCTCAAAGATAACTCACAAATAACAGCTCAACGCTGGAGTACACAAAAAACGCTATGCCATTTCTACAATTCTGTTCAGAAAAATAACAGTCTAGATAGAAATCCTTCATGAGGTTTTTGGAAATGGAAAGCATGACTGGCAGCTTGGTTGCCAGTTGTTTGCATATGTGGCAAATATCACACTCCCTCACTCAGGACCTCCTTTGCCTGGAAATGTCAGTTTCTTGAGACTGCATACTTAACATTTGGATAATTCTGGATTTAGTCAGAAAAATGATAATGATAAGAAGTGCCCGCAAATACAATGACCTGCATCAGCAAGTTGTGAATTCCCTTTCACAGACAGTGTTCAAGCAAAGATCAGACAACCCCTTAACTGTAAGTTTGTGGTGGGGATGTAAGTACCAGATGGGGAATTGGATCACATCCCTTAAAACTCGGGAAATCTGTTGCTCTAAGATTCTTAAAGGTCTAAAGATATGAAAAATAGAATAAAATTTAAAAATTAAGATATGAAAAGGTGAACTTTTGTGGTTTTGAAAGTCTAGATATTTTTCATTCTTAGGAAATGCAAAAGTTGCCTCAATTTTCTAACTTTTCTAGAAAGAAGATAAATCTGAAGATGGTCTTCTCTTTTAAGCTCTTGATATCAATCGTACACATTTGGGGAATAATATAATAAATATGATCTTTTCTCATTTTACAATGATAACATATAATGATGGTGTCAGAAATACATTAATACACTGTGAGAGCAGACCTCTGACCTGCAGATACTGACCTAAACGAATTTACATGTGAATGAGGTAAATGGTCTGCTCTGACACAAGAACAAGTGAAGCCTGCCTCTTTTACTGGTTTTGGAAAGTGATTATTATTGCACCAATGGAGCTTGAACAGAACTGGAATTAACATATCATGTTTCCTTACAAACACTGTAAGTCAGTTTCTGATATATCATTTTAAATAATTATTTCCAAAATTGCTTTGATTACCTAACATCAGGTTAGTTCATATAATATGAATGTTTCTATGATTCCACAAATTCTCACATTTTCCAAACTCAACTTTTCATGAATAAAAGTAAGTCCTGATAGACAGTCAAGATAAAGGATATTTGTATCTACACGAGAAGAAAAGCATGTTGACATAAAGTGAAAAGCATAATCACCTTGGATTCTGACTCCAAAGATCTCATTGCTTGAAAATAATTATGATGGAAGTTTTCACCTTTCACCTTGTTTACTTACAACCAAGGAAAGGGTAACCACTCAGCCGAGATAGTTTGTTGACGCACAAGGCTGATTCAACTGATCATCCAAAGATTTAATTCTTTTTGAATGTAGGCCGCTTCTCCAGAAATTTCTCCCCATGTGAATAATGATTTGGGGATTTTGTTTTTAACATTTCACTTTATAACTTGTCAGTTTCCTCTCTATCACACCTTATTCTCTCAACAACAAAAAAATGTTTATTTCATGTCTCCTTTATACCCATTATTTCTGTTAAGAATTCTTAATAAATAGATGTTGTATCATCTAAAAGCTATATATTTAGATAATCCTGGACATAAATTACTGTATACTAAAGGCACTTAAAATAATTTTACTATTTTTAAAATTTTAGGCATAAAACCAAGAAGACTACAATAAGATGATAACATTCGTACTTAGGAGCAGCATATGAATGCCTTATAATACATTCAGATACTGATCCTATGTTATTTGAAAATGATTCAATTACCCACTAATACTACCACAGAATTTTTTCCTCTAGAAAGTTGTCAAGAAACTCAGTGACCATTTTTCAAGGCCAGAGCTTACTAATAAAAAGTGAAAAATTTAGTCACATTCAGATACCAATAGATAATGATCATTATGTAGCAATTTGAATACTTTTTATATTCATCCCCAATTCAAGAATTTACATCCTAGTGAATAAGGCAAAAGATTCAGAACTTTTTCTCTCCTTGCACATTTGAACACCAGTATATAGATTCATAACCTGATAACTTTGGAAAATAATTAAACAATTCTATATTTAAGAAACATTACTCAAGTTACAATAATCATAAGAATATAAATAAAACTAATTTTAAAACTAAACTAATTTATTTTTATTTATATTTCTCAAGTATTCCATAGGAAGTTATTTTTTCCAAGTACATTTTTAAATATATTATTTAAAGAATAGGATACATGAAACTCAAACATTATCCTGAAAAATGTTTTATCATAAGATTATGAGATTGTCGGAGATCCTAACAATTAAATTTTTATATCGAAGATCTTTATATATGTTAGGTTCACACAGTTTGTAATTTTATTTTAAAAAACAATAATAACATACTTTTGATTTGCAGGTTTAAAACAACACTGAATTTGTAAGCAAAAAATAGAATATATGCATAAATATAGACAGCCTTATGTATTTATATAAAAAATATCTGAACATATAAAAAGTACAAAATTAAATTAGATTTTAAAAACCAATCATACTCATCAGAACTTGCACAATCGAAATTCTGTTAGCATCACACAAAGTTGTCTGAGGAGGCTGCACTTACTGCAATGATTTGCCATTGCACTAAATATTTTGGAACATTCTTCCCTCTCTTCAACAGCGGCAAATCTCAGTCTTTGAAAGAGGATTTGGTTTAGAGAAAATCACACATCTTAGACAACCAAATTTGATGGAACAAGTCGTCAAATCACTACAAAATTTTATACTGAAATAAGATATCATTGATTTTTTGTGTGCTTCCTAAAATTATTTTAAGGCATTTCTAGAAACGTTTTGAGATATTTGCATCACTAGAATAAGTTTTTAGCTTCCTAAAATGGTCACCTTGAAAAGAATATTCATCTGGAATCTTGTCTTGAAATTTCATTACCTTCCACCTCAAACAAATGCATAACACTTTTTTATTTATATATTAAGGAAGAGGGAAATGAGATAAACATCCTCTGGTATTTTCTATAACTATGACTTGATTTTCTCAATATTGGAACTTGTTTTCTCACATGAAAGATGAACTACATGAGACAGTAGCAGGACCAGCTCACTGCTTCTCAATCTCAATACTATTGACATTGTGTGCGAGCGGCCCTCTGGATTGTAGGTTGTTTAGCAATATCCTTGGCTTATACCCACTGGATGCCAGTAGCAGCCCCTCAGATATGACCATCGAAAATGACCCCAGAGGGCTTCCCTGTTGGCGCAGTGGTTGAGAGTCCGCCTGCCCATGCAGGCGACGCGGGTTCGTGCCCTGGTCCAGGAAGATCCCACATGCCGCGGAGCGGCTAGGCCCATGAGCCATGGCCGCTGAGCCTGAGCGTCCGGAGCCTGTGCTCCGCAATGGGAGAGGTCACAGAAGTGAGAGGCCCGCATACCGAAAAAAAAAAAAAAAAAAAAGAAAGAAAGAAAGAAAATGAAACCAGACATTACCAAATGTCCCACAGGAGACAAAATCATCCCTAAATGAGAACCACTGGATTGGGTAATTGGAAATGTCCTTTCAAACCCAAGAGCCTATGATTCATAAGACAATATAAAATACATAGAACATTGTTACACATTCTAAATATCTAAAATTAAATCAATAAGTATAAAGAATATTATTACAATTTTTCTAGTTACACACATCTTCAAAGACAACTTTGTAATAAAATGATAGGGTGAACATGTTTAAAATGTATTGTCACAAGGCACAGCCTAGTAATACACTAAAAATATTAAGGTATGTATAATACACACACATTTAGAAATATAACTATAATAATGTTTGTGTAAATCTATAAATCTATGCATACTCATAGCAAAGAATGCCTCAAAACAATATGATCATTTAATTCCTATTTAACAAACTTCATACCCTAAAATGACCACTCCGAAGGGAAAACTAGATAAAACAAACATGGTGGTCATTTATATAGAACCCTCCTGTGACTTTTAAACTCAATAAATGGTGAAATGCATTACTTGCTTTCTCAGTAACATTCAGATTTCTATAGAAATGCTGCCTTTTTATATCTACCATCACAGTTACTGTCAAGAACTAGACTTCAATCAAGTAAGCAATACATTTCCTAAGATATGAAATTTCTTTCCAGTTACCATTTTTTTTAAACTTATACTTAACATAAAAATCACTTGTGACAAATTAACATTAAAGCACTATTAAATACCCAACTGAAATAACATTTTGATGAAATAAAATAATAAAATAGAATCTATTTTATGAATAAAATGAATAAATATGAATAAATAAATAAATAAAATGAATAAATAAATATGAATAAAATCTACTATTATGAATAATAGTAGCCCAATATTTTTTTGTTCAAAGCAACTTACCTCACTTCTGATTTAGACAATATAATAAGTCCACAGATTACCTTGCAGTGCATTTCTACTGAGCTAAGACCAATCACGAGGCTCAGTTTAGATCTACTGATTATTGAGCAAACATTACTACTAAAAACCCTTATTATAAATGAATAAAAGATTCCAAATGGTTAGAATTCTCTGTTTACTGGAGAACACCATAAAGCACAAATTATTAAGAGTATAGTATTATGGATAGTGACTGTCCCTAAATAAACCTGAAAGCTTGTCATAAAGTTAAAATGATATTCTTATAAATTGACAAAATTAATATACAATTTTAAGTCACAACTGTTTAACCATAAAGAAGGCTCATGGGTGTGCTACTCTTCTTTTATTTAAAGTCTCCTATGTAGTTATTGATGTATGGACATATTTCCATAGAGAATTATTTAAATGAAGAGAAAAGCATTCAAATATAGTCAAATATAATTGTTTAAAGATACGATACATTCATTCATTAGCAGAGTATTCTAATATAAAATCAAAAGTAAAGCATGCCATAGGTAATTATTACTGGCTTAGCTGTCAGTTAGTTAAATCAACTAAAAGGCCAATTATTCTGAGGATACCCAGAGTGGAAAGCTCATGTTGGCATTAGGTCATTTTGAGATAGTTATTGTTCCTTTTTATAGTAAATTAATTTCCCAGAAAAAATATTTGGCATGTAACTGCATATGTTATGACTTATCCTTGTATTTTAAATCTTTAACATTTGGAGAAAAATGTAATATTACCTATAAAATGAAAGTAAGATAGTAAAACAAAAACAGATAATAAAAATTTCAGATTAAATTAGAATATTTCCTTTTTTTCTAGTTTCATCATCAGTATGACTCAAGAAACTCAACATCAAAGCACACATTTTCAACTTAATAATCATATCCATAGTTGACTTCTCAATATGGATTTGAAGTTGTGTGTATATGTTAAAATAATGCATTAAAAATACTAAAAAAAATTTAGGAAGTGTTTTCAAATTTGAAAAAGCACTAAATTACCACATATTAGAAAGCCTAGGATAAGCATCAGAGGTAGAAAATGCTGTGTCTAAAACTGAGATAATATGTTTATAAGTATAGTTTCCTTCATCTCAAAATTTAAATTGTGCAGTGACCCTGGTATATTAAGTTCCTTCCCCTAGGCTCTGCCCATATTCAGCATCAGGTTATTATAAATACTAGCACAATGAGAAATTATTTTGGATGGTCAGTCCCTCCTGGATACTACCTGGGGTCCCTATTCACTGTACACCGTGGCACTTAGCACCAGATTGTCACCAACTGCCTTCCTGTCTCCGTGGTAGACTGTATCCCAGACAGCGACTGTGACTTACTCATTGCTCTAACTCCAGCACTCCAGCTCTTAACACGAGTGTATTTGGGTTAAATGAAATAAACACCTAAAAAACATGATAGTCATTGGTTCTCAAATCTAGCAGCACGATAGAATTACCTGGAGAGCTTTTAAAATGTTTATGCCCACACCACTTAAATCTGAATCTCTGGGGTGGGAGGCTCTCGGGATCTGTTTTAAAAATCTTCCTAGATAACAGGAGCTGAGGGGAGTGGGAAGGACGGTTGTAAAACACGTATAGAGCTTCCGTTTTGCAAGATGAAAAGTTCTGGAGATGTTTCACAGCAATGTAAAAATAGTGAACACGACTAAACTGTACACTTAAAAATGGTTAAGATGGTAAAAATTTTATATGTGTTTTCTACAATAAAATTTTTTTAATCTTCCCAAGTGATTCAACCGTGAAGCCAGGGTTGAGAACCACTGTTAAGTATTGAATACCGGGAGAATGTTAGTTTCCCCCCCAACCAGTGCTGTTTGTTGAGTGGGAGGGAGGGAGAGAAGAGGAGAGACTTCAGTCTTTTATAATCAGTTCCCCAACTGTGTACCAAAAACCACTTGTTCCTAAAAGAAGGAGTCTAGGCCTAAATAATTTCAGAAAATCGAAACCCCTTACCCAGAATCAAAAGGCATGTTGGAATACTTAAAAAGTTAGGAAATCCCGCAATCAAGAAACCTGTTCAACTTACTTGTTTCCAAGACTTATTTGACTATGCAGATCTCCCTCAACTTACAATGGGGTTACATCTGGAGAAACCGGTTGTAAATTGAAAATATCATAGTTTGAAAATGCATTTAAGTCTGCTCACCTACTGAACATCATAGCTTAGCCTAGCCTAGCTCAAATGTGCTCAGAACACACACATTATCCTACAGTTGGGCCAAATCAGCTAAGATAAAGTCCATTTTATATTAAAGTGTTGAATATCTCATGGAATTTACTGAATACTGCACTGAAGGTGAAAAACAGAATGGCTGTATGGGAGCAAACTTGTTGTAAGTGTATCGTGGTTTACCTCCCCTCCCCACCTCCTTCCCCAGCCCCCTCCCAGTTATCACATGGCTGACTGGGAGCTGAGGCTCGCTGCTGCTGCCCAGCATCACAAGAGAGTATCTCAGTGCATATCACTGGCCTAGGAAAAGATCAAAATTCGAAGCATGGTTTCTACTGAATGCACGCTTTCACACCATCATAAAGTCGAAAACTCGTTAAGTCAAACCATCGTCAGTCAGGGATTATCTGTATCATTATAAAGAACACTTCCCATCAAAATGGTTTCTAATACTTGAAAATGATATGCAGCACAGAACAAGGCTGACTCAAAGAGCAGGAAAACAAGACAGTAGTGATTACAAACCATCACTAACGCGACATACTATCTATAGTGTCCAAACATGCATTCACAGTTATTGCATTGTATTACTTTATTCTTTTTAGATCCTGTTGTTTTGTGGTGGAGATACCTACTGCTCTGACCCTCTATCATATGTTCACAAGGCAAGGTTCTCACGTATCCTGACGAACACGGCACTGGCCTGACCCTGAACGATGCTTCTTACCCTTACTCACAAGTTGCATACCACGCTATATCCTGTTTCAATTCAATCCTCCTTCCTTACATATACCACAGGACAGTGTCACACATGAACTCAGTTGTTGAACAACACATTCACATGTTAATCAAAATTTGTGGAGTATTTTTCGGTTTCTTTCAGTCCTATTTGATGTTTTTAATTTTTACTTTATATTGGAGTATAGTTGATTTACAATGTTGTGTTAGTTTCAGGTGTACAGCAAAGTTATACATATATCTATTCTTTTTTAGATTCCTTTCCCATATAGGTTATTACAGAGTATTGAGTAGAGTTCCCTGTGCTAAACAGTAGATCCTCGTTGATTATCTATTTTATATATCGTAGTGTGTATATGTTAATCCCAAACTCAGGGATTCCCTGGTGGCGCAGTGGTTGAGAGCCCGCCTGCCGATGCAGGGGACACGGGTTCGTGCCCCGGTCTGGGAGGATCCCACGTGCCGCGGAGGGGCTGGGCCTGCGACCCATGGCCGCTGAGCCTGCGCGTCCGGAGCCTGTGCTCCGCAACGGGAGAGGCCACAGCGGTGAGAGGCCCGCGTACCAAAAAAAAAAAAAAAAAAAAAATCCCAAACTCATAATTTATCCCTCCCCCCCACCACACCGTTCCCCTTGTGAGACACAACTTGAGAACCGCACCAGAGGAGGCTGGACCTGTTTTAGATATGGCTGTATCCGCCACGGTGTGTATGTGTATAATACACACTGTGGGTGGTTTGGGGAAACAGATTTTGCATCTGTCCTTGCTACCCTTAAACCAGCATTTTTGTGACAGTGATTCTATAATGATTTACTTGATTCTATGCCATTTCTCTCAGTAAACAGCATTTATATTCTAAAACCAGAAGCAATGTAGTCATGAAAAGGAACCTATTTTAATGCTTTACATAAATATTTTATTGCCTTTGAATACAAAAGAGATGCAGACACTTTTCAGATTTTATTCGGTCAAGGCATAAATTTGATGAAAACTACACGACAGAGTAATATTATAAAATCTGTGCACTGCTAAATTTTGCAGTGTATTTGAGAGGCGCATAATTGGGTTCCTTCAATCCAGGCTGCAATCCATTGTGTTCTTTCTTTCACAGTGAACTGCACGTGAGAATAGCCACCAAAAAAAAAAAACAAAAAAACAAAAAAACCCATCACAATAACCCTGCTTTTCTCTGTTATTCTGAAACATGCTTGAGAGTGCAGTCAACTTTGCAGCGTGGTTATTTAATAGAAGTGAAATTATAACAGTACAATATAAAAGAGTCCTGACTTGAACCAGGAAAAGCAATCCCAAAACTTAAATCAGTTGAAATTTATAACTCCATCAACACCACCATAAGTAATGAAGACGTTCATAATATAATATTAAATATTGAACATCTATCTTAGGTAATTTTAATGAGAAATGATACTTTGAAACCTAATTGAGAATAAAATTCAGCGACAGTTCTTTTTTTTTGCCACATCTAGATTAATAAGTGGGTTTTACCATTTTTACTGGGTTCACCAGTCAAGTTAGCAAAAAAAGAGAGACAGAGAGACAGAGAAAGTCTATGCACTCATGTACACAAAAAAATCTTAAGCTCATTGTTTATCTAGTTTGACTGTAGATAGAATTTTTTTCACTTATTTGAAACACCCAACTGAGGTTGATGTAGTTTTAACATGTCTTAGTGCTCTTTATGTTTCTAATACTGACACCTTTCTTTTTTTGGATGATATGTAAACCATAGGTAATAGATTAAAATACAATTCATTGATTGAGAAAAGTTAGATAATATTAGAAAATGCAATCATTGTTCATTTTCTTGCTATTGAGGAATTAAAAACACAATCACTTTATTTCATGAGCTTGAGTCATTGCAAATTTTGTAGATCATCCCTAACTTTTTAAAAAAAATACACGTTAGAAGCTGAATTAAATGAAGGTTTGGGGGCTTATGTATCTTAACATGTACGCAGCACATGTACTTGAGGAGTTTGGTTACATTGATACCTTGATTTCTGAGACCTGTCTTAGAATCTGAAGCTGTTAAATTCAAATGTTAAAAAACATAAAAACCAAGCAAGGGTCCGTTCTCTTAAGCAATGGCTTTGTTCTTCTTAAGTTATGTTGTTGTATTAAGCTATATTGTCTCTGCATGCAAGTGGGAAGGAGAAACAGAGATAGCAATTTTCCCTGGAGTATTTAATACCTCCCCCCTCAAAAAAAAAAAGTAACAATTTTAAAAGGAAAAGAATAGGAATTCCCTGGCAGTCCAGTGGTTAGGACTCAGCACTTTCACTGCCGTGGGCCTGGGTTCAATCCCTGGTCGGGTATCTAAGATCCCGCAAGCTGTGTGGCCCCAAAACAATAAAATAACAATAAAAGGAAAAGAATAGCAGTGAATTCATAAACTAACTATTCTTAAACACATTCATTTACTTGCATTATAAACATTGCTCCAGTAAACTAGATCTGATTGACCGAAGAAAACATAAAATATCCTTATTACTGTATTAAAGGGTATTTTTCTTACAGAAAAACACAAATTACAGTTTTATACAATAACCTTAATGAGTTTCACAAACATCGTTCCAAAGTCCATCATCCAATAAGAGAAAAAATTTTCTTTTTCAAGGTGGTGCACATTTCACTCTGGGAGGGGTCAGCAATTTCTGGCTCCAAATACTAAGGCACATTCTGGCTTGTGCCCCAAAAGGCCATGTCATTCTTACACAACTTAATCATCGACTACATAGAGGAAGGCAACACTGCAATCTTTCTCATCATTTTAATGAGGACCCCTGGCTATTCAGTCATTGAAATATAATTGATTTGCTCCCCCCTTATTTTCATAATAGACATTCCAACCTAGACCATGTTTATTTGGCTATAAGAAATGTCAGGAAGAATTGGAACTTTTCTATGTGTCCCCATTAAAATTGAAAACATGCCACCCTGTCTTTTACATGAGCTGCAATCATTTTGCGTTGGTCTCATTATGCAATACAAGATGCAAATGTTCCAGTCGCCCTTCTCACCAAACTGCAAGGCCAGGAAAATAAGTACATCAAAAAGGCCTAGTTCTATCTGTACCTTTTTCTTACAGTTTAGTGTTACGTGCTCAATATTTTAGAAAACAGGAAATAGGAATAATAACTATAAATGTTACCAATGTTACTAATTTTTAGTAATATTGTAAAGTAGGACTGATATCTTTCTTCTTAATAATTAACCTATTTTTATAAAAATGCAAAATCTTCTTCCTCAAAATTACATAATCTAAGGATTAAATAAATATCATCTGCAAAATAACATTTATGCTGAGAGTCTGAGTTTGCAAAACTGATGTGCAAAATTAATTACTGTAATCTTTAAAACTATGTGAGCCCTGTGAATTATTATTTTATACTGTGGAGCTTTTAAACTTACATCAGTTAAAGCTTAAACAATCAAAAACTATTTGATAATGTAAAACTTTATATAAATACAAATTTACTAGTTAGTCCACCATAGAAAATAAACCCCTATAAAGGAAGCTAAGCATCTTGCCATCAGAAATGTTTTTCTTAACATGGAATGTTCAGAGTTGAGATGTCATTCATCAGATTAAGTAATAATTATTCCATTTAGTTCTATTTCAGTTAAGATAAATTTCTACTCATTATTGGCAAAAGTGTTGGGGGGAAAAGATTGCCATATTGTTACAAAATTCTGGAGGGGAATTTAGTAATATTGGTTATTTTAATGGTCATTCTTTTTTACTCGGCAATTCCACTTCCATGAATATATCCTTGAGCTAAACAACTGCATACATGCACACACACACACACATATACACACAGATGTTTGTATACACAGATACATATACACAGATGTTTGTTGCACCATAGTCCATATTTGCAAAGAAAAACATTGATAACAAACCAAATGTACGGGCACAGATATACTGTTAAGTGAAAGATAACGTTGCACAAAGTACATGGAGTGTAGTCTCTTTTCAAAAAATCATGTACAGGTAAATGTATGCGTTAAAAATCTAGAGGAATATACAACACATTGTTACAAGTGATTATCTCTATGGAATTAAATTGAAGAGTTCTACTCCATACTGCTTGAACATTTGTGATTCATTCATTTATTCAACCAATATTTATTAAGCACCTACAATGTTCCGAGTAATTTTCTAGGTGCCAGGGATATAGCAGTGAACAATACAAAGTCATGAGCTTATGTTACTATTAAAATCAAAAGAAACAATAAAAATAAAGTTTAGGAATTTCAGTTATTACAAGAAAATAAACGGACTTCCCTGGTGGTCCAGTGGTTAAGAGTCCGCCTTCCATTGCAGGGAATGCGGGTTCGATCCCTGGTCAGGGAACTAAGATCCCAGATGCCACGGGGCAACTAAGCCCGCGTGCTCTGGAACTCGCGCGACACAACTAGAGAGAAACCCGCGCACCGCCACAAAAGATCCCACGTGCCACAACGAAGGTCCCTCATGCCGCAACTAACACCCAGTGCAGCCAAATAAATGAATTTTAAAAAAATTTTTTAAGTGAAAATAAAGAAGTAATAAACATTCACCTCATTATTCCTGTTGAAATTCTTTACCCTTGTCTTTTTGTTGTTCAAAACTTTTTTTCTAATATTAGACTAATTAAGGGCCAAATCTTAATAATAGAAGCCATCATTAAAATAATCTCTTCTAGGGACGTCCCTGGTGGCACAGTGGTTAAGAATCCACCTGCCAATGCAAGGGACACAGGTTCGAGCCCTGGTCTGGGAAGATCCCACATGCTGCAACTAAGCCCATGTGCCACAACTGCTGAGCCTGCGCTCTAGAGCCCGCGAGCCACAACTACTGAAGCCTGCGTTCCTAGAGCCGGTGCTCTGCAACAAGAGAAGCCACTACAATGAGAAGCCTGTGCACTGCAATGAAGTACTCTTCGTTGCAGTGTCACCCACTGCAACTAGAGAAAAGCCCACGCACAGCAACGAAGACCCAATGCAGTCATAAATAAAATTTATTTTTAAAAATCTCTTCTAAGTCCAACACTTTTATAAAAAAAAGATTGCACGATATTTTATCATCCAAAACTTAAACAGTTTTGTTAGTAAATATCTGAAAATGCAATTATATGAGTAATGAAATACACTTGAGATTTCATTAGAAATACTTTATATGAAAGTGATAGGATAACTAAGATAGATAAATATGACTATGTAACCATACCTGTGAATATTTTAATAAATCTTAAATAATAACCATAGGTATTTTCACCTATATAACCACAAGATAATATTAAGTTTATGGGTCTGTAATATTTCAATACCCCCTTAATTTACCACTAACATACCTTAGAAATTTTTAAGACCGATATTAATATTGCAAGATTATAGGCAATTTTATAAAAACTATTCTAAGTTTATTGTAAAATGTATAAAGGTTAATATTAATTCATATGTTTCAATTTTAATAAAATCTAGTAGGTAGTCCCTCAGAATTTTCCTAATGTGGGCTTCCCTGGTGGCGCAGTGGTTGAGAGTCCGCCTGCCAATGCAGGAGACACGGGTTCGTGCCTGGGTCCGGGAGGATCCCACATGCCGTGGAGCGGCTGGGCCCGTGAGCCATGGCCGCTGAGCCTGCGCGTCGGGAGCCTGTGCTCCGCAACGGGAGAGGCCACAACAGTGAGAGGCCCGCGTACCAAATTTCCTAATGTCATAATATTTTCCCCCTTAAATTAATAAAACGTATCTAAAGATTTATTCTTATAAGTTATTTGATTTCAGTGAAAACTCATTACACTTACTAAAGATAAAGTTTTTAGAAAGCACCTAGGGTTCATATTCAAGATGTTCTAAGCAAATTATAACCAATCACCACCAGAATGGCCTAACAGATACAACATACATAAAGGGGGAAAATCAAAACACTCTAAATACCTACTAAGCAACCTTGTAACATAATGCCATGGTCCACTGACAGTGAGACTAATAAATGTGAATGGAAAGGATTTTACACTTAAAACAGCATCTATTCAGCAAGCAGACTCATTTGAATAAGTCGAATTACCTAGCCATAAACTCCCCTAAATTCAAATACTTGTGCTGCAGCTAGCTGTAATTGAAAGAATTGTCACTAGATGGCAGTGTGGGTCGAATAGCCAAAGGTTTACAAGTTAGCTCTTCAAATTTGGTACCAGACTCAGAGGGTAGACTCTTTGTTATCATCAAAATTAGATCTCTTTGTGAATAAAAAACACATAACCAAAACATAAGAAAAATAGTAAGTAAAAGAGCAAGATTTTAAAGAAAAAATTACTCTATGTAAGTTGGCTGTGCTGTTTGCCTTTCTTAGTGTCTCAAACTTGAGAATGTTTGACAGCCCTGAGAAAACTGTTTAAAATTTTCATTTCAAGCCCCTGCTTCTACTCTTGAGATTCGTAATCAGAGGTCTTAGATGTAACAGAGGCTCCATTTTAAAGAACGATTTAAGGCCATTCTAATACAGGTGATCCATGAGAAACACTGCTCTAAAACTTGAATCCCCAAAGAAGTGGCACATTTGCATAATAAGCTCCAATCAAGTCACTCAGGAGGCCACAATCTCCAGCCTCAATCACTTCCTGCATTGCCTACACATTTGAAATATTGTATTCAAATGTCAGCAGACCAGAGAAATGACCCTGAAAAGGTTCTCACTGGCCAAATTAGAGATAATTTGAACATTAAAATAAATCATGATAGTATGGGATTTTAGCCTTCTAAATAATAAGACATCAAAAATTCCTACAGGGCTTCCCTGGTGGCACAGTGGTTGAGAGTCCACCTGCTGATGCAGGGGACACGGGTTCGTGCCCCGGTCCGGGAAGATCCCACGTGCCGCGGAGCGGCTGGGCCCGTGAGCCATGGCCGCTGAGCCTGAGCGTCCGGAGCCTGTGCTCCGCAACGGGAGAGGCCACAACAGTGAGAGGCCCGTGTACCGGGGAAAAAAAAAAAAAATTCCTACATATTTAAATAAATGAATGAATAAGTTGTAAGTCTGAAGAAGAACAGGATATTTACTTTGGTTCAAAGTACCTCCATACAAATATTTATTAATCACAGAGGGGACGAGAGTAACTTTATAATGGATAAGGCTGGCAAACACCACCATCACTGAGTGATCAAAGAGAATGTCACTGTTGGACAGCAAAGGAAACCATAAACAAACCGAAAAGACAACCTACAGACTGGGAGAAAATATTTGCGAACAATGTGACCAACAAGGGCTTAATTTCCAAAATATACAAACTCATACAACTCAGTAACAACAAAAACAAACAGCCCAATCAAAATATGGTCATAAGACCTAAATAGACATTTATCCAAAGACATACAGATGGCCAATACGCACATGAAAAGACACTCAGTACCACTAATTATTAGAGAAATAGAAATCAAAACTACAATGAGGTATCACATCACACCAGTCAGAATGGCCATCATTAAAAATCTACAAATAAGAAATGCTGGAGAGGGTGTGGAGAAAAGGGAACCCTCCTACACTGCTGGTGGAAATGTAAATTGGTGCAGCAGCTATGGAAACCAGTATGGAGGTTCCTTAAAAAACTAAAAATAGGGCTTCCCTGGTGGCGCAGTGGTTGAGAGTCTGCCTGCCGATGCAGGGGACGCGGGTTCGTGCCCCAGTCCAGGAAGATCCCACATGTCACGGAGCAACTAAGCCCGTGCACCACAACTACCGAGCCTGCACCCTAGAGCCCACAAGCCACATCTACTGAGCCCAAGTGCCACAACTACTAAAGCCTGCACGCCTAGAGCCCGTGCTCCACAAGAGAAGCCACCACAATGAGAAGCCCGTGCACCGCAACTAGAGAAAGCCCACGCAGAGCAATGAAGACTCAACACAGCCAAAAATTAATTAATTAAATTAATTTTTTTAAAAAAAGAAAAGAAGTGATAATGCATCTTTCACCTACTAAATGTTCAGAGTTTGTGGTAAATTTCTAGTGTTGCTGAAAATGTAGGGACATTAGACTTCCGTGCAACTAAAGGTGGCCTCTCTTGATGACAATCTGGCAGAAGTATCTAAAGCCTTGAAAATGTAGATTTGCTTTATCCCAAATTTCCTCTTCCCAGAATTTATCCTCAGGTCATCATGGATATGCACAAAGATATAGCTACCAGTACATTTACTCAGCATGTTTAAAATAGGGAATACAGGATAACATGCTAAAAGCCCTAAAACAGAAGATTCGTTAGATGTACGTCTATACAATGGAATACTAGGCAACCACTTAAAATTATGTTGTAAAATGTTTAATATCCTAGAAAGGTGGACACAATTGGGGGAAAAATGCAAAACAGAATACCTAATATGCTCCTATTTTGTGTGTGTATGTATATGTGTTTGTGTGCACACACGCACAAGTGACTAAAATGTATGTATCAAAACAGGCAGAGTGTTTCGTCTGTGGATGATGAAGTTAAAGGAAATTTTTTATTTCATTCCATTTGATTGCCTATGTTTTCTAAATATTCAATGCCCATGTACTTTATAAGGAGAAATCACAATTAAAAGCCACTGTCTATTGTAAACACTGTCTATTCCTACAGGCATGGCTGAAACTAATACAGTGCAAGTGACCTGTTCCTCTTTTTCTCCTCTTACTATCCCTTGTATTTTGTTCTAACTCTCTTATAGCCATTTCACATCCTGCTTCATATATACCTCAATATGATTTTACTTCCTTCCTAAATAGAAGAGTCTTTGAAGTCTAAAAAGGGATTTTACAGCTCTTTATATCTCCACCACCAAGATACATAAATAATTTCTGAAAAAGGGAATGAATAAATGAATACTTACTGAAGTGCAGATTAAATGGGGATAAACACTTTCCCAAAAGAAAAATCCATTGGTATTGTCTATGGTTTCATGGGTGTTTGACATTCAAAACTGTTGCAGGGGGCTCAGCTTTCTGGAAAGAAGAGGGTTAAGCAGATCTGAACTAGGGGGCTTCTGGACTGCTAAAGAACAGAGGAAAGGGAAGGGGGCTCTGGCGGTGGGTGTTTTACCGCCAGGGTCTCAATAAGCTTCCCAGCATAACTGCCTGATAATCCACTACAACTCCTGTTTGCAGAGAGGTGAGCCACAGACATTGGCCTACTCTTGCCTCAGGTGTTTCCAGAATCATCCCATTGGCAAAGCTATGGACCTGGGATACAACTTCTGTGCATGTGCAGTGAATATCCACACTCTCTTGTTTCATGGCGAGCTCCTGTCAACCCAGGAAAGAGAGCTCCACAGTGAGTATCTTATGACCAAGCACTTCAACTCCCAAAAGATCTCTTTTACTGTAGCTCACCTCTCTTCCATGTTCCCAGCTCAAATTAAAAACACAATTGTAGTTCTTGTTAATTTTTTTCCAGGCACCTTTTTTCTATTTCAGGCATTCTTATAAAAATAAGACTTCAGTTCTAAGGGCAGGCATTTGGTCCTTTCTGGCAGGGACTCCTGCCCTGGGCAAGCACACTTGATGATCACACAGTACATGGTCCCTTCTCTCATGACCATCTGCTAGACTGGCTTTCTGCCCATTTACAAGCTCAATGAATTGTTTCACTAAGACACAGGTGCCAGACTATCATGGGTCTAAATGAGCAGCCCACATAATTCAGCAAAATGTTCCTCTCCCCTTCAGGAAGATCCTTCCCCATGACAGCCTTAAAGTAGTGTCACCACATGACTTCTGAAGCTTGATTAAAGCCAGAGACATGGGGGACCCAAAGAAAATATTGAAAGAATCAAACCCTGAGAGATGAAGGGTCACAGAGCAGAGCAACAGTGGCTGTGCCAGCTATGGTGCAGGCAGAGGTATGGGGTGGACAAGAATCCTAGGGCTCTAGAAGGAAAGAAGTCACTCCCACCCCCAACCCCGAATTTATTTAAAATCAAGGGAGAAAATATGAATTGTGTGTGTGACTGTGCCTTAACCTACAGCAGAGAGAAGAACAAGTATCATGGGAGTCAAAGCCAAAGACATGAGTATGTGACCCAACTCTGCCCCTTGATGAGACTTTCAAGCAGCCTCTGAATCTCAGTGTTCTTAACATTGCCTTTTATGATACGCCCTTGGAAGTCACATTATGTCACTTCCACATATGCTACAGGTAGAGGTAGTTACAAAGCTTTACCCCACTGACTCATGGAGACATGTCAACAATGAATTATAAGAAGAGCATGAGGGATGAGATACAGTTTCTCCATCTTCAGAAAATACAACCTGCCATGCCATACAAGGTTGATATAAGGACTGAATGAAATCATTCACATTCATTTTATAAGTTGTGAAGCACCATATAAATGTTAGTTATTTTTATTACAATAGTAGTAATAAAATGTTATATCCTTTATTTCAGCTTACTACAGGAATCAATTTCTAAAGATGGGGTGAAATGGGCGCAGTGAACTTTAATTAAGAGGGAGCTAAGGCAGTAGTAATAGCACAGATGGCATCTTCACTCAAAGACCAGTGGGACATTATTTAATACCAAAATCTTAAAAGAAAGGTTAATACATTTCCTTTGTCCCATTTCTAAAAAAATAAATCACCTGGCCTTATTTCTATCTTCTCCTTTCCTGCAATTTAGTAGAACCCAAATGCAAGTCTTAGATTTGCTGCTAAATCAACAGGATGCATATGAGGGAGTTGCCTCATATAACTTTAAAGGTCCAAATGACCTTTAAAGTTTCTATAAGTTCTAGGAAGTGGAAGAGTCAGTTGGATTCTCCTTGCTTAGTCAATGCATTAAAATTCTAAGGCAACTATTTATACAGGTCCAAAATTCCAATTTTCTTTTTTTTATTTTTGGAAGCAGTAGTATAATAAATCCCCATGAATCCATTAATTAGCTTCAAGAATTATCAACACATGGCCAATCTCATCTCATCTAGATCATTCTCTTATTCCCTTTCCATTTTTTTATACAGTGGGTCCTTGCTGGTTATTTATTTTAAACATAGCAGTATGTACATGTCAATCCCAAACTCCGAAACTATCCCTCCCCAGCCCACCCCTGTAACCATAAGTTCAATCTCTAATTCTGTGAATCTGTTTCTGCTTTGTAAATAAGTGCATGTGTATCGTTTTTTTTAGATTCTTCATATAAGCGATATCACACTATATTTCTCTTTGACTTACTTCACTCAGTATGATAATCTCTAGGTCCATCCATGTTGCTGCAAATAGCATTATTTCATTCTTTTTAATGGTTGAGTAATATTCCATTGAATATATGTACCACAACTTCTTTATCCATTCCTCTGTCAATGGACATTTAGGTTGTTTCCATGTCTTGGCTATTATCGAAATTCCAATTTTCAACTTACAAATGTCCTTATTGGAAGAGTGGCAACACAGATTAAAGAGGATGAACGAAAGGAAAGAGAAATATTGCCCATACCCAAATGCTCCCTGGGTGGGTGGATGAGAAGGTTTGCAGGGCTTGGGGTTTAGGTCCCATCTAAGGTGAATCCTACAGAATGGACTGATCAAGGGGCTGGGGGGGTCCCATTAAGTGCACCTAATTAAAGGAAGTTGGGATCTAATCCCTACCTGAGATCCAATACCCTCAAATTATTCTCCTGTTTCCTTGGGAGTCTCCCTTCCCATCTCAGCCCCCTCAGCAAGATAAATATTGGAAAAACAGAGGTTTCCCGAGGCTGTAATTATTTGAATGTCACCAATGTTAGCATCAGAGAACTCTGCCTATCAGCTATTAGTAATCAAAATGACTCAGGTGGTATTTCTCAGTGAAAAAAGCAAGCTTCAGAATAGAGTTAGAGTATGCAACCATTTCTGTACAAAGAAAATAACATATACTCGTATATACATATTTATTCATTCAATCAGTCAATACTTGTCCAGTGAATATACACACGTCCATGTGCCTAGAACATCTCTCTGAGAGAGCACATAACAAACTGGAGGCAGTTGTGCATTCTGACAAGGGCAACTGGGAGGGCAAGGCGACAGGGGAAAGGAGGGAGACTTTGTTTTCACTAAATTTACTTTTGTACTTTAAGACTTTGTATCATGGACATATATTAGCTCTTTTTAAAAACTGTTGGAAGTTACTCTGGGATAACTTGTGACCAGTGAGGTTGCACATGTACTAGCACAGGCCTCCCTGATAGGAGAAAGAACCCCAGGCTTCTCATGCCAAAAGTTTTTTCTTACGGTAGTTTTGTACTGGTTTCTATTTAAAGTGCCTCAGGCTTCCCTGGTGGCGTAGTGGTTGAGAGTCTGCCTGCCGTTGCAGGAGACACGGGTTCGTGCCCCAGTCCGGGAAGATCCCACATGCCGCGAAGTAGCTGGGCCCGTGAGCCATGGCTGCTGAGCCTGCGCGTCCGGAGCTTGTGCTCCGCAACGGGAGAGACCACACAGTGGGAGGCCTGCGTACCGCAAAAAAAATAAATAAATAAAAATAAATAAAGTGCCTCATAAAAAGTAGCATCATAGGGACTCCCCTAGTGGCGCAGGGGTTAAGAATCCGCCTGCCAATGCAGAGAACACGGGATTGTTCAATCCCTGGTCTGAGAAGATCCCACATGCCTCAGAGCAACAAAGCCTGTGCACCACAACTACTGAGCCTGCGCTCTAGAGCCCACGAGCCACAACTACCGAGCCCGCGTGCCTACAGCCCATGCTCCACAGCAAGAGAAGCCACTGCAATGAGAAGCCCACGCACTGCAATGAAGAGTAGCCCCCGCTCTACACAACTAGAGAAAGCCCGTGCACAGCAACGAAGACCCAATGCAGCCAAAAGTAAATAATAATAATAATAAATAAAGTAAAACACTTTAAAATTTTAAAAAGCAGCATCATAAAGAGTTTTTAGTTTGTCTTAGCCTGGGTTCTTCTGAAAGCAGAACCTAAAACAAAGGCTTAAGTGTAAGCAGTTGAATTAGGAGATGATCCCAGGTTGCAGAACACAGGAGAGGGTAGCTAAGGAAAGGAGGGGAAGCCACTCCAATGATGAGCTCCTAGTTGGCCTTGGCTTGGACCACTGTTCTCCGTGACCCTGTGGGAATGTCTAAGAAGCCTTATGAAGAGCATGTGAGAACCAGGCTGGGAGATGAGAGAAGGAAGTAGTTAGCCATCAGCTCTCATCCTTCCTGGTCAAGGTTTGCCCCCTAGGGCTTCCTGTACCTGCACATGGACACTTACAAGCACCTACAGGATTTCCTAAGATTTCCCACCTGCAGGTGTCAGCGAAACCCCAGACAGGAAGCAAGAGGTGCTCACTGCACAGGCCTGAGGTGAGGCACTGTTGGGAGGCACCCGAGGGAGGCTGGCTGACGCCCACTCACAGCTGGTCAGCACTGCAGTGGCTGGAATCAGAGGGGAGGCAAAGAGGTGTCTAATACATTCTTAAGAACCTCCTTCATTGGCAAACTTTGTATTATTTTCATGTCCCTGGCCAAAAACCAAAAAAAAAGCATTAACTTTGTACTTTTGAAGAGGAATTTAATATATAAAAATATTGCCAATTGCTCATATACATAAACAGTATTTCTGGAAGCATACTCAAGAACATTTACACTAGTATTTCCATGCAGGAGAATTGGAGGTCAGGGATGATTTGCACCATGTATCTTCTTACATCTTGAATTTCAAGTCATGTGAATGTATTATCCATATTATGCACTGAAAATAAAATTACTTTTAAAAGATAAAAATATAAAACACGGGCTTCCCTGGTGGCACAGTGGTTGAGAGTCTGCCTGCCGATGCAGGGGACACGGGTTCATGCCCCGGGCCGGGAGGATCCCACATGCCGCAGGGCGGCTGGGCCCGTGGGCCATGGCCGCTGAGCCTGTGCGTCCAGAACCTGTGCTCCGCAACGGGAGAGGCCACAACAGTGAGAGGTCCACGTGCCGGAAAAAAAAAAAAAAAAAAAAAAAAAAAAAAAAAAAAAAAATATATATATATATATATATATATATTTTAGAAATTTTGCACAGTAGTAAAAGAAAGAAAAATACAGACCTTTTATTAAAAATGGAAATTTGAATATATACGTTTATCCCCACTCTATCTGAAACCCTATAAAATGAGAGTAAAGAGATGTTTTAAAGCATAAACCAACAAAACAAAGGCAACGAAAGAGAAGAGAACATTAACAAAATTTTGGAAGCTGGACAGTGGATGGATAAATGGTAACTGACCTATTCTACTGGAGAAAGCTGAAACCTAGGCTAGCAGAGGGAGAAACCAAACTGTACACAGATTTGCATCATAGAATTGCAGACATACTCAGGAATGAAAGGAACAGATACCAGTGAAAGAAGAGTGAAGAGGGGCTAAAACCAGGATAGTGGGTTTAAGTCAGTTTAGGAAGAAGGTGACTTTGGATTCCCCTCTGGGCTTCCCTGGTGGCGCAGTGGTTGAGAGTCCGCCTGCCGATGTAGGGGACACGGCTTCGTGCCCCAGTCTGGGAAGATCCCACATGCCGCGGAGCGGCTGGGCCCATGAGCCATGGCCGCTGAGCCTGCGCGTCCGGAGCCTGTTCTCCACAACGGGAGAGGCCACAACAGTGAGAGGCCTGCGTACCGCAAAAAGAGAAAAAGAAAAAGAAAAAAAAAAGTGATAGGTTGTTGTTTGCAGGCTGCGGCTCTAGGGTATCCACTAAAAGGTTTTTTTTTTAATTTTTATTTTATTGGGTTGGCCAAAATTTCCTTCGGTTTTAAAGTAAAAATAAAAGACACATTTTTCATTTTCACCAAGAACTTTATTGAACAATGTATTCACCATTTTGTTCCACTACCTTCTGCCATTTTTCAGGCAACTTCATAATTCCATCTTCCCAAAACTTTTTATCTTCTTGAGCAAAGAACTGTTCCAGGTGCCTTTTACAGTCTTCCAGGGAATTGAAATTTTTTCCATTAAGAGAATTTTGTAAAGAACGAAATAAATGGAAATCTGAAGGTGCAATGTCTGGTGAATATGGCAGATTTATCAGAACTTCCCAGCCAAGCTGTAACAGTATTTGCCTGGTCATCAAAGAAACGTGTGGTCTTACACTATCCTGATGAAAGATTATGCATTTTCTGTTGACTAATTCTGGACACTTTTCGTCAAGTGCTGCTTTCAGTTGGTCTAATTGGGAGCAGTACTTGTTGGAATTAATCGTTTGGTTTTCTGGAGGGAGCTCATAATAGAGGACTCCCTTCCAATCCCACGATATACACATCGCCCTCTTTGGATGAAACCTGGCCTTTGGTGTGGTCGGTGGTGGTTCATTTTGCTTGCCCCACGATCTCTTCCATTCCACATCACTGTACAGTACCTACTTTTCACTGCCCGTCACAATTTGTTTTAAACATGGAACATTTTCATTACATTTAAGTAGAGAATCACGTGTGGAAATACGGTCAAGAAGGAACCCAAACGTCAAAGTAATGAACATAACCAAGTTGGTGCAAATGATTTTTCAACGCTTGATTTGGATATTTTGAGTATGACGGCTATCTCCCATGTGGTATAACATTGATTGTTCTCAATGTCTCGATTTGATCACTATCAACTTCAACTGGTCTACCTGACCGTGGAGCATCATCCAGAGAGAAATCTCTAGCATGAAACTTCACAAACCACTTTTGACACGTTAGATCAGTCACAGCACCTTCTTCATATACTGCACAAATCTTCTTCTGCATTTCAGTTGCGTTTTTACCTTTCTTGAAATAATATAGCATAATAGGCTGAAAATGTTGCTTTTTCTTCCATCTTCAATATTAAAATGGCTACACAAAAATTCACCAATTTTGGTAAGTTTTTTTAAATGCACGCTGATATGACAGCTGTCACAATATAATCTACAAAAATTGTTTCAAATGAAGTTAAAGACAACTAAGACAACTAGGGCCATCTTATGGAAAAAACTGAACAAAGCTTTTGGCCAGCCCAACACATTGGAGCACAGTTGATTAACAATGTTGTGTTACTTTCAGGTGTACAGCAAAGTGATTCAGTTATACATATACATGTATCTATTTTTTTCAAATTCTTTTCCCATTTAGGTTATTACAGAACATTGAGCAGAGTTCCCTGTGCTACATGGTAGATCCTTGTTGATTACCTATTTTATATATAGTAATGTGTATATGTTAATCCCAAACTCCTAATTTATCCTCCCCCACACCTCTCCCCTTTGGTAACCATAAGTTTGTTCTCTAAGTCTGTGAGTCTATTTCTGTTTTGTAAATAAGTTCATTTGTATCATTTTTTTTAGATTCCACATAAGTGATATCATATGATATTTGTCTTTCTCTGACTTACTTCACTTAGTATGATAATCTCTAGGCCCATCCATGTTGCTGCAAATGATTATTTTATTCTTTTTTATGGCTGAGTAATATTCCATTGTATATATGTACCACACCTTCTTTATCCATTCCTCTTGTCAATGGATATTTAGATAGCTTCCATGTCCTGACTATTGTAAATAGTGCTGCAGTGAACACTGGGGTGCGTGTATCTTTCAGAATTATGGTTTTCTCCTGATATATGCCCAGTTTTATCTATTTTGATGTTTTAAGATAAAGTTAGATTTTCATATACAAGTAAATACATATTCAATACCTTAAGCCAAAAGTAGTATGTCACTTATTTGTCAATAAATCATCCTTTCGTCACATAATTAATTTAAAGTAAATTTATACACAGGTACCACATATAAAGAAGAAAGATGTCAAATTTTTCCTTTATATAACATAGTCATTAGGATTAAGTTATAAATGAACTTTATAATCTAATCTTAAATAATATACTCTTCAAAATTAACACATTTTTACTTAAAATCCTTTCTGTAGAATATCCATGTAATAATAACAAAAAAAAACTGAAGTTCTTAAAGGGATTTGCCAGATGATAAGTGACTGAGAAAGGGATTCATAAGTCAAAAATATTCAAGAGATAGATGTTTACAGGGTTAATGTCAGGGGTTCCAGAGACCCTGCCACTGTGTGCTGTCTCAAAGCCCCTTAACAATACCAAAGTCTTTCTGTCCACCAGTAAAGTCATGTGCGGTCAGTCAGAATTGGGTTCTGATTAAACCATCTAAGCTTCAGATTCTACATTTATAAAATGAGATCTCGGGCTTCCCTGGTGGCTCAGAGGTTGAGAGTCCCCCTGCCGATGCAGGGGACGCGGGTTCGTGCCCCGGTCCGGGAAGATCCCACATGCCGCGGAGCGGCTGGGCCCGTGAGCCGTGGCCGCTGAGCCTGCGCGTCCGGAGCCTGCGCTCCACAAAGGGAGAGGCCACAACAGTGAGAGGCCCGCGTACCGCCAAAAAAAAAGAAAAAAAAAAAAAAAAAAAAAAATGAGATCTCGTTCCCAAGATTGTTATACCCATTAAGCGAATGGAAGTGGCTAATAGTGATTAGGCATATGATCAGCATTCAATAGATTACAAACGCTTGTGTGTATAAAACTTATACACATAGATATATATCCCCAGAAGAAACACAGTAACTCAAATTCTCACTATGGTCTAATTAACTGATATAACAACTTTCCTGAAAGAAAAGAAAGCAGAAAGTTAAAAGATAAAGATATTATTCATCAGGAGGAAAAGGCTCAAAAGTGAAGACAAAACAGGCCGAACACGTACTCTTGCCTAAAGAATATTCAGGATAAACAAAATATCTGCAAATAACATAAATACACCTTCCCTTGTCTGAAGTAGCATGCACCTGAGGACCTCGCACCCAGGAAGCAGTCTAATGGAATAAGACATGAGAAGGAAAGACTGAGTCAGCACCAACATCCAGAAAGTTGCTGCCATGTAACCAAATACAATCACTAACTAAAATACAACTAACTAAATACAATCACAGAGCCACAGGATGGTGCAGCAGAAAGGGACCCAAGAGGCCACCTAACCAGCTCCAACACTGTGCAGAAGGCAAAATTAAGGGCCTAGGTGACCTGCCCAAGGTCACACCTGATTAGAGGCAGAAGCCAAGCCTGAATTAGGATTTCCAGTTCAATGCCCTTTCTTGTTTGAAAAAAAAAAAAAAGCTTGTGTGTATGCATCGGGGAAGGAGGGGGATAGTGGTGTGGTACAGCTTCTGGAGTGTACAAAGCAAAGGTTTCTAACGCTGCAAACAACATGTGCTTGGCTGGCAATAAGGTCCGAGGTTGGCAGGCAGCAAATCTTTCCCCTAAGGACAGAAAATATGCTACATTCTTTGTCCTACAGAAGGCAGTTAGAGTAAGACATCCCTGCTGTCAAAATGACCATTGCTTTCAGATATGTTTTCCACATACCCTTTAGAATGGAAATAAGCCCAGATCCCTTCCTCTGCAGAGTTAAGCACAGAATCATCACTCAAATGTCGCAGAACGGCTGCAATGAGTTGGTTCCCTAGTAAATAGATTGAACATTATCACTCTACTTCATACCCTCAATGGAACTCCATCCCATGAATGGAATGGTATATTATAACTGGCAAAAAATAGGCCACCACTTTAGTTACAACACAGGATTGTCCAAATAAACAAGCATTAATCATGCACATTATGTAGAGCATAATGCCTCAGAGAGCTTCTGCAAGCAGCTCCAAATGAACTCGACCAAATTATACCATCTGACAGCTGTTCCGTGACCTGTGGGAAATGAGTTGGTAGTCTCAGTCCAGTTCCTAGTGGACAGGTGTCCAAAGCACAAAAACTACCTTCACAATTGGGCCTAATTAGCAACCTGGTTGTTGCAGCCACGGTAGAACCTGGAGCCCATATCAGCGCCGTGCTGTTGAAGGCCCTTTTCGACCTCAGGTGGCACGTGCCAGCGGCTTAGTGCAGAAACGCATACCGCGGGGCCTGCACAAAGCGTCGCTGCTTCAGGAGAAACACAACTGGGTCCAGGACTGGCTCTCTGCCTCTCGCCTGACTCCCCCAAGCCCAAGACGTCAGAAACAGGGCACTGCTTTAATCCATGGAATGAACACATTTGTAACACTTAAGTGTTATGAGCTCCCACCTTTCACAAGAGCAAGAGACTCATCTATCACACAAAAACTTAGACTTCACTGAGTTCCCAACCATTCCTCAAAGTCTCTCCTTTCGCCTCTTGGCCTTCATTGAAACCTGCCTGCTTCTGAGGATACTGTCTCTCCCGCCGCCCTCCCAAGCGTGCAGTTGCTGTTCTCTAAGGAGAACACAACCCAGCACCAGGTATGGGGAAGGATTCTCCTCGTTTCTAAATGTCACTTCCAAGGTCATCCATCCCCAACCCCTGCAAACTCCTTCTCTAACACCCAAAGTATTCGGCTCTGCCCCTATGGATTGACCTTCCATTCAAACCTCCCGTTCAGAAAAGATGTTCACTCCTGGCTTAGTGTCTTCCTCTCTTACCCTCTCTTCTGAAATCAACAGTGGTGATTGCAACACCCACTTGGGTGAACCATAAACACTCTGGCTTCTCAGCCACACATTCCCATAGCTGTTCTCCAGAACTTGTCATTACCAGAAACTGCACTACCTCCAAAAACCTCAATTCAAATATTACTCTCCTGGACCACAACCAGTCATTTCTAGCTCACTGTGATATAGGCCCTTCTCTACAACTCTCCTACCACATGTAGATCAATCCATTGGCACATGGCCTTCTCACTACTTATTGACTCCCCCTCCTTCCTCTTCTCTCATGTCATTATTGGCGCCTCACTTTCCCTCATCCTTTACATCCAATCTAACATTAAGTCCTGTCAACTTTATCTCCAAATTATATTCACTTATTCACTTATTTCTTACTCACCAATGTATCCTCAGCTTCTGGCTCACAATACAGACTCAATATAATATTATAAATCAACTATCCTTCAATAAAATAAGTTTCCGGCACCAAAAAGGGATTGATTCCATTTTTATAACATTCTGGAAAAAAACAAGATTACAGGAGAGAAATCAGTTACCAGAACCTGGGGGAAGTGGGAGAGGATTACTACAAAAAAGGCACAAATAAATTTTTGAGAATGATGGAACTATTCCATATCTTAAATGCATTATATGACTTTATATTTGTTAAAACTCACCAAACTGTATATCTAAGGGTGAATTTTACTGTATTCTCTCTAAATTCATGTATAGTTTTACATTTTCATGATAAAACATTTTTAAAATGAATGCCAGTATCATGCAAATGTTCTTCAGCTTCTATTTGTAACACACCAGTATACTTAGACTGCAAATACAAGAATGCAATGCAAAACAAGGCACAGATTGGCAGCAAATGTTTACAAAACACATTCTGATAAAGGGCTTGTGCTAGAATATATAAAGAATTTTAGCAGGCTTCCCTGGTGGCGCAGTGGTTGAGAATCCGCCTGCCGATGCAGGAGACATGGGTTCGTGCCCTGGTCCGGGAAGATCCCACATGCCGCGGAGCAACTAAGCCCGTGAGCCATGGCCACTAGGCCTGCGCGTCCGGAGCCTGTGCTCCGCAACAGGAGAGGCCACAACAGTGAGAGGCCCGCATACCGAAAAAAAAAAAAAAAAAGAATTTTAGCAACTTCTCTGGTGGAGCAGTGGTTAAGAATCCGCCTACCAATTCAGGGAACACAGGTTCGAGCCCTGGTCCAGGAAGATCCCTCATGCCACGGAGCAACTAAGCCTGTGTGCCACAACTACTGAGCTTGAGCTCTAGAGCCCGCGAGCCACAACTACTGAGCATGCATGCCACAACTACTGAAGCCCACGTGCCTAGAGCCTGTGCTCCGCAACAAGAGAAGCCATCGCTTACCGCAACTAGAGAAAGCCAGTGTGCAGTAACGAAGACCCAGTGCAGCCATAAATAAATAAATTTACTTAAATAAAGAATTTTACCACTCAATTACGACAGACATATATATGTTTTATATGTTATACATATTTTATAAGTATATATACATATGTACATGTTTATGTGTATATGAAATCTTAGATGTAGGAAAATCTTGCTCTAATGAAGTTTCGTGGAGCAAGAAAAGTCTAGCAGAAAGCTTTTGCTAAACTGAGATTTTAGTTTCAATATTCTCTTTCCATTAACAATAATTCATGATATCCCAAATAATTCCAAGCTTACCTCAGTCCTTATTCAAGAGCTGTGAAGAAGATAAAAACTTTTCAATTTTATAAAATGCATTTGGATACCAAGGCATCTTGAGCTATAGGGAACAATTAAGGAAAATAATTATATGAAGTTCATTAATTTGCATCTGCCCCCAAATTTCCACACCTAGAATAATACCTTATGTACAAGAGCTACTCAGTTACTCACATTTTTCTTAAAAACATGCATCATATGAAAGGGCGAGTCGTAAGGCAAATCTGAGAACTTATACACTGTTGTTAAATGTGCTCTCAAGACTTAAGTCTGTCAGCTACAAATTGGCATTTTCCATTGGCACTTGCCATCTACCTCTACAAGGATTAAATCATGCGCTGCTGCAGCTGCTGACTTTCAACACCCCCTGAAAGGACCTCAGGGTGGGGAGCAGAAATGAGGCACTCTGTGCTCTGGGAAAAACTGGCAGAACAGGTCTTCAGATAGTTAGATATTTTCAGGAGCCAATTTTATGATCCTAATTCTCGTATCCCCTCATATCTAGAAAAGCACTAAAATCCTTCATGGTGACGTCAGCTCCTTGTGACTAGGAGTAACCTGCACGAGACTAGCAGAAACCTTCTGTAAAAAATATGTGCTTGATTGCATGTATTCCCCCCTTCATCAAAATCACATATATACTGACCTTCCCCACTGCCTCTCTGGAGCAGTTTCTCAGAGCTATCTGGGATGCTGTCTCCCGGGCTGCAGTCCTCATTTTGCCCCAAATAAAACTGAACTCGCAAATCTCACGTTGTGCATTTTTTTAAGTCGACAAGTCTTATAAATGTGTGCCTGTGACAAAAGGTGCCCACTTTCTTGAAGACATATGTAGTATCCATAATTTTATCTTAGCGTAAAATCATATAACTGTGTCAATGTAAATAAAATCATGCCCTTTCATAATTTTTCTGAACTGTCTGCAAGATTACCGGGGCTATCACATACAACTGTGTTAGTTGCATCTTCATCAAAGGCATGCAGCCCATGCAGAAGTGCTTTGAAATCTAGTCCTTACTCTGTTGTAAGCCTTGTGTCATCACTGATGGGAAGGGGCACCCTTTCCCTAATTATCCTCCTAAATAGGAACCTTTATGTAATTCGTGAGCTCAGAAGGTACACATTTTTTAACACACACAAAGGTATTATGAATACTTGACGTGGTCCTAAGAACCATTACCCTTTCTTGAAAAAAATCTCGGAATAACCACTCATGCTAAGAATTGAATACTCCAAGTTCTTCTCCATTCTTTCAAGATATCATATATAGAATATCTCTGACAAATATAGGTAGAAGAGAACATTAATTTTGCTTAAGAAATGACTGACAATCTTTAAATTGCCACGTAATCTATTTCACGCCAGTCATTAGCTAACAAACAAATAAACAAAACCCCTCATATACATATAAAATTCAATTCTGATATAAGAGCTTCCCATCTTCCCTAAGGATGGTCAAATTTTTATTGCTCTCACTGAGCTGTGAAAAGTTGACCATTCTGCATACACAGAAAAAAAAAAAAAGCCTGAACTTGTAGCAAAACAAGATTATACAGAGAATTTGCAGTCAATTGCAATTAATAGTACATTTTGCTTTGGGATACCAGATAAAAGTATTACAAATATATGCCATCACTCTCATCCTGCCTTCAGCAACTATGACAATAACTTCTAAAATCTTTTCTTCTGATGTATCTGTAAACAATTAGCATCTCTTTGTTAAACTCTAATTGCTCTTCTTACACAGCTGTGCCACTGTACAGCTCAAGAAAGAGGGACCAAGTGTTAAGGCAGTTATTAATAAAATAGTGCCATAACAAAAAGAAAGGGTTTGGGGAGTTTGAGAAAAACAGATCTCCCTCACACCCTTTGGAAACCCAAAGCATAGACTATATCTTAAATGCTGAGTTTCTCTTTGTTCCTGCTCTCTTAAATATATACCCTTTTCCCTTAAATATAAATCCATATTGGGAGGCACAAGAATGTACAGGTTGACTCCTACAGTGATGGTGGGAAAGTAAGTTGGTGTAGCCGCTGTGGAAAACAGTATGGAGGTTCCTCAAAAAACTAAAAATAGAATTGCCATATGATCAAGCAATTCTACTCCTGGTGCATATATCCAGACGAAACTATAACTCAAAAAGATACATGCACCCCAATGCTCATTGCAGCACTATTTACCCTAGCCAAGATATGGAAACAACTTAAATGTCCATCAACAGATGAATGGATAAATAAGATATGGTATATATATATATAAAATGGACTACTACTCAGCCATTAAAAAGAATGAAATAATGCCATTTGCAGCAACATGGATGGACCTAGAGATTAACATACTACGTGAAGTAAGTCAGAAAGAGAAAGACAAATACCATATGATATCTCTTATATGTGGAATCTAAAATATGACACAAATAAACTTATCTATGAAACAGAAACAGACTCACAGACATAGAGAACAGACTTGTGGTTGCCAAGGGGGAGGAGTGGTGGGGGAGGGTTGGGAGTTTGGGATTAGCAGGTGCAAATTATTATATATAGAATGGATAAACAACAAGGCCCTACAATATAGCACAGGGAACTATATTCAATATCCTGTGATAAGCCATAATGGAGAAGAATATGAAAAAGGATGTATATATATAAATATATATATATAAATATATATATATATATATATAACTGAATCACTTTGCTGTACAGCAGAAATAAACACAACATTGATTTCAACTATATTTCCGTAAAATAAATTTTAGAAAAAGAATGTAGGGGCTTCCCTGGTGGCTCAGTGGTTGGGAATCCACCTGCCAATGCAGGGGACACGGGTTTGAGCCCTGGTCTGGGAAGATCCCACATGCCATGGAGCAACTAAGCCCATGCGCCACAACTACTGAGCCTGCACTCTAGAGCCCGCAAGCCACATCTGCTGAGCCCACGTGCCACAGCTGATGAAGCCCACACGCCTGGAGCCCATGCTCCACAACGAGAAGCCACCGCAATGAAGAGTAGCCCCCTCTCACCTCAACTAGAAAAAGCCCATGTGCAGCAATGAAGACCCAACACAGCCAAAAAAAAAAAATGTGGAGGTTGAAAACATGGTCTCTTGAGTTAGACTGCATAGGTTTGAATTCCAGCTATTCCACTGACAACTGTGTGACTGGGGCATGTTACTTAACCTCTCTGGGCCTCAGTTTCTGCATCTATAAAATGGGGCTAGTGAAAATTCATAATACTGTGAGGATTACATGTCTTAACACCTATAAAGAGCTTAGAAAAGTACCTTGCATATATTAAATGCTCAGTATGTATTAGATAAACAATGTTTGTTTTTATTTATTGATGTATACCTTCTCTTTACCAGTTTGTTTGGGTTTTTTGTTTGTTTTGTTTCATTTTTCAAATTTTTAACTCACACTTGCAAACTACCCACATCCTCTGTTACTGGCAAAGCTGAGGACTAATATTCAAGTCCACACAAACTACTCATTAGTACTTCAATATCACTATAGCTAAAGCAAAAGAAAAGATTTTTTTTTCTGGGAAATAGTTGCAAAGGGCTGGCAATATTCATTGAAAATCCCAAGTCAGTTCTAAATCTTAGAGTTTTTCACCCTTCAAAGTGATACAATATAGAATGACAACATTCCCATCTCTTTCTACTTGAGAAACTCCAAAACCTGTTTGTCCCAGAAATATCTTGACATGTTGGAAGTTTTCAGCTTCAGGAAATGAAATGTTCTACAGTACGGGATTGAGATATCTGCAGATCTGACATGAAATTACTTCACTTAGTATAGAAGAGAACTACTCTTCAAGAAGAAAAGCCAGAGATGAAGCCCCTGTATATTTTAACCCACATTTAGTCTCTATTTGTATACCCCACAGTCACACAACTTATTTGGCAAATTCAGTAACCAACAATATAGTTTCCACACTGAATCACATAAGCTACCTCTGTGTGCTAGTAACTAAATCCCTAGCCAATAGTGGATTAACAGGAAACATATTTAATTTTTTCACAAATAGGCTGTAAGTAGGTGACTTACTCCTTCTTCACTTTCTGCCATCCTCAGCAGGCATCTCCAGCCTCAGGTTTGCTGCCTCATGGCCACAAGGTGGCTGCCTCTGCTCCAAATCATGAACTCACATGGCACATTCCAAAAAAGGAGGGAAGAGAAGGAGCCTCCCTTTGGCATTTCTCTATGTTTTCCAGCAGCACACCTCACCCCAGTCCAGAAAATTTGAGCAGAACTGAATCATATGGCCACCCTCAGCTGCAAGGAAATATGAGAAAGTAAATTCCTGGTATTCCCAGCCTTTCATGGGAAGAGGGAAAGAAGAATGGCTATTGAATAAGCAACAACAGCATCTACCACAAGTGCCTATAATAGTCTTTCCCTGATTTTCCTTCTGGAAAATTCTTATTCATCCTTTAAGACACAGCACCTTTGCTACTCCTTTGGCAAACCTCCCCTGACCCCATCCCAGGCAGTGCTAAGTGTTTATTCCTTAGTGATCTGACAGTTCTGTATACATGTGTACATAAATGAGAACCACTTTGCACTGTGATTGTCATTAATGTTTGTTTCCTCACCACATAGTGAACTTCTGGAATGGGAAATATATATGGTAACCACTGTATCCCAAATGTCTATGACAGTATGGTTGAAAAAATTAGACCTAATTATTTAAACTATGATGATAAAACTAGTCCCAAATGATCACACATGTTTTGTGCTAGATTAGGCAGCATATGAAATCACCAAATAATGTTCTGAAAGACATGAAAGGAAACTAAATGTAAGGGCAAATTGTGTTCATGATCACCCAGGTAATTAGAGTCACTCTTTTTCAATGGGATTTGTCTGGAATGACAGACAAAAGAGATAGAACATCCAGCGTCAGCCCTGGCTCTACCCCAGGAACAGGGCTTTTAGAACTTCAGAATATGGACCACATGACTCTCATAATGCCTGGGCTCATAATACAAGCTTCTGTTACTGATGTCTCAGAGAAGAAATATTAAACACTCCTAGAGCCCCCAAAACAATGACCAAACCAGTAGCACAAAAAATCCAGGACTCCTTCCAGGTCTAGGGCAGGAAAAAAATGTAACATAAGTCTAGAATCTCTTGTCCTACCAGATAGAAGAGAAGCTATCAGGCACTACTAGGGCCATGTCAAGAGAACTCAGGATCCAACTTGAAATGACTCACTGGCCAAAGGTTGGGACAATTTGAACATCAACAAGAATAATAATTGCAATAGATTGAAACACATCAAATGTATGTAGAATTACAAACTCCTAATGATACTTTAAGTCAGTCATCTTTAGAGGATTCTAGGGTATCACTATAAAAACTGATGGGAAAAGAATCAAGTATTTATCTTCCCTTTCTTATAATAATTTCTTTACCACTGGGTACCAAATAGTAGATGAGGGGAAGTTTCTCTTTATAAAAGTATTAGATCCAATTATAATTCCCTTAATTAATTTTTAAAAGATTGATAGGATTAGAATATCACCACTTTGCAATCCCTAATGAACTAACAAACTAGGCATTAATCATCCACAGCTGTTAACATTACAAAGCGAGAGGACCAAACATCACATGCATCCTAATGGAAGAACACCTCTACGAAATAGTATTGTCACAAAGAAAAAAACACTGAAATGGAATCTGATCAAGCCTCTAGATGTAACTTCAAAATTTAGCAAAAATACAGAGGAAGAAGGACAAGCTACTTAACACCTTAGAGACACAATCAGCAAAATATAGACCATGGGAAAGTCTATAGGACAAAGCAGTTTCTTCAACCAACAAATTACAGGAAGAAAAAGCAATGGAGGAGGAAACTTGTAGATTAAAAATGACTTAAGAGATATATCCACTAATTGCAACGTATGGATCTCATTTGGATCCCGATTCAAAGAAACAGTGTGTTTTTTTATTACATTTATGAGACAGTTGAAATATATTTTAAACACTGGATAGATGTTTATCATATTAAGAAATTACCGTTTTAAAATGTTAGCTGTTGATAATGATATTTGGTTGTTTTTTTTTTAAGTTCTTGTCTTCTGCACATACGTACTGAGATATCTGCAGATGAGGAGGTATCACGTTTGGGATGTGCTCTTGGGTGATCTGAGGAGGAAGGACGCAGGGGTGGATGGAGCCGACTGGCTGTGATTTGCAGGCTGTTGCAGCTGTGTGGTGAGTGCATGAGGATCCGTTATAATGGTCTGTCTACTTTTGTATATGCTTGGAGTCATCTACAGTGAAACATTTTTAGGGGCTTTCCTAATTCAAAATATTAGTAAACCAAAAAAAAAAAAAAAAGAAAGAAACCAATTTAGCTGCCCTAGTTCACTAAGGTAATAGAAATCAGACGAGATTGGTCAAGACAAGGTGCTAGATAGAATTTGACCAGCAGCCTATAAGGAAAAGACTCATTTTCAAAGGTGGGTAAAAAATCAATACATAAGCTACAGCATTAGTTTGTTAGGGCTGCCGTAACAAAGAACCACAGACCAGATGGCTTAAACACCAGAAATCGATTCCATTACAGTTCTAGAAGCTAAAAGTCCAAGAGCAAGGTGTCAGCTGGTTTGGTTTCTCCTGAAGCCTCTCTCCTTGGCTTGAAGATGGTGCCTTCCTGCTCTGGTCTCACACAGCCTTTTCTCTGTGCGTGCATCCCTGGTATCTCTCCATGTGTCCCAACTTCCTCTTCTTTTATTTTTAATTTTTATTTTATATTGGAGCATAGTTGATTGACAATGTTGTGTTAGTTTCAGGTGTACAGCAAAGTGACTCAGTTATACATATACATGGATCTATTCTATTTCAAATTCTTTTCCCATTTAGGTTATTACAGAGTATTGAGCAAAGTTCCCTGTGCTAAAAAAAAAAAAAAAAAAAAAAAGTTCCCTGGGCTATACAGTAGTTCCTTGTTGGTTACCTATTTTAAACATAGTAGTGAGTACATGTCCTCTTCTTATAAAGACACCAGTCAGATTGGATGAAGGCTCACCCTAATGACCTCACTTTAACTTAATCATGTCTTTAAAGCCCTATCTCCAAATATAGACACATTATGAGGAAGGCGGGGGTGGGGATTGGGATTCAACATACAGATTTGAGGGGGTCACAATTCAGCCCATAACAGCTGCCATACGCAGCAATCCTACATCATGAGCTAACATTCTGGGAGTTTGTCTGACAAGTCAACCTCCCTCCACAGACCTGAAAAAATGTCAGGCATTAAGTCAAGGGTGGTGGAATGCTTCACTTCAATTAGCTCCATAAACATTCCAGGCCTCCAGGAAATCAAACCAGGTCTAAAAGATATTCTGCCTAGAAGAAAATAAGAATATTCCATGGAGAAGGATTAAAAAGGAAAGTCTCAAAAATATGGTGTGCAGTTTCCCATCCAAACTCAATGAACCTGCCAGAGCTTGGATAACCAATGTCTTTCTGCCTTTGCTTGAAGCACCTTATCCCATGCAGAGAAGGGACGCGTGCAGAGAAAACACATCTTTGCCTGCAAACAACGCTGCAAACAGTCAATACAAACCCTTCTGTGTACCATCTGCATTAACAGGGAGAGACGCAGGAAACTTCCTGCCACGAGCAACAACAGGGCTTGCCCTCCAGCACCCCAAAACCCCCCCAAATGGCCCCCATACATGTTCTCTCCACCTGGATTCCCTGCCAACATCTTGTTCAGGGGTTTGGCCAGAACAAGCAGGGCATTCTGTTCACAGGTGGTTTGGTTTGTCCCATTCCAAATTTTCTAGGCACCTAAACAAATCACAGCACTCTGCCCTCTCTTACCCTCTCTCTCCCATCAGTCTGCCAATGAGAGACAAACTGTGATGGTTTAATTAAGGTGGCATTGTGTTCCCACTTTAAATTAGGTTACATTTCCAGGGACACACTCCCCTAAGCCCTCTAATTCCCTATCCTTTAAAAGAACTTACTTTACTCCAAGGGCTTATCTAATCAAACATACTGGCTAAGCTGGCATCATCGTCAGCTCTAGACCAACCACTGAAGCCTGTCAGACCTACCTGCACCGTGCTTTACCTTCTCACATCAGCTGAAATGTAAGAAGAGTTTTTTTCTAGAACAACTCTGCACAAGTTTGTACCTTCCTGTAAGGGCCTGTCCAACCTTGTTCAATCCCTGCTTTCAGACATGCTAATCCTTAGATTTCTCCCTCGTAGCACTTACTGCCACAAAAGCATCCTTGGTCCTTCATTCCTCAGACTGACATAACAAGTTACATATTCCCCTTTTATAAGACCACTGGCATTCCTGCAGCCAACAACCCCCAATCGTTTTGCATTCCCAAGTTCCCCCAAACTCCTAGTCTAAATCAATCCCACCAAGTAACATCTTGATAAAGCTAAAATGCAAGGGAAATATGCAACATGCACTGGAAAAAGGCTAGAGCAGAGGGCCTCAAGGACAAAGCCATGGGGAAAAGGAAGAGACCTGAAGCCTGCAGTATTGAAGAGAGCTGCACACACCCCAGGAGTTCTGCTGCAGGGAGAAAAGAAAGGGTTGTGCAGGAGAGGAACTGGGGTGATAAGCCGGGTACCCTCCACCGAGGTGTGGCAGCAGCTGTCCTTGTCCCCAACTTCCCCAACCACACTCTGCTCTCGAGACCTCTCCCCCCAGTGCTGTCCAGATTGCAGCACAGACTCTTGGAAATCGGGAATCTGGGCTTTGACTGGGGCACTGAGCAGCCAGAGCAAAGGACACCGTGGGAAACCATTACATACCTTCCTCCTGGGTACAGTGGAAGCATGGAAAGGACCTGCACTTTGGAATCAGGCAAATTTGGTTTCCAACCCAGACTCTTCTACTTGCTATCTCTATAGATTTGGGCAAATTACTTAACTTCCCTGAACCCCCATGTTCTTATATGTAAAATGGGATAATACCATCAAAAGGTTACTTAAAGGATTAAGTGAGATATGTAGATAAAGCACCTGCCACACTGTATGGTTCAATAAATGTTTTCCCTTCTAGAAAATCTCCTGAGAGCCAAGACAAAAAGGGAATAATAATTAACTATGATATATCTCTCATTATCTAATAACAGGAACGTATCAATATCTCAGAAGAGACAAATGTTCCCTTAATCCTAGAACCCTGAGATAAATCATGAGATTAAAATGTATTAAATTAAACCAGACATTTAGTTCTTCCGTCTGCCACATTCCAATGGAAGAGTTTCAATAATTGTAGAATAGAACCAAAAGCTTAGTGGGTGAGGGAAATGTAGACATTTATCTTCTGCAGCATTCTTTGGTCCTAGGTGTCAACAACATCAGTGTAATGTAATGTAATGCACCGGAACTAAGTACAGCCCAGCTGCCCAATTTCTTGCGGTAAGACCCTGTGTGACTCCCATAATGATCAACCATGGCTCTGAACTGTGGCTGCACAGGCCCCACCCCAGATCAAATAAATCAGGACCTCTGGGGGTAGGATGTAGGCATCAGTCTAGTCTAAACCTCCTTAGACAATTCTAATGTGCTGCCAGACTTGAGAACTTCTGGTCTACAGCATCAGCAGAAATGTGGTTGCAGAGGTCTCTGGGAGGCAAAGAAGGCTGTGCTGCCATCTGACGCCAGGGCTGCCAAGGAATTGGGTTCTAAAACTCGAAACAAGTTCACAGCAGAAGAAGGCTCAGAAGGGCTTGAGCAAAGGGAGAGATTTACTGAGAAGTTAACTGACCTACAAAAACGCCTTTCTAATTTTATAATTGACACTCTATTTAACGCTAAAAGAAAAGGTAAAATAATTTTGCTAATGAAAACAACTAAATGTCTTTCAATAGAGAAATTGATAAATAAATTATGATATTTTATAGAAGTTAAAAATGAATGAATTAGATCTCTGTGTGTTAACATGGATAGATCCTGAAAAAACACTGAGTTAAGAAAAACTGTTGAACGATACATAAAATATAATACCACTTAAGTAAAATTTTAA
Organism: Kogia breviceps; assembly: GCF_026419965.1. Taxonomy (NCBI): domain Eukaryota; kingdom Metazoa; phylum Chordata; class Mammalia; order Artiodactyla; family Physeteridae; genus Kogia; species Kogia breviceps. Next base: position 32,789,735 of record NC_081322.1, on the reverse strand, counting down.
ACACAAAACAGTATTATATATTATTTTAGATATATAACATATATAGCAAAAGGAAAAAAACATAGATCTGACAGGTAAAACAAAATAAGATATTGATTACTTGCTGGGCAGAATGATACTAGAAAGATAGAACACTTCATCGTAATGTATAAACTTTAATTGGACATTTGTTCAGGGTTGGGGACAAAGATTAGGCATAAAAAGGCATTCTTGAACAACTAGGGGAAGTTTAACATGGACTGAATGCTAGATAATTTCATCAAGTTACTGTTAATTTTTTTAGCAATGATGTTATTACGATTTATGTAGAAAATAAACGTTAATCATAAATCTTAGGTGATGCATACTGAAGTCGAATGATGTCTATGACTTACTTTCAAGTGGCATAGCAAAATACATGTGTCATATACACACACACCACACACTCACACACCAAACAGATAAAATTGCCCTAGGGCTTGGTAAGCTAAAAAGAGTAGAGAAGTCCCTATGCGGCTGCCTGAAATAACTACCACAGTGGCTGTTTCTAGGAGATTTGCAGACGAATGTTGATGTTTTCAGACCCCAAACCCCCCAGTAGGAGAGTGAAGGCCAGAAACCCGAGGCTTGTTTCTCTAGTCGAGCCTACGCTTGGATGATTTCTACTACCTGCAGGACCAATCTGTCCTCTCAGCACACTCTGCTCTCTGCCATTACAGCTCCAGTTAACACACAGAGCAATTTTCTGTTTATTTGTCTCTCTTCCCAACCAGTCCGGAAGCTTCGTGAGGACAGGGACCATGTCTGTCTTTTTGCTGTTGTCCTTCTGGCACCTAACACAATGCCTGCCACATAGTAAGTACTTAATAAATATTGGTTTAATTAATCATCTTCCAAGGGGAGGATGCCCCATCGCTTCTCCTTGTCTACCCATCCATAGACACAACAGATTCCATACACATGCCCCTTAGAGTTCATTTCTGATCAACAAATGCTTGTTGAAGTGCTGCGTGCACTGAAGTCACAGGTGAAGCTGCCACGATCCCTGTGCCTGCCCAAAAGTTACTTTAAAAGGTGTTTATTTGCAGCTATAGAAAAAGCTTGTGTGATGTGATTTGATGAAGCTAAATATTCTTTATTCTCCTGCTCATCCAGAGCATTTACAATCTCTCTGAAGTTCTAAGGACAGTGCTAGGCAGACACAATCATCTTCTGCTCATTTACACGTGTAAATTAATTAGATTCAGGAATTCTTTATACCATAAGTGAGTTATAGGCTGAGTAACCAGACATTTCCCCCTTGTAATGACATAATGCCTGGCGCTTGTATCCTCATTTAGTGTTCATAGTCAAATACTGTATCTTTACTGTACGTACTCACAACTTAAGTACACATATTTCATTCAAAAAGTTACCTGGAACACTCACGGTTGGGTAGCCGGGGGGGGGTATTCTCATTCCCTTATAGTGGCTAAGAGAGTGTCCAGAAAGACCAGCCTGGCTGACCAGGAAGGTATTACTAGAGAAGAGATGAAATAAAGGAGAAAAGAGAGATGAAATAGGTCAATAATGAAATTCCCCTAAAAAATTAGCAGGTGACGGGCTTCCCTGGTGGCGCAGTGGTTGAGAATCCGCCTGCCGATGCAGGGGACACGGGTTCGTGCCCCGGTCTGGGAGGATCCCACGTGCCGCGGAGCAGCTGGGCCCGTGAGCCATGGCCGCTAGGCCTGCGCGTCCGGAGCCTGTGCTCCGCAACAGGAGAGGCCACAACAGTGAGAGGCCCGCATACCTCAAAAAAAAAAAAAAAAAAAAAAAAAATTAGCAGGTGAGGAAATATAAGAGCTATATTTCAGCAAGAAATATGATTCTCCAGAAATATGGAAAGACAAAGGACAGAAGGAAGAAACAAAAGGAGGAAATAAAGAATGAATAAGCAGAACTCATGATCAACAAAATGAGCAGGTCAAAAATACTACTTTGAGGGATTTCCCTGGCAGTCCAGTGGTTAAGACTCTGCACTTCCACTGCAGGAGGAACAGGTTCGATCCCTGGTCCAGGAACTAAGATCCTACATGCCGCATGGCCAAATAACAAACACTATTTTGAAAGAAATGTCAATAGGTACAGGAGGTTGATACACCAGGCCTTCCTAATTCAAACCTTCCTACATAAGGCAATCAACGTGTGAGTAGAATTTCTTTCAATTGCATTATTTATGAATGTATGAGAGGAGTTTACCACTTAAAGTAGTCCTTTTGGTAAACTATAATTTTTTAATAAAGAATCACTCAGTGGGCTTCCCTGGTGGCGCAGTGGTTGAGAGTCCGCCTGCCAAGGCAGGGGACACGGGTTCAGGCCCTGGTCCAGGAGGATCCCACATGCCACGGAGCGGCTAAGCCCGCTTGCCACAGCTGCTGAGGCCTGCACACCTAGAGCCGGTGCTCCGCAGCAAGGGAGGCCACCACAATGAGAAGCCCACACTTGCCGCAGCTAGAGAGAGCCTGCGCGCAGCAACAAAGACCCCACGCAGCCAAGGATGAAATAAATAAACAAATAAATTAAAAAAAAAAAAAAAAAAAAGAATCACTCAGCAATTTTTCTTCCATGCTGACACATTTTCGTCAATTCATTTTGCTGGAACTCTAGAACACCTGTAATTTCGCTATTCTCTCTGAATTTGTAACCAAAATATCAAAATTCTCTTCCCAGAAATCCTGAAAATTTTTTGAAATTTTCTTTTGGTTATTTGACATAAGAAAATTGACACTATTTAATCCCTTTCTTAAACGACTGAATTACAAACAAGCCGTCTTAAAAGTTAGAAAGACGTAATGTTCTTCATTTTAAAAAATAAATATTGCCCAATTAACATAAATACCAGATGCAACCTATGATTTCCAATAAATCTTCATGGAAATACATTTCCAGTATATTTACTAGCTCCATCACCTGAAAAAACTTTAAATCTCTTATTTTCTATGTTCTTAATGAATATAGTCTACTTCCCTTAGGAAATAACTTTTGAAATGTAAAACTAATTACATTACTTAGATTAAAAAGAAGAAAGCATTTTTTTTATTTTCAAAAGAGACTTTTGAACATAAGCTACAGTAGCAATAATCTTTTGCCCCCCCCCCCAAAAAAAAGCCTCATAGCTATCAGGCTTCAGGAAAGTTCCTCTGTAGCAACCTGTGGCCTGCCCACGAACCTTAATTAGTTTGAGAGATCATGATATAGAACCTCTTCAAGCTGGATAGGAGTGGTAGCTCTCTGTGGAGAAATAGAGCAAGCTTTTGTACCAGGTAATTTAAGGAGCAGCAACAGGCTAATATGTAGACAAGAGAGGGTGTAGCATGTGGTGTGGTTCTCAGCAGAGCAGCAGGCCTCTAATGAGGCCCAGTAGTGGATAGCAGCTGGTAAACTTGGGGCTCAAAATAGGAGGGTCTGAGGGCCTTTATTTGCTAACAAAAGACTGAAAATTGCTCAAAGGCCTGAGTAGGCAATGAGAACATGTTCATATGGTGAGCCAGTATATAAATTTTCAAAACGAATATTACAATATATGAATTTACATTGCAATGAGAATCAGAAGAGTTCCGTGATTGGAGACATTTTGGTAAGAATAGGTACCAAAATCGGCAACTAAATTTTGTATAAGAAAATCACCACCTGCTCTTCCGTTTATTCTGGAACACCCAGACTAAAAGGCACACAGTGTGTGTTGTAACTATTTGTGTAACCACACCGACACTCTGTCTGCTCCCTCAGACGAATGACAGTGAAAGCACGATATGGTTTACAGGGCATTACAGAATTAATAGAATGTATACATGATGGAATTACTTCCCAGTTACCCAATAATAAATTAATAACGAGACAAATCATACAAACCAAAAGAAAAAGCTCAAATATCTTGTGAGAAAAGCAGGTGACCTAGACTGACCCAGATCTTAGGAACTGATCCTAAACAGGTTCCTATGGATCCTGGATCCTTCACACAGTTTTCTTTTTTTTTTTTGCATTTTATTTTTTTATTTTATTTACTTTTTAACATCTTTATTGGAGTATAATTGCTTTACAATGTTGTGTTAGTTTCTGCTGTATAACAAAGTGAATCAGCTATATGCATACATATATCCCCATATCCCCTCCCTCTTGCGTCTCCCTCCCACCCTCCCTATCCCACCCCACTAGGGGGTCACAAAGCACAGAGCTGATCTCCCTGTGCAATGCAGCTGCTTCCCACTAGCTATCTATTTTACATCTGGTAGTGTATATATGTCCATGACACTCTCTCACTTCGTCCCAGCTTCCCCTACCCCCTCTCCGTGTCCTAAAGTCCTTTCTCTACACAGTTTTCGAATAACAAGCGCTGACTTCAACAGTCCTGCTGCCAGGGAAGCACAACTAGGGATTTCCAAAGGAAAACCATTCATATGAATACTAAATATGCTAATTGGGTAAACACTGAACTTTTTCACTTGTCATTTCCTAGCACCACTCTGAGAAATCTCCAAAGTTTGTTTCTATAATTCTGTATCTCCTGAGTAAACATTTTTAAATTTTGAAGAAAAAGCCCCAGTATAAGTAGGAATCATTCTGTGTGTGCTCTTTTAAGTTAAAGGAGAGCACTTCTTGCCTCCGTTACAGACCCAAAGCAAGAAAGACTCCTACATAAAAACACTGTCACAGGTCACTCTTCTCCATTCCCTTATAATAATCTGAACTGCCATTAATTGCAGAGAAACCCCCTTAGCAATTCCTACACAGGCCCTCACTGAAGGGCTTTTTTATTCTTTGGAACCCTATAATTGTAACTCCATGATTTCTAACTGGTGGTCATTTCTGACTCACATTTTTCCCATCCTCCCCACATCTAACGCTTCACTACGTTTTTCCAATCCTTCATCTGAAACCTATCTCACATTTGTAGCCATGCTCCCCTTCTGACCCCACCATCTCAGCTCTGGAGATGGAGTCTCCATCTTGTCCCCATCTTGTCAATGCTGTTCTGCCCTCGAAGGCCTCAAACTCTCTGCTCTACCCTACTGTGTCACTCCTTGACCAAGGGCTTGCAGGAGCTCCTTATTTCCTGAAGGAGCTGTCTACTATTGACGCCTTCTCCCAACTGTCCTAGAGTTCACACTTGCCATTTCCTGGCAGGCACTGCTTCCCAAGGAATCCTCTGCTTCCTCGTGTAGTCACCGCATACTGCCTAATTCCATCTCCATACCTTGCCTCAGCCCATCTCCCATGCAGTGGTTCCCTAACTGTTGCACGTGTCTGATATTCAAACTAGGCTGTAGCCAAGAAATTAGTTTTCTGCTGGCACTCAAGTAATTTAACAAACATGTATTGAGGGCACTGAATGAATCAAGTATGATGGTGTTAATTCCCAGTAATCCAGATAGACACATATGAAATGCACGTTACAACCCACATCCTATATCAGATACAATGTTTTTTTTTTTTTTTTTTGGCCGCACTACAGGGCTTGCGGGATCTTAGTTCCACGACAAGGGATTGAACCTGCACCCTCGTCAGTGAAAGTGCAGAGCCCTAACCACTGGACCACCAGGGAGTTCCCTCAGTTTCTTCCTCCATTTGGGATGATTCCTACACAGCCTCTGTCCATTAGAGAAGATAATTACATTGACCGAACAATGACAAATTCTTTCACCTCACCCAGTACACACCCGTTTGCTCAACCTGTCTCTCCCCTCCCCTTCAACTATGCAATTCATTAAACCTTATTCATTGTTCACAATATTGTATGTAACAGCCTCATTGGAAAGTATCTCATCATCCATTGGTGAATAGGGTTAAGTATTTGATCAACAGAAAATGTAAGCAATAATTAGCTTAAGGGAAGAAGGCGAGGACATGTAGGTTCACCCTCTTCCTGTTCACACCAGTACTCCCTACCCAGGCAGACACTGCTTCCTTTCAGACAGATCGTGGTGTCCATGACATACCAGGAGGAAGAATCCTGAGATCCAAGGAGAGTTGACTTCTATACATAGTGCACACAACAAGCTGCTCTTTCCAACCAGGAATTTTTTTCCTGCTTTCATTCATCATTGTCACTAAGCACACAAATTTTTGTTTATAATCCATGCCGCAGTAAAACTGATAAGACCCCTTGCTTCTGATTTGCTTCAGCAAATGGCCGCAGAAGCAGAGCAAGAAGCACGCAAGTGCGGTCCACGGCTGCCATCTCAGGCCCGTCCCCCACCATCCACTCTCCCTCGTACAGCCCTCCTCAAATCCTGACGAGCTGAGCCCATCAAAAGTCTCCAGTGTATGATCCTCATTCAATTATAAAGTCCATTCGACTTATTATAGATCATAATGAAAATACCTGCCTCAGGCTAGAGGAGTGGTCCGGTCGGAAGTAAGAGAATAGAAGCCACTCAGCAGGGGTCAAGCAGAGCACCAGGCAGCCAGGGTTGGTGGCCTTAGGGGTCAGTCATTTGTCACAGTGAGCTTCTGGCGACATTACCTAACCTCCTAGATGCCACACTGCAGTTCCCCTACTGACAGATGGAGCCCTTGGTTAAAATATTCCTGGGCTTTGGTAAAAAGACTTATGACTGGTTTTCGTATTAGCAACTTGCTTTGACTCTTAAAATGATCATTTCTAAGATTGATTTTGCTCCATGATAGTCTTTTATAAGCCACATTTTACTAGGAAATCCCAACATTAATGAGTGTGACTTCAGAATTATTAGCGTTTACTCCAGTGTGAAGGGTAACACTCAGCTGATGGCTTCTCTTGTGTGTATGTATGAGTGCTCAGACCACCACTATATTTGAGAGTAACATTGCTAAGCACACTCTTACTCACATACTAGTTAGAATCCCCTACTGTGCATAACACAAGTATAATTACCTTTATAATTTCTTCCTTCCCTCGTGGATAAGAAACTCCCAGGGGGAAACGGGATAAGAATCACCTGATTTGTTCATCAACATACACACAGGCCCAAAGACAATGCCTGCCCATGAAAAAAGATGCTTGCTGAATAAACGGTTAAACCATGTAAATCACATATTAACCTCAATCCTCATTTTCTACCATCAGGATATCTGTGTCCAGTATTTGGATATAAGATAATGCCTTCCGGGTGTTCCTTAGCTTAATATCTAGTAGGACGAATCATCACCAGGAAATATACCTTATTCAAATATAGAGGAAAGCCAGGAAAATTCCAGAGGAATGGAGACTCTCACCCACATCCCCTCAACTTTCTGTATTGTGATCTTTTTAAACAACAAGATCGTTTTCCTCCTTGCCACCCTTGGGTCTTGACAAAGATAAGTTGTTCCTACCACCTTTCAGGAAGTCATCAGCCTGAGTTGAGTCTATGTGTGAACAGGATAGAGATGTATCTTCAGCCTTTCTTTGGTCTCAAAGTTCATACTTCAGCAGTACCAAAGTACCTATAGTTTATACCTCCATGCCTATGTCCTTCTTTCCTCTGCCTGGAAAACCTGCCCTCAATACCATGTCCCTCTTCATCTAGTTATTTCCTGCTTGTCCTTCAAGTCTCAGTTCAGGTTACTTCCTCCAGGAAGCCTTCCCTGACTACACTAGGCTAGGTATGGCAACCCTCCCTATACTTCCCATAGTACACTGTGCTACCTCTATCATCACACATCACATTATATTAAAATGATGTATTTGCCTGTCTCCCCTAGATTATTAGCTCTGAAAGTGCAGGGATTATGTCTTACTCTTCTTAATTTCCTCAGTTCCTAAAACAATGCTGAACAAAAAGTAGGTGCTCAATAAATGTGTAATGAATTGATCAGCCCAATAACTTTTGCTTAGGAAGACACAGAGATAATAAGGCAGGGGAATATCCATGGACAATACACTTAACATTTGTCTAGAGCAGCAGCAGGGCATGGGTACCAGTGAAACTGTGAAGAGGCAGGGCAAGGTCAAAAAGGTTCTGAAGGCCCCAGGGATTCTGAAGAAGGGGAGGAAGAGGGACAGAAGACATGGCCCTGACTTTCATCCATTGAAAGCATGAGCTCAGTCTAGCACATTAAGAAACAGACTGAAAATATAAACCAATTCAGAAAAATTCTTGAATAACAAGAGGTTAGGATGGTCACTCAGATTATATAACTAACTTGTCAAAAAGGACATACTCTTGGGACTTCCCTGGTGGCGCAGTGGATAAGACTCCATGCTCCCAATGCAGGGGGCCCAGGTTCCATCCCTGGTCAGGGAACTAGATCCCACACACATGCCACAACTAAGAGTTGGCACGCCACAACTAAGGAGCTGGTAAGCTGCAACTAAGGAGCCCACCTGCTGCAACCAAGACCCAGTGCAACCTAATTAATTAATTAATTAATTAATTAAAGACATACTCTTGCCAAGAAAGACCCCTGGACTGGATGGGCCACAATAAAACACTGTGGAATCTGAATGTTGAAGCACATTTTGCTGGTAATGGCACTTTTGTTACTAACTGTGAAACTGTGCACCTCAGATTGGAACTTGAACCCACGTGCCAGGAGTCAAACCCGGCTAAAACTCACGGTCTTCTGACTGAGATCACAAACCTGGTCTCACGACTTAATGAAGCTCAGATTCTTGATGTCTCATGGCAGAAAGAATTCGGTGAGAGACAAAGTGATAGTTAAAAAGTGGATTTATTTAGAGAGAAACACACTCCACAGACAGTGTGGGCCATCTCGGAAGGCAAGAGAGGCACCAGCGTATGGGGTTGTCAGTTTTCATAGGGGTGGGTAATTTCATAGGCTAATGAGTGAGAGGAGTATTCCAGCTATTTCGGGAAGGGGCGGGGATTTCCAGGAATTGGGCTACCGCCCACTTTTTGATCCTTATGCTTGGCCTTGGAACTGTCATGGCGCCTGTGGGTGTGTCATTTAGCTTGCTGATGTGTCACAATGAGCGTATACTGAGGCTCAAGGTCTAGTGGAAGTTGACTTGCCCGCCATCTTGGACGCATTTGGTTCTAATCAGTTTATGTCATGTCCTCAGGCCATGTCATTCTTTCAAAGGTTGTGCCCTGCCCCCTTCCCTCCTGTTTCAACTGGGTGATTTTCCATTTGAAAGTCCTGGCTTATTAGGAGAGAGTGAGAGCATCTCATTTTTCACTTAGCCACCACCACCTTTATTCACCGCCACAGTCACATTCTTCCTTCTGCGTAAAATGGGCAGAATAAAGTTTGGAAAAAATTCAAAGCATTAAGTATCAAGATCTCTATTAAGACAATCTAAGTCAGAAATAACATACAACTTACATTATCTCCACGACTGTGAACTCTTTTTGCTGACTAATTAGCACCCAGTACAAGAGGTTCATCATAACAACAGAGAGAAAATTTGCTTTGCAAAATGTATTTGTTGTTGTTTTATCTTTTTGTTTGTTTGCGTTTTTGTGGCCATGCCACGCAGTTTGCGGGATCTTAGTTCCCGGACAGGGATTGAACCCGGGCTCCCACAGTGAAAGCACTGAGTCCTAATCACTGGACCGCCAGAGAATTCCCTGCCAAATGTATTTTATCATGAAAAGAAATAGCTAAGTCAGAATTTTTTTAATGTATTACTTTTGAACACAAATTCCAGAAGATGTTAGGAAATAAGGGTTACCTGTAGGGCTCTGGGGTCAAATAAGTTTCAGAAATACCGAATTAAATACAGACAGATGAGCTTCTTTACTGAAGGACTTCTCAGAGTAGTTATTATGTTAACATTCATTATAAATCTCTAACAGGATAGTATCGTATGCAGTAGTTCCTCAACCTACTTGAAAGACCTTTTTCATAGGATATACTTTGGGAAACCTAGGCTAAATTTCTTGAAAGGTGACTGGATATTCCTGAACCAGTTAGTTGGCCAGTAGCTAGCGACCCACGATGTAAATGGTAGATACCAGTCTCTGAAACCATATGCTGGCTTCACAGCTGTCGGTCCCCTTACAATACATGATAACCCTGCGTATGGTGGGCTCCCAGCTTCCCAGAAACCCCACAGTGTGCAGATGCCAAGAAGAATCAGCTGCAATCAAGTGACCTGCATCCTTGGGCAGGAGGAACGGGAAGTTAAGTAGTGCAATCAAACACACTAACATGTCAATATTGCCGAGGAAATCTTAACAGATATCTATTATCCAGTCACCCACCTTTCACTAGATTGAAATATCAAAGAAAAGGAAGACTGCAGCAGAATTTTAAATAGTTCATCTAGTTTTATTCCCAATGGAATTAAATTGAAATTATGCATCAAAAGTGCCCAAAGGAAAATCTTCTAAAAATTCTGGGCACATAAATTAATTTGGAGGAAAGAAAAATAAGGAAAAGCGGCAGCCGGCACTAGAAAAATCACAGCCAGTTGCAGAACGGGTTGGAAAGTCAGCCAACAGGAGCTGGAGATAAAGCTGTAAGAGACAAACCACAGTGGACTCCACTAATTTTCCCGGTCCTGCTTTACACAGAGCTCCGTTGTAAGAAAAGCAGCCACTGCTGACATCGCACAGAAGGTGCTTCACACTGCAGGGCAAGTGACCCTACCACATGGGCCCCAGCTAAATGGACTGGAGATGGAGCTAAACTCAAAGGTGGCCATCTGTAGACCCGCCACAGTGAAGACAGGCCAGGATGGAAATCTTACTCCTCCCTTGCTTTCTCATCTTTCAGATGGAAAATCCGATCTTCTGAATGGAAATGCCTCTAACTTTGAGAGAAGCTACGTGAACTGAAAGAATACAGGCGTGAATAGAGAAAAAGATTTACCTAATTATACCATTCTACTCTATCCTATTTCTCTTCAAAGTCTAGAAATTCTCAACCACATCTACTGATTTCCTCCATTCAAAATGTTCAGTTAATGCACTTTGTATAATGAAATTCTCAGTTTTCTCATTCCCCTCAATAAAGGGTTAGTATCTTAAAAATGTGGAGTTGTATACATTTCACAACTATTAGCCATGGGGGAGGGGAACATTCTTACATGATTTGGTTTCTTATTTATTCTAAAAACACATAAATTTTTCAAACTCAATTTCCCAAAAGTTTCAAATATAACCATTGATTTCAATTTTCTTCTATTCTTTATCAAGCTTCAAAGCTGAAGGTGACGGCCTATCCTATGTCTGGGTGGAAGATGGACAGCCAAAATAAATAGAAGCCATGGATAACCCAGAGCCATATGCATATTCCATTTTTCCTAAAATTTCAATTGTCCATGAAGTTATTCTCCAGGCACAATCTGGTCATTGATACATGAGGTAAGATGATTACAACACTACATCAGTGGAAGCCAAAATTAGACGCGGTGTAACTTAAAGCATTGTTTGTAATACATTAACCTATATTTTTCTGCATTCTGTAAGTACCACGATAATATGCAGTACCTCCTCCAAATTTATTGGAACTGTTCATCAGTTTTCAAATCACATTACATTTTTAAATAGGCTTTCATAAAAATTAGTCATTTTCCCCAATGAGGGTCTTTCTTTATTGCTAATTCATTTCAAAAGATTACATAAAAATAGATATATTACCCCCAAATTTACAAAATGTTTCCAATCTCCAGATGAATAGCTGCACACACTTGCAGTTCTAATATGGCTTCTCTTGTTCTGTCCAGGAACCAGTTTCTACTGTTGGAAGTCAGCTCCAAGCAGCCTTTTGTTTGTTTGCATCTGCCAGAGGCAAGGCCAGAGGGCCCGGATGTATAAAAGTATCTCACATTCAGAAGGAAGCCCTCAGGCCTTTGTGCCAGTAGATGTGCAAAGAAGCTTAAGTAAGTGTGGGAAAACAGCAACTGTGGATCAGAATTTGCCATAAGGCAAGACCTAACAGGGTTTTTTTTGGTGGTTTTTTTTTTCTGGTTTTCCACAGACAGATGGAATAACAGCATAATAGGCTAGGCAAAGGGTCTCCTGAGCTATTCTCTCCATTGTACACACACAACGGAGACAGTAAAGACACAAAGAGACAGTACTTAGGAAGGAAGTGTCTCCTTAAGAGCAAAGCCCACTACTTTTCATTATTTTCATCAAAAAGTTGGAAAGAGGATTGATGCAAAAAGCTCCTATGCTTCCTCCTGAAGGGCAGTACATTTGTTTCTGAGGGTCAAACTTGCCCCATGGGTACCAGTCTTCACTCTCTGTGCAAAGACAGGCACTAGGGAAAGGACAGCCAAGACTTTTGTAAGGCTGTATCTTAGCTCACTGTCACCTAAAGACCTAAATAATGCCCTTTGGAAAAACAGCTGGATATCAGCCGCTGGACATCATCAAGGCAAAGGACAACCAAAAGAGCCACAAGAAAGGTTTTGGCCACACCCCTCCAGCTGAACCATAGCTTTATAAGAAAACTGAATTGTCACCTGAAATAACTGAGAACAAGGACAGAGAAAGTTCCTAAAATATTCTCTTTTGCTGCCTCACCAAGTACATTTTTTTTTGAATTTTATACAGCAGGTTCTTATTAGTTATCTATTTTATACATATTAGTGTATATATGTCAATCCCAATCTCCCAATTCACACCACCACCACCACTCCCACCCCCCGCTTCCCCACCTTGGTATCCATACATTTGTTCTCTACGTCTGTGTCTCTATTTCTGCCTTGCAGAAAAAATGGTTCATCTGTACCATTTTTCTAGATTCCACATATGTGCATTAATATACAATATTTGTTTTTCTCTTTCTGACTTACTTCACTCTGTATGACAGTCTCTAGGTCCATACATGTCTCTACAAATGACCCAATTTCGTTCCTTTTTATGGCTGAGCAATATTCCATTGTATATACAAAGTACATTTTTTAAATATCACTGTTAAGTTGTGACTGCTAAACAAGTGAAGAAAGAATGGATAGCAGAAAAGACACCCTTTTCTCAAAATGACTTAAAGAGCTGAAATAAGACTGGCCATGAATTTGTCATTGTTGAAGCTAGGAAATGGAGGCATAGGGCTTCAGTATACTATTTTGTCCACTTTTTTGTACATGTTTGAAATTTTCTATGATGACAATTTTTAAATTATTTTATATTTGTATAACTTTTCAGTTTTTCAAACAAAATATAGCATTGCTATAAATAGTATAATGCTCATTTTAAAGTTTTTTTTAATCTGAGGTTAAGAAAATAGCCTGATTAAAATAAGAATCTACTCCCAAACACAATTATTCCCATAAAATAAGTTGCCTGCAGACACCTAAGAGAGAATAATGTAACTATATTATCCTTTCAGAGAGGTTTAAAAGGGATTTGGGGAGTTCTTCCAAAATTTTTCTAAGTTTTTCTAAGGAATATGATCTTAAGTCAAAATCTGTGATATGGAAAGAAACTAAAAATCACTATATTCCTATCCACTGAGCAGCTCTGCCCAAAAGCAAATGTCTCTAAGAAAGTCATCTGCTTTCTAGTGTCTACTAATGTAGACTGATATATACAAAACACACTGCAGCATAATTTCAGTATATTCTAAGCATAAATGTTTCAGCTCAAAGAGGAAAGCCTTTTTTTTCCTCTTTGCCAGCCTAGTTCTATATGTCTGTACATACTGAGGGTTGTGTATATGATCCTTTTTTCAATTAGATTTTTTCCCAGCTTTACTGAGGTACAATTGACAAATTTAAATTGCATATATTTAAGCCATACAATTTGATGTTTATGCATATATATAAATCACCACAATTCAGCTAATTTTGAAGTTATTCAGCAGTAATATTCAAGCACTAAAGATTTATTTTAAAGCCCTTATTTTTTCAAGCAGGTTCCATTTACATCATTCAATTGAAGAAAACTTTTATGATTTAATGCTACCAATATATAGTAATGCCTATGGGCCAGGAACTACAGTAACATGGCTTTATATAAGACTAATGAGACAAGATTTCCAGTTAAGCCTAAAAGTGATATTTGGAGTGAAATACATAATAGTTTAGAGAAATGGTTGGATTGGTTTTGCCTAGGTTAATGAAAGTAATGAAATAAATAAAATTTTTTCAAGAATAGGTAGTGACAATTTTCAGCACATCAACTTAAACAATAACGAAGAGATATCCTCCACTCTGTTAAGAAGGGGAGGTAAAAATAAAAATTGTCATTAGAGGGCTTCCCTGGTGGCGCAGTGGTTGGGAGTCCGCCTGCCAATGCAAGGGACACGGGTTCGTGCCCAAGTCCGGGAAGATCCCACATGCCGTGAAGCGGCTGGGCCCGTGAGCCATGACCGCTGAGCCTGCGCGTCCGGAGCCTGTGCTCCGCAAAGGGAGAGGCCACAACAGTGAGAGGCCCGCGTACCGAAAAAAAAAAAAACATTAAAAAAAATTGTCATTAGAAATCTTATCAAAAACATTAGAAAAAATGAAAAATGTTGCCGTTTACAATCATCAGTACAATAAATGCACTGTGTCCAGCAGAGTGATCGGAACCAAGTATTCAGAAATCAGAAAGACAATCCTTGTTGCCTGCATAAGTACATTTGACGGGGAGACGTCTAAATAGACACTAACAATCAGTGCTCCCTTCATTAAAAATACAAAGTTGGGATAAGACTGAAATGTAGTTTCCCTGGCAAGCTCCCTATTCATTACTATAAAACTTAATATTTTAAAGTTCATATACCAGGGGTTCTATGATTATGATTTCAATTCTAAGAATATAATTTTAATAAATAATAACATTGCTATCTATTAGTAATGATTTAAAATATGTAATCTATTTGATTCGTTGATGTATTACCTGTATTTTCTCATAAAACAAAACTGAAAAATATTCACATCTGTTTTCATTATAGTCGACTTCCTTTTTTCTCACTGTATTGAGAGCATCCACACCTAAGTATCATTCTCACCATCTTCTTATATTTTGTAAAGAAGAAAGAACTAAGAAGTGGTCAGTCTAGTAGCTCCCTGCAAACAATAACTCCCCGTGGATCCAAGTAGGGGAGTTCAGGGGAAACAGCAATAGATGTACCACTTAGCCACATGGCATCACAAAAGTAGTAATTACCTAGGAAATCTGCTGCCTCCCTCTCTTCTTTCTGTTTGTTTTTTTTTCTGTCTTCTGACATTTCCAGTGGTGTGGACCATGAAACAAACAAGCCTCCCACTAGACCAAGGAGAGTTAAAAGAGACTTGTATATTGACATCTAAAAAAGAAGGGGAAAAAATGAAAAAAGAAAAACAAGGTAACATGAGGGGAAGTATTTCTATTATTGTGACACAAAATACAATAATAGATATAACCAAATATATGTTATTACTTGAGCATTAACTTCCATTGGTATATATAGTGTGTGCTTCTCTATATATAGTGCCATTGTCACTGGCAACAGACTTCTGATAAACACCAAATTCCAGAAGCCTTCTCCAAATGCAGTGAAAGAGGTTTCTGAATGGGATTCCGGTATATCTATATCATTCCTCTCCCCCCAGAATGATAGCCATAATTCTTAATAATAATGGCAAATATTTACAGACAGGATCACAAATATTAATGCACGGTCATCTTATGAAGTAGGTACTATCATTATTTCCATGAATACAATGTCATTACTATGTGGTGTGACAGGTTAAGTGTGGCATCACTCAGCTCTTCCTGGAGGAGAGGAAGGACAAGGGAAATCTCCAGAAGATACACCTTGAGCTGAGACCTGGGGGGTAAGTCAGAACCCAACAGTTAGATGTAGGATGGGTGAAGGACATCCAGTCAGAGGGACAGCACGTGCAAAGACAGAAAGGTGCGGGTAGCTACACATGGCTGCAAGAAGTTATGTACGGCTGGAGCCGAGAAGAGCACTGGGGGCAGTGACTAGAAATAAAGTTGAAAAGAATGACAAAGACCTTGGCCCACCAGGCTAAGAAGTTTCAGTTTTACACTTCAGATGCTAGAGAGTCACTGGGGGCCGTACAGACAAGTAGATGATGAGATCTACATTTTAGACAGATCACTCTGGTAGTAGTTTAAAAAATAGATTTAAGGGCTTCCCTGGTGGCTCAGTGGTTGAGAATCCGCCTGCCGATGCAGGGGACACGGGTTCGAGCCCCGGTCCAGGAAGATCCCACATGCCGCAGAGTGGCTGGGCCCGTGAGCCATGGCCGCTGAGCCTGCGCGTCCCGAGCCTGCGCTCCGCAATGGGAGAGGCCACAACAGTGAGAGGCCAGCGTACCACAAAAAAAAAAATACTGAAAACAAAATAAGCAATTCAGAGTTTTAGTTTAACGGTCAGTCCAGGGTAGAAATGATGAGGGCTTGACTAAAGTAGGGGCTGGAGAGACAGAGAAAAGAGATCCTTAGGAGACATATGATGGAGAAATTCTATATAATTTCTCCAGTTCTAACATCATAATTGTACTTCAGATGTGTTCACAAAGCACTTTTTTACATATTGTATCACTGATCCTTACAACAATCCTATGAAATAAGTAGGGAAAGTATTGTTATCTGAGTTCTACAGATGAGGAAACTGAGGCTCAAAAAATTAAGCGGCTTGCCCAAGGTCCCATGGCCAGAGAGCAGTGGAGCTGGGGATGGAATTCACATTGTCTGCTTCCAAAGCCCCTTTACACAGAAAACTTAAAGCCTTAACAGAAGGGCTCTACGCAAAAGGGAAAAAAAAAAAGCTTGACGTTAGAGTTGCTCATCAAAAAAAACTGTGTCGAATCATCGTGTTAAGACAAAGTACTTGTTTTGTCACAGGGTAGACTGTAAATAGCTCACTGAAATTCTGACCCTGAGAGGTGGGGGCCAAGCCTTTCACTGACTGAGCACCTTCCTGAGCTTCAGGAAGCTTCTTTAGGAGTGTGGTGCGAGCTCTTCATTCTCTCCGTCCTGCTAGAGGTGGGAGACACAAGACTTGGAAAGCTTAACGCTGGGCTCTCTTGTAACTTCCTCAGACCTCTAACTTGACCATAAACGTGAAAAGGGTTTAATGCCCTATCATCTTTTTATTTTATTCACCTTACCCAAGCACAATCTTTTGCATATTTGTGAACAATTCTGCCCTCAAACAAACATACAGAATATATTATACACAGGGACTGATTTCCACCTTTGAAATACAATGTTTAATCTACTCAGATTGTCATCAATCTCTTCTTCCTATGTGCATCGCTTCTGCCATATGGGTCACATAAAGACACGAAAGACAACTCTTTTAAATTACAATCAATTGATGTATTTTGTGTTGCTTTCCAGCCTTTGTGATTGATATCCCCTCTTTTAATTCTGAGAAGGGAGGTCTTCCCACTTGGCTACAGATTTCTTCAATAGATGGGGAGGGGGAATTACTTTTCCTTGTCTCTGTTCATCTCTGTGCCCCACCCAGCAAGCAGAGTTTTTGGGGAAAAAAAGATGATACATATTTCACTTAGTTAAATGTAATTGTTCTAATATTCTTTTCTGACTCATAACTTGTCCATGGTAATCATTAGCCATGGAAAACCACTGTCCTGAACTATCAGTAAATATTAGTTGTTTTATAATTTTTACCTATAAAGATTCATAAAGAAAAAAAAATATATATATATAGTCCCTTTCTCAAGAGGAAAGAGACAAAAAAAAATCTAGGTTAATAGCAAACTTATCAGAGCTCGAAAAGAAGCAAGAGGGGCTGGTACAGAGCAGACATCGCCAAAATAAAAAGTGATAAATGAATATTAAATTAAAAGATTAAAGATGGATATTTAGGGTACTAAAATCACTTCCATCAGGAAGCACCCCTGATTAGTTTTAGGACCTTCTAAGGAGAAATAGTATTGGGGGCTTTCATTCCTATGTCAGAGGAACAAAAGGATCAAAAACAGAAAGAATTTCTGGTCTTAATATTTTTAAGACATCAGCTGACTTAGCGATTTTTTTCCTTGCATTTTTGCTATGATGAAATCGATTCTTATACTTAGCTTAAGTATAGATTATTAAAGTACAAATATGTATATTGTTTAACAGAGGTTATTTTCATAGAACAAGCTTAATTGCTTGTGATTTATTCATTCTTAATTAATTTTTTATTGAAGTATATTTGATTTACAGTGCTGTGTAAATTCCAGCAAGATGATTTGGTTATACATATATAAACACTTTTTTTATATTCTTTTCCATTATGGTTTATCACAGGATATTTCATACAGTTCCCTATGCTATACAGTAGGACCTTGTTGTTTATCTATTTTATATGTAGAAGTTTGCATCTGCTAACCCCAAACTCCCACTCCATCCCTCCCCCACCCCACCTCCCTCTTGGCCACCACAAATCTGTTCTCTATGTCTGCAAGTCTCTTTCGGTTTCACAGATAAGTTCATTTGTGTTATATTTTAGATTCCACATATAAGTGATATCGTATGGTATTTGTGTTTCTCTTTCTGCCTTACTTCAGTTAGAATGGTAATCTCTAGTTCCATCCATGTGTCTGCAAAAGGCATTATTTTGTTCTTTTTATGATGGAGTAGTAGTCCACTGTATATACGTATCACATCTTTATCCATTCATCTGTTGATGGACATTTAGGTTGTTTCCATGTCTTGGCCACTGTGAATAGTGCTGCTATGAACATAAAGGTGCATGTATCTTTTTGAGTTATAGTTTTGTCCGGATATACACCCAGGAATAGGATTGCTGGATCATATTGCAACTCTACTTTTAGCTTTTTGAGGAAGGTCCATACTGTTTTCCATAGTGGCTGCACCAAATTACATTCCCACCAGCAGTGTAGGAGGGTTCCCTTTTCTCCACACTCTCTCCAGCATTTATTACTTGTAGACTTTTTAATGGTGACCATTCTGACTGGTGTGAGGTGGTACCTCATTGTAGTTTTGATTTGCATTTCTCTAATAAGTAGCAATACTGAGCATCTTTTCATGTGCCTATTGGCCACCTGCATGTCTTCTTTGAAAAATGTCTATTTTTCTGCCCATTTTTCAACTGGGTTGTTTTTTGTTGTTGTTGAGTTGTATGAGCTGTTTGTATATTTTGGAGATTAAGCCCTTGTCAGTCGCAGCATTTGCAGATATTTTCTCCCATTCTGTGGACATCTTTTTGTTCTGTTTATGGTTTCCTTTACTGTGCAAAAGCTTGTTAAGTTTCATTAGGTCCCACTTGTTTATTTTTGCTTTTATTTCTATTGCCTTGGGATACTGACCTAAGAAAACATTGGTACAATTTATGTCAGAGAATGTTTTGCCCAGGTTCTCTTCTAGGAGTTTTATGGTGTCATGTCTTATATTTAAATCTTTAAGCCATTTTGAGTTTATTTTTGTGTATGGTGTGAAGGTTTGTTCTAACTTCACTGATTTACATGTGGCTGTCCAACTTTCCCAACAACCCTTGCTGAAGAGACTTTTTCCCGTTGTATATTCTTGCCTCCTTTGTCAAAGATTAATTGACTGTAGATGTGTGGGTTTATTTCTGGGCTCTCTATTCTATTCCATTCATCCATATGTCTGTTTTTGTGCCAATACCACGCCATTTTGATTACTATAACTTTGTATTATTGTCTGAAGTCTAGGAGGGTTATGCCTCCTGCTTTGTTCTTTTTCCTCAGGATTGCTTTGGCAATTCAGGGTCTTTTATGATTCCATATAAATTTTAGGATGATTTGTTCTAGTTCTGTGGAAAATGTCATGGGTAATTTGATAGGGAATTGTAGTTTGTTCTTGATTGCCATTGTATTTACACAGAACCAGCTTTACTCTCTGCCTATAAAACCTAATATGACCTAATATGGTATAATGCTATTGCCCAAATTTAAGATTATTCTTTTTCTTTGAATTTTTTCATTTTATTTTATTTTTTTTTATACAGGCGGTTCCTATTAGTTATCTATTTTATACATATTAGTGTTTATATATCAATCCCAATCTCCCAATTCATCCCATTCATTCCTTCTTTAAAGGAACAGTCCAAACTGAAATGGGTGTTATAAGGATCATTAGTATTCCCTAGCTGTTAAGAGATGTTCCTGAAAGAAATGGCTTCATGGTTAAAAAAACTGGAAAATGCTGTTACTCCTTCCACTTAGAAAATCATATTTCAGTTAAGAATTCTATTTAACTATGTTTAACTCAGTGTTTCCCAAAAGTATTTGACCATAGAAACATTTTTGTCAAATAACATCTATTAACATCCCATGAAATCTTGGATAACACAGACTAAAACAATTCCTCCTTATTTTAGTAAGTGATTCAAAGCACAATTCAAGTCAAGTGCTGTGTGCAAATAATTGAGTTACCAGAGTTAGGGGAAAAAAACTACAGACATAACTCAAAACTTATGCACCAGATTCAGGCACTCAGGGAAATTGACTTAGCTGCTAAAGAGGTCAGTGAAACACTATGTCTAACTGTGAGAGTTAGAAGGAGATCTAGACTCCAGGTAATATTTGTGAAAAGGGAAATGCAGAACTGACCTCAAGTGACTCTGCTTGTACACTAGACAACAATAATTAGGTCAGATACAAAGGAAATCTCCAAGCCTGAAAGACAACCGATGCCAAAAGGACATGGTAAAGAACAACAGGGTGCCTGTCACCAGGCTAAGCTTTAGGGCTGAGTTACAATTCTACAAGGGAAACCATGGTACTCATCAGAAATCATGACCAACACTGGGTAGGAGAGAACTTTATCTACAAGGCAAAATTGGCACTCAAAGCTCATGGCTAGGATGCCAAGTCATAAAGATGATCAGCAAAGTAGTCACTAAATCCAAAAGCCAGGAGGGTGCATACGATGGCACGGCCACATTGTTGATAGACATTCCTTGTCTCTGAAAGAACAGGCTCACGTGGTTAAGACTCAGCACAAAACTGAGAGGCATCAGTAGTTCTAGCTCTGAGAATATCAAAAGGCAGAGGCAGGAAAAATGAGGTAGAGGCTGGTATTTTGAGATTGCCATTCATTTCTTAGAAAGAAAAGGGGGGAAAAGTTGCTATGATTCAGAAAAGATTGACAGCCCTGTTCTTTTCTTCCTAAACCATTTCTATTCTTCCTTCTCTATTGTTCCCATTCTGCTCTTAAAAGACAATGAAAACGAGAACTAAAACATAACCTTCTCCCAAATTATCCATACAATGGTACAGAACATCTCAAAAGCACTCTGGCATGGGTTATTCTAGCAGAAAACCCTATTCTGTGGAATTACTGGCCTATCATGCTTACCAGGTCACCTAGTTCCACTGTCTTTCATTTAATTTAGTAGTCATTTATTTTTTTATTTTTTTTTAGTTTTTTATTTTACTTATTTATTTATTATTTTATTTTTTTTAACATCTTTGAGTATAACTGTTTTACAGTAGTGTGTTAGTTTCTCCTTTACAACAAAGTGAATCAGTTATACATATACATATGTTCCATATCTCTTCCCTCTTGCGTCACCCTCCCTCCCACCCTCCTTATCCCACCCCTCTAGGTGGTCACAAAGCAGAGGTGAACTCCCTGTGCTGTGCGGCAGCTTCCCACTAGCTATCTAATTTACATTTGGTAGTGTGTATATGTCCCTGCCACTCTCTCACATCGTCACAGCTTACCCTTCCCCCTCCCCATATCCTCAAGTCCATGCTCTAGTAGGTCTGTGTTTTATTCCCGTCCTACCTTCGTAGTCATTTATTACCTGCTTACTATGACCACAGCACTGTAAAAGGCACAAAAGGAGAACCAAAGCAAACACAGGCTCTGGAAACTTAGAGACTAGTTAGAGTCAAGAATTTATAAAAGATAACATACAGTCAAGTGCTAAATAGTTTCATCGTCATTCACTGTGAAAAGGTGAGGAATATCTTCCTAAGAAGTAAACATAGAAACCACAGAAGTTACAGTAGAAACTAGATATACCAACAGTTTCTACAGAAGTTACAGTAGAAACTGATGATACATCTAGTTTTATGAAAACATTGATATATTTCCCCATATTCTATAATCCAAATTGCAAATGTAGGAGAAATAAGAAAATAATAAATTTAAGCTAGAACAATAGGAAAGAGTTTCATGAAAAGTAGTATTTGAGCTAAGCTTTGAAGGAAGAGCAGAAGACATTCCAAGTGGGACTGACATTCTGAGTGAGAGACTGAAAGAGCATGGCATGTGCAAGGGACAGAAAAGATATTAGCAGAGGTTTCATTTGGGGGAATTAAGGAAACAGCAATAGATGAGACCAAATTAGGAAGAACTGTATGTAGAAGAATGGGGAGTTGGGAATTGAGAGACAGCAGTTAAACTACAGAACCATTGAATCAGAGAACCTCAGGGTTATAAAGGACTTCAGAAATCATGTAATACAATTTTCAACTCAGTGCAATAATAATACCCACATGTGATCATATAGCCACTGCCAGAAAATTTTCAGTGAGAGAAACGAAATGTTCCATCTCTCAAGAGAAAGACTCAAATTGTTAGCAATATCTTCTTTGTGGAGTTATCATTGTTCTCTTAAATTGATCTATGAAGATATATAATATTTTTATATATGTCATCCCATTTGCACATGACAGGTAAGTGCCAAGAAGTTGGTGTTTATGGCACTGGTCAGCAGAACATATTGCATAGTGACTGTCAGTTCCAAAGAGATCCTAGCACACAGCTCCAGATCCACCTCAGTCCAGAAGACCACTAGAACTTGGGTCTATTCAGACAAACTCATTATTATCGTGAGATAAATTCGTATCTGAACCTCTCCAAATTGCTCAGAATTAGAGTGAGTTTGGTGTCACACAAAACATTAGGATTTTCCCCAAATGTAATCTAATCTCAAGAAGTAAAAGATGTAAGCAGGCTTTGGTCAAAATATACCTAGTTACAACATTCATGGACCATGTAATTTCTCCCTGCTGGTGAAAGAACGCAGATCTATTAAGGAATTTGTTGGTGATTCTGAAGCATGTCAGAGTTTAGCATATTAGTTCCATTACACTTCTGAAACACTAGGCAATGAGTGAGTTTCTACTTTAATTATAGGAAGATGGGTTGTTTTACATTTTTATTCCTTATTTTTTATCCATAAAGAGTCCCCATAGCAGGGAATGGAAAATCCATTCTCTTTGCAATACCAATTTTTCTACTGAATCAACTATTCTCCAAACCATATAAATAACTGACTGTTGAGGAGGGAGAAGATGAAATATGCCACAGTGGTCCCTTCATAATCATATGAAGTAGGGTTTCTCAACCGTGGCACTATCGACATTTGGGGCCAGATAATTCTTTATTGTGAAGGATTGTCCTATGCACTGCAGGATGTTTAGTGGCACCCCTGACCTCTACCTACTAAATGCCAGTAGCACCTTCCCTTTCCAGTCATGAAAATCACAAATATCACCCAGCATTGCCAAATATCCCTTGGGAGTCAAAACTGTCCCTAGTTGAGAAGCACTAATATAAAGATATGGTCTTGGTTAAAACCTACTCTGGGCTCTGCACTCCAGACACATTTCGAACCTGATGGTGGCTGCCTTTTCTGGCTCACACCCACATAAAATCTGCTGTTTATTCCAATCTCTTCATAGAAAAGTGTGAACACTCTGTTTCTTGACAAATGACTTTGATTATTAGATTGTACCACAATATGCATCAAAGTACAAGGTCAGAGCTTTAGCTCCGCTGTCAAGACAACCGCTGCCTCTTCAAGCAAAAGGAAAATCAAAGACTTGTAGGATGCCGGTTGAGTCAGAACCTTGAGCCAAAGGCAAGTGCAGTGGCCACGACTGAGCACCTGGCACTTCCCTATGAGAGCTGAATACTTAAGAAAATTGAGACTTCAAATGAGCTTCCACCTAACAAGCTGCAATTTTGTTTCATTGGAGGAGAGTCAGGGATGAGTTAGGGGAAGAAACCAGAGGAGAATTCAACATGACAGTCCATTTGCTAATTCAGTGAGGAGGAGTCCAAGACAATCCTCAGAATTCGACAAGACAAAAGCATCATTATCTATAATTACTGCTTACCAGTAGCACGGATTTATAACAAGCTTCCTCCGCCAATCTTACCCTGCCATTATGAGAAGAGGCGATTAAACTAATTAACAAATCAACTTTTCTGTGCAACAGTGGGTTCAATTGCAGGAAATAATGAGAAAAGCTAGTTATTTGAAGGGATGAAATGAGATAGAAATCTGAAGTTAACAACAATATGGATAGGGAGCTTGACTAATTGGCAAACGTATACATTTTGACATTAGAAAATCTGCACATTGGGAAATATTGGACTATTTGTTTAAAGCCACAGTTTAAATAGAAAATGCTTTATTTGAACATGAAAAGTATATTAACTATAACAATCATGCACAGCTCTGTATATGTGACACACACAAATATAAAATAATACCTCACTATCGAGAAGTCAGATTGTCAGGAACCTCAGTCACCTTGGTCATGGATATTACGTCAAAAAGAATCCCAAAAGTCCTTTCAGCCATAAAGTCACACTACTCTATAGGAAGAGGCAAAGAACTACTACTCTCAGACCATTTGCTATATTTTGTACTCCTCTCAACTCCCTTATTCCTTTTTTTTTTTTTCAGTTGGAGTAGAGTTGATTTACATTGAGGTAGGCAGGGACACCATGTTTTATAGCCCTGTCTCTAGTCTAATGCCTTTTATACACCATAGTAGGGGCTCCATAAACATCTTAAGCAGTGTTGACCAATGTGACAGTCACAACTACATGTGGCTACTGAGCACCTGAAATGTGCCTAGTGCAATTTTATTTAATTTTAATTATTTTAATAAAAAACTGATAATTTACTCATTGGGAAACTTTTAAATGTATTTGGCTATGTGAATCTATTTTTTTAACTATAAAGTTTATGAAATCTAAGTAAAGAACAAGTATCTAATAAAAACTTAGCACTGGAATTGAGATGTGCTATAAGAGTAAAATACACATCAGATTTCAAATATTTGGTATGAAAAAACTAATATAAAATACATCATAATATTTGTACATTAATTACATGTTGAAATAATACTTTTTACATATTGGGTTAAATAAAATAAATCATTAGAGATAATTTTACCTGTTTCTTTTTACTTTGTTTAACTTGACTACTAGAAAACTTTAAATTACAAATTTGGCTGTTCGATAGGACTAGTCTATAGAGTGAATGAATGATATACAACATACAGAAGAATAGCAGAAGCAGTAAGAGAATACTGACTGCAACCAAAAATGACATCTACTACTTGAGGGAGACCAAAAATATCAACCAAGCACAGTTATCTGGAGCCATTTTTAAAGTTTGAGTATATATCTCGACCTATTTCAGAGGGTCCTAAGGGTTTCACAGTTATTCATGTATTATAACTCAACCACAAAAAAGGAGGGGATTCTATCTGCCTACTGTGTTTAAGAAGACATGATGCTGAATCTTGTAAATATTTTAATATTTAACAATAAGCTCCATTTATCTAAATATTTCACTAATATTTAACAACTCATTTAATTCCCACAACAACCTTATGAGATAGCTATTAGTATCAACTTTCTCATTTTGTAGGTAAGGAAACTGGGACTTAGGTTAAGTATAATTTTTCAAGGTTATATATATTTACTATGATATCCTATTACCTCTATTACAATTCTTTTCCAGTATTTGCATATATCTGTGCTTGACCAAAGTGCTCTCTTTTATCTTTGAATATTGTCGCCTTTAATGGCCTGGAGAGGTTTAGCCAAATCAACCCTGGGGATGAAAGTTCTGCCAGACAGGTCTCATGTAGACCTCCATCACATCCTCAAACATTAGTAAATTAAGTCCTGTTGATGGAGGGTCCATAAGGAGACTGCCTTATAAGATCTCTCTCTTAATTTCTGGTTAAGAGTTGCAAAATTTCTAAAATTCTCTATACTTCTTCCACATGGTGGATAATATCCTTAGCAAAGACTTAACAATGACACGTGAAACTGTGAACATGGTATTTGTATTGCATTACCTGCAATGACGTACCAAAAGAAAAGATAAATATTGTGATTTTTTTCAGGTAAGTAAAAATTATCCTTAATCTCTGTGGCTTCCGCTAATATATAAAAGGTTCCACTCAGTGAAAGGTTAGTGAGAAGAATTAAGATGTTTTAGGACACCTAAAAAGATGAAAGGCTGATTGAGACTAGAAGAGGGTGACAAACTAAGAAGGCTAAATAATTAAGCCAACAGGTTGAATGAAGAGAATCAGGAATCAGAAAGCAAAATGCTACAGAAAGATCAAAAGATTTAAACCCCATGTGAAATACAAGGGAAGTGAAACTGAACAGCTTAATAAGGAACTGATTTAGAGGAGTAATAGCAGCATGCAGTGGAGAAAATGAAGCACTTTTTAAGTGTGAGCATTGTGTAACATCATTTATTAGCACAGAATGCTTAATGTGCTATGTGTTGAGCTGCTGAGTTTCTCTATTTTCTATTCATGGCTTTGTTTTTCCTCTTTGATGGTTGTTTTCTTTTTCTAAACAAAAACAAATTAATACACTGAGTCGAGTATTATAATTTCAAGACATGGAAAATTAACCATTTGGAATCAAGCTTCTTAGTTTTTCTAAAAGGAACATCAGAACATAATCTCTTATTCAACCACTATCTGTTTTTAACCTATTTGATATTATGAAGAGTGAGAAGAGCTATTCAACAGGTCTGTGGACTACTGAATACCCAGGATTCTGTAGATGGTGACCACTATTCCACCTTTTTCTGTTGAGTGCCTTGGGAAACATCATCTTATGTATCTTTAATTTTCTTCTGGTAATTTCAGGATCATCACTTCTGGGGAATGAGCCTGGAGCAAGGAATCAAGTTTCTCTTTAATCTCATTAGATCCCCACAGTGCAGACAGACTTTCCCAGAAGCTGTTTAGTGATTTTTATTTGCTGTGTTTTTCCAACAGGAGATGCTTTAAAGGAAAGACGTACTGCTGGCCTGTCAATTCCGGACACTCTGCACAAGGCCTGGCTATCACCACGAGGGTTTACCCAGCTTGCTCTGCAGGGCAGGTAACCCGACCAGAGTCACTAAAGAACCAATACCTGAGAGTCCAGCAAACACCATGACACAGAGCAATATCTGGTATGACCAACAATTCATGCTGCTATCAGAGCCTTTGACAGAAAAGGCTGGAATCAGAAAAAATTGCTCTATGGAAAATTTAACATAAAGGACTTTTAAACCTTTAACTGAAGTTTTCTTATCTTGAAATGGTATCTTTCTCAAAGTTCTTTTTATTACATAACTTTCACAAATCTCCTTATGGTTTAGTCCCTTGGGAAACAACATGTATCTTTAATATTATATTATTTTTTCAACTCTGTTGTGTTTAAATGCTAGAAACAAGTTATTAAAGAGTCACGACAGCAACTGCAATTCCAAACAACCTTAACAAAAGAAATCCACATTTAGAGATACGTTTGCGTTTGATTATTTGATATTTCTTGGTGCTTATAAATACTCTAAATCCTTTTCATCTTGTTTCTTTTAAATTAGCTTTTGGACCTTCAGAAAGAATATACTTTTTTTGCTTTCTTTTGAACATCTTTTCTGGTTTAGAACTTGTCTCAAGGGAAAACCTTGAAAGAAAATCAAAACTTCTTTTTTTAAAGCCTGCATCAATTTATTAATATTTTAAAGCTTTTCAACAGAGTTGTATTCACAAATTGGATTTGTACTGTTTGATATAAAACAATTGTTTTATTCCCACTTCAAGTGCTCCACGGTTTTCAAGCTTGTTAATTAAATGTTTTATTTTTTAAAATGCTACACAAGTTTCTCAAAACTTCATCTGCACCTGCTCCGTAAATGAAAAGACGACCTTGGAATCAATCCAGTTTATTAAGTGGAAAGCCATTTATTTCACACAAGAATTCAGTCTTTTACCTATAAGCTTTAACGTGAGTTACTATGCATTGTATTCTTTCACCTTTTATCTTCTGTCAGTTAATACAAGCATTTTCAGTGCATAGAGGGGAAAAACGACATGTCATTTGGAATGTCACGTCCATTGCCTGATGCTCCTTCCTATGTGTGTGCTCAGCTGACATCTCTGTAAAGCTATTTGGTGGTTTTATCCTTCGGCCTGGCCCTTTTGGTCTTTCCCATCATCCTTTTCCCAACAAAATTGTGTAGTGTGATCTGATAGATACAGGGATTGTGTGGCGCAGTAAAACTGCTACAACTTCTCAGAAATTTTCATAGCAGAGCCCAAATTAATGAATTGCTTTCTAGTATAGAAAAGAAATGGGAAAGCTGGCATAATGTGTTTACAGATTGGATCTGGAGCATGAGAGAAAGACAGGAGTTATGGATGATCCCCAAACATTGACCTGAGTATCTGAAAGAAACGCCATTTACTAAGGAAAAATGCAGGAGGAGCACATTTGGGGGCAGAAAATCAGGACTTTAGTAAAAAAAAGAGAGAGAGAGAATAAAGAAATGAGACACAGTGAATCCTATAGGACCACTAAGACCTTATGCATTCTTGCCAGAAGCATTTGAAATTGATAAGATTAAACACCACTAAAGACAAGTCCTCAGTGAATGAATTTTGGTCACAGATCAATTTAAGATGTCTGAATATCACAATTCCAGTGCCCATCTACCCTTACTTAGCAAAGAAGGCTCATAACGTCTACTGAAAGAACTGCTAGGACTCAAAAATACCAGCAATATACAATTGTCCCTTGGTGTCCATGAGAGATTGTTTACAAGTACCTTTTATAAAATGGTGTAGTATTTGCATATCAACTGTGACCATCCCCCCATATACTTTATTTATTTTTAAACATCTTTATTGGAGTATAATTGCTTTACAATGTTGTATTAGTTTCTGCTGTATAACAAAGTGAGTCAGCTATATGTACACATACATCCCCATAGCCCCTCCTTCTTGCATCTCCCTCCCACCCTCCGTATCCCACCCCTCTAGGTGGTCACAAAGCACCGAGCTGATCTCCCTGTGCTATGCAGCTGCTTCCCACTAGCTATCTATTTTACATTTGTTAGTGTATATATATCAATGCTACTCTCTCACTTCGTCCCAGCTTCCCCTTTCCCCTCCCCGTGTCCTCAAGTCCTTTTTCTATGTCTGCGTCTTTATTCCTGTCCTGCCCCTAGGTTCCTCAGAACCTTTTTTTTTTTTAGATTCCATATATATGTGTTAGCATACAGTATTTGTTTTTCTCTTTGACTTACTTCACTCCGTATGACAGACTCTAGGTCCCTCTACCTCACTACAAATAACTCAATTTCATTTCTTTTTATAGCTGAGTAATATTCCATTGTATATATGTGCCACATCTTCTTTATCCATTCATCTGTCAATGGACACTTAGGTTGCTTCCATGTCCTGGCTATTGTAAGTAGTGCTGCAATGAACATTGTGGTACATGTCTCTTTTTGAATTATGGTTTTCTCAGGGTATATGCCCAGTAGTGGGATTGCTGGGTCATATGATAGATCATTTGTAGTTTTATAAGGAAACTCCATACTGACGGTACCAATTTACATTCCCACCAACAGTACAAGAGGGTTCCCTTTTCTCCACACCCTCTCCAGCATTTATTGTTTGTAGATTTTTTGATGATGGCTATTCTGACTGGTGTGAGGTGATACCTCATTGTACTTTTGATTTGCATTTCTCTAATGATTAGTGATGCTGAGCATCCTTTCATGTGTTTGTTGGCAATCTGTATATCTTTGGAGAAATGTCTATTTCGGTCTTCTGCCCATTTTTGGATTGGGTTGTTTTTTTGATATTGAGCTGCATGAGCTGCTTGTATATTTTGGAGATTAATCCTTTGTCAGTTGCTTCATTTGCAAATATTTTCTCCCATTCTGAGGGTTGTCTTTTCATCTGTTTATGGTTTCCTTTGCTGTGCAAAAGCTTTTAAGTTTCACTAGGTCCCATTTGTTTATTTTTGTTTTTATTTCCATTTCTCTAGGAGGTGGGTCAAAAAGGATCTTGCTGTGATTTATGTCATAGTGTTCTACCTATATTTTCCTCTAAGAGGTTTAGAGTGTCTGGCCTTACATTTAGTTTATTTTTGTGTATGGTGTTAGGGAGTGTTCTAATTTCATTCTTTTACATGTAGCTGTCCAGTTTTCCCAGTAACACTTACTGAAGAAGCTGTCTTTTCTCCACTGTATATTCTTGCCTCCTTTATCAAAGATAAGGTGAGCATATGTGCGTGGGTTTATCTCTGGGCTTTCTATCCTGTCCCATTGATCTGTTTCTGTTTTTGTGCCAGAACCATACTGTCTTGATTACTGTAGCGTTATATAATAGTCTTAAGTCAGGGAGCCTGATTCCTCCAGCTCTGTTTTCTTTCTCAAGATTGCTTTGGCTATTCGGGGTCTTTTGTGTTTCCCTACAAATTGTGAACTTTTTTGTTCTAGTTCTGTGAAAAATGCCATTGGTGGTTTGATAGGTATTGCACTGAATCTGTAGATTGCTTTGGGGAGTATAGTCATTTTCACAATGTTGATTCTTCCAATCCAAGAACATGGTATATCTCTCCCCCCATATACTTCAATATCCATATTTTTTAAAAAAAGAAAACTTTTCCAAAGCATGGCCAAGATGGCAGAGTAGGACGACCTTGAGCTCACCTTCTCCCATCAGCACACCAAAATCACAACCATTTACAGAATAACTATTAATGAGAACAACATAAAGACTGGCAGAAAAGATCTGCCACAAGTAGAGATATTAAAAAGGAACCACGATGAGATAGGTAGGAGAGGTGGAGATACACTATAGTCAAGACCCACACCCCCAGATAGGCAACCCACAAATGGGAAAATCATCAAGATTGCAGAGGTTCCCCCAAGGATCAAGGAGTCCAAGCCACTCACAGGGCTCTCCAGCCTAGGGGTCCTGCACCAGGAAGATAAGCCCTCAGAATGCCTGACTTTGAAGGCCAGCAAGGCCTGCATACAAGAGAGCTGGAAGAAGGTAGGAAACAGAAACTCACTCTTAAAGGACACACACAAAATCTCACACACTTTGAGACCCAGAGAAGAAGCACTAATTTGAAAGGATCCTGGGTCAGACCCACTCACTGATCTTGGAAAGCCTCCCAGAGATGCAGGAGACAACTAAGACTCCCCCCGCTGGGGACATAGGTGCTGGCAACTGCCAATTTGGGGAACTTGTTCTACCATGAGGACACTGGTACTAGGCAGCACCATAATGGGGTCTTCCCTCCAGCCTATTAGCACTGGGGGTTTACCCACCCTGACCAGCTAGTCAGCAACAGTCTAAGGACCCCCCAGGCCTCACAGCCAGCCACACAGGGAGCTGGCCCTGCCACCCCAGCAGGCCGGCAGCCTGTGCAGGAGGAAGGGTCTGGCAGCCAACTGGGCCAGGGGCCAGCCCCACCTACCAGTGCACCCACACAACCCACACAGGGCATACCCCTAGAGCATATAGCTCTGGTGACTAGAGAGGAGTGTGCTGCTGGGTCCCATAGAACATCTCCTATATAAGCCACTTCTCCAAGATTGAGAAACATAACCATCCTACCTAATACACAGAAATAAAAACAGAGAATTAGGCAAAATGAGGTGACACAGGAACATATTCCAAAGGAACAATATAAAACCCCAGAAGAAGGAATAAGCAAAGTAGAGAGAAACAATCTACCCAATAAAGAGTTAAAGGTAATGATCGTAAAGATGCTCAACAAACTTGGGAGAAGAATGGATGAATACAGTGAGAAGTTTAACAAAGAATTAACAAATATAAAGAACCAAACAGAGATTAAGAATATACTAACTAGTTAAAAAAAAAAACTAGAAGGACTCAAAAGTAGATTAGATACAGAGGAACAGTCGGTGAACTAGAAGACAGTAGTGGAAATTACCCAAGCTGAACAGAAAAAAATAATTTTGTTTTAATGAGGACAGTTTAAGAGAACTTTTGGACAACACTGAGCATACTAACATTCTCATTATAGGGGTCCCAGAGGAAGAAAAGAGAGAGAAAGGGGAGGAGAAGTTATTTGAAGAAATAATAGCTGAAACAAATTAAATTTATGACTTATTAAGTTTTCTCATTGGCAAAGTGGAGAATAATAACATTACCTAACTCACAGGATAATTATAAGGATCAAAGTAGTTAATATGTATAAAGGGCTTAGAACAGTGTCTGGTACACTGTTTGCTATTATTATGATTTGTTAAATGAATGAAATAACAAAAACAAAGAGTTACCAACCAGTAGAAAAAACTTTGCCAGACTAACCACATACTGACTCATTAATTTCATTTTTAAAATATGTATTACTTGCCTACTATCTTTCTGTTGCTATAAGTGGCACTGCAGGTATAAAAAACAATAGGTAGTTTCAGTCCTAGAAGAGCCCACATTTTAGTAAAGATGACAGGTTCATAAACGAAGATTTAAGATGTGTTACACGGGGCTTCCGTGGCAGCACAGTGGTTAAGAATCCACCTGCCAATGCAGGGGACACGGGCTCGAGTCCTGGTCCGTGAAGATCCCACATGCCATGGAGCAACAAAGCTCATGCGCCGCAACTACTGAGCCTGTGCTCTAGAGCCCGTGAGCCTCAACTACTGAAGCCCACATGCCTAGAGCCCATGCTCCATAACAAGAGAAGCCACCACAGTGAGAAGCCCACGAACCGCAACGAGGACCCAACTCAGCCAAAAATAAATAAATAAGTAAATTTATATATTTAAAAAAAAGATGTTACAAATACTGTAATACAGATATGTACAAAAGGCACTGGGAATAATTACTACTGCAAGGAAAATCCAGGAAGTCTTCACCAAAAAGATGACATTTGAGCTGGACCTTTCTTCCACACTGAGGAAGGAACAAGCATTTGAAGCAGAGGTAACAGCATTAGCAAATATCAGTTCATGCCTCAGTTTCCCTGCACTTCCCATCAGTCCCACTCATCTTGCCATCTTTAAATCCAGTCCTACTCCTTCTGCAGTAATGAGGTGGCTCAGTGACATCATGTTGGGTCCAAGAACACAAGAGACCAAGTGGAACCCTCTCTGGGTCACCTACTCATTTCACACTAAAGCAGCTTAAGTGTGTGCCTGCCCAGGCCTCAAAGCACTGTCTCCACAACCATGCTGGACCCCTGGGATCCATCCTGCCATCTAATACACGTAGAACAAATGAAAGCCTCCCTCACCTTACTCTGAAAATAAATCAGTATCAACACTAAGTTGAGAACTGGTTAATCACTCCTTCCTTTTGTACTCCTGTGAGACTTCGGATTTCTGAAATCCTTGTTTACCTGCCTGGGTCCTCTCCCAAACTGTGTACTCCTTAACAGCCTCCCACATAGCCTTCCTGATTCCACTCTTGCCTCACTCCACAATACTTTCTCCACTCAGCAGCCAAGGTGAACTTTTGACCATCCATGTCTTTGTAGCTTTTGTGACTGCACAATGCCTGGCATTAACCAGGCAGGCATTCAGCAAATATTTCATGAATGAGTGAATCAATGAGTGAACAGAAGAATCCACAAATGAATGAAAGTCAGACTTTATAATACATGTACACATGTTTTTATTTTTACAAATAATAATGCGTATACATATGCAAAGATACTGTAATATATATACTATCCCACATATCAATATTATTTCACATGAAAAATTAGAAACTATTAGGAAGAATTTAATACAGATACTATGGTATACGATATCTGAACATACTAAATACAAAAATAAATTATGTTAGCTAGCTATAGATAATAAATCTATGAAAGGAGAAAAAGCTATGTTTGTTTTTAATTAAAAGGAAAATTATTACTCTATTATTGCTCTTGCAATGTATAGACAGTAGACATATAACCACCTGATGCCGTCACTAAACAGAAAAAAAACCTCTGTTTTGCGCCTTCTGCCTTGTTTTCAAAAGATGTTTTATAAAGGAGGAAATAACCAATGAAGCCAAAGTTAATGGGAATAAAAGTACATGTTTATATACGATGTGTTATTATCTGCCAATCAGAAGAGTTGCAGGTAATTAGAAATTGTTGGCTTAAAGATACAGTGCTTTGTTTGTTTTTTGCTTGTTTGTTTTTTGCACGGGGTGTTTTTCCCAAGTTTTATTTGTATAAAGATACCACGTTTTTTGATCAAGAGCCACTTCTCCATGTACAGACAGATTTCCACTAGTTTGCCCAAATTCTGTTTGCTTGCACTGGATCTGACAGGCGAAGAACACAGCCAGCTGGTTTCCAGAGCAATACGCTCCCTGGTCTGAGGAAGGCCTGTGAGACTGTCATAAAACAGCTGCCTCTATCTCCCCAACCAGCCAGAAATAAGCTGAGCAGAACAAAACCTGGAATAAAAAAACCTCGACTTTTCATGCAAGGACAAAAGGTGGTTATTAGGCATACCAGGAAGGTTCTTTTATAGCTGGTAATTACAAATAAATTGGGGACATATAACAAGAAAAATCCTTTCCCTCTTCATTTACTTAAAAATGTGATTTCCACAGTCATTATATAATTACTGGTATTTTTCAATAACATTATTAGGAATAAATGGGCTACTGTTTCTGAAATTATCATAAAGATAAAAATACTGAAACTTCCTTTTTAGAACTGGTTGTTGAATAGGTGGAAAGGGAAAATGGTCCATTTCTTTAAAACAGCAAACTGAACTTTCTTCTTTGGCAAAAGGGATCAATCTGCTATTTTCCACCTTTGAAAAAGTGATTCCTCCTATTTCTCGCATATTCTTTCAAGCCCTCCATCTTGCTTAAATTCCACCTTCAAACTTCTTGTTCTTTATTACTGCTGACCTGTAAGGAAAACTCCCCTAGACCCTAGTACCCCTCTGTTTCGTGCTTTCTGGACAACATGGTAGTCAAGAAAAGAATAGGAAACAGAGCCTTGCTTTTATTTTCTAGGCTATTTCAAGGGCTTAAGCAGAGTCATCCTCAACAAAAGTACAAAGCAGTGATTTGTTTTCTCACATCTTTCAACATTTTTCTTCCCCTGCCTTCGACCTCCTCAACAGTCTTCATCCTTGGAGACCCTCACAGGAAAACCTGAACCAAGCCCCAGGTACGCACAGTATCTGTACCAACGGAAACCTCCTTCCCTCACCCAAGCTAATAGTTCCTTCCATTCCCAGCTATGTGCTCCAGACCCAACTACAGAGACGACAGGTGGTAAGCAGCTAACAATAAGATAAACAAATTCCTGCCACTAGGTTCATTCCTGTGCTGGTCCCATCCTCACTCCCAGGTAACGTCATACCTTAACCTGGTTACCATTCACGAATCTGCAGAAGGCCCTTACGGAAGAATACCACTGTTGGGGGTGTCAGACACCAGAGCCACAGAAGAGGAGAATATTTTCATCAATCTGTCCTTTCAGCTCTTCTCAAAGCGTGCCACACGAACATCAAAACTATGCCACGGCATGAAGCTGACACTGTTCATAATTGTCATTACCTCAGAAGTTTACAGTTTTCAGTGAGAAAGGAGGAAGGGAGGAAATCTCCCTCTGACTCCAGGCTATGTCTCAAAGCATCAGAAATACAGCAGCCAGCATACAACTGTGCCAAGAACTTAGCCACAGCTCCTAGGGGAAGTGTGAGTGAACTGGCTAATGCAACCAGTTACAGGGATCTGAGACTTAAAATATAACGTAAGAAATAGCACAGGGCTTCCCTGGTGGCGCAGTGGTTGAGAGTCTGCCTACCAAGGCAGGGGACACGGGTTTGTGCCCCGGTCCAGTAGGATCCCACATGCCGCGGAGCGGCCGGGCCCGTGAGCCATGGCCGCTGGGCCTGGGCGTCCGGAGCCTGTGTTCCGCAACAAGAGGCCACAACAGTGAGAGGCCCGCGTACAGCAAAAAAAGAAAAAGAAAATAAATAAATAAATAATAATTTTTTAAAAAGAAATAGCACATGCAGAAGGAATGGTAGAACTAGAAAACCACTATTTTGCACCCCTAACGAAAGAATGGATCTAAGCAAGTTTCATCAATGGCTGCCGAAACCATTCGTTGGAAAGATGATGACTACACCTGGGACTTCCCTGCAGTGGTTAAGACTCCGCGCTCCCAACGCAGGGGGCCCGGGTTCCATTCCTGGCCAGGGAACTAGATCTCACATGCCTGCCGCAACTGAGTACGCATGGCACAACTAAGGAGCCTGCCTGCCACAACTAAAGGAGCCCACATGCTGCAACTAAGGAGCCTGCCTGCCACAACGAAGAGCCGGCACAACCAAATAAATAAATTTTTTTTTTAAAAAAAGATGATGATGACTACACCTAAATCCAATCATTGAGCTTCACATCACTAAAAGTGGGACATGCACACATTCCACACCCCCTGATGTGATACAATAAGTATGTAGCATCACCTATGAATTATTCTTGCCCCCTCTCCCAAATAAAAACACTGGACCCTAATCTAGTCAGTCCTCTAGCTGTAACTTCCAGTTTATAGAAAATATGAGGGATAGAGGAAGGTGTTAAATAACACACTGGGGAAACAACCCGGCAGAAGGCAGATTCAGAACGTGAGAAATTATAAAGGACAAATGACCTGATTTCTTCAACAAATGAAAGCGATGGAGTGGGGGTGAGGGAGAGAGAGGGAGAGCCATTATAAATGTAATAGGACCTTAAAATCATAAATCAATGCAATGAGTGGACCTAGTTCAGATCCCAATTCAAACATATTCAACCTTAAAAAGACATCTTTCAGAAAACTGGAGAAATCTGAACATGGACTGGGTATTAAATGATATTAGTGGAAAACTGTCAATTCTGGTGGGTGTAAAGTATTAACGGGTGAACTGATACAATGCTGGGAATTTATTTTAAAATATTCAAAGCAAAAGCAAATAAAACAAGGTTGGTAAAACATCGGAAGGCTCAATTTACCATTCCCTCAACTTTGGGAAATTTTAGAAAACCTCCATAGTGAAATGTTTTTAGCTTGCTTGTTTGTTTGGGGTTTATCAAGTTACTGTACAGCCGTGATAATTTTATTAGGTAGTCATATCCCTCATCGTCATTTTTTTAAGGCCTGATTTAATTCGGAAGATCCAGATAATCAAAAGAAGAGACAGTTCTTCGCACAAACCATAGAGAAGGTAAATCAGCAACTCAGCCAGGTGTTTCAGAGCCAGCAGCAGCAAGCAGAGTAGGGAGGGTTGTGTGAAATCTTAGGACCTTCCACAACTGGCTTGAGGAAGACAATGTTTCAAAGTTTCCCACCCTGAGCACAGACCAGCTGGCTGGTTTCCCACTCCTCATTGCCAGCTGGCTGCAAGAGTCTCAGAGCCTGTGCCCCCGGCTCCCGGGAGCAGAGGGCAGGAAACAAGAGGCAGCTCTACTTGCAGATGGAGCCGACCATCTCTGAGCCAGCTGTCCTCCTCCTCATAGGGCTCCACACAGAGAGGCCCAGAGGGCTGACAGCTCATCGCCCCAAGCCCGCCAGCCTGGGGACACTCACTGCCATGGCACCAGGGGCCTGGGACCCAGCCACTCTCCAATCAGCAGTGAACAATTCCACTGGACGGAGCAGACTGATCAAGTTATTTCTTTTTTAAAAAGAAAATATGAATTGGGAAAATAAACGTGTCTGAGTACTAGATATTAAGGAATTAACTTTGCTTGATATGATAGTACAGTTATGGAGGAAAATGTTCTCAATGCACACTAAACTATGAAGGGGTAATATGTCATGATAACTATGATGGACTTGACTTCAGCAATGAAAAATACCAACATGTTAACAATTATTAAATAACATCACAGAACCAGACTTGTTAAAGTAAAATCAGAAAAGTCAGGGTAGTGCACGTGAGAATATGTATAAGCACAGCACAACTACTTTCATATTTTGCATATTACTTCCAGTCTTTATCTAAACAAATGCATATTCTGGAATAACTGCAATCATAATCGTATTCAGCTTTTCTCAGTTAATATTGATATTTTCGTGAAGAGTTTTCCACTGTTTTATCTTAACAATTATTTTTAACATTACTTCATAATGTCATAATATTGATGTTCTCTAAATAACCATATCTTAATTTGAATACTTCATTGCTTTTTTTTTTCTATAGGATTTCTATAGGATTTATTGCATGCATATATAGCTTTATGCTTTTGTTAAACTGTTCTGTTAAACTGTTCCTCTAGAATAAATCCTCAGAAATGAGTTCTGAGCCCATATATCAATATATAGTAGCCCTGGCAAATTATCCACATTGCTGGACAAACAGCTTTAGTGACATCAGTAAAATGTACTTGTATCAATTTCAGAAGATTACTGGCATTTTCTTAAATTTTTATCTAATCTTTATATTTAAGGATCTTTTCATGTGCATGTCTGATTTCTATGAGAAAGAACATGTTTGTACATCTTTGTTTACCAGAAACTTGGTTAATTCTTATCATTTGCGATTTAATTACTGGAATCATGACGCTTTCTCATAATTTTTTTTTTTTTTTTTTTGCGGTACGCGGGCCTCTCACCGCTGCGGCCCCTCCCTTCGCGGAGCACAGGCTCCGGACGCGCAGGCTCAGCGGTCATGGCTCACGGGCCCAGCCGCTCCGCGGCACGTGGGATCCCCCCGGACCAGGGCACGAACCCGCGTCCTCTGCATCGGCAGGCGCACTCCCAACCACTGCGCCACCAGGGAAGCCCTCTCATAAATTTTAATGAGCTATTTATATATTGCTATTACCTTCGGTTATTGGGAAAACTAATATCTTCCTTGGACTACAACTGCTGTCTTTATTTATAATAATTTATATATTCAAATGCATCGGTCTTTTTTCTTTTCTTTTTTAGGCTTTATTTCTCAACAAAACAGAACACCTCTAAGATCATCTTGACCTAAAGTGAATTTGCCAAAAGCCGGTGGACAGTGCGATACTACTGAACACTTTGTAACCGTCCTATCATGAATACACTTGACTCTCTCCCTTTCTCACACTCCCCCATCCAGTCACAAAATCCTCCCAATGTTACCTCCTAGATATTTAACCTATCCTCTCCTCTCCATCCATTTTCCCAATCACCCACATCATCTGTCACCTGAAACGCTGAACGAAACTGCCACCTAACTTGTCTCCCTGCCTCCAACACAGTTCTCTTGCAAAGCAAACCATCTGTCCGCATGGCTTACATCTTCCACAGACCCTCCTTTTATGGCCCCTGCACAACTGTCCAGTCTCTCAAAAACAATTAGTCAACATGCTTTGAATATTTACCTTGTGCTAAGCACTGTGCAAACATTACTTCAATTAACCCTCACAAGAACCCTTTAAATACAATGCCATCGTTGTTCCCATTTTACAGGCGAGTACACTGAGGCACACAGAAGTTACATCATTTGACCAAGTCCCCATGGCTGGGAAGATGCAGAGCCAGGATTGCAAACTTAACTCTGCCTAACTCCAAAGCCCAGAAATACCTTCTTAACCACTGCACCACACTTCCTCACACATGGATCCTCATCTCTCAGCAATACTGCCTGCTTGCTGCTCTGCCCACCAGCAGCGCTGCACTGCCTGGAATTTCTCACATCCATCCATGCTGCTTCTCCACTCAGTCTCTTCCCTCATGCTATCCTGTCTGTTGGAAATGTCCTTCCATCTCCCTTTACACTTGACCTATATGACTCCTACCCATCTTTTAAGACTTAGTTCAGGCATCACCTCCTCTGGGAAGCTTTTGCCTATTTAACTCCTTCCCCGCCCTTAACCTCTTCTTTATCTGATCAAAGAGGTGTCCTTCCTCTGTGCTTATCTCCATCATTATACTCAGCACATTGTGTTATCAATTTCTGCTCCTGCCCTTGCTTCCTCCAGTAGACCACCAGCAGCCTGAGACAATCTTAACCATCCTGTGTCTCCAACCAGTACTATGCCTGGTATGTGGCAGGCGCTCAGTGCTTCAACACAGTGTT
The DNA here is from genome assembly GCF_026419965.1 of Kogia breviceps. Lineage (NCBI taxonomy): Eukaryota > Metazoa > Chordata > Mammalia > Artiodactyla > Physeteridae > Kogia > Kogia breviceps. The sequence goes on along the minus strand of NC_081322.1, from coordinate 32,749,859 downwards.
CAGAAGAATGAGAAATTCAGAGTATTTAATCAATTAATTCTCGAATATTTGTTGAATATCTATGCCTAAGTATTATACCAGGGATATTTTAAAAGGCAAATGACATATTCTGTGTGCAATATATGCATTTGACAAAATAAGTGACAAATAAGTCCCATAGACCATTGCTGTGGAAGTTTGAGGAGGAAAAGACCACCTTGGGCTAGGACAATCAGAGAAAACTACAGAGGACAGGGGAGATTTTAAATAGGGGTTGAAAGATGAATGAGGGTCAGAAAGCAAACCCACATAGCAATCATCTAAGTCTAATGCTTGAGGAAATGTCTAGGTTGGGGACCACGGCTAGCAATGAAAGACAAAGCTGAGAAGATGATCTTCTTTCTCTTGATCCACTAAGTTCAGCTCTGTAAGTTCAACCATTCCCTTACCTAAGCGCAAGATGCCAGATTCAAGTTTTATTGCAAGACACAGCCTTTCGGTGATGAGCATCTCACAGAACTCTCAGACCAGCTCCTAGGACAGAAAATCATGGAAATGCTTCTAAATAAATTAAAAACCTAGAGATTGTCAGAACATGAGATACACCAATAATGATAAAATGTCAGAAACATGTGCAAACCCAGGTAATGAAGTCAACAACTATCCTAAGGTCACAGATGTGTTCCTGCAAAATACATGTCATTCTGTTTACATCAAACACAGAAAACTCATTTACAAGTGAATGTCATTTTCATCTTTGTTCCATGGCCAAGTGCATCTCAATTGCTTTCGTTTGTTTCCCTACTGGAGTGCTCGCCGCTGTTCTACAGCTGGTGTGGGTTGTGCTCTGTATGTGCCACTTACCACAGGCCCACACTGCGGTCATCCAGTTACAGATGTGAATTATAATCCCAAAGATGGTTTTGCACAAGGTGTTTTAAAATAATACACATCATAGGGAAATCAAAATCTGAGGGTAGTGTAGATAGAAAAGAACTTTAAAGATTCAAATGCAAGTACACACAAACACACGTTTTCCATGTTAGTGTAACATTAGGATTTCCATGTTGCCTGGCCAGAAGAAGTGCAGTCCTATAGCTAAGGTCTCCCACACATTCTTTGCCAAATTCCCAAGAGAACACAAGAATGGGATGGAAGCCCCACTGCTGTCTCCCTTTGAAGAATATGGTCAAGAGCTAAAGGTACTCTGAATTTTCTAACCACGGAGAAAACGAGCAAGTTGAGCAGTCAGCCAGTCATCCATCCCCTAGAGGTTGGTCTGGTTCTGATACTATCCTGGCCAGCTCAGTCCTCACTGACCACCTCCCCACTGTAATCAGAGTAGTGACACCTTCTGAAAAATAACTGAATCACACCTACAAAATCACTTAGCACAAGTTACTCATTGAAGCATTCTTTATAGAAAACCACCCACTTGTCCATCAACAAAACAATGGTTGAATAATCTATGAATGTGTACACACTAGAATACTATGCAGCAGAAAAGAAAAAGGAATGCGGAAGCTCTCTTTGGACTGCTATGGAAAGACCTTCAGAGTATACTACTGAAAGAAAAAAAAACCCAAAAGGTACAGGGAAAAAATCTTCAGCTTAAGAAAGGGAGGAAAATAAGAATACATCCATTCTGGGGTGTTTATACTTATAAAAGAAACACTGGAAGTACACAAGAAATCAAAGTAAATGGTTACAAAGTAAAGATCCAGATTTTGTACCTTTTTGCGGGGGGGGGGGGACCACTTTAAGAGAAAGAAGACAAAATTATGTACAAGTCTTGGAAGGAGCTCACACCAGAGAGCTTCACAATAAATCTACCCCTGAAATTACCTCTAGGACTGGAGTGCACAGTAATGAGGGAGGACTAAGACTCCTAAATATAAACCTATTTATACCTATTTATCTTTGAACATGTGAGCATATTACCTATTTAAAAACCAAAATTAATTTTTAGAAAATACCTATATCCAGGCTCCAGTCATTCTAGGTCTCACTCCTTCTCCACCTCCTTCATTCTATCCCAACCTTCTTGTTCTAGTTTGATTTCATTCTGCTGCCTTGTATCTACTGAGATTCTGCCTCAGCCTGGCTCTTTCCAGATGGCAATGTGCCTGGCATTCTATTTTGATTTTGCCCTTGTATTTCTCTCTCTCTGATCACCCTTGGTTCTACCATCAGCAGAGCAGCTTCAGGGCAGCCCAGTCCCACCCCTGCACCCTGCATGGCCTAGATTCCCAGGAATCTCGCCTGCTACATGTGAAAAAGTTTGAAAATTGACTGAAGTACACCAGAGGTGATCAGTCCCAAGGGATGCTAGGAGACTGGGAAAAAAATTTCGGGACTTACTTGGGAACTGGGTGATTCTCTGACAGTGCATAGTTGGTCCTGAAATTCTCAACAGAATCAGATTATCATACCTTCCTTTCTAGGGTCCTCAGGATCACAGGTGGGACACTCTAGACTCACCCCTATAGATACATCTTTGTGTTTAACGAGACCAAGCCAGGTTAGACTAAACGGAACCCAGACTTATAGGGATTTACCAGAATTCAAATAATTTCAAATATATAACAAGGCAAAGATGGTCTCTAATTTAACTCTAGTTCCAGCTGAAAAAGTCTAGGAACCATTGTTCTTTCAGCTCACTGCATCATTGTCCTAGTAAAACATTCACTGGATCCAGTTAAAGGATTCAAACTGAATTTCTGGACACTTCCTACAGCAGATAACAGTGTTTTAAAGAGGACATATGGAATGCTGAGAGTCAGGCTTGGATTCTACAAGCCTAGGAATGCATTCTAGGACTATTTCTAGCTGGCTGAGCAACGTAAGCTTCATTTCCCTTATCTGTAAAATAGGTTGTTACAAAGATTAAATGAGATAATGAAGATGTAATGAAATGAGTTCTCTCCCAAAACATTCTCAAGGCAAAGCTAATTTTTTTTCTCACTTTATAAGGAGACTACTGGCCAGTATGTATATCAGGAAGTCCCAAACTACCAATTCACCACAGTAATACACACATTGATTTTGGAAACAAACATAAGGCACAGTATATATACAAGCACCTATAGATGCAAAGCCAGTACCCTGAGCTCACATTTCAGCATGTTAACTTTAAATAATTCAGAAAGTCTACCCTATAAAGCACCTAATGGATTTTTTCTGTGTCTTCTTGGTTGCTAAGGCATTTCTTTCTCCAGCTTTCTGAAAATCATAAATAAGCTTATAAAATGTGACATCTTGCATTGACTCATTTCTCATTTGACTGACTTTTAGCATACCTGAAAGCATTTTGTTGCTCACAGATGTGTTCTGCCATGGCCCGATGCACTCAAGTCAGCTTAAACCTGACCTGGTCATGTCTCATTTTACCTTAAGGTGATAATTCAGGAATCAACTGCTCAGTGTCAAGTAGAGAATCTTATCTTTCTGCCGGTTGTCAGGGATATTTTTTAAAAGTATTTAAAACTATCTTTGACCTTCACTATGTTCTTATGTAAAACCATCTGCTATTGCATCTCTCTTCACTGTATCTCCTGTCACATAAGACATTTCCACCTAAGGCTTTCTACTCAAATCACTGGAATTGAGTGTCTCCCATTCAAATACAACTTGCCATGAAAAGCTGGATTTTAAATCATTCTCTATTTAAACTAACCTCCAGGAACATTCCTGTACTGCCAACATCAAAAATAGGAAATATGTATAGAAAGCCATTTCCTACGATACTGAATTATGCAAAAGTGTATGTAGATACCAAAAGAAAAGGAGAGGAATATTCATATTTGGATATCGGATATATTTTATTTTTAATAAAGTTTCCGCTGTATGAAAACGTTCCTCTCAATCTATTTGATTCGAATTACCAAAAAAATATTTTATGCTATCACTTTTATATTGTTTAACCAACTTGTGCTTTAATTTTTATTTACTTACATGATATGCTTAAAACTGAAATTATTAAAACATACTGAAATAAAATCAGTGTCTTTAAAGGGTTTACACGCATACATAGAGTCCACCCAATTTCGGTCACTTTTTAAGGGCCCTAGGATCGTTTGCAAGGCAAAGGCATTAACAAGTTGTCTGTCTGACAACGGTTACACCTAATTTGAATTAAACTACAGTCGCAGATGACAGAAGCGCTCCTTTCATCTTTTGTAGGAAGGTCACCCAGCCCAGAGCGAGTGCCACACTCCTTCTGGAACTAAACACGTTGGCCCCGCCGTCTGTTGAGTCCTCCCCTTAACAACCCACACCTGGGTGGCCAAGGGTCACGGCTGACCTCCCGACGGCGCCAGCGCCTCTTCGCTCTTCCCTTTGGGAAGCAGCAGATGGCGAGGGAGCGCAGCGCTGGTGCCGCAGCTCCCCGCCACCGCAGGCCAAGGACACCGAAACAAGGACTAGTTCGGCGCCTGGGACTCCCTGGGCCGCCTGCTGGGCGCCGCGGGGGTTTTTCCCGCGTCTCTCTCCCTTCTGGACTCCCAGACTGTACACCTAAACGCGGCAAGACTCCCACCCTTCTGCCCGGAACCCAGACCTGGAAACCTTCATTCCCAGGGACAGCGAAACACACACACACACACACACACACACACACACACACACACACACACACACACACACACACACACACACACCGACGCCGCAACACTCACCCAACCGGCGACTAGGCCCGGGGTTCTCGCGAGCCTGCCCGGATCTTCGCGCGCGACCAGCCCGCTACCAATAGCAGCCCTGGCTCCAAGGGATGAGCCAATGGGAGCGCTCGAGCTAACGGGAGCAGCCAATCACCGCCCTCTCGGCTCTGGAACCCCGCAACCAGTACCACTAAACTCTCTTCCAGCTCCCGCGAACTACAGTTCTAATCTGGAGGCCCGCCGTCGGCCGCCTTCTCTCAATCTAGGCGGTAAATAAACTTTCCCCACAGTAGAGTCTTGGGGAATTGCAGCTCCTACCTTGTACTCCGCTCTCTGCTCCGCTCAGGAGGGAAGATGTACGCACGGTCACCTTTGCATTCTTCTACTAAATAAAACTCATGGCTCACCGCAAGCAGAGCCAAGCATTTCAAAAATTAGTAACAAGAGACGAAGAACATTTTTCTTCCAGTTCATGTAACCACTATGAACCATTTGAACCAGTGTCTGAATTTTAAATGGAAAGATGGATTAATAAGGAGCTTGAAGAAATTTCTCTTTAGCAAAGTTGTGAAAGTCCTTTACTGAAATTGTTGAGAGTTTATCGGGGCTAGAAGTGAACCAAGGGGATAGCGAGTGTCCTGTAAAAAGATGCGAATGCTTATGAAAGAGCATCTCCCCTTATCTCGTTTGTTGATGTCTTCGAAATAAAACCACAAAGAGTTGCTAGAGGTTTGTAAATACTGTTAGAGAGCTCACTGCATGTCAGGCTTGATTCTAAGAGGAATTTAACTGAATTAACTCATTCAGTCTTCACAACTACCTTATGGCTCATTTCAACCTGTTTTACAGATGAGGAAATTGAGAAAGGTTGGCCCAAGATGCCAAGCAAGTGAGAGGAGAAGGCAAGCCTAGAACCCATGTCTGGATGATTTATCCAGGTTAGCAAAACATTTTCATGTCTGAATTAACTAGACCTAAGCAATCTAGAGTCTTTCACTTCTAAAAGGTGTGAATTCTCCTATTTAAAAAAAAAATCTTTGGGGACTTCCTTGGTGGTGCAGTGGTTAAGAATCCGCCTGCCAATGCAGGGGATATGGGTTCGATCCCTGGTCCGGGAAGATCCCACATGCCATGGAACAACTAAGCCCATGCACATAACTACTGAGCCTGCACTCTAGAGCCCACGAGCTACAACTACTGAATCCCGCGCGCCTAGAGTCGGTGCTCCGCAACAAGAGAAGCCACTGCTTGCTGCAACTAGAGGAAGCCTGCGCGCAGCAACGAAGACCCAACGCAGTCAAAAATAATTTTTTTAAAAAAAATCTTTTGTTACAAAATATTCAGTTAAAATCTCAGGAACTTCCAGTGGCTTTAGTGTAACCTTCACAGTTAGCTGCGGATATCAGGATGAGAAGGATTGAGGGTTAGGGGCTGGGAGTGGAGAGAAAGGGATAGGAGACTGAAGGAAGTGACCTGAGAAACATTGTCAGTTGAACCACTTAAAATAAGTAATATTGTTACTGATTGTATATCACTGATTTGATTTCATCATTAAAATAAATAATTGCATTAATTATGTATGATAGTGTGCACACCCACGGACAAATATAGAGATTATCTGAGGCAACCTATGGAGAATTATGAATGATCTATGATTGAGAGCCTTTTAAATCTGTATTCAATTTTCATTTTTATATTGGAATTTATTCTAATAACAGTAGATATCAATTATAAAGGGGAAAACAGAAGGCTGAAGTTGCTTTATTAAATATTTATCAATTTTAAATGTATTTCATTTCCAAACTATTTTAAATATATTTCTTTAAAGGCTATTTTCACACAAAACAAGTTATAGGACTGAGTACTGATCTAAGAAATGGGAGAAGGAACCATGACTTTTATAACTCTTAAAACTTCCTGTGTTTCAAATCTGGGCAGCCTTTCTCACTTTCCTTGAGGACTTACACGATCTGATTTCAGAAAAGTTTTCCAATATTTCTCTGTACATTTGGATTTCGTTTTAAGCTTTGCTTCAAAGGGCAGGACCATAATATTAAGTAAGCAGTGATAAGTCCTAGGCTTCTGGAGCCCAGGCTGAACTGGCAGATGCTTGGGTTCACTTCCAATTCTGTGTGGCAAGGCCATCACTAAACCTTGTTTCTCTGCAGAGAAGAAAGAATTGCAAATAGCATAAGGATCAACGGTAGTATCATTGTCACCATATGTAAATGTTAATCCACACATATATTTTGTTTCTCTTTGGGCTTTCTTTTACAAAGCAAAACATTTTCAGGTCAGCTGACACTAAAAAGTCTCTAATTCCCAGCGTAAGTTTTCCCATAGAAGAAATCTTTTTTGCTGATCACCGCCCATAGAACTTAAATGCCCTTCATCTCCCACCCATGCCTTCTGCTGCGATGGGTTAGAGAAAGTCCCTGCCTGCCACCCAGTGACTGAGGCCGTGTTCCCAAATGGAAGACCAGGTTGGAGACTGCCACAGTACTCAGGATGCAGAAAATAAAGGACATTTTTAACTGAGTTAAATCATCAAGGTCATATCCAAGACCCTTTGGTGACCCACTAGACGCTTCCCACCAACCTCTGGGAGGAGTGCTGCAGACCTGGGCTGTTAGGGTACCTACCCTTAGCTGAGGAGTGTAACTTGTCCTCCTCTTCCTAGTAACTGCAGTGAAACCCCAGAGAGCATGTGGGGAGAGGGAATGGGAGGTAGAGGAGGTGTTTTCCAATTTTAGCCCACAAAATTATATTCTTTGTGATATCCTTCCATTAATTAGCATTAATTTTTTATACCCATAAATAAAGTCACCGATTCTAACTTTGCCTTCTAATGACGGGCCTCCCAGTAGTGACCTTGAAGAGTATACTTTCTCTTCTGTAAAATGGGACCCATTCAGACAGCAGGAGATTGTTGAAAGGTGTACATGGGAGGCAGGGGACCTACATAAACCAGATAGACCAGCACCTCCAACAAAATAGGTCTTCCTTTAGTATTTGTTGAATGAATATTAAAGTGTACAAATCATAAAAGCACTATTCAAGTTTCCTTTCTCTTGCTTCCCATGGGAAGTTCTGTCGAAGTGTATGTAACAAGAAATAGTGATTCTACAGTTCCACAGTTCTTTTTGATGAGAAATATTGCGTGTAGGTGTGTTTTTCCTTGAAGGTCATTAGCTTTTCTCCATAAATATGAAAACACTTAGCATGATTAACAGTGGTTTCAGAAAACAATTGTTTTGCCTGCTAGCTGGGAGCCTGTGAAATGCACGTATTAAAAATTGTATATTTACCTATTACAACAGTACTTAAAATTTATTTAATGAATAATCAAAGTATTCAAGTGTCCTCTGATTATTGTATTATGGAGTCTCCTTGAAAACCGTTTCCAAATTAAACGATTTCTTTAAAAGATCTGCTGAAATTGCTAAGTGAACAAACTCTCATTCTTATCTTTATTTTTATTAAAGATTGCACAAACTGGAACCAAGACGAAAATACTGAATCCACTGTTCATCATTCATTATAAAACATACGTCACATTTGTACTCTACCAAATAAGACATTTACTTTAAAATTATATATTGCGTGCCCTTAGATTCATGCTTTAGGTATTTTACATTTGTCACTATTCTCTTATAAATAATTGCAACTTGACCAGTTTGTACATCTGCTACCACTATATCTTCAATGCAGCGAGGCGCAGTCTTTGACACGAAAACAGATGAAATGTAAACAAGTGTATGGATGTCACATCTACCGAATTGCGACTACTGTTTTGCCTATGCAGTGAAATGCTAATGTAAAATACACACACAAAACGTCGTTTCTAAAGGCACAATTTTCTCCACAAAAAAGAACAATTTAAAAATACGTGGCTGTTAAATTCGGCACCCTCGAGGGCGCTGTGGCTTCACATTAATGTGATCCTAAACCTCGAGAGCAGACCGCCTGGCTTGGGGGGTGACGGAGCCTATCCGCGGAGTCCAGGGTCCTGAAGCGCTCTGGGACCCGCGACCCTCGGGATGCTCGGAAGGCAAGATTTCTTTAAGCCACCTCGAAACCTTTGCTCGGAGTTTCAGCATCGGACCAGCGATTTCTCACCGTTCCAAATGCTGCGCCCGACCAAAACAAAACCGGGTTTGTCCGCTGGGCCCTTCTTCTCACCACCAGCCGTTCCTCTTCTCCCTGAGCAGAAGCCCCTCTTCTCTCTGTCCACGGCCCCACACTCCCCGCTTCCCGGGAAGACTCGTTACGAGTCGCGCTCGCCACCGCCCCCGGCCTCAGGGTCGCTCTGGTCGTCGGTGAAGCAGACGTCCACGTCGCTGTCATTGTCGCTCTTGGGCTCCCCCGGCTCCAGGGGGTAGTCAGGCTCCGCGCCCGGGCCGTCGGCCGCCTTGGCCAGCAGGTTCTGGCCGGGATGGCGGGACTTGACGTGGCGCTCCAGGTCCCGGCGGCGCACCAGCACCTTGCCGCAGAACTCGCAGCGGTAGGGCGTGTTGCCCTCGGCGTGCAGCCGGATATGCTTGTTGAGATTGCTGGGGTCGCCGAAGGGCCGCAGGCACACTTTGCACTTGAGCGGCTTGTAGCCCGTGTGCGTCCGCATGTGGATCTTGAGCCCGTACTTGCGCGAATACAGCTTGCCGCAGTAGAGGCACAGGTGGCCCGTCTTGGGCTTGCCCGCGCCGCTGCCTCCGCTGCCGCAACCCCCAGCGCCACCCGCCGCCACGACGGCCGCGGGCAACGTTCCCGCGTCCAGGCGGCCGCGGCCTTTCCCGGCCGCCATCTCCGACAGTTGCTGCGTGTGCATGGCGATCTCTCGGTCGATGCTAGCCAGGGAGCCCAGCTCGGCCGGGCTCAGAGCGGTCGCCGCCGCCGCGGGTCCACCGAAATAAGAGAGGGACTCCGGATACTTAAGCAGCCCGCCGAAGTGCAGTTTGAGCGGGTAATAAGTGGCGGCGGCCGGTGAGCCGTAGAGTAGCTCCCCGTTGTAGATGGTAAAGGCCGGCATGACGGCGGGCAGGTGGCTACACTCGCCACCCGGGTAGCCTTTGAGGCCGCCCGCGTTGAGGGCGGGCAGCACGCAGCGCTCAAGGGGCAGCCCGGACGCCTGGGGCAACTGCGTGAAACGCGCTCCCGGCAGTTCGGCGGCGGTGGCGGCGGCGGGCGGGGCGCGCTCCACGTGCTTGAAGGCGGACGCTTCTTCTGGGGGCCCGGGGAGCAAAGGGAAGCCGCGCAGAGCCCCGGAGAAGGGCAGGCCAGGAGGAGTCGGCGGGTCCCCCGCGAGCAGGCACTTGGGGTGGTGGTGGTGGTGGTGATGGTGCGCGTGGTGGTGATGGTGGTGGCCCGCTTCGCCCGCCGCCGGGTTCTCCCCGCTTCCCAGGCGTCCGCCCGCCCGGCCCCCGCCCAGCAGCCTGCTTAAGGCCAGGCTGGCCCCGGGTTTGCCGCCGCCCTCCTCCCGGTAGGGGTCGCAGTGCGCGGCCGCAGCTGCCCTGGCCAAGCCAGCGGGCTTGAAAGCCGAGCGCGCGCCAGGATAGAAAGCCAAGCCGCCGCCCCCCGCTGGGGAACCGCCCACGATGCCGAGGAAGTGGCCGTGTCCCCGGGCGGCACCACTCATGTCCAGGATGCGCTCCGGCTGCTCCTTGCACTTCTTGGACGGCCCCCACTTGGCCAGGGGTGGCGAGGTGGCCGAGGGCGCGGAGGAGGCCTCGCGCTTGATGCTCTCCTGAGCTCCGCAAGCCTGGAGGGCCGGCGGGACCTGCGGGTGGGCCCGAAGAGTGCCCGCCGGGGCGGCCGCAGCGAAGTCCGGCGCCGGGGGTTTCGGGGAGAGGCGAAGGCCATCCGCGGCCTGGGCAGCGCCTTGGCGAGCCGTGTGCTCGTGGTGCAGGTAGGCGCGGCCCCCGCCGCTGCTGAGCACACAGTGGAAACGTAGGTGCGCCTTAAGGCTGTTGGGGTACCTAAACGTCCTCCAGCAGTACCAGCAAATGTAGCGCTCCTCCCCTGGACGAGAAAAAAGTGAAAAAGCGACCCGGTGAGAAGCAAGGAAGCGAGAGAGAAAGAAAGCGCCAGTGCGCCCAAGGCAAAGCCCAGGTTTTGACCAGTGGTAGGGGGAGAAGCGGGAGCATTCTTGGGTTCCGGCGAATAAGTGAGTTCGGTAGCCCCATTGTAGCGAGGACTCCGAGAAGCCCCAAATGGCCAACTTTGACACCATCTCCATCCTCTGAGACTACTCAGGGGCTGAGAGGGGTGACCTGGGCCTTTCCAACGAAGTCTTCCTCCGGGACATGCGAGCAAATCTTCCTTGGGAGGGCAGCGCTCAGGCAGGCTGGCCAGGGAAGAGCCGAGAGCAGCTGTTGCTTTAAATCAAGTGTTTGGGGCTGTGCTGGGCCTGGGCCCATCTGTTGGCGTTTGCAGAATAGGTGGCGTATGTCAAGGAGTTTGGGTAAACTGAACAAAGGCCAATCTAATGGTCGTGAGCGTCTCATTACCAGGCGAGACAATATCCTGTATGTATGGGCCATATGTAATCATTCCTTTTCATAGAACAATGTCTTTTATGTCCTCTACCCACCCTCCCCACCCCCTCCCAGCCTTAAACACTTTGCCTGAGGTTTTCCTGTAGCGTGACCAACTGAAGGACCACATAGGAACTATGATTTGCTATTCTTCAAAATTATTTGTATCTTTATTTCCTCTTTAACCCCATTTAATTTGATGGGAGAAAAGAAAAAATCTTATGTCCCAATATTCTAAAAACAGAAGGGTGATGTTGCATTATCTTGTCAGTTGTTCCACCTGGTAATTAATTAAGTCCTAGATAGCTGCACAAATCCAAGCTTAGTAAAGTCCTTGGGAAATATATATGGGGTGTGTGTGTGAATAATATACTCAGCTTTTGATAAGTGCACCATTTTATATCAGGGACTATATACATGCTTTTGGCATCAAACCTTTTTTGTGTGTTTAATATTATTAACATTAGTTGTTTTTAAATTTTTCTAGGGTCTATGAACACAATCAAAAGACAAATGTATGAAACAGATTTTGGTCACATGGTAGAAGTTAATTTTCACTCAAAAAGGTCATGTTACATCCCTACAGAGAACAGCGAGCTTGCAATTGGGTGTCTTTTTAAATGTTGTTGATCGATAATACTGAAGGGAAAAATGTCTATGAGAAAGAAGTTGAGCCACAAGGAAGTATCCAAAGTAAATGTCAGTTTCATTAAATGCAATGGGAAAGTTAAATTTTTCCTCCTTGCACACAAGTAGCTTAAACTTCTAAGACATTACTACAGAAACAACAATGGGGGAATTTTCAGTTATTCCTCCCTTCATGTATTTTGCTTCTGAATTTATAAAGCAAGTAGTCCTCCCAGATAACTAAAGTGGAAGTTCAAGTAAGGAGCAGATTATTCCAGCTGAAGCCAAGGTAGAGCAGAACGAAAAAGAAAAAGGGAAGAGGATTTGCCTATGTGCCCTATCCTAATTATTTATGGAAGTCTTAAATAAAAATCAATTCAATATTTCTGTTGTATTGAACAGCCATGTAAAATAAATCTTCATAAAAAGAGAGAGAGAAGAGACTTCCTGAGTTCTCTTGGTGGGTATGTTGATTTAATATCTTAAGTAACCTTCTTTCTGCTAAGTTCAGAACCTCCCTCTCATCACCCCTTTTTAAAGAGGGCATTTTCAGAGGCTGCCCTAGAGTGACTCAGCTCAATGCAAAGCCAAGTAAGCTTTGTTCCTAAAACAAAGAGTCAGTATTTTTGTTAATCTTACTATGGAATTGAAAACCACTGGGGTTAGTCAATATTGGAAGAATGGCAGCCATCCCTACTTATTTCTTCCTCTTTTCAAGGTTTAAGCAAATGTATGTTTTCTGTTTCACTGTGTTTGTTTTTTGTTTGTTTGTTTATCCTAATGAACTGACATGTTCTCTGGATTCTGAAATCCAACCTATGCCAAAAGTACTAAACACACTTCATAAGTGATTTTGCCTCCTCTCCCGGATGTAACCCTAAGGTGGTCAAGATTTCAAGCACCTCAAAGCTGTGGAAGTCAGGGTTCAAAGTAACCCACACATTCCCCAAAAGGAAAATGGTGTCTCTTTTGATATCTGTGACCATATGATGTTTATAGGCTCTATTCACTGAAATGAAAACATGAGGGCCACCACTCAAAAAGTTGCTTTTGTACTATTTGAGAGTATCTAAAGAAGGGTGTTCTGTGCAAAAATTCCTGGCCCCCAAAGGCCAGGAGTCCTTGGAATTGTTCTATAGTGGCAGATTTGAGAGTTTTCCACTATGGGGCTTTTGTCATGTTTCCCTTTTACTGGAAGAAGTTGACAAGAGGATGTAATGTGATGCAAGGAACAAACTAAGATAACTTTTATGAATACTGTACATACAGATCTACCCACAAAATCAATAGAATTAGTTTACAGAAGACAGTGACACTCTGAAGTGAAGTGATTCATCATTTTGAATTAACTTCATTCTCTTATTCATTAATTGTTTCTTAAGTCCCACACTTTAAGTCTATTTCTAAAGGAATGAGATTGAGCAGGAAATTCAGGAGAATGTGTAAAAATAGTTCATGGCATCCATGATATTGACTTTAAATATAACTGTGTCTTTAGGAGAAATTACAAACAAAAACAACTGGCAAAGAACAAAGAAAGTCATGGAAGTGTTGTGCAATAACAAGGAGTCTCAAGATCTTAACTATTTTAGCACCTCCCAGCCTTTTTCCACAGGAAGTGTTCCTCAGTGTTCTAGAGAAGGTTTGAAAATGTTTTTCTCTTTAGTTGCTGCACCTTAATTTGCATAAATCCGCTCTTGGCTTTGGAAGGGGTCAGATAAATCTGAGAAGAAACTGGGATACATCCCAGTTTCGATTTAAGTAGGGAGAGGGAAATGAATAAATACCATTTAAATGGAAGGGCCTCAGTACCTGCCAACTGACCAGCTGTAAGTACCGTAATGCTTCTAAAATGCTGTAGAAATACATTACTTTCCTCCAAACCAGTGAAGAGATGCCCCTCGCCTTCAAAAGCATTCCAGGTTTGAGTTATACTTTTTGGGGCTCATGAAGTGGTTACCCTAATACTACGTTAAAGTATCTTTATTGATTCTTAAGTGAGTAAATAACTGTCTCTTTGGGTATGCAGTCAGGAAGGATGACCCGCATGAAATTCACGAAGAGTATTTTTTCCCTGCCATCTAGAGCCAGATTATTATGGTCTGTTTTTATCATTTACTGTTGATTTAAAGGAGGTAGTGATGACGTTGCCTCTGCCCACTCCGACAGGGAGTATGAATTCAGTTTTACACAGCGCAGGAAAAAGGCCCTTCAAGTCTAGGGACGGGCCCAAAGACCGGAGGAGGGCTGGACTCTCGCCTACCCGCGCTGACCCGAAGGCTTTCTCAGAGGCGGTACCTTTCTCGTCATGCGTCGGAGTTGCAATCGTGGGGATGTCAAACCACTGCGCCAAGGAGTTGGAGTACCATACGGTCAGCTCCTCCCCTGGCTGGACGTCTCGCAGCGCTCGGTAGAAGATCTGGGACGCAAGGAACAGGACAGCTTGCTGTCATTTCCTGGGTAATCGGTCAAAAAACAACTGAGAGGAAAGGTTCGATTCCGTGCCCTGACTCTGTGTGACGCTGGGAAAACTATTGGACCTCTCTGAACCTCAATTCCCTCATTCTTCAAACCGGGAAAATAATAGTATCTACCTTGTAGGGTTGTTGGGACGTTTAAATGAGACCTCTAGCTAAAGTGCTTTGCTCTTAATATCAGTGACAGTTTGGTAGATAGAATTGTCAGTGGGGGGATGGGGAGCCCACAGTACCTGTCCTCCGGGTAAGTCTGCAATAGCTTCCAGAGTCTGTTCCTGGGGGTTCCTGGCTGCCCGGATTAACCCTATCCACTCCAGGGGGGAGCCCCCCGACTCGTCCACCAGCTCCCCTCTCACCATGCGCACCTGCAACACAAGCAGTGGTCGTTCTCCCCCGTGCCACGTCCAGGCCCACAACCCAGAGGGCAAGTGTATCCTCCAACCCCAGCCGACTCAGGAAAATGGTTGTGCTCATGTTGGCCAGACCGCCGTGGGCTGCTGGGAGGAGAGTACGTCCTTAGGACCCTTGCTTGGGGGAGGGAGGAAGAGGGGAGGCTGGCTAGTATTAACAGTCCCCCCCACCCGACCCCGCCCGTCTTGTCCCACTTTGACAGCACGAGGAGTGAAGGCATCGTGCCCGAGTGCCTGGGCACATCTCATGCCAAGACGTCTCTCACCCCCACCCCAGCTCTCCGTCTCGCGGTTCTAAGAGCAGCCCCGATACCAGGCTAGAGACGTTTCTAAGTCAGTCCCAGAACGCAGGGTGTCCCGCGCCTCTTCTCTTGCCTCCGCATTCCAGCGGCGCCGCACCAAAACGCGGAGGTGCCCGTGAGCCCCGCGGCGAAACTCTCTGAACAAAGCAGCCGAGGGCTGGCCGACCATTTAAAAGCAATTAAAGCGCGTTTAAAGAAGAAGGAGCGGTGCACGGCGAGCCTGGCTATACTACTCTGGGGAGGAGGATGACTGCGTGAGGATGCGGGTCCCGTCGACCGGGCCCTGAGCAATTCCTTTCAAGAAAGCTGTAGTCTAGGGTCCTCTTCCCAGTCACCCCTGCCCACGCCACCGGACTCCCGCCTTCATTCCCGGTGGTAGTTGGCCGACCTTCGCCCGCTGAGACGGCTCGGGGCGGGCGGGGGCCTGTTAGAACCTCTCTCTGGTCGGGGTTCGCGACGCTGATCGGGAAGTCGGAGAGGGCGGGTTGGCCCTGACGCCTCCCAACTGCGATTCTGGCCCCTCCGTGCCTGGCTGCGGGCGCTCAGCCCCGGTGCCCCTCGCGGGTGGGCGCTCCTCGTCCTCGGAGTCTGCGTCAGAGCCACTACCTGGCGCACACTCTCTCCATTCACCCCGAACCCGCAAGCAGACACCCGCGGAAGGAAACACCTGGGGAGGTTCTAGGAACTGAGAGTACCCAAGGATAAATTTTTCGGAGACGATGAGATCAAATTATTTGAAGGCAAATTTAAGCCTCAAATTAGCTCATTGAAGGGCAGAAGGTAAGAAAAGTCCTCAGCGCCTGCGAGTTGTATAAAAGAGAAAAGGCAAAAAAAAAAAAAAAAGAGAGAGAGAGAGAGAAAAGACACATTTGCCAAGAGAGGAGAGATGCGGCGGGAGGAGGGGGGCACCTCTGCGAAGAACACCCCAGGGCTCCGGGGAAATCGGGGGTTCCGAGTGGTCCCGGCACGTAAAGATCCCCACGCACCCCACCGGGGGCTGTCCCCTCTCAGCCACGTCCGCTCCCCGAGCCCGGCCGACGTCCAGCTCTCGGCTAGTGCGACTTGTGGGAAATGATCGGAGTCCCCTTCCAACTGGCGGAATTGGCAGGTAACGACTCAGTCACCCCTTTCCTCCCCTAGCCCTATCCACCCCTTTCCTGGAGGGGATAAGGGGAGGCGAACGAACGGCAGGGGGCGGAGGTCGGAATGGCTAATACCTTTTTCTTGGGCCCGGGTTCCCTGCGGTCTGACAGGTACTTGCCCAGCCTGAAGGTTCCAGGCACCGGCCCGAGGCGCAGGCCGGCCGGGATGCAGCAATCGGCGCTCACGCTGGTGGCCGGAGCGCGAGCGGCTCCGTGCATTGCTGCCGCCGCCGCCAGGCAGGCGCTCGGGCGCACTGGATCCTCGGCAGCGCGCGAGCGACAGAGCCCTGAGCCGCGCGCTAGCTGGCGAGCCGCGCCCCGACGTGCGTTCTCCGCCCTCGGAGTGACGCGGCCGGGCAGGCACTGAGCCTTTTCAATCTGGGCGGGCGCCTTTTGGCACCGCTAGCGCAAGGGCGCGGAGTTTGGTGAGAGAGTTGCGCTTCAGAGCAGCTGCAGAGTCCCACCCGAGAGGGTCACATGGAGTGGTTCCCTCAGCCCCCTGCATAATCGAGGCCTCTGAATGGCTGGCGCACAATGGTCCAGGCGACCTTCCCATTCCTAAAAATCCAATTTGTCAAGGGCGAAGAAAAGGCGCTGGTGAATCAAAGGTCCGGCGGGACCATTAATCCTCAGCATGGGGCATTGTCCTCGAGACAGTTACGATATTTTAAGTGACAAATCCACTGTATAATTTCTCCATAAATTTTACTTCCTTTTATTGTTCACCGACAAACCAGTTTTGGGAAATAAGTGACTACTTTAAGTCTACTTGGCTGATTCCTTTGAGCCTTGGTCTACTTCAAAGATTTTTAATTCTCTCCCCTTGGCTTTATTGTAAAAGAGATTAAACAAAGAGATGGGGACTGTTTGGAGGACTTGTTAACTTCTATTGATTTCTGGCGTGTGCCATACAGAAATTAGGCAGGTACTTGATGGGAAAACACCAGAAAATACCTACACTTTTAAAATAACGGCCGTATTACCATTTCAGGGGATTGGGTTCAAGCCAGTCTTCTATTTAGAACCGCTTTACCGTTTCCTCTGTCCAGTTTCGCCCCGAAGTATGAAGCGTCCGGACTAGTTTGAGGAGACGAGGTCAGTTGTTCTTCTCTGCTCCCGGGTGCACCCCAGGGCTGTACTTTCTCTGGAGAATGGGAAGAGGCCGCAGGACCGGACGCTGCGGGGATTCGCGTGCCCTGACCGCACCCGAGGTTTGAAGAGGGGTTCTGTGGGCTGGGTTTTTAGTCATGTCTCCCCTGCACACCAAATGACGACTCAAGTCCTGCACACTTTTTTGGGTTTTTTTTTTTGAATTTTATTTTATTTTATTTATTTTTTATACAGCAGGTTCTTATTTATCTATTTTATACGTATTAGTGTATATATGTCAATCCCAATCTCCCAGTTCGTCCCACCACCACCACTCCCCCGCCACTGTCCCCTCCCCCCCTTGGTGTCCATACGTTTGTTCTCTACATCGGTGTCTCTAAGTCCTGCACGCTTTTAAGTTTAAAACGAGGATGAATTCCTTGGGGCTATTTTCCCCAGAACCAACACACCAGACTTTTCCTTAAAAAAAAAAAAAAAAAAAGGAAAAGCACTATAGCAAAGGTCACAGAAAAGAGGGCGAGGTGGGCGTTGATAACCTCTGCCTTTAGCCCAGTTCGTAAGCTAGGAGAACGAGTACTTCTGAGCTAAACTAGAATGTTCCTTGTTTTCTTTTAGGGAAACCTCCGATTTGCGTGGGTACAATTATTTTCATAGGTTAGGCGAGTGATCAAATTCATTAGATATTTGTGACAGTTCTGCCCTCACCTGCCACGTGCTGCTCACCCCGAGCGCCACTTCCCAAATCCAGTGGACCAGAACACGAGCCTGACGTGGTATTCCTGGAGAGGACTGAGTGACTCTGTGTTCGGGCCTGGTGTCGGAGGCCCAACCACTGTACAGACGGGCAGAGGACTCCCCGCTGCCGCCACGCTGAAATCTCCACCAGGCTCTGCCCGCGAAACTGCGGTTCTTAGGCCACTGGCGGGGATGATTCTGATTAACAACGGCGGCGGAACGCAAGGTGGCGACACCTGTAATTTAGCAGTTCGTCCCATGAAGCCCTCAAAGAAGCTACGTGTGGCACCCTTCGGTGGAGACCTGCGTTCGCACTACTGGACAAAGTCAAGAGAATGGGGGTCATTCAGTCTATGCTCCGTCACTCAAGCCTCGAGGAATTACTTCAGAGCCTCAGTCTCCGAATCCGTAAAATGGGAATGATGATGCAGACTCTTGGCTTCCGTTCTGCGATTCGCTAGCGTTTGTGCGAAGGTCAACAGCAATGATCTGTAGAGTGAATGAATTTAGGGTGCTCCCAAACTCGCGGTTTGCCTTAATAGGGGAATCCAAGCCAGGTCAAGGGTCTCAAGTCTAAGCATCGCAAGTCAGGCGGGGTGGTGACACACGGATGGCCGCTAGGTGGAAACTCCAAGGCCTGTGTAGGTGCGGCAGCTGGAGCAGAAAAGAGCCGCTCGGCGGGTCTGGGCGACCATACGCTGCGGTCCCTCTATCCGTGCATCCACACCGTGCCCAGGGCCACTCTCTGAGGGAGCTGCCTCTGAATTTTTTCCCTTCTTAACCCTCCGATTGCCTCTCTTCGGGCCGCGAAGTCTGCCTGAGACGGCGAGGAGGGAGCCTTTGATCCAGCTGCCCATGAATGGCAAAAGCCGGGAGAGGGGAGGAGAGGAGGCCGCTCCGAAGAGTTGGAGGGCAATAAATTTAAGCCATGAACATGTCCCTCTAACCTCTGGCCTGGCGACTCCAGGATGACACCCAGTTTAAATTACCAGCCCTGCGAGCGGGAAGGGGCGAGTGCGGGGCCTGGGTTCGGGGCTCCTCCCCGGCCCTCCTTAATGAGTGAAAAAGCGTGAACGACACGCGAACAATTTTATCAATAGGACCATGTAAAGGCCGACTGTGAGGAAAGTTATTTATTAATATAGCCAATTGTGGCTGGTTCCCAGCCCCACCAGAAGAAAGGGACTGCGCCAGAGGCATTCACACCAGCTCGCCCAGTTTTATTCTGTCCTGTGGCTCAGAGTTGAAGTTCCCCAAGTGAAATAAATTGTCCACAAAGGAGGAAAGGAACACATTTTCTTTTATTTTTCCTCCCCTAAAAAGCAAGGGTGAAACCAATCTAATGTGCCCAGTGGAGCAAGATGGGCCGTGAAAGGCTGGGTGTTAAAAGTAAAAGCGGACTGTGCAGCAAATGGGATGGAAAATTAAATGAAATTAAATAGCTTGAACGGCCGTATTGTCCCTTATTAAAAAGACACATTAATTACATGGTCTCAGCCTTATTCAAAGACAATGTTGAGACTCAATCAAAACATTCCACTTGGCTTTTTTATGGACTGAAAATGGACGTCCAGAGGCCCCGTTACAGCGAAATCCCTCTGCGCCGAGATGCGGGGCCAGGAGGGTTTGGGGGCGGCCCACCGCGGAACCGGGCGGCCACTGCCGCCGCGCGGGTAACAGGTTGCCCCGAAACAGGCGTGGGCGCGGGAGAGCAGCGGCCCTTCCGCCACAGGGGCAGCCCGCCTGGAGCCCAGTCCCACCGCGCCGCTGCGCCCAGCCGGCCTGCGCCAGGGGGCGGCCCCCGCCCGCGCCTGCTGGCGCCCGAGCGCCGGGCTGGAAAGGCTGCCGCGCCGCGCACGTGTGACCCTGCTGGGCTCCGCCTAGAGGGAAAGAGCCCCCGCAGGACTTCTCGCTGAGCTGCAGGTCTCCCGGGCTCAATCAAAGTCCTTGGCTTTCGGATCCCCAGGGCGGCGGAGCCGGCTGCTCACCCCACTCCGGGGCGCTTGGCCTTGAGGACTCGGGTGTTGGGGAGTCACCAACCCCACCCCACTCCTTGGCCGGCGCGCAGAGTCCCGAACCCCGGGATGGAGGGAGCTGTGCGGGGTCAAGGACAGCAGGCGAGACCCGGGCGGAGGCAGAGGCCTGGGTCTCCACCGAGTTTGGGCCGGAGGTGGCCTGGCCGCGCCCCCCGAGGGTGTCCGCGCCGGTCGGGCGGGCGGGTCAGCGCGGACCAGCTGCGCGGCCCCCGAGGCGCGGGTGGGACATTAAGGCCGGGTCTGAATAGGGCGGCGGCGGCGACGGGCTCTGGGAACGCCACCAGATGACACGCCGGCGACGGGGCCATTTTCCCCTTAATTGCTAGGCCAGTGGGTGCGCCGCGGCCGGGAGGCTCCAAACGCGCGCCCAGGACTCAGCCGGGACGCCGCTGGTGGGTTTTGTGGTGCCTTTTTTGTTGTTTTTTAAGTCCTTCATTGGAAGCGGCTCAATAAACGTATTCAGAGTCCCTCTCAAGTTGCCTTTTAACCGCAGTTCCCCAACTTATTTCTTGGTTCTTTCGGTTGACATGGTGCAAAGAAAAGTCAGCGAGCTGTGTTGCTGAATTGCAATGTCTCGGGGCACCTTCACATTCAATGCTCCTCTGCCTGCCGCTGCCGAATAAGCCCGCACTCAATTCGATTTTCCTTGCTGTTGGGCACATTTAGGAGCGCCTCTATTTGTGAAGTTCATTTCTAGGCAAATGTATTCAAGAGCTGATGGGAATGAATAGGACCGTGTGTCAGCCGCCCCTAATTGGGATTAAAGCACTTAGGAGCATATGCAGAGAGTGACAGAAATTCTCAGGTTGCATTGTGTTCAGACTTCCACCCGCTTGGACACTCCTCCTCCAAAGGAGATTTATAAAGCTTGCAGGGAGAAACTGAGGAAAGCAAAGCGAAACGGAAAAGAACCGGGCTAATGGCTCAGGATGGGGCTGTGGTTCAGCAAGTGGTGGTGACAGCTTCTGAGAAAAGATGCTGGGGGATAATTGAACGCGGGAGGGGGAGCGGGTCTGAACTCTTTAATCAGAAAGGCGGAGAGTTAAAAGGCGAAATAAAGATGTTCTTGAGATTCCCAGACGGTTTTCTCCCCCCCCCGCCCGCCCTTGAAGAGCTCGGCTTTCTTTCTCTTTATCTCTGCCTCCCATCCCCATCCCCAAAGAACATACCCTCTCTTGGGGCAATAATAACAATTTGGTATTTGAATGGGGGGGAAAAGTCAAAAGAAACAAAAGTATCTTCTTTTGTATGTTAAAGAGAACTTCACACCCAAATAAGTCAATGAAAATATTTGCTGATGTATGTGTAAAATATACACACACTACGATAAAACACAGGCATAATGATAAGTATTCTTATACATTCAGATGTGTATATAGATATATATTCTCCTGTAAATCTCCACTCCAAGTTGGCCGCTGGGTTTCTGAGCTGAAGGAGACAAGGCCTTTTAAAAGCTGAAAATCAGTCTGAGTTGAGGGTGGGACAGTTGTCTAAGAAGAGAGCAGTGACAGCCTCTTTTAGCCTCTAAGGAGCAGGGAAGCCAGAAATGACAGATGAACACTACACAAAAGCATAGTGAAGGGGAACACAGATTATCTGAATTTCCTTGTTTCTAAGCTCAGGGACAGATGAGGACCTCTCACTTTAGGTATCATTTTGGTACCGTAAGAATATATCTCCCACCCACCCCCAAAAACAAAAGAATGTGTTTCCAATTAAAAATTATTTGGGGATTTAATTTTTTAAAAATCTGCGTGGGGCAAGAGAAAAAAGAGGGAGAAAAGAAAAACAGTTGATGTGTGGACCTCAAGAAGGAATAATAATCAGTAGTCTTTGTAATAAATTTCTACTCAAAATTAGGTTCCCAAACTCAATATCTCTAGGGACACTTCTCCCTCCCTCCCGGCCTCCTGCCTGGTGGGAAGGTGAGTTCTCCAATTACTAGGACGCTGTCTGGGCCAAGAAGATGACCATGTGACAGATGAACAATCCCCGTTGGTGAGCCATAAGTCAAACATTTTTTCTCTCTTCAGTTCCTCCACAGGCCTAAAACCCCTTCTCCCCAAGCGAGCCCGCCTCCTGAAGAAAGAACACGTAAATCTATGTTCAGGAGACACAGAATTTTCCTTTAAGCCATGACCCAGTGGTGTATAATGGGAGGAAGCTATCCTAGCAGATACCTGTGTAATCCCTAGGACAACCTGTGAGTGATGGAAGTTCATCAAATGGTCATTATGATAGCAAGACGAACAGAACAATAAAAATTCCCAGCTCAATGTCACAACTAAAAATCTAACTCAGGTTCAAAACCAGCATCTCTGAATAACAATTAGTAGGTTCCCTAGTAGGATCCTGTGTGCTCTCCTAATGTCACCACGAATTCTGTGTTTGATTGAAAATGCGATGCCATTGCTTGTGTTATTCGTGCTCACGTTATTGTGTCCATGACCAAATGGTGATACATTTTAGTTTCCTGAAAGCATGTTTGAATTTTATAGTAGGGACTTCATTTTATGGTAGGGATTCACACTCAGAAAAGCTTTCAAATATATATATGATCACAGCATAAAAATTAAGTAAGGTTATGAAAGGTACATTTTTATACATATATATAAAACATTTTTCTTAAACAGTTTTATTGAGATATAATTCACATACCATACAATTAACCAAGTTAATTCAATTGTACAATTCAATGTTGGTGGGTTTTTCTTTTTTTAGTATTTGCACAGCATTGTGCAACCATCACCACAATCTGATTTTCGAACATTCTCATCTCCCCTCCCCAAAAGAAAGCCCATACCCATTTGCTATCACTCCCCATATGTTCCCAAACTCCCTAGGTATAGGCAACCACCAGTGCATTTTCTGTCTCCAAAGGTTTGCTTATGTTGTAAGCATAAGCATTTTATATAGATGGAACCATATGATGTGTAGTCTTTTGCAACTGAATTCTTTCACTTAGCATAATTTATCAAGGTTCATCTATGTTGTAGCATGCATCAGTATGTCTTTCCTTATGTATGGATAATATTTTATTGTATAGATATATCATATTTTATTTATCTATTTATCAGCTGATAGACCTTAGGGTTGTTTCTAATTTGCTATTATGTATAATGCCACTATGAACATTTGCACACAGCTTTCTGTGTGCATATATGGTTTCATTTCTTTTTGTATATGTACCCATGAGTGAAATTGCTGGGTCTGTGTTAAACTCTTTGAACAACAGTCCAACTGTTTTCCAAAGTGCTGCACCATTTTACATTCCCACCAGTGTTGTATGAGGGTTCAAGTTTCTTCATATCCTCCAAAATTTCCTATTATCTACCTTGTTTTACTATACCCATCTTAGCGGGGGTGAAGTGAAATCTCATTGTAGTTTTGGTCTGCATTTCCCTAATGACTAAATGACTAATGCCCAATCATCTTTTAGTGTCCTTCTTGCAATTTGTTTATCTTCTTTGGAGAAATGTTTATGCAAATCCTTTTCCCATTTTAACTGTGTTGTCTTTTTATTATTGAGCACACATACATTTTTATAACTTTTTAAATGCCCAACACAAAACAGGCTGTTAGGTTTAACCATCATAACAACACTATGAGGTAGATTTTTTTGTGAGGTAGATTTTATTATTTATCTTTTACCAATGAGAAAAGTTCAGAGGGGTTAAGCAACTTGCTTAGAGTCACATAACAAATAATAGACAGAACTCCTCCCACACCTTCTGAGTTCAAAGCCCAGTCTATTTTCACTTGACCACATTATATTCATTTCACTTGACCACATTATATTCAGAAGTTTTAACTGACTTCACATATCTGCTCTTCTCCATGAGGATCATTAAATTATCATGGGATGTCCTAGTGACTGAGAGAGTGGGCTCTAGAGTCAGACTGCCTGGATTCAAATCCTGCCTCTGACACTAACCGAGTGAACTTTAGCAAAAGGAAACTTTCTATTCTTCAGTTTCTTCATCTGTAAAATATGAGTAATAAGGAGACCTACTTCACAGAGTTGCTGAGAAGATTATGAGATGTTGATGGAAAGTGCTTATCATAGAACTCAGGACAGAGGATGTACTCAAGAATGTTAGTAATATTTTTTTTAATGATACTTATGGTACTGTACTGCTAGGTTGGGGATTGTACATGATAAATTAAATGGAGCAGGACTTCTGACACCAGAGGCCACTTAGGCAGGCAGTCACATAAGATATAGTCATGCATAGCTCAGGGCAACAAATAATGCATGAGGGGAAACCTCACTTTATAGACATATTCCCGCTGATAAATGAAGAGTTCAAGAACTCAAATATTATTGTTCTGCAACCCTTCATGGAATAATGGATGCAGGCAATGATCTTCAACGATGACTAGCATCACAAAGAGCAAGGCTCCAAATGGAAATATGCAACACTGCCTATGAAACAGACTTGTCAGTACAAGCAAGCAAGCAAACAAAATTAAACCTGTATCTGATTTCTCTGATAACAGGAAATAGAGAAGACAGATGAACTTGATAGACAAATCCACGGGGATACGGTCAGAAAAACAGACTGTGGAATGCTCTACTGGACAAATGACCTGTTTTTATTTTTCACAGATAGGTTGCAAGGGGAAATAAGAAAGAGAGGGGGAATAAAAAGATTTAAAGAGACTTAAAGGATATAATGGTTTTAAAATAAGCCCACAGATTCTTTGACAATCCTCCCCTCTAAGGTGGAGGCTTCAGTGTGAGTCAGATTTAGTAACTCGTTTGTTATGAAGTAACAGTGTGTGATTTTCAAGACTAGGCCATAAAAGGCATTGCAGGGCTTCCCTGGTGGCGCAGTGGTTGGGAGTCCGCCTGCCGATTCAGGGGACACAGGTTCGTGCCCCGGTCTGCGAAGATCCCACATGCCGCAGAGCACCTGGGCCCGTGAGCCATGGCCGCTGAGCCTGCGCGTCCGGAGCCTGTGGTCCGCAACGGGAGAGGCCACAGCAGTGAGAGCCCGCCTAGCACAAAAAAAAAAAAAAAAAAAAAAAAGACATTGCAGATTCCACCCTGATAATGCTAGAACTGACTAAAATATTTAATGATATGAGAGAGTAATGTTAATTACAAGTGGAGTAATTGAAGTATGTTTAATATTTTAGTCCTTATTTTTCAGAAATACACACTGAAATATTTAAAGATTAAATATGATGTCTAGGATTTGCTTCAGGTAATTCTAAGGTTGGGGGCAGCGGGTACAGGTATAGATAAGGATTTTTCAATCTCAGCACTATTGACATTCTGGACTGATAATTCTTTGTTGTGGGAGCTGTCCTGTGCATTGTAGGATGTTTAGCATCATCCCTGGCCTCCACCTACTAGAAGACAATAGAATCCTTCCCCTAATTATGATACCAGACATTTCCAAAATGTCTGGCAATGTCTGAGGGTCAAAATTACCCCCAGGGAGAACCACTGGGTATAGATGAAACAGAATTGGCCATAAATTGATAACTGTTGGAGTTGAGTGATGGGAACATGGGGTTCATTACGTTATTCTCTCTACTTTTGTATGTGCTGGAAATATTCTAAAATAAAATGTTATTTTAAAGTAAGATTTAATTTAAAAAGAAAATCAGTAGGGCAGAAGAGATCTGAGGCAAACAATGGGTATGTATATGTTGCTAATAGCCCACTGAAATCCGTGGGGAAAAAAATAGGTTCTTTGGTTCTATGATCTTTTAAGAAGCTGTATGAGGGATGAGCCAGAGGGAATGTGTTGAGTTGCAGAGTCTGTGATCTAAATGGCCATCTGGAATCTTCACAGCTACAGTGGTGCCCCACCAGGCCTAAGGAACCCACAGGCACAGTGTCCAAAGCTCTCACAGTCAACAATGTTAATCCTGTGGCACTAAATAAAACTCTTTCTCCTACTCTCAGTGGAAACAGAAACCACCAAATGTGTTCCGCACTTAAGTCAATTATAATGGCCTACATTCATTCTATTGGTACAAATACCTTCCCTTAAAAGAAATCAGGGGCTTCCCTGCTGGCGCTGTGGTTAAGAATCCGCCTACCAATGCAGAGCACACAGGTGCAAGCTCTGGTCCAGGAAGATCCCACATGCCACGGAGCAACTAGCCCGTGTGCCACAACTACTGAGCCTGCACTCTAGAGACCACAAGCCACAGCTACCGAAGCCCCCACGCCTAGAGCCCGTGCTCCTCAACAAGAGAAACCACTGCAATGAGAAGCCTGCACACTGCAACGAAGACACAACACAGCCAGAAAAAAAATTTTAAATATAAAAGAAATCAGTGAAGTTATTTTACATCCATCCTTGACCTTTGAAGTCTTGCAGTTCTGGTTTGGAGACCAGTAGAAGGAAAGAAGGCAGTGGGGAGGAGGAGAGTCTTCTGTATTACTACTGAGTTTGGGGGTACTGTGCCCCTAATGTGATGTCCTAAGGCATACCTTCATCAGTGAGGGTTCTTACGTATTGTCTTGTGTTGAATTGCTCCCATCAAAATTCATACGTACCACAGAATGTGACCTTATTTGGAGACAGGGAATTTACAGAAGTAATCAAGTTAAAATGAGGCCATTAGAGTGGGCCCTAACACAATATGACTGGTGTCCTTATAAGACGGGGAAATTTGTACAGAGACATGAATATAGGGAGAACGTCGTATGAACATAAAGACAATCATCTACAAGCCAAAGTGTAAGGCCTGAAACAGATCCCTCCCTCACACCCCGGGTTGTTCAGAAGAAACCAACTCCGGCAACGCTTTGATTTTGGACTTCTGGTCTCCAGAACTGTGAGGCAATAAATTTCTGTTGCTTAAGCCACCCTGTTTATGGTACTTTGTTACAACCACTCTAACAAACCAATCCAGGTACAAACATCAGAAACCCTGTCTTAGTGGTTGAAGCAGAAAAGGATATGTGGTGGTTTCGATTCCTAAGCAATACCAGAAGTCTAGCTTGGAGGCTACTTCCCCAGGAAAACTACCCAAATTAGGCCACTGGATGGCTCCACTGGAGATACAACAGCCCATACACAGGACACAGGCCCCCACAAACTGTGCTGTCAGCTCTTGGTGTGAACCTCTGCCACCGCTGCCTCAGGAAGTGTGCTCTCTGCTGCTACCCTCACGAAAATGGATTCCACATAGGCATTGGCTTTTACACATTATTTACTTCCAAATTAAAGTCCTGGGTGGTGGTGTCTGACTTAGATTCTAAGCTGCATTGCTATGCCCTAGATGCAAAAAGAAGGCTGAGAAATGAGTTTTGACATACAAACAGGGAAAGGATGGAGACACAAAGTAGGATATTCCCAGTCATAGATTCTGGTAGAAAAAATAATGGTAATAATAATATACAATTTCACTACATTGCCTTATTCATTGTAGCAAAGACTTCTATTTGTCTCCCAAGTATCCATTCTCCCCATCTTCTAAGAGAACTCTACATTACATTCCAGCTGGTTACAATGCTGTGGCACAAAGGCTGTGTGTCCCAGCCTCTTTGTAGCTAGATGTGGTTATGTAAAGTTCTGGTTAATGTGATGTAAGCAGAGTGTTATCTGAGACTAAGAAGACAACTCAGCCCCCTTTTGCCTTTCTTCATGCCTGAATGCAGACACAATGGCTGGCACTACAGCAGCCATTCTTGTTTATGAAATGACCCTGTGTATGGAAGCCATGTGCTGAGCATGCCCAAACAAAACATAGAAGAAGCAGGATCCCGGATGACTTAATGGAACCACCACACCAAACCTGGATTACCTATGTCTGGACTTCATTTAGGTGAAAATGAACACTAATGTCTTTAAACCATTACTTTGGATACGTGTGGAGGAGGAGGAGGAGGAGGAAGAGGAGAAGGGAAGAGGGTCTTATTACTCACAGCTGAAAGCAATTCCTCAGTGGTACTACAGGCAACTGGAAGATGTTGGTCTGTCTCTTTTGGGGCTTTGGCTTTGTGTGTGTGTGTGTGTGTGTGTGTGTGTGTGTGTGTGTGTGTGTGTGTGTGTGTGATCAATGAATTGCCTTTTTAGATTTACTTGTAAGTTGGGTTAATTTTTATATTCAAGAGATATATAAATAAATAAACCTTTTAAACTGAAACACCATTGATTTTATTTTACTCAAAATATCTGGACAATAAAAACAAAACTTCAAATTATTTTAAAACAGGAACCATTCTCCTGAAAACTGCCACTTAATTTTTAAAAATTAAGACATCCTTTGAATCCAGTACCACACTGCCATACATTCATGGATTTGTGGTCTGTGGTATAAATTATGCACATTGTCAGCTGAGCCAAAGTTTAAATATATTTTAGTAGCTGTTTAATAAAAGATATTTGACTATTTGCATAGCATCTATCTTCCTCAGTTTCTTATTTTTCAAATTTTACGTATTTATTCCTAATATCAAACGGCTGTGTGACAAACTTTAGGCTTCTCAAGGAAAAGCAACAAATGCAAAACTGTGTTAAGTGCAGGACGTAAAAACACATTCCCATCAATGAACAATGAAGGAGATACTCTTACTGGCTTCCAAGATCAAACCAAAGGACATAACTGTATAATTTACCACTGATGGTGACAACAGAGGACTTTATTTAATTTCAGCTGCTTCACTTTAAATCATGTGAAGAATTGAGTTGATTTGAGAGAGAGGAATAATAACAAAGAGAAACTAGGAGAGAGAAGTAGTTGATAAAGGGGCAGGAGAGAGGAAAAGAAAGAGAAGGGAGGGAGAGATGAAGAGAGAAAGGCTGTTAGAATTCTTTACATTTGAACAACAGAGACAGATGAAATAATGTGCTGATTACTAGGACTGAAAACATGGGGAGAGATGGATTATGCCAAGACAGCATCTGGATTTAGTACTTCATAAGGAAAATATAATTCAGCAAATATTTTTCTCTTCTATGGTGACTTAACAGACATTTCAGTGGCCACAAAAAAGAGTGGTTTAACAAAAGAACAGCAATCAGAAGCTACTTACTCCCTCATAATTATACCAGAGCAGAAAGGACACGTCTTTTCAGGAAATGTAGCCAGGTTATTAATGAAGTTGACAAATTGAAGACAACTTTCTGGTTCTTGTTTTAATAATGACTTTACTTTCGTTTTCACAACCCAATGATTCTGGGTAAAATAAAACCAATAGAGAATAAATTAGGACAAAGCTTGGTTACTTTTGTACATGTAAAATACCTAGGAAGATGTTTCATTTTTATCCTGTCCCTGATTCTATTGCCTTCATCCATATTTGAATTCAGTTTTAGATAATTAAATCTTATTAATTTAAAAAATATATAATAAAGTGTACATAGCAAAAGTTTTATTCTGCAGACCTGGCCCTCTCATTTCACTCAGTCAGAGCTGAGAGAAGTTGTATAGCAGACCCAAAAGAATGGCTCTTGGATTTTCACAATTCCTCCAGTGATGTTTCTTTTCTCTTCAGTGGTTCATCTCCTGTGCTAAACGGTTACATCATCATCCCCAATGAACCAAACCTCCTGGTATCCATACTCTTGAATAGTGTCCTCTCACAAAAACTCTGGTTTTGGCCATGTGACTTGCTCTGCTCAATGGGACATCAGCAAATGTGACACAAGCAGAAACTTGGTAAGTATTTGCACATTGGAGCCTGCTCTTTTGGTGCACTGTTGATTACCATGTGAAGAAGCTGATCTAGTCTCCTTAAAAATGAAAGATCACATGGAGAGAGAGACCCAGCCCCTAGCTGCCCACCAACGATTACAGCCACTTGAATAAGCTTAGGTGACACCAGCAAAGGATGCATCCAGATAAGTCCAGCTCAAATTCTGCAGAACTGAGGGCAAAAAAAGTTGTTCTATGCCACTAAGTTTCAAGGTTGTTAGCTATTCAGCAACAGATAATAGATAAATATCCTGTAAGTGAATACAGTTAAATACAACAGAGACAAATGGTGGGAACTGCCTTGAGTCAAATGATCAGCTGCCTAGAAATGTGAGAGCACAACCTATAAGAAATGGCCAAGAAAATGGGGGTTTTGGTGGATCACAAGTGTGGAAAACACTATTAAGATGTCTACCTGACAGCCATTGTCTCTACTTCTCTTTTGCTAATAGAGAAAAGCGGTCAAGTACTTTTGAGTATAAAAATGGTCAAGTACTTTTTTTTAATGTATTCTTTCAGTCTTTTTTTAAAAATTGAAGTATAGTTGATTTACAATATTGTGTTAGTTTCTGGTGTACAGCAAAGTGATTCAGTTATATATGTGTGTGTGTGTGTGTGTGTGTGTGTGTGTGTGTGTATTATATATTCTTTTCCATTATGGTTTATTCCAGGATATTGAGTATAGTTCCCTGTGCTATACCGTAGGATCTTGTTGTTTGTCTATTTTATATATATATATATATATATATATATATATGTATATATATTAGTTTGTACCTGCTAATCTCAAACTCCTAATTTATCCCTCCCCCACCCCCTTTTCCCTTTGGTGACCATAAGTTTGTTTTCTATGTCCATGAATCTGTTTCTGTTTCATAAATAAGTTCATTTGTGTCATATTTTAGATTCCACATATAAGTGATATCATATTATATTTGTCTTTCTCTTTCTGACTTACTTCACTTGGTATGATTATCTCTAGGTCCATCCATGTTGCTGCAGATGGCATTATTTCATTCTTTTTTATGGCTGAGTGGTGTTCTATATATATACCACATCTTCTTTATGCATTTATCTGTCGATGAACATTTACAATGCTCCCAGGTCTTGGCTATTGTAAATAGTACTGCTATGAACATAGGGTTCATGTATCTTTTCAAATTATAGTTTTGTCTGGATATATGCCCAGGAGTGGGGTTGCTGGATCATATGGTAGTTCTATTTTTAGTTTTTTGAGGAACCTCCATACCGTTCTCCATAGCGGCTGCACCAATTTACATTTCCTCCAACACTGTAGGAGGGTTCCCTTTTCTCCACACCCTCTCCAGCCCTTGTTATTTGTAGACTTTTTAATGATGGCCATTCTGATCAGTGTAAGGTGGTACCTCACTGTAGTTTTGCATTTCTCTAATAATTAGCGATGTTTGCCTCCCAGTCCTTAGATTGTCTTTTGGTTTTGTTTACAGTTTCCTTTGCTGTGCAAATGCTTATAACTTTGATTAGGTCCCATTTGTTTATCTTTGCTTTTATTTCTAATGCCTTTGGAGACTGAGTGGTCAAGTTCTTTAGAGAATGCTAAGTTCCCCCAAATCCCAGGAACTGGGATTAGTTTACATCAAATCTTGGAGTGAATCAAGATTAGTTTACCTCAAATATGGCAGTTCCTTTTCTCTTGCTTGTGATTGGTTTAGAAATGTGTATGTGAAACAATTCTGGCCAAAAGGACATGAGGGTAAGCTTTCTGGAGATACATATGAAAGGTGTATCTTGATCTTTAAAAGGGTGTTCAAAAGGTAAGAGCCCCATTAGTTCTGTCTTTGAATATGTGAGGATGAGATTCCTAGAATAGTTACAATCAATCATGAGGGAACAAACCTGAGGACAGAAACCAACATAGTAAGGAGGCCAGAGACTTATCATTAAGCCATTCTGAGACACTGAGTTAACCAATCTTAGAGCAGTTCTGCCTTTAGATAAATAAATAATATCTGAGATGATAAGTGCTATGAAAAAAAAATAAAGCAAAGCAAGTGGTGAAAGACTAATGGAGGAAGCTGCTATTTTATATGGGATGGCTAGGAAAGTTCTGTCTGATAAGATGAAGTTTGAGACTCAAAGGAAGTGAGAGGGAGAAGGCCATGTGAGGTATCTGGGGGATGTGCAAAGGCCCCAGGGTAGAGGTGTACCTAGTAACCTCCAGGTATAGCAAGGCCGGTGTGACTGGAACAGAGTGTGTGGAGGGAAGAGTGGTAAGAGATGAGATTAGAGAGAAAATAATGGGGCCAATTCATATAGGGTCTTTTGAGTCATGTTAGGGACTGTGGATTTTTCTCTGGTGATATGGGGAATCATTATAGGATTTTGAACAGGGGTGTGACACAACTGGAATTTTACTTTAGAAGTATCACACTGGCTGTAATATGGACAATAAGCTAAAGGGGACAAAGGTGGAAGCAGAGACCAATTATGAGACTCTAACAATATCCAGGGGAGATGATGGTGACTTGGACCAGGGTGATGGTGATGATGAGAAGAAGCAAACTTCTGGAGATGTTTCTAAGGCGGAACCACCAAGGTTGGGTTAGGATGTGAAAGAAAGAGAAACCAAGGGTATGTCCTAGGTTTTTGGCATAAGCAAATGGTTAGGATGGATTTGCCATTTACTAAGATGAAAAAGACTGAAGGAGCAGAAACTTGGGGAGAAACACGAGCTTTTATCAAATTTGAGATGTCCAGTAGCATCCAGTGGAGGAGAAGTTAAGAAGAAAGTTGGAATCTACAAATTTAGAATTTAGAAAAGCAGTCAGGCTAGAGATGTCGTCTGTGTAGATACTGGGAAGTCAATGGGGAAGTCATCAGTGTACAGTATGCAGTTAAAGTCATGATAATGATAATGGATGAGCTTGTTAAAGGAATGAGTGCATACAGAGATGAAAAATCCAAGGACGGAGCAATGGCGCACTTCAACTTTTAGAAGTCAGAGAGGTGAGCACGAGACAGAAGGAACAACTAGTGAAGTAGGAGAACTAAAAGAGTAGCGTCCTGGAAATCAAGTGAAGTTTCTAGAAAAAAGAATTATGATCTCTGCCAAATGCTGCTGAGAGATCAGGTAAGTTGAGGATTTAAGAGTTGGCCATTAGATGTGGCAACATGGTGGTCACTGGTGACTTTGGCAGAAGTTTCCATTGGACTGGTGGGGGTGAAAGTCTGATGGGGTGGGGTTCAAAAAAGAATGGGAGAAGAGGAAGCAGGGACAGTGACTATAAGCTACTTTTAGAATGATTTTTGCTATAAAGGGAATCAGAGAAATATGGTAGTAACTGGAGGAGGATATGGGATCAAAGAGTTTTTAACAGGTGGAACAGTTGGTGGATACTATAGCAGGCTTGTACAATGATGATAATAATTCACAAAAGAGGAAAATATTAATGGTGCAAGAAAAAGGAGGGGACAACTGCTGAGTTAATTAACAGTTAGATCAGGATGGTTGATAATATTTCCCTGAAAACTTGTAGTATACTGGGAGACAGGCTCAACAATTCAACCCCTAATACTATTCCTCCTCATCTCTCATCACATCACAAAACTGGAGGCTTTAACCATCATCTAGTCCAACCTCTTTTTTTTACGGTACGCGGGCCTCTCACTGTTGTGGCCTCTCCCGTTGCGGAACACAGGCTCCGGACGCACAGGCTCAGCGGCCATGGCTCGTGGGCCCAGCCGCTCCACGGCATGTGGGATCTTCCCGGACCGGGGCACGAACCCGTGTCCCCTGCATCGGCAGGCGGACTCTCAACCACTGCACCACCAGGGAAGCCCAACCGCTTTTATTTGATAAAAGAAAACCGCGGCATAGGAGGTAGCCACACTTGCTCAAAGCCATATAACCAATGAGAGGTGCAGCCTGCCTTTTCCATCTCACCAAGCTTCTTCTAGTGTAATTTAAAAGGGAGGAGGTGAGAGAAGCAATGTCCCCTTTTCATCTTGGTCCTCTCATGCCTCCTCTTGGAAGTCAGAGGGATTGACCCTATCCCTTGCAGTCCCCTGCTGCAGGGACGGAGGCTGACTGCATGGCCCATCAGCTCTCCTGCAAGCAGCACTGGGGCCCCAGTCAGTTTGGGTGACCAGGATCTAAATGAGCTTTTAGATGCATTCATATAAAGAGTTTTGATTCTGCGGTCTGAAACGAAGATAGTTTACGGTCTGGTTTGAACTGATCATTTCCTCTGAGTAATCATTAATTTTTCTCCCAAGCCTTGCTGAACTCACAACCATTAACACAGCCTTACCAAAACACTGACATAATGTAGTTACTAGGCAACACCTAAAAGCCATTTGTATTGTGTTTCATGAAGCCAAGGATCTCAGAACCAAAAGGACATCTAGAGATTCAGGTCCCAACCTTCATATATTTTTATGAAATAAAACATATATAGAGAGAAACAAATAGGTCTCTTCTAGGTTCTAGGTTGCTGAATTAAATAAAATCCCACAGGACGTCTGGAATTTATGCTTACTGATACTGGAACAGGTGACCATCTCAGAGATACAGGTTCTTACTTCTGTTCCCCTCTTCATTCCTCCTCTCTAGGCACATTTGATCTTCCTTGATCTTGATATTTTATGGTCCAAGAAAAGAGAGATACTTCCTTTCTCATTACAACATATAAGTTATACCCAAAATGGGGGGAATCCCATGCAAAGTCACTTTAAAGTCATCAAAGCACAGGCATAAATTCAGGGCAGGTTATTATTTCCAATAATATCCCTCTATAGAAACACCTCAAGATCTTGGTGTGTTTTAGAGAAAAACAATTTAAAGGCTTAACTTGAAAACAACTGAAATATTTAAAGAGTTATAAAATGTGACAAAATGTTTACAAATGAGAATACTGAAGATACAAGGTACATTTTCTTGAATTTTATTCAATTTTAAGGAACCATAGCTACTCAGTGAAGGCTAAATTGACCAGCTATCCAAAATAATTTTTAAAATTATTGATATTGTTTAAATGTTGGATAGCATTACCCTCAAAATTCTAATTTTGATTTTACGTGATGTAGATGATGAGAGTGGAGAATTAACTAGACTCCATATAATATTTACAAGCAAAATAAAGTAAATTCAGTATGTGTGTTGACCACTGAAACCATTCCTACTTCTTTCATACTGTCTGTATAATGGAGAATGAATTTTCAAGGCTTCCCATTATTACAATGGAAGGCCAAGGAGATAACATATGGAAAAGACGAGTAAATATTGCTTAATCTCAGGAAGAAAGTTACACCCTCTTCCAAGTTGGAAAGAATCTGTGAACTAAAGATGGTTGTGATTTATTCAAAGCCCTAACCTATTCTCGGCACCCAAGACAATAAACAAGGGAGAAAATGAAAATTAAGAATATTACCAGGGCTTCCCTGGTGGCGCAGTGGTTGAGAATCTGCCTACCAATGCAGGGGACACGGGTTCAAGCCCTGGTCTGGGAGGATCCCACGTGCCGCGGAGCAACTAGGCCCGTGAGCCACAACTACTGAGCCTGCGCGTCTGGAGCCTGTGCTCCGCAACAAGAGAGGCCGTGATAGTGAGAGGCCCGCGCACCGAGATGAAGAGTGGTCCCTGCTTGCAGCAACTAGAGAAAGCCCTCGCACAGAAACGAAGACCCAACACAGCCAAAAATGAAAGAAAGAAAGAGAGAGAAAGAAAGAAAGAAAGAATATTACCAAATTGGGACTTCCCTGGTGGTCCAGTGGTTAAGACTGCGCTCTCAATGCAGGGCGCCTGGTTAGATCCCCGGTCAGGGAACTAGATCTGCATGCTGCAACTAAAATATCCCGCCTGCTGAAACTAAGACCTGGTGCAGCCAAATAAATAAATAAATATTTCTAAAAGAATATAATCAAATTTATTAATAAATTTACTTATTACCAAATAAAGTCTAAAGATATTTAGATCTGGCCAAATGAAATATTCATTTTAAAAGAAGATATTTGCATAAAATGGTGTTACCTTAAAGAGGGAAGAACACCTTTTGCTCTCAGCATCATAAACTTATTCCTTCCAAAACATATTCCGAATTAGGCTTGGTAGATTTGTTCTGTTTTGCTTGGTATATTTGTTCCATCTGAGAAAATCAAGGAAGGTTTAGTTAACGAACCGGGGTTTCTACTGTTGAAAAGTCCTGTCCTAAGGAAGGTTTCTGCCAAACTTTTTAAGCCTAGGCAATTAGACCTCCACATCAAAGAAAAAAGAAATGGATGTTTGAGTAACTTGGCAACAATATCTGTAATCTATCAAACATCTTTAAAATCAATTTATTTATTTTTGGCTGCGTTGGGTCGAGCGGGCTTTCTCTAGTTGCAGAGAACAGGGGCTACTGTTCTTGCCGTGCCCGGACTTCTCATTGCGGTGGCTTCTCTTGTTACGGAGCACGGGCTCTAGGCATGTGGGGTTCAGTAGTTGTGGCTCGCGGGCTCTAGAGCGCAGGCTCAGTAGTTGTGGCGCATGGGCTTAGTTGCTTTCGCGACCAGGGCTCGAGCCCTTGTCCCCTGCATTGGCAGGCGGATTCTTAATCAGTGCGCCACCAGGCAAGTCCCAATATCTGTAATCTAAGTGTGAGATGTGGGTATTTCGCTTTTCCTCTTCCTCTTGCAAACCGGGGATTGAAATAAAAGAAAGAAAATTGCTGGGATAATATTTTTTAAAGGGGACCAGTTTTCATTCGCTGTTTTAACTAATTTTTCTAGCTAATAGTTTCCCTCCTGTGCTTGCAACTAATTTACCTTTCGGTATTGTTTGGTCTTTCAAAGACTAATTAGAAATTTGTAACAACATTGCAACTCTTAGAAAATATATTCAAACAATCGATTCTACATTCTGGCCATACCAAATGTTACAGTGAATGCTAGAATCTCAAAAATATTTTTCTTTCTGGAGCAGTGCATTTAGCCGGATTTCCAATGACTAAATGGAAATTAGTCATTGGAAATGACTAATGACGAGAAATGATTAATTGCTCAAGGCATGAGATTTTACTTTACTCCGTCAAAGTGACGCTCAGGTTCAGAAAGCTCTATACGTGCGCCCTTTGACAAACACAGACGTGAGAGTGGGATGAAACGTGAGACTCCATCAATTCCCCCATGTGGTCCTTCAGCCCCCTGGAAAAACTGTCTGACCTCGGACGTCGGCAGAAACGCAGAGGGATTTTGGGGAGGAGGAACGCTGGGGACTTTTGCGGGTCCGGCAGGGTTCCTCTCCCCGGCCGCCGAAAAGGGACGCACGCCCCAATCCCTGGTGACCCGAAGGGCTCCACCCGACAGCCGGACTCAGGCGCAGAAGAACGGGAGGTCTGGCTTCTGCCCCACGTGCGGAGCCCCGGGGAGGAGGAGAGCCCTGGTCTCCTCCGGGGCTTGGAAAGGACCGGGCGCCGGAGTCCTTCGGCTCTCCTCCTGGGGTTGGACCCGCCGGCGAGCCAGGCTCTTTTCCGGTGCAGGCGAAGAGGAAAGGCTCACCCCAGACCTCCGCGCTGGACCTTTGCCTCTTCCCGTGGACGTCTCACGCCGCCCTAACGCCTTCTTAGTGGTCGTCTTGCGTCGCGGTGGCCCTGAGACAACGCGCTCCTGGAAAGTCGCGCGCGACAACAGAAGCAGTGGCGGAAGCGCGCGTAGCTGCGCGCCTCAGGGCGGATTCCTGGAGCTGCAGGCTGAGGGCGGGCGGAGCTGGGCGGCAGGTCTGCGGACCCCGCCCGCTCCTTGAGCGGAATCACCGTCCGGCCCTCGCGCCCCGCATCCTGCTCTGCGCCTGCGCCCCGCACGCTCCCCAGCCCCGAGCGCAGCTAACCTGTACAGCGCAGGGCGCCTCAAGCCGGGCCTCCGGGTCCCGCGGCCGCGCAGCTCCATGAAGGTTAGAGCGGGTCTGGGGGACTTGGGTACCAAAATCGGAGCGAGGCAGGTGCCGCCATGACTGTACCGGGCCGGCGAGGGACTTCCAAGGTAGGAAGCCTTTTATAATAATTCCTTTAAATGCTTTTTACTGATAAAGACATAAATGATAATAAAAGAGAAGCAGGAGCTCAGACTTGTCTGTAAAAGTTGGAGTAACCGTCCTCTTGGTGTGAGCACCCTAGGTTAATTCACGCACCACTCATGTTGTAATGAGCACGTACCGTGCGGCAGCTCTACTTGTGTTTGACAAGCATCATGCTAAGTCCTCCCAGGCCCGTCAAATATCATCTTTCCCCACGTTTTCAGGAGCACTGCAAGGTAATTGTTGCATAGACAGTTTTCACGATGTCTGGAGAGATTCGTGACCATTACAAAGGCACGATCACGTACAGAAAATGTTGTCCAATTCACTTGCATGGTCCCAGGCTCTTGTCTGTCTGGCCCAGGTTTTGATACTTCAAAAAAAAATGGACCAAAGTCAAGGGCTTGGTGCTGCCTGGAGGAAGACCAGGAAGACTCCAAACACTATTTTTGTCATGATTGTTGTTTACTTTTATTTTTATTTATTTATGTTTTTGCGGTACGCGGGCCTCTCACTGCTGTGGAATCTCCCGTTGCAAAGCACAGGCTCG
Organism: Kogia breviceps; assembly: GCF_026419965.1. Classification (NCBI taxonomy): domain Eukaryota; kingdom Metazoa; phylum Chordata; class Mammalia; order Artiodactyla; family Physeteridae; genus Kogia; species Kogia breviceps. The sequence goes on along the minus strand of NC_081322.1, from coordinate 32,711,608 downwards.
GGACGCGCAGGCTCAGCGGCCGTGGCTCACGGGCCCAGCCGCTCCGCGGCATGTGGGATCCTCCCAGACCGGGGCACGAACCCGCGTCCCCCGCATCGGCAGGCAGACTCTCAACCACTGCGCCACCAGGGAAGCCCCTGTTGTTTACTTTTTAAAAAAAAGTTTGGACGTAAAATTAAGTCCATTTAGTCAAAGAATTACAACTACAGCTGAATAAACCTGTAGTCGATATAAATATTCATATCCTAAAGAAAAATACAGAAAATTGATGAAACTGTGATTGTAAAAAGTAGTGATTGGTTTCCTGTGCCCATAGTGGGCAGGCAGTATGATTCTGTATATTATGAAACACAAGAAAGAGTGCTTACCAAGACGGAAGACTTTTCTTTTGGAAAATTTTGTAGGTGAAAATGTTGAAATTGTCAGGTGATGTCCAACATTATCCTTAAGTAATACACAAGTGGCAGGAGGGTAGATGCAGTATTTCCGGTGGGAGTTTAACTCTCCTAGTAGTCCTCCCTCCTATCCCCCCCCCCGAATTCACTACACAACAGTGGCAGAGCTAGCAGTGTTTGAGGGTGTCAGGCAGAAGTAACAGGGCTTCAGAGCTCTTTGCTTATTTAAAAGATGGTTAGTACGTTCCCGAGTGTCCGAGGACGGGCAGGTTGGCAAATAGCTGGGAGCAGGAGGAGACACACACACCGGCCAGCTTTTGGCTGCTGCTACTGCCGTTGCTGTCCCCGTGCCAGCTCCGACACGGCAGCCGCGTTCCCTCCTTCCGATCTCTTGCAGCTGTTGAGGGTTTAAGACACAAGGGGAATTTCAAGTTCTCTCTGGAATTCCGCCCATGAGACTGGCCCCTGAACACGGAGGGTTCCTCTGGCTCCAGCTAACCCTGGCCGGAAAAGGAAGCCTCACAGCCGCGATTTGACCCTGCCCGGACCGAAGTGAAAGCACCTCTCGGAAACACCACCGCCCCACCCCCACCCCCTGCCCCCTTGCACCTGGCGCGGGCCGGCGGGAAGAAGCGCGGTGCGGTGCAGCGCCGCCGCTGCCCTCTAGGCTGCGCCCCACGCACATCCCCGGGCTTGGAACCCGCAAAGCGGAGCAGGTGAGGTCGCAGTGAAGAATTTGGGGGGTTGTTGGGGGCTCCGCCGCTGTTCTGGCTCGCAGCCTGGGGATGAGGGGAGCGTCGCTCCCTGGAGTCCCGCAGGCCTGAGCCGCAGCTGGGACGACAGGTGTGTGCTACCGAACCCCGGAGCACCGGGAAGCGTCTTGGAGCGAGAGAGGAACGTCCGGGCGCTAGTCCGTCGGGAGGAATCATCTGGCATTCAAGCAGCTCCCGGGTCTGTTGCTGGCGCTGCAGATCGGTCCGCGCCGCTGGAGCCAGAGGAGCGCCAGGCCAGACCCTGCAGACGCGCACGCCACCCAGCGCCGCCTTGCGCTGGTCTCAGCCCGGAGCTTTCCGTGCGTTAGGCAGAACACTTAGCGCGTCTCTTTTTGTTCTCTAGTGCCCGCCTCCACAGGAACCGCAGTGTAGTCGTTACCTCCCTGTTCGTAGCTTCTAGAGTGGTAACCGGCACACAGAAGCTCAATAAAATGAATGGTTCATTCATTTAACAGGTATTTGTTGAGCGCCCACTACGTGCCCATGTGCCAGGTACCGATACAGAAGTGAACAACACAAACGAGGCATCTGGCCTCAGCAAGCTTTTATTTCCAGTTGGTTGAATGAATGAAAAAAAAATCAGGTATCAAGAGCAGCGCCTCTGAACAACCTTCCCATTGACCATCTGAAAAAGGACAGGAAAGGAAAACAGGACCAGGGAGATAAAACCAGAACTATCCCCTCCCTCTTGTGTCTCTAGGGACGATTGAAGGGATCTTCTTTAATGTGTTCAATGGGCAAATTACCTACTTTCTCATGGTATTCAGTGCTATGGTCTGAATGTTTGCATCCTTCTGAAATTAGTATGTTGAAACTTAATGTCCAATGTTATGGTATTAGGAGGAGGGCCTTAAGGAAGTGCTTAGGTCATGAGGGTGGAGCCCTCATGAACGGGATTGGTGCTCTTATAAAAGATACCCCAGAGAGACCCCTTCCTCTTCTGCCATGTGAAGAGAGACACAGGGAAAAACTGCTGTCTATGAACGAGGAAACAGGTTCTCAACAGACATCAATCTGTCCCCAGTCTTGATCTTGGACTTCTCAGGCTGCAGAACTGTGAGAAATAAATGTTTGTTGTTTTTAAGCCATGCAGCTTATGGTATTTTGTTACAGCAGCCTAAGTGAACTAAGATGTTCAGTATATTTTCCATACTGAGGAGAGAGCTTTGTCTTTTAAGTTCTAAACATAATCTGTCATTCTAGTCTCATGGAAGAACACCCAAAGAAGACAAAGACTTAATAAATAAGGTGAATAAAAGGGGGGTGAGTACCCAAGCAGTTCAATGATTAGAAACAAAAAGAATATTGGGGTTAATTAACTTCAAGTCCTATTTTCCCTTCTCACAAAGAAGCATTGTGAATTTAAGTCATGTGAACTCTGCACTGTTTTTTTTCTTTTAACATAGATCAAAATCTGCCAAGTAAAGGAATTAGAATCATAAAATAAATATATCCTGATAACCTTGCCCTGAAGTGGAAGTCATTATTTGATAATACGAAGTACTCTTCTTCCTCTTAAGGTACTTTAGCTTCTGGCTTTGAAAAGACCTGCTGGCCTGTGTTCTGTGCCTAGGTCTTATTTATAAAGGGGACTGAGTGACACCACAGAGAGGTCAATGCCACTGAAAGAAAAGTTTAATGTTACTCACGATTTCCATAGAAACAAGAGGGACAGCTCACCACACAGGGCCACAGAAACAACACCAGATCTTGATCATGAAGCAAAGGCAGGAGTGAGCAATATGTTTAGGGCAAACTCTTTATTAGGGTTCCTGTGAGAAAGGTAAGGCAGGGTGAACAATTTAGGTTTGGCTAGTTTGAATAGTTTCCTTGAGTTTTAGGCTATAGCTGAAACCACAGAATGCGATTCTGGACCCACTTGAGCGTAGGTTCTTCTGTGTCGACGCAGAAAGAATTCGGCAAGAGGCAGAGTGACAGGTAAGGGAAGAGTTTATGAGTATAGGACACTTGTGAGGTTTACAAGCAGGCAGGCAATGGAGTGCCGCCCTGAGAACCAAAGGAAAAGTGGGGAGGGGAAGAAGACCACCTTCCTCCTCATTCTTGAGTAGACATCAAGCTTCCATCCTCAGTTGCTCCTCCACATCGGGCAGGGGAGTTTTCTTGTCCCTGCATGGTCAAACTGGGACTGTCATGGCACAATGGAAATGACCAAAAAGGCGGTAACATATACTAAAATATGGTAAATCATCTCAAATTTCAGTATAACTTCACCTTTCCCTTATATTTTTGTTTTTAGTGTGCGCAGAGGAGCATGTCCTAGGAATCATTAATTTACTGACCTCGCTGGGCAGGATGGAGGTCTCATTCCACTACTGTTTTATTGTTTGGGGGCATGTCTCATGCTTCTGCTGCACAGGATTTGTTGCTAAGCAAGTCTGCTTGGTTTTGTTGTTAAGCAAACCTGCTTTCTTGAGTGATCATTAACTTACAGGGGTCTTCCATACTTTTTTCTTTACTTACGATTCCCTAGGGGGATTAACTATTTAATCACTACTTTGTCCTTTACTCTGTCCCTATCATAGGGGTGGTCCCTAGTTGCCTGGCATCTAGCCCTGTGAGGATTAAGGCAGAGGAATATTTCCTCGGGAGCGTATGGGCCAGATTGCAAAAGTAAGATGGCTCTGTATTCGTTAGTTTACATATCAGAGGCATGCATCTTGTTGGACCCTTTGCATTCTCTAAGAATTGGCTAGCCCTGATAGGGGCAGTCTCTCTCCAGCCAGAAAGATTTTTTAAGATGTCAAAATGTCATAATATACTTTCTTCTCTTCATCTCCAGAAAATGACTTTGGAAAAGAAGCGGATTTGTTTGTGTGGAGGGGTGATATAAATCAAATAAAAAATTCAGAGAAGTAGGTTCAGAGAAGTAGAATCCAATGAAGGGATGAAGTTATTAGATAGGCTTATGGTGGTCTGTTGAGCTTGGTTTACACCATGATCAAGTCTGTGTAGCAGTGGTTGAGCTGACTTTTCCAAAGGAGTGGGTTTGCTATCAAATGGGCCTCTTTGAACTTAGAATTTGAGACTGTAAAGGCTTTCATTTGTTCAACAAATCACGTTTTCCAAAGACCACCTCCATATGTGGTCCCAACATTGGAAAGTACGCCCAGCAGGTATTGTTATTCTGGTTTGTTCCTTCTTGGCACTGTTGGTATAATACAGAAGTCATACCCACTCTAGCTCACAGACTGGTACTGCATCCTGCCTGGCTCCACCATACCACATTTGTAGATCTGGACTCATTGTTTAACCTTTCAGCCCAAGTTTTCCCATCCATAAAAAGAGCATAATAATACCTACTTAATAGGCATGTTAATAGGATTAAGTAAAATATGTACATGTAACTATTATTAACTATGATTTCAGGTAGCTGAATTTGATTTTATGGAGATAGAAGATCAAGAATTGATTACCCAGCAGCTGAATAAGGATTTCTGTATTCAAAAATGTGCATTTAAAAGACTGCTTATATTGTGTTTCTAATCATTATTAAATGTACAATGTGTACAGAGAAAGAGCAATAGAGCACGAGCTCACCAAATTCAAGTATTTTACGATACTGTGTTAATTTTTGCAGTATAGCAAAATGATTCAGATATAAATATATATCTTTTTTATATTCTTTTCCATTATGGTTTATCACAAGGAAAATTTCTTTTTTGGCTGTGTTGGGTCTTTGTTGATGCATGTGGGCTTTCTCTAGTTGTGGCAAGTGGGGGCTACTCTTCTTTGCGGTGCGCAGGCTTCTCATTGCAGTGGCTTCTCTTGTTGCGGAGCATGGGCTCTAGGCACAAGGGCTTCAGTAGTTGCAGCACGTAGGCTCAGTAGTTGAGGCACACAGGCGGTAGAGCACACGGGCTTCAGTAGTTGTGGCACATGGGCTCAGTAGTTGTGGCACATGGGCTCAGTAGTTGTGGCTTGCAGGCTCTAGAGCGCAGGATCGGTATTTGTGGAACACGGCTTAGTCGCTCGGCGGCATGTGATATCTTCCTGGACCAGGGATCGAACCTGTGTCCCCTGTATTGGCAGGCAGATTCTCAACCGCTACGCCACCAGGGAAGTCCCACAAGGAAAACTTTTAAATCAGCTTACCCAAGGCATTTCTCTTACTGGCCATGGATGCCTGAATCACTTGCCTCCAGTGTTGCCACTAATCATCTCTTATTAAATAGATACTTTCCATAAGATCATTTAAAGCTTTTCACTATGCTTTGTATTCCTTTATTTCCTCCCAACTATCACATTAGAAAGAGAAAAAGGAAAAGAAAAATATGGTAATGTTTTTCTTTCTCCATTTTTTCCTGCTCCCATTGTTTTAATAATTAACATAAAAAATATTATCCAAGTTCAGTTCCTACAATTTTTCTAAGTTGCAAATTTAAAGAGATCATGCTATTTTTTCCCCTTTTCAGCACTTTAAATGTCTTTGAACAGAATAGTTTGGGAGCTGTTTCCTCAAATAATATATAAAAAGTATAATCCGGGCTTCCCTGGTGGCGCAGTGGTTGAGAGTCCGCCTGCCGATGCAGGGGACATGGGTTCGTGCCCCCGTCCGGGAGGATCCCACATGACGCGGAGCGGCTGGGCCTGTGAGCCATGGCCGCTGAGCCTGCGCGTCCGGAGCCTGTGCTCCGCAACGGGAGAGGCCACAACAGTGAGAGACCCGCATAACGCAAAAAAAAAAAAAAAAAAAAAAAAGTATAATCCATGCCTCCTAATTTCAAGTCACAAATAAGTTTTATTCTATTTTCTGAGAAGTAGAACAAATAAAATCAGTGCAGTTTAATGTGATGGAAGTGCCCACCTGAGCATCTGAACGACAGTTGGAACTTGTTTTGGAGGTCTTCCCAGAGCAAATAAGATTTCGGAGTCAGTACAAGATTGGCCATTTCCTCCTGCCCTGGGAAACTCTGTGCTTACAGCCACACCACATTTTTTGTGTGTGTGTGTGCTAGGCGGGCCTCTCACTGCAGCGGCTTCTCCCGTTGCAGAGCACAGGCTCCGGACGTGCAGGCTCAGCGGCCATGGCTCACGGGCCCAGCCGCTCTGCCGCATGTGGGATCTTCCCGGACCGGGGCACGAACCCGTGTCCCCTGCATCGGCAGGCGGATTCCCGACCACTGCGCCACCAGGGAAGCCCCACACCACATTTTTTTGTCCTAATCCTTCTCTCTCCTTCAGTGTCAATTAGGATAATCTTGTCTGTGGATATCAGAAATGGCAACTGAAAGTTGTTTGAACAATGAAGGGACTTATTTCCACATAACAAGAAGTCTGGAGTCAGGTTCTTGAGAGAGGGTTAATTCCACGATGAACCAATTTTTTCCCCTGTCTTTTAGTTTTGTCGTTCTCAGTCTGACAGCCTTGTCCTCATAAGCATAACACACCTGCCACACATTCTTCACTAAGGAAGACATCTCTTTTTACCCATTTATTTATTGAAGTAAACATTTGTATCAGTATGGATTCAGGATAGTTACTTTATTCCTTGGGTTATAATAGTACATTATTTTGTTGTTGTTATTGCTCAAATATTTCCACCTTAGGCGATTGGGGTCTTCTTCAGGTTGACTCCTGTGTCTTTCTGATACATTTCCATCCTTCTGTATTTTTGAGCACTTCCTTCCTTACTGGTAGTGTGACTCAGGATCATCTTGTACTTCCCCTGCTCAGCCTTAGAATTAGCCATTTCTCCAAGGATCCCACGTTCCTTTTATTGGAGAATAGTATTTAGAAACCAAGATTGATTTGGGGCTTCTCTGGTGGCGCAGTGGTTGAGAGTCCGCCTGCCGATGCGGGGGACACGGGTTCGAGCCCCGGTCTGGGAAGATCCCACATGCCGCGGAGCGGCTGGGCCCGTGAGCCATGGCCGCTGAGCCTGCGCGTCCGGAGCCTGTGCTCCGCAACAGGAGAGGCCACATCAGAGAGAGGCCCGCGTACCGAAAAAAAAAAAAAGAAACCAAGATTTGGTGTGAGTGAGCTCTTTTCAATTGGAGTGTCACTGCTTCTAGCTTCTCTCAGTAGGCAGACTAGGAAATATATATATGCATACTAATCCATGTGTACAAATATATATCTGTCTGTGTATATAATAAGCTAAACAGAGTTAATTCTGTCATCTCTGACTCTCATTCATTACCATTGAGTTCAGTCTAGCCTTCCTCCCTTGATTGTGTGTAACTTCTTTCTCTGACAGTAAGAAACCTGGCTCTCATTATCTACTATCCATTTACTTATTTGTTCAACCTCAGCATACATGTAAAGCACGTTCAAATTGTTAACCTATATTCTTATGAGAAACCAATTTACAAACCAGAGTGCAATGTTTCTATAGTTCTTTTTGTTTTTAACCTTACAGTTTCCAGTGGAGAACATCTTTTAATCAGAATGTTAATACAGAAAGAGGCCCCACAAAAAATTTTGCCCAAGACCCCATATCTTAGGAGTGGCCCTGTTCTAACTATCCCACTAATCCCATTATCATTTTAATGTCGAAGCATATTCTTCCATGTTTTTCTCCTTGCTCAAACATAAATAAGTACACAGGCATATAAATACATGTATGTGTACATTCGTTCTACAGAAGAGTTTGGTCTGGAAGTAAAGTTTGAGAAATACAATGTTTTAGAAACCCCCCCAAGTAACTCTAAAATACAGTCAAGATTAAGGACCATCCTCCAAGCCAATCATGGTAATTCTAATCAGGACTGCCCCTAGCTGTGTAGAGTCCCAGAAAAAATACTTTGTGTGTGTGACCTCTATCTATATAAACAAACAAATAAACAAAAGAAATAGAGAATGAAGTAGAGTGGAAGTGAAGCTCAAACTTCATGATGTAGAGAAAAGCTGAAGAGCACAAAAATTAAAGTTACAATGAGCAGAGACTAGGAAGTAGACACAGAACGGGGAGATAATACAGGCTAGCTGGGAACAAGGAAACAGAGAAAACATACTGAAAGAAGTATGCCTCCATGAAAATATGTTCAACATTGCTATTATTAGAGAAATGCAAATCAAAACTACATTGAGGTACCACCTAACACCAGTCAGAATGGCCATCATAAAAAGTCTATAAATAACATGCTGGAGAGGGTGTGGAGAAAAAGGAACCCTCCTACACTGGTGGTGGGAATGTAAGTTGGTGCAGCCACCATGGAGAACGGCATGGAGGTTCCTCAGAAAACTAAAAATAGAACTACCATATGATCCAGCAATCCCAGTCCTGGGTATATATCCAGACAAAACTATAATTCAAAAAGACACATGCAAAAAAAAAAAAAAGATACACACACCCCTATGTTCATAGCTGCACTACTCACAACAACCAAGACATGGAAACAATCTAAATGTCCATCAACAGATGAATGGGTAAATAAGATGTAAATATATACAGTGGAATAGTACTCAGCCATAAAAAAGAATGAAATAATGCCATTTGCAGCAACATGGATGCAACTAGAGATTATTATACTAAGCGGAATAAGTCAGAAAAAGACAGATACCATATGATATCACTTATATGTGGAATCTAAAATATGACACAAATGAACCTATCTATGAAACAGAAACAGATTCATGGACGTAGAGGACAGATTTGTGGTTGCCAGGGAGGAGGGAGTTGGGGGAGGGATGGAGTGGGAGGTTGGGGGTCAGCAGATGTAACTATTATATACAGAATGGATAAACAACAAGGTCCTACTGTATAGCACAGGGAACTATATTCAATATCCTATGGTAAACCATAATGGAAAAAGTATTTTTTTTTTTTTTTTTGCGGTACGCAGGCCTCTCACTGTTGTGGCCTCTCCCTTTGCGGAGCACAGGCTCCGGACGCGCAGGCTCAGCGGCCATGGCTCACGGGCCCAGCCACTCCGCGGCATGTGGGATCTTCCCAGACCGGGGCACGAACCCGTGTCCCCCGCATCGGCAGGCAGATTCTCAACCACTGCGCCACCAGGGAAGCCCGGAAAAAGTATTTTTTTAAAAAAGAATGTGCATATATATATGTGTGTGTATATACATGTATATATAACCGAATCACTTTGCTGTACAGCAGAAATTAACACAACATTGTAAATCAACTATACTTCAATTTAAGAAAAGTATAAAATGAAACTTAGCTCAAAAAGACAATTAAAAATTGCCTCAATCCTGTATAGTTTTCTAGTTACAATTCTGGTGTCAATCCATATTTCTTTTTATATTGAACTGTAAATTTTTGGAAGTAACATTAGCAATTAAAAGCATCTAATTAAAATATACAGATTTGAAATAAGAATGACTGAAAAGATGGAAGGAAATTGGTCAGTGTTCCAGGGATAAAGGATGTGATGGGAGCAGTTAGGAGAGCATTCAGTCCACAGCCAGATAATGAGATCCATTTTGAGTATCAGTTTGAAGAGAAAAGTATATTAAAGTCAGATTTCAGTCATTTGGGAAGACCACTGAGATGGATGGGTTTCCTCAGGGTCTGAGGATCTGCCTTTTATTCTTTCAGATTCAGAAACCTGAGCTTCCAGCTTACCAAGTCTAGACCATCTCTTAGGTTTGGACACACTAATCAAGCACACAGATATTCATATATTAAAAGGCCAATATAGGGCTTCCCTGGTGGCGCAGTGGTTGAGAGTCCACCTGCCGACGCAGGGGATGCGGGTTCGTGCCCCGGTCCGGGAAGATCCCACGTGCCGCGGAGCGGCTGGGCACGTGAGCCATGGCCGCTGAGCCTGCGCGTCCGGAGCCTGTGCTCCACAACGGGAGAGGCCACAACAGTGAGAGGCCCGCGTACCCGGAAAAAAAAATAAATAAATAAAAAAATAAATAAATAAAAGGCCAATATAAATTTATTAATCTGTGAGGATAATAATAATTACCAAATTGACCAGATACTTTTGTTCACTGCTCAGGGTATTATATTTCTATAGGCAAATCCATATGAAAAGCCAAACTATTATTGGAAGATTGCTTGGTAAGTACACAATCAGATCAATAGGAGTTAGTGCTATCAAGCTATATCACTCTGAGGCATTCACTTCTATTCTAAGCACATACCTCTTGAAGAGCCTAGATATTTCACTCTGTGAGCCAGAGCCTTTGAACAATCTGAAGGCACTGCAGAAGTCAGAATAATGCACCCCCTCCAAAGATGTCCACATCCTAATCCCCAGAACCTGTGACTAGGTTAGGTTACACGGCAAAAGAAAGTTAAGGTTGCAGATAGAGTTAAGGTTGTTAACTGAATTTAAAATAAAGAGATTGGGACTTCCCTGGTGGCACAGTGGTTAAGAATCTGTCTGCCAACGCAGGGGACACGGGTTCAAGCCCTGGTCCGGGAAGATCCCACATACTGCGGAGCAACTAAGCCCGTGCGCCACAGCTACTGAAGCCTGCGCACCTAGAGTCCATGCTCCGCAACAAGAGAAGCCACTGCAATGAGAAGCCCGTGCACCGCAACGAACTGTAGCCCCTGCTCGCCATAACTAAAGAAAGCCCGAGTGCAGCAACGAAGACCCAACACAACCAAAAATAAATAAATGTATTTTAAAAATAAATAAAATAGATTATTCTAGTTTATCCAGGTGGGCCCAGTGTAGTAATCACAGGGTACCTTAAATGTAGAAAAGGGAGGCAGAAGAGTCAGTGTCAGAGTGATTCTATGTGAGAGTCAACTGGCCATTGTTGGCTTTGAAAATGAAAGGGGACCATGAACCAAGGATTGTGGTCAACCTCTAGAAGCTGGAAAAGACAAGAAAAACAGATTCTCCTCTAGAGCTTTTAGGAAGGAACACAGCCCTAGTGACACCTTGATTTTAACCCAGTGAGACCCATGAATTTGGGACTTCTGACCACTGGAACTAAGATAATCTGTGTTGTTATTTACATCACTAAGATTATGGTAATAAACAAACAGACACCTTGTCAAATTTGATCTTCCTGACCTCCAGTTATATATTCCGCAAATTTCCCTTCCTTAAATACCTTCTTGTTTAAGCAAAATGATACAATAACTTGGTGTAAACTTTTAGTTACAATCACAATCCAGACAAGCTTCCCTAGTTGGTTCACCTAGACTGGGCTTAAAATGTTTATTATCTGGACATTTTTTGTTCTGGACAGTCTTCTTGGAAATGTTCCATTTCCTGGTCCTGGGAATTTTCAGACAATAGGGATATTTGGGCTCTGACTCTAACATTAATAACTGACACATTGTGGTCTCTCAAAAGTCATTCCAGATTAACTGAAACCAGACTAACTGAATTCCAGAATCCCGCAAATTGTTTGGGTATTCCAAACCTAGGAGTGTACAGGGCAGAGCAAATGACTAATGATATGAGTAAACTGGCACATTGTAAATCAGCACATTTGGTTATTTTCCCCGTGGAGTACAAATGCATTAAAGTGTTAAGGATTAGTGTTAAGAGATAGAGTACATCTTTCTCTGCAACAAAGTAGCACTATTTTCCTTAACTCTGAAAGCAAAGGTCTTTATAGTCTAGCTTGTAGAATCTAAAGTTGTTTTAAATAATAAAAACTGAGTTTAAAAAAAAGGTAAAGGGTAAGAGTTATTGAGCTCTTACCATGTACCAGGCACTATTCTAGTTTCATTTAAGGTTCATTTAAACCTCATCAGAACCCTATGACTTAGGAACTACAATTAAACCTGTTTTTACAGATGACAAAACTGAGGTTAGAGTGGCTAAGTAGTTTGACCAGTAGTAGTTACTTTTATAGACTGAACATATGTGTCACCCCGAATTCACATGTTAAATCCCTAATCTTCAGTGTGATGGTATTTGGGCTTTGTGGAGTTAATTAGGTTTAGATGAGGTCATGAGGGTGGGGCCCCCTTGATTGGATCAGTGTCCTTTCTCCGCTATGGGAGGACTCAGAAGGTGGCTACCTGCAAGGCAGGAAGGTGGTTCTCACCAGAAACTGAATCTATTGGCAGCTTGATCTTGGATTTCACAGCCTCCAGAATTATAAGGAATAAATGTCTCTGTTTAAACCATCCAATCTATGGTATCTGTTATAGCAGTCAAAGCTAAGACAGTTATACAACTAGTTTGTGGCAGAGTTATTACTTGAAGGTTCAAGTAATCAGTCTAGTTTAGAGACTGAGTTCTTAACTAGTATGTTTACCATAAGTTAGAGGTTTAGCCATCATCAACAAATACAGATATCCATGAATTAAAATAAAGGGAGGCACAGTGAATGACTAGATAGAGGACATTTTCACAATAAAGACTGTTAGTGCCAAAGCAAATTACAATAAAAATTTAATTAAAAGTGAGCAGATAGTCTCCAATAATAGTGTTTGGGAAGAGAAACCTCTACTAAGAGCCTGGAATAATGTGGGGTTTTAAAAAAATATAATTTATTTTATTTATTTATTTTTGGCTGCTTTGGCTCTTCATTGCTGCACATGGGCTTTCTCTAGTTGCAGCAAGTGGGGGCTTCTCTTGTTGTGGAGCACCTGCTCTAGGCACGTGGGCTTCAGTAGTTGTGGCACGTGGGCTCTGTAGTTGTGGCTCGTGGGCTGTAGAGCGCAGGCTCAGCAGTTGTGGCACACGGGCTTAGTTGCTCCGTAGCATGTGGGATCTTCCTGGACCAGGGCTTGAACCCATGTCCCCTGCCTTGGCAGGTGGATTCTTAACCACTGCGCCACCAGGGAAGCTCCTAGAATAATGTGTTTACAGTACTTTTGGTCATCACAGTTTTATTGACGCTATATAGTTGGGTGAAAAGCTCATTGCATTGGGAATCAGAACTGTATTCTAGATGTTCTTGACACTAACTAGCTAAGTAAGCTTGATAACAGCTGCCAAATTTCTAGGCTCTAGTTTCCAAGAAATAGTATTCATACTGCTGGAGAAAGCACTGCAAGATAAATGATAAATACTTTCTTGTCACAAGATAATCAGTATTAGTATCAAGAATTTACTGTTCACATCCCTATGTGAAAAGCACAAAGCATAAATTAGAAGGGACAAGATTGATTTATTTCAGTGAGTTTAAATTATATGGGTAGTGAGGACTGAGAAATAATACTCCTAAAATCATAAAGAAAAGGTTTTTTTTAAAGTATCAGAAAACAAAAAAAGCATACTAACATGGCTCATCATCTTTTGCATCCAGGTAAGCTGAGGTATCTAGGCATTCTAACAGCCTTTGTAAATTGCTCTATTCCACCAGCGATATCCTAAAATGAATTCGCTTTTGGTTCAAGTAAATTCAATTCAACCTACATTTATAGGGTTCCCTCAGAGACGATTTACTTGGAAACTAATGAAGCCTAAGCTTCATGCGCCTGACTTGCACAGCCACCGTGTGCACTGCAGGCTGCTGCACATTTGGAGTTCTGGGTAGGAAGCAGACTCCAAGTTGCACACAGGAAGCATTTCTATGTAGCATTTCTGGTAAATTGCCTATAAGTTCACAAGAGGAAGCCACCTGAATCTCCAAGGCTCTAGTACCTTGTTGTGATTTCTTTTTCTTTCATTCTTTTGCACTCACTTTTCAACCTAATTTTGTCCATAATATTATATTATTTTTTCTTTAAGCACACAGCACCCCCCCATTGTATAAGTCAGGTTTAAATACCAGTATCTGCTGTGCCTAATAAGTGTTATGCCCAGAACTAATGAATATACAAAAATGAAGGGGCTCACAGTTTTGTGGGAAGAAGATTGCAGAATTAGGTATGAAACAGAATGCTAGTCTAGTGGTAGAAACAAAGTGTTAAGGGGCACACATGAAAAAAACATTGAACAATGCTACTTTGTTGCAGTATCCTTATCTTCTGAAAGACATCAGGCTGACCAAAAACTCAGAGAGTTGAAGAAATTCTGAACTTCTTCTGTAAGTAGCCTGTGGCCTGGTGTTTCTTCACCTATTGGCTTTCAAACTTTCTTGACTATGATTTGCAAACTAGCAGACAGTAGTGTTAATTGGTCATGCTACATGCTCTGTACATCTCTCAGCCTACTTTGAAGTTCAGTTAGAGGCATGTGCCTATTCTGGTCAACAGGTCATAAGAGAAGGTGACTGCATTGTTTCAGGTTCAATTCTCTTATCATTGATTAAAAGCCCCAGTGAGAGTCCTCTGCACTCTCTCTAGAAAGATTTTAAACCTGGAATCAAAGATCCAAGATGGAGTATTGTTGACCCTTGAACAACTCAAGGGTTAGGGGCCCAGAGCTCTCCCACCCCCAGCCCAGCGGTTGAAAATCAGCATATAACTTTACAGGAGGCCCTCTGTATCCTCGGTTCTGCAACTGAGGATTCAACCAACCTCAAACAGGTTCCGCATCAGAAGCTTCAACAAACCGCGGATCATGTAGTACTGTAGTTTGTATTTATTTTTTTAAAAAATCCACCTATAGGGCTTCCCCAATGGCGCAGTGGTTGAGAGTCCGCCTGCCGATGCAGGGGACACGGGTTCGTGCCCCGGTCCGGGAAGATCCCACATGCCGCGGAGCGGCTGGGCCCGTGAGCCATGGCCGCTGAGCCTGCGCGTCCGGAGCCTGTGCTCCGCAACGGGAGAGGCCACAACAGTGAGCGGCACGCGTACCGCAAAAAAAAAAAAAAAAAAAAGAAAATCCACCTATAAGCAGACCCCTGAAATTCAAAGCCCTGTTGCTCAAAGATTAACTGTAGTTGAAAGATGGAAATATACTAGATCCTTGAAGATCTGGAGGAGAACAAACAATGACAGCAGTCTAATCCACATCAGACTTTATGGGAATGAGTGTGACATAAAATACTTTTATGTTAAACTACTAAAATGCATTTCACATCTTGACCTAGTACACATATACATATATAACTGAATCAAAATTTTTAAATAATACCCTTGCTATTTCTGACATACCTGATATTTTATTTCATTTATTAAAATGCGTATCATACTCAATTTCACAATCTAATTGGTTTCCTCGCCCCCCCCAGTGTGGAAAATACTCTTAAGCTACCTCAGAACGCTGATCGTCTGTGAACAACTTTCAGGCGTGTCAAATTATTAGATTAGCAGCTTTACAATACAAAATGCAATACAATACAAATGTTACGATAATAGAAATGTGAAATACAGATTTCATTGTGTAAAATTAAATTACTGCATTTTTTGCTGTTTCTCCATTTAGTACACATATGTGAATATACACACATACATATATAGGTAATAAAGGAAAAATGTTTTAGGCTCTTCTGCAAAACTGTTCGTCTCTAACATTAAAAGAAAACATTGCTGCTCTAAAAGTTTGCGCTTCATTCCAAAAGAACTCCGTTAAGAACGTATTCGGCTTGGTGCCGGTACGTTTTGGTAGGTCTTTGAGGCCAGAATAATCTTTATGTCTCTTTCCAAACACAGGAGGAAGAATTGAAGTCGGGAAATCGTATACTTTAATACAAAGCCATTGTGCTGCTTTGGAAGCCTGCAACCACGCAATAACGAAAGCCCAAAGAGGGCGTCAGCCTTCCCCATTTCATCCCTTCTCGACGAATTGGAGCTGCAGTAGAAGACCAAGCCGCGCGGGGTCCCGGCCGAAATCCACGCGAAACTCTCGCGAGAGCCTCCCGACAGCCGCGAGCCTTCGTGGGAGTCAGTTCCCGTCTCCTTTCTCAGGGCTCCCAAGGGCTGTCTGCTCCCCGTCGGCTTCCTCCGCTACCGCGGGGCGGGCCGGAACTTTTATGCATAGGAACTGATTTACACAGTAGAGTGTTGCCGGCCGGCGTCAAGGAGAATAGGGTGCCCTCCTCTTCCTCTCACCGTCGCCGCCGCGGAGCGGAGCCGTGCAGATCAGATCGAGGAGCGCGGTTACCGGGAGGGCTGGGTCTATGGTCGCTCCGCGGGCCGCTCCGCCGGCTGGTGCTTTTTTATCAGGGCAAGCTGTGTTCCATGGCAGGGAACTTTTGGCAGAGCTCCCACTAGTAAGTGATCTTCCGTCTTCTTGTCCGGGGCTGGCTCTTGGGGGTGCTGTGTGGACGGGGCCTGCGACTCCCCTTGGCCTGGATCCCGACCCATGTCCCGAGCGCCGCGGAGTCTCCCGGGAAGCGGCGGCGGCCGGAAGCGTGATGAGCTTTTCTCGGACGACTCCCCTCACCCCGCCCCCTGGCCGGGTTTCGTTGGGGGGAAAATCTGTTGCGGGGAGGGAAGGGGGTTCAGTCTCCGGAGAAGGAAGGTTCGGGAGTTGAACTTCTGATTCTTGGTTTAGCTAGGCCGGGGGGTGGGGGGAGGAGGAGGAGCGGAGCCGGTGAGGGTTGAGATTGTATGGGCACAGGTATGGGAAATGTGACACAGTACAGAACTGTGAGGCTGGCTCTTCAGGACAGTTGTGGTTCGCTTTTGCCTGGTATTTCTAAAGTTGGTCGGCATCGTAATCTTTTGTCATTCATCTGCTGTCTTGTGCGGATTTAATATTACTCCGAGGAGAGGAGGGAGTCAGGCTTGTTTCTGCTCATGAACCGCTTTCTACCACTACCTTAAACCTAGATGGCGTTTTATGTTTGTAAGGTATAGGACAAGTGCTCTCAACATTTGTCCATTTCGTTAGTCTGTGTCTCATATTTTGTTTTAAAAGTGTATTTTCCAGGGACTTTGCCAATATCTTTTAACGTTTTTTCATGAATTTTTGTTTCTGTCAGTACCATGGAAGAGCTAGAGTAATATTGAAAACATTTCTCCCTAAATACATCTGTTTAAGCAGGTAGGAAAGTGGGTGATGGGACTAGTTGAACTTTGGGTAGGCTGTACACTGTATACTTGAAAGACAAACAGAATCTGATAAAGGTGATATCTTAGTGTAAATAATTTTTAATGCTAAGAGAACATTAGTAACTAAATTTCGAGTGCGAAGAAGATGGAGTCCTATATTGTTCGTTCGGTTTTTTAGCCTTTTGCACTAGAGGAAAGAAACAACGGGCTTTGAAACCTGTTTTCAGAAAAGCAGGTTTTCTTCTTGCTATAAGTGATTTTGTGGAGATGTGATGCTATAGAAGCTTCACTTCTGATCATATTTTTATTTTGCACTGTGTTCATTCACTGAAATATTTGCTTGGGCAAAATTAAAATATGGAAAATTTCGGTAGTGAAGAAGAGGTATTCTGGTAAACTTTGAAAGAAGCTGAGAGAATTGACAGGTAGCTAGCTGTTGATTATCAGAAGTTACAGCCCTTTTTCAACTTAAAAAAAGTAAAGATCCTGCCGCCTTTTGATAAGCATTCTCATTATGCTTTCATTTACTGTCCGCTTATCAAAAGAGGGCCAGGATCTATTTTATAAAACCAATTGTTTTTTCACTTTTCAAATATAAAATACTATAATATTAAACGTGCTTTTTTGGAAAACTGTCCTTGTCTCCCAATTCAAATAGCCCTGGAGGAAGGAGCCACTTTGTCTTACTCAGATCCCTTGATAATCACGGAGTTCCTCATCTGCAAAAGGTGACAAATATCAAAGACAAGACAATAAATTCGGTAAAAACAAAAAGATTATGAAAGCCATTGTTTTAGGTGATTTTGGTGAAAGAGGAAAATTG
The DNA here is from genome assembly GCF_026419965.1 of Kogia breviceps. Classification (NCBI taxonomy): domain Eukaryota; kingdom Metazoa; phylum Chordata; class Mammalia; order Artiodactyla; family Physeteridae; genus Kogia; species Kogia breviceps. The sequence goes on along the minus strand of NC_081322.1, from coordinate 32,693,884 downwards.
ACATGAAATATGCTGTTTTCATGGCTTTAAATTGCCCATTTTAACATTTCTGTTATAAGCATGACAATTTTTTTTCTCAGTAACATGAAATAATGGTGAGTCTTACAATCAATGTAATCTTTTTTAAAAATAAATTTATTTTACTTATTTATTTTTGGCTGCATTGGGTCTTCGTTGCTGTGCGAGGTCTCTCTGTAGTTGTGGCGAGCGGGGGCTAGTCTTCATTGCAGTCCGCGGGCTTCTCATTGCAGTGGCTTCTCTTGTTGCAGAGCACAGGCTGTAGGTGCGCGGGCTTCAGTAGTTGCGGCTCTGGGGCTCTAGAGCGCAGGCTCAGCAGTTGTGGCGCACGGGCTTAGCTGTTCCATGGCAAGTGGAATCTTCCCAGACCAGGGCTTGAACCCGTGTCCCCTGCATTGGCAGGCAGAGTCTTAACCACTGTGCCACCAGGGAAACCCAATCAGTGTAATCTTAAATTTGGTGATATGTGGTGTTGATTGGTTTATCTTCCATACTGCGTGCTGTGAGGGAAAATTTTAAAATATTTGTGAAATTTATCTTTTTAAAAACATAAAATGACTGTGGAGAAGAAATTGATAATTCTGGAACAGAGAGAATCCTAGCATTTTCCAGAAAGTAAAGTAGGACACAACACATTCTTTGATGGTGATGCAGTAAAGCTAGAAGGACACTAAACATTTGCTGGTCGACTGAAGTAATGAATAGGTATCAAAAATTGAAACTACAAAAGCAACTCTGGATACTTTGTTGTATCAAAGGAAATTGAAAACAGTTACATATTATCTAGCAAATAACATAATGAGATCAATGTATATTCATGTCTGTGGGAGGTGGCAAAGCCAAATTTATAAGAAAACATCTTGAATAACTGAAAAAGAATAAAAATGAAATATTTTACTTAAGAGTATTAAAAGGAAACAGTGAAATAAACCTATGGAAAACAGACTTAATAAAGTTAACACTGATATTAATATATTAAAAGGGAAAAAATAGTCAGAAATTATAAGAGCTGGTTCTTTGGAAGGGAAAACCGAAACAGTAGACTAAACTATGACTAGACTTAATAAAGGAAGAAAGGGATGATACAGGAATACAAAATTAGGAATGAGAAAAGTAAATAATCACAGATATACCTTTGGGTTATCTCCATTTTCAAAATAAATTTGAAAGCCAAAACAAAGTTACCAGAGAGCTACTTCTTTAAAAATTGCTCCAGGCCCACATTATTTCATGGGTAATTTTTTTTCCCACTTTCAAGAGGATCTGCTATTAAAGTTGTTCTAGTTCACACAGAAAGTTTTCCAATTCTCTTTATGAAGCCACAATAACACTGATAAAATCTAGCAAAGATAGCACTAAAAACAGTCACTTTTGAATATTGATGTAAATATAAATTACTGTCAAATGGAGTCCCACATTACATTAAAAGTATAAAAAATGACATTGATTTTGTAGAAATGTAGTCAATATTGGGAAATCTGTTAGTAAACAGTAAAGGAATTAAAAAGACAACGTAATTCGACATCCATTCTTGACTAAAGCTCTTACTAAAATAGTAATAGGATGATTACTTAACATCATAAAAACATATCAGAGCATTAACAAGAGATATTTAATGGTGAAACATCAGGAAAATTAGGATGCTTCTTTAACATTTTTCTGAATATGCTACTCTCAATGTAATTGATAGGAAAATGAGATATAAAAATGACTAAATTATCAATATATGGAGATAAAATTAACTAGAAAATTCAGTTAATTGAAAAATTATTAGAAATAGTAAAGGTTTAATAAGATAACCAGTAACAAAATGTAAAAATAGAAAATTTTCTTTTACTGTTGATGGAAAAAAATAATTTACAATAGCAATGGAAAATATGAAATACTCAAGAATAAACTTAAGGGCTTCCCTGGTGGCGCAGTGGTTGAGAATCCGCCTGCCGATGCAGGAGACACGGGTTCGTGCCCTGGTCCGGGAAGATCCCACATGCCGCGGAGCAGCTAGGCCTGTGAGCCATGGCCGCTGAGCCTGCGTGTCCGGAGCCTGTGCTCCGCAATGGGAGAGGCCACAACAGTGAGAGGCCCGCATACCGCAAAAAAAAAAAAAAAAAAAAAAAAAAAAAAAAAGAATAAACTTAAGAAATGTGTAGTACCTGTAGGAAGAAAATTTTTATATTCTCTGGAGAACATAAAGATCTTAATAAATGGAGTTTGAATTCCAGCATTGTAAAGATACCATTTCTCCCTAATTGATCTTTAAATACAATGCAATCCCAAAGAAAATTTTGGATGAATTTCCTTTTTGGGGACTTGATATAATGATTCTAAAGTTCAGAATAATAATTAGAATTGCCAGAAATCTGAAGAATAGTAGCAAGGGGGTTTTTCCATACCAGTTTTTAATTACTCAATTTTATGTTTTAAAATAGCATCTCAGGGACTTCCCCGATGGTCCAGAAGACTCCACGCTCTCAATGGAGGGGGCCTGGGTTCGATCCCAGGTCAGGGAACTAGATCCTGCATGCCACAACTAAAAAGATCCCTCATGCTGCAACGAAGATCTCGCATGCGGCAACAAAGATCTCGTGTGTGGCAGCTGAGACCCCGTGCAGCCAAATAAAAATGAAAAAAAAAAAAGGATGGCATAGGAACAAGAAAAACAAATTAAAAATAGGAAATTATAAAGAAGATCCAAATATAATGATAGAATTATACTACTTGAAATTCTTTGGTGACATTTGGGTAACCATTTAGCTGGATCCCTACTCTACCCTGTATCAAATTCCAGATTGATCACGAAAGAAAAAAGCCTTAAAGGTATTAGAAAATATGAGGGAATTTAAAAAAAAAAATCATTTTGTGTCAGGGAAGGCCTTCCCATGTGTGACAAACAAAATCAAAGTAAAATATAGATTTGACTAAATACATGATTCAGATCTCTGCATTGCAAATCATTAAATATTGAGAGATCATGCTAAACTTGGGGAATGTCTAGAGCATATTTGACAAAGAAATGATTTTTTAATCCATAATACACAAATTTTAGATCATAAGATTATCTTAATCATAAATCATATCTTAATCATCCCATTAGAAAAATGGTCATGTTAGAGTTACGATGTACAAAAGAACTATATTTGACCAATAAAGGCATGGAGAAATGTTTAACCTTAGAAGTAAATTTTAAAAAAAACAGTGAGATACTAATTTGCCTTTAAGTTGTAAAGTATTTAAAAGATTGGCAGTGACCTGTAGGGTTATGTGTTTTAAGACACCCTCATGTGTCACTCCTGTGAATGGAAATTGGTGTGGAAGGCAAGCTGAGAATGCATATCAAAATTACCAGCAAAGCTGACCCATTAGTTCTAGGAAATGATTCCAAATATTAATCAAATATACAAGGGTGAATTACAAAGATGTTCATTAAAGCATTACTTGTAATAGTGAAAAAGATAACTTACATGCCTATCAACAGGGATTAACCAAATAAATAATGATCCATCCATAATGCTGTGCAGCAATTTAAAAGGATGCTGAATAACAAATCCATTGATGTAAAACTTCCAATACATACTGAGTGACAAAAGCATGATGCAGAATATTTTTGGGGATCACATCAATTACGTGTCTGTTTAAAAATAGACTAGACTAGGCAGGTGGTGGAGGCTATTGGTAAAATAAATTCTGAAGCAGCTTTTAACATGATTGGAATTTGAAGTAGAAATATTACTCTAGTTACTCATGAACATCTGAGAGAAGATATACTTCAAATCTAAGGCATCCTCAGTCAGTGTCAATTTCACCATTATTTATCACTAAGAAAGTGTAAACATTACTGCCCATTAAAATGCTAGGCATCACTGAAGATGCATCTTGATTTCAGTCTTAAAATCAATGAAATACACTATAATAGTGACAGAGGTGGGGGTGGGGAGAGATAGACAGACTGAGAAGGAAGAGAGAAAAGATTAGAGCAGATTTTTTTCAGGGCATATTTACATTTATTAGTGAGGTAATTCTCAGCGTCAAAGTTTCAAGAAATGTGAAAAATATTGTCTTTCAAGGTTACTTGTATTTTGTACTTCTCAGAATATTAACAACCTCTTCAATCTTAGAATGTTTCCTGTAACTTTATTAGTTGATTTTCTGTAGGATGTCTGAATCTTTGCTTTTTTAAGTTTGCAGTGGATTTTGGATAAACAAGATCTGTTGAAGGAACGCCAGAAGGACTTAAAGTTTCTCTCAGAAGAAGAGTATTGGAAATTACAGATATTTTTTACAAATGGTAAAGTTTGTTTTAAATTGGTTGAATTGGTACAGTTGGTTACCTCTGAATTAAAATGTTTTTCTGTAGTAATTTGTGATGAACTGTTTTAGTCCCTACTTTACAATTTTATTTACATGTGTATGCTTTTTACAACTTATATATCTTTTTTTAAAGTGATTTAAAGTCTTTTGTGAATCTTACATGTCAGAGACACTCAAGACGGTCTAAAAGTATTAATCTCCCTATGCTTTATAATGCATCATTAAACCCAATTTAAGATTGGCTAAAGCAAAGTACTTTGAGGATAAATGATTCTTTGGATTGACATCCTGTATTGGTCACTCCTATCTTACAAGTTTGCTTTGGACGGAAGAGTTTTAGAGCTAAAAGATCCTTGCTCTGCCACGTGGTAACTTTGTCACAGGATCTTTCTCACCCTCAGTTCACTTTTATGCAAACCTACCTCTCTGTTGTTTTGAGGATTCATTTTGGGTTTTTTATAAACTTTATTAAGCAGTAGTTATAACCCTGATGGGGTCTAATAGTAATAATATGAAGAGCATTGAAAATACTTAGAAGATAGAGGGGAAATACCTATCATTCAACCTCTTTGATTCAAGGATAGATTTTACTATGAGGCAGTTTCTGGTTTTTTGTTATTGTTTATGCATACCTATATATTTTTTAACAAATTTGCAATCCTAGTACTAGACCACTGTGATCCAAGTAGAGCTTTATAGCATGTGTAGGTTTTTCTCTTTGTTAAAAATGAATATAGTCATGATTTAACTGCATGGAAGTTATTGTTAAATGTTAATATAATGATTTCAGAAATACATTTAACTTTATTATTTTTCTTTTAGTTATCCAAGCATTAGGTGAACATCTTAAATTAAGACAACAAGTTATTGCCACTGCTACGGTCTATTTCAAGAGATTCTATGCCAGGTAGGGCTGTTATTTGGGGAATATGTTAATGCTTATTTGAAACTCTTATCTAATGTTGATGAACCTTATATAAGTGAATCGTGTGTTTGCCATAGAGTTGTCCTGATTTTTTTCCATATAAATGTTTTCTATATGAATTCTATTTTCGTATGTGTTTTTCTATATGAATGACATTTAACTTTGTTTAATCATATATTTTAGGTATTCTCTGAAGAGTATAGATCCTGTATTAATGGCTCCTACATGTGTGTTTTTGGCATCCAAAGTAGAGGTATGAAATAATTTTCTGTTTTTTAAAAAAAAAATTTATTTATTTTTGGCTCTGTTGGGTCTTTGTTGCTGCGTGCGGACTTTCTCTAGTTGCGGCGAGCAGGGACTACTCTTCATTGTGGTGTGTGGGCTTCTCATTGTGGTGGCTTCCCTTGTTGTGGAGCATGGGCTATAGGCATGCGGGCTTCAGTAGTTGTGGCTCGTGGGCTCCAGAGAGCAGGCTCACTCATTGTGGCGCATGGGCTTAGTTGCTCCACAGCATATGGGATCTTCCTGGACCAGGGGTTGAACCCATGTCCCCAGCATTGGCAGGCTGATTCTTAACCACTGTGCCACCGGGGAAGTCCTAATTTTCTGTTCTTTATCAAAGTATAGTCAACGTGTATTGGTTAATCTGCCCCAGTTTTCACATTAACTGTGTAAAAATAATAACAGATGCTGATTTATATAAAACATTGAAATTTATACAAAATCAAAGAAATATATACATATCTCTATATATTCAATTAACAAACATTTATGTAGCATTTTACTATGTACCATGTGCTATTCTGACTCCTCTTACAAATTATGACTTAATCCTCATAACAAACTATGGGCTACTTAGTTGTAATCTCATTTTATAAGTGAGGAAACTTAGACACAAAGAAATTAAGTTCGTATAGCTGGTAAGTGACAGAGCCAGTATTTTTTTTTTTTTTTTTTTTTGTTACGCGGACCTCTCACTGTTGTGGCCTCTCCCCGCTCCGCGGCATGTGGGATCTTCCCGGACCGGGGCACGAACCTGTGTCTCCTGCATCGGCAGGCGGACTCTCAATCACTGCGCCACCAGGGAAACCCCAGAGCCAGTATTTTAACCCTGGGAGTCTAGTTCCTAATCCCATGCTCTTAACTGCTTTGCTCTTCTGCCTCTGAGACATTTATTGTTTGGCACTAAGGAGTATTCCATGAATGCCACAGCTTGTCTACTATAACCTGAGAATGTTCTTCCTTCTCTTCCATATGCTTGCTGTGTTCTGCTGTCTTCCCTTCCTGCCGCCTGATGATTGGCTGCCTAGCAAGCCATAGGGAAAAGCAAGAGGGAGAGCAAGGATTGGGGTGGTTATAGCAATATATGTTCTAACGAGGAAAGGTTTGGGTAGTGAGGGTTGAGAAATTAGGTGAGGGAGAGAGAAGAGAGAAGGGAACTTGCAGCTGAGACCAAATCTCTGCTCACCTTATTTACCTTTTTAGTATTTTTGAGAGAGCTCAGCTAAATCCAGATAATAATAGCAGATATTATTAACTGGTCTTCATAATAATCTGTGTAATCTTCAGTAATATGGATCCTTTGTATTATGTTTCTATTTTTAGATGATGTCTTTAGATTAGTAATTGTATTCCTGAATATTAAATGTAATTTAATTGTAAGTGGTAATTTAAGGAGGCAGAACCAGCTCTGTTGTTTTTAAGTTCTTTAATGGAAAAGAAGGTGTTTATAAAAGGCCCGTATTGTGGGGTGGCTTTTCCAAATATTACCATGTAATTTTATGTATCTGAAGGACAACCAGTATGAGAAACCAAGACAAAATCTTTATAAACTTCTACTCTTGTAGATTAACTTGGAGTTTTAATTTGTCTTGTGTGTTAAATATCTTTTGTTACGTGATTTACTGAATAGAAACCTATTTTATGATTTATTAGGTGAAATTTTTTCCTTTAAGAATTTGGGGTATAGAATTATTCCTGGAAAAAGATGTATCCTTTCATATTTGGTTATAGCATTTTTTAAAATCTTTAACTATGACCAAATCTTTCTGTGTTTTATCCAGTTGTGTGAGAATTATATTGAAATGGCATTTAAGAAGATGTCTCGGGCATTTAATTTTCAGTATCAGTTATTATGGTGTGAGGTTTAAATGTAAATATAAATACATACACAGGCATACATTATCCCCCCACCCCAAAACAGACACAGTTAGATAAGGATGCAGGTTGAAGGTTTTTGAACAGACTGTATTCAGTTTAGTTTCTTCTGTTGGCTAAGGAACCAATTCTTGATTTTTCAGCTTTAAAAATGAAGGCTTTGGAGAAATCCCTAGTGGTTGAGTGGTTGGGACTCCACACTCTCACTGCCAAGGACCTGGGTTTGATCCCTGGTCAGGGAACTAAGATCCTACAGGCGACACCGCATTCCACGGCCAAAAAAAAAGAAGGCTTTAATAACTTTTTAAGGCTAATCAAATTAAATGAGACTATATGTAAGGTAGATCACCTCATAAATTTTTGTTATTTTTACAGTGGCAGTATATTAAGTTCAAAGAGGAAATGGGAACTGACATCCGAAGTCTTATGCTAATCATTCTTCTCTTCCTGTTCCGAAAAGAAAAATAATTGTTTGTATGGTCTTCTGAGTTCTTTTGGTGATATTAAAGTTTATTTTCTTCAGAGATTCAACTGTTTTATTATTAAATTCCCTGAAGTACCTGTTTGTTAGTCTAGGTTCAACTGAAAGGCAGCATACTTAATACTTATTCTGGCAATTAAGTGTAGAATCTAAAAACTCTTGGCAACTAATTTGAGTGCAAAAAACTGGCACTGTCACTTTAGAGTCTGGTTTCTAATTTGGTACCTTCCAATAATATTAAATTATAAAATTATTTAAGCATTTGTGTTAAAGTGTAGCAATTTTAAGGAAAGGTCATAAATGTAGAGATTTAAGTACATCATTCCTCAAGTAGGTAGATAACTGCTAACATCGGAGGAACATAGGAAATGCTCTGTTTTGAATAGACCTCAGATATACTTAGGTTCATTGGGTTACTCTGTACCTAATCTTGTTTACTTTTCTTTTTCTAGGAATTTGGAGTAGTCTCAAATACAAGATTGATTTCTGCTGCTACTTCTGTATGTAAGTGCAGAAAATATATCCTGCTTTAAGATTGTAATTCTAAAGAAAGCTCCATAGGACATAGTTGTTTTTCATTTTATGAGACCTATGAGAGATTAGTTGGGTCTATTAAATCTCCTGAGGTGAGATCACCTTTATGCCTAATGTATTTGGCTAAAAATTTTAAAATACAAAAAATTTTTAAACCACTTAAAGTATTATCTCTAAGACATTACTTTTAATGCTAAAAATGGCTAGTAACTATTGAGCCATAAACATCAACTCTGTGGCTCTTAATTTTATAATAAGGTTAAGAAAGAATTTTTATTTTTCAATTTTATTGTACTTTATTGCTTCATAATAACTAGCTATTGTGTCATTCTTGTGGGTGAAATAAACTATTTCTTTAGCAATTGTAATTATGTCTTTGATGGGGATTGTGTTTTTTCCCTCTTTATGGAAAAATATGGCACAGAAAAATATGCTGACTCTTTAGTCCGTAGAGCTGATTCTAAGCAACAGTTCTGTCTCTAAGCAGCAGCTGTATAACCTTGAACAAGTTGCTTTACCTTTTGGCCTTAGTTCTTTACCTAAAAACATGGGGTTTACGTGCCTGTGAATCATGGCATTAAAGGAAATAGCATTGTAAAGTAACAATCGTAAAGTATTGTACACAAGGTAATAATATTATGCTGTGTTCCATCTTCATAGGTTAAGCAAAAAGATACCACCTAATAAAAGATAATTAAAATTATTATTTTTTTACTTCTGTGATCTTACACAGAAGAGGCAGAGGCATTTTGTATTAAGTTTCTGAGCCAGAACTTCACGTTTTGGGGGTCATTTCCCTTTCTGAAAGGAGTGTAATAATTAATTCAATCTTTTTCATGTCATATCTTATTTTGAGGATAGAAGAGTAATAATCAGTTTTGCCATAGAGTTTAATATGTCAAATATATCCCATTGGTGAAGTATTGAATTGCCCTCTGGAAAATCAAAATTATTTAAAAAATTGAAAAATGACTGCAAGGAAATATACCAGAATGTTAGCAGTGCTCATCTCTGAGTAGATTATAGGTGCCTTATTTTCTTCTTACTTTAGTCTCTGTTTTCCAGATTTTTTAGGTGTATATTTTTGAAAATGTAAAATACCTATTACCAAGGTTTGTTTTTTATTTCTCATACAAAGGCTAAAAGGCACACTCATATTCACTTTACCAATGAATAGGGAACTTTATAGTAGACTATTTTACTTATTTCATAAATTTTACAGTGTATTATATTGCCCAGACAGCTTAGTTTTCATATTTCAGCTCCAGTGCTTTTGACATGACAAATTAAGCGAAATATAATCTCTGTTATATGAGGATATTAATAACATCTATGTCATACAGTTGTTGTGAGGATCAAATAAGTTAATATCAATAAAGCTCTTAGAACCGTGCTTTGTTCAGTGTGTTAGTTTGCTAGGGCAGCCATAACAAAATGCCAGAGCCTGCATGGTTTAAACAACAACAATTTATTTTCTCATGGTTTCGGAAGCTGGAAGTCCAAGATCAGGGCGTCAACAAGTTAAGTTTCTCCTGAGGCCTCTCTCCCTGGCTTGCAGATGGCTGCCTTACTGCTGTGTCCTCTTATGGCCCTTTCTCTGTGTGTGTGCATCCCTAGTGTTTCTTCCCTTTGTAAGGATACCAGTCCTGTAGATTAAGGCCCCATGCTTCTGACCTCATTTAACCTTAATTGCCTCTTTAAAGGCCCTGTCTCAAAATAACAGCCACATTGGGGGTTAGGGCTTCAACATGTAAATTTGGCGGGGGCGGGGCATAATTCAATTCATAATACTCAGTAAACTGTAGCAGTTACTCTCATTGTCATCAACAGCAGCATCATTATCACTGGAAAACACCATACTGGATGCAGTGGTGGATATAAAAATAAATACAAAGAATTTAAGGACAAGAAAATAAGACATCAATATACAAATATTAATACAGAAGAAAATAAGTGGCATAAGAGAGTAACAGAGAATGTAATGAATGTTTTGAGTGGGAAAAGTTGATTTGTTAGATGAATCCAAAAAAGCTTAAATAGAATTTGGTGAAGAAAGAATTTGAACCTGGGGAAATGCAGGGGAAAGATAGGAGCATTGAACAGTTTGATCAATATAAGGAAAAGCTACTGAGTTACATTCAGTGAATGGTGAGTGAGGAAATAGTGGGAAATAGCCCCCTTACCTGGCTAAGGCCAGATAATAGATGGCCTTCAGTGAGGAATCTGCAGCTTGTTCTGTTGTCAGTGGCGGTACCTATGAAAGCTTTATTTTTCAACATGAGGGTGATGCCAGAGTTGTGTATTAGGAAGATGATTCTGGCAGAATTACGTAAGATGAATTGGAGGAGAGTGTGAGTCGAAGTAGACAGACAAAGTTTGAGGTTTTTCATGTGATACAGCATGGATGAACCTTGAGGATATTATGAGAAGTGAAATAAGCCAGTCACAAAAAGGTAAATACTGTGTGATTCTATTTATATGAGGCACTTAGAGTAATCAGATTACTAGGCTTAGAAAGTAGAATGGTGGCTGTCAGGGGCTGGAGGGAGCGGGAAATGGGGAGTTGTTGCCTAACGAATACAGGGTTTCAGTTTTGCAAGAGGAAAAGAGTTCTGGAGATGGACGGTGGTGATAGTTACATAACAATGTGAATGTAATTAATACTACTGAACTGTATACTTAAAAACAGTTAACAGCAGAAACTAACACACCATTGTAAAGCAATTACTCCAATAAAGATGTTAAAAGAAAAAAATAACGGTTAAAGATGGTAAATTATATGTAATATATTTTACCACAATTTAAAAACCACCTGGAGTTCCCTGGTGGTCCAGTGGTTAGGACTTGGTGCTTTCATTGCCGTGGCCCTGGGTTCAACCCCTGGTCGGGGAACTAAGATCCCGCAAACCGTGTGGCATGGCCAACCCCCCCCCAAAAAAAAAATAAACAAAAAAACTCAGCGAAAAAAACCCTTTCTGAAATAGTTTTATATATATGGCAAACTGTAGTGAGTACTGTCACCACTGGGTGCTGTAAGAAGTAAAGCTAACAATTTTAAGGTAGGAAAAAACTTTTAAGTTATTGAAATAATAAGGTAAATACTAATGAAGCCTTAAAATAACGTTTTGGTAGCCAGCAAGGAGAACAAGCAAGCTAGGTATGAATGATAGAGTCAGCAGGACTTTTGAAAAGAATAGATTTAAGAAGAGTCAAAAATGATATTTGAGGTTTCATGCCTGGGCATTGGGAGGTGAAGGTGGTACTGGAAGAGGAGAATGAGTGGGTTCTGAAAAGAATTAGATTTACTCTTCAACATTTTGAGTGTAAATATCAGTAGAACATCCTCTTAGAAATATGAAGCCAGTGATAGAAATTTGAGACTTGATACCTTTTGAGAAAGAGAGCTGCATAGTGGCTTTCGCTGCATAGAAGATGTATACCAAATAAAAAAAACAGACCTTTGGGTTTGTGATCAGACAGGAAATATACAAGGTGGACCTAGAGCATCTTATAGTGCCAGTAAGTAAGTAAGTAAGTACTCAAAAAAAAAAAAAACAAAACCCAAAACCAAACCCCTCGTTAATGGGGGTATGTTGAAGACATATAGGAGCCAACTGAAAGAGCTTTCAATGGCCAAAGCTGGAAGAATTTGAGCAAGAAAATAAAAAAGAATAATACTGCATTATAACCCAAAGTATTATCCAAGTATAAAATAAATATTCATGCATCCATACTGATATAAATAAATGATAGCATAAATAAATAAATGGGGGGGGAGACAAATCTCCCATACAGAAGAACTTCAAATAATTTATATAGCTAACTCCCCCCTCAAGTAGAGGAAGCATAAATTCCTACTCCTTAGGTGTTGGCTATGCATAGTGACTTTCCTTCTAATGTGTATATTATGACAGAAGGTGGGAGTATAATTTTACAGTGGAGAAACCTGACAAGCACTGTATCAGCCAGGTGATCGATGTCAGTATCAACAATGATAAATGACATTAATAGTATGTACTTTTGCTGTAATATAATGAAATGGCACTTCATTTCTGTGGTCTTCTGAAAACCCCAAACCTCGGTCTAATCATTAAACATCAAATTCCAATAGGGAATCAACCTACGGAATACTTGACTGGTTCTCCTAAACACTGTCAAAGTCATCAAAAATAAGTTATGTTTGGAAAACTGTCACAGCATACTGACTCTAGGGAGACATGACAAGTAAATGTAATGTGGCATCCTGGAAGAGAGCCTAAAACAGAAAAAGGACATTAGGTTAAAAACTAAGGAGATCAGAATAAACTGTGGATTTTAGTTAGTAATAATGTGTCTATCTTAGTTCATTAATTATAATAAATGTACCATACTAATGTAACATGTTAATAACAGGATTCTGGGTGAGGGGGCGTCTTGGTCAGCTTCAGCTGCTATAGCAAAACACCAAAGTCTGGGTGGCTTAAACAAGACATTTATTTCTCACAGTTCTGGAGGCTGGGAAGTCCAAGATCAAAGTGCCTGCCTTGATCAGTTCCTTGATTGGCCATGATTAGCTTCCTGGCCTCCAGACAGCCTCCTTCTCAGTGAGTTCTTACATGGCAGCCTACTCAAGAGTCTTACTTTTAAAAAGTAGAGGAATATAATTTGGTAGAGGTTTCATTTGTTTTGCTTTTAAGGGAAATTTGAGCATATTAGTAAGTGATAGAACAGATTTATTGGAGGAGGAATGGTAAAGGTGCAAAGGAAAAATGTTGACTTGTCAGTTGAGTAGATGAAAGCAAATGTACAAGTGGTAGGGGTAGCAATAGAGGGGAGAGATGCATTTTCCTCCAGGTCAGAAGAAAAGGATTAGGAAGTAGAAAATCAAAATGCAGAGCAATTTTATCATGGAATAGGAGAGACGTTGACAGCATCAGGTAAAATCTAATTCAGTAAGTTAGGTGTCAAGGTCCAGGGGTTAGGGATGTAGATTTGCTTTATATACAGAGATAATTTTACCTTGTTGATTGGTTAACATTATGTAAGTACCTGTTTTGCTTGTACACTTCATATCTTGCTTACATTAAATGGATTTGTGGGGAGTTCCCTGGTGGTCCAGTGGTTAAGACTCCGCGCTTCCACTGCAGGGGTGCAGGTTCGATCTCTGGTTGGGGAACTAAGATCCTGATGCCCCATGGCATGGCCAAAAAATTTAAAAAAATATAAAAGGGGGGGATTTGTGAAACTCAGTAACCTTGATGGGTACATTTTAAAATTAACTAAAAGGAGAGGAAAGGAAAGGTTAAGTAGACATTTCCTAATGTCAAGTTTAAATGGCTTAGGTTTCAAATCTTGGCAAATGTTACCTATCTAAATTAGCTGTTAGAATAGTCAATTCCTACCATTTTTGAGGAGATACAGGATTAATTAACAGTTTTTTCTTTTGTACTTTCTTAGTGACTAAGAGCGTGTGTATATATATTTGTGTGTGGTATGAAGAAAGTCCTAGAGACCTTTGCATATATGTTCATGATTTTATTAAAATGTCTTTTGATAAAGAAATACCTATTATAAAAAGTTTAGAAAGTTCAGATTAGTAAAAATCCTTAAATCTCAGAGATAACTACTGTTAACATTTTTTGGTTGTATTATCCTTCCAGTATTTATATATAGTTGACCCTTGAACAACACAGGGGTTCGAGGTGCTGACTCTCTGACCCTCTGCAAAGTTGGAAAATCTACATATACAACCTTGGTTCATGTAGTACCTATTTATTGGAAAAATCTTTGTATGCATGGACATGCATAGTTCAAACCTGTGTTGTTCAAGGGTCAACTGTATATATTTACAAATATAAACATATATATATACTTGTGAACACATATATAACCCATGTTCCTTTTAAGCTAAATTACTAAATAGAGCAATACCATTCTAGAGCTGGAAAGATTTTAGAAATGATAAAAGCCAGTGGTGTTTTTTCCATTTCCTTTAGTTTTTAAGTAGCAGAACTCTTTCTTAATATATTAAATAAATCATTGAAACTCTCTAATTGTAATATAGATGGGGGCCTAGGGCTTTCTGCCACTCAGTCTTTCCCCTTGCCTGAAAACAAAAAATCTGCATCCCTAAGCATATTCAAGGGCTCCTACTAAAAATTAAAAATGATTTAGCTCTACCTCTAATATTTTACATTGTATTAAAGAAGTTTTGTGTTTATTCATTCCCCATTTTCTCAGTTTGTTTTGTTTGTTTGTTTGTTTTCTGCAGTGAAAACTAGATTTTCATATGCCTTTCCAAAGGAATTTCCTTATAGGATGAACCATGTAAGTATATTGTAAAAAATAAAACTACTTGTTAAAGCTGTATGTAAACTAGCTACATTTTATATAAAAATAAACTGAATAGTCTCCTAGAAATGGCAGTTTCAGATTCTACGAGAATATGGATTTTATTTCTAAATTAAAGCTAAAGTGCTTCTACCATTTAAAAAAATACTTTGTAGCAGTGGTTATCAACCCTGGGTGTCCATTAAATCACGTTGGGAGCTTTTTTAGTAATACTGATGTCAGGGCCTCTCTGGATCAACTAAATCAGAATTTTCAGGGTTGAAACCTGGACACTGGTATTTTCTAAAGCTCCCAGGTGGCTACTAATGTGCAGCTGGGGTTGAGAATTACTATAATGAAACAGAATGAAAACCATACTTGAAATTTTACATTATTTTAGAAGATGCATTTCTATTGCCATTTTAATAGGCATGTTTTTCTTTTTCCACCTTGCAAGGGATATTTTCATTCTATTTAAATTGTATTTTTGTTTCATTTTCAGTATTCTCTTATTAATTTGTAATATAACAAGAATAACAGTTAAGTGGAGATAATTACATTTTTGCATTTGTTGAGTGGGAAGTATATTGGAAAATCTGAAGCTTATACAGTATTATTTTAAATAAAAATAAGTAATATATGAGGCTGGCTTTTCTTTACAAGGATTAAAATGTTTCATAATTACAGTTGCATGCATTGTGTAACAAGTAATTGTTTATAGCATATGTTCATTCTGATATAAGCTATTGTGTTTTCTTGATTTAAAAAAATTTTAGTAAAAATTTTTGATAAATGCCTAATTACATTCTTATGTTAGACTAAGTAGACTCATCTAATTTGGTTTCATGTTGACATTTATAATCTTTTTTTTAACAGATATTAGAATGTGAATTCTATCTTTTAGAATTAATGGTAAGTATATTTCTTCCTTGTGATTAATAGAGTAAAACTTACTTTCAAATTTAGTGAAGTCATAAATTTAAAGAAATAATTGTAGGGAGGTGCATTTTAAAACCATCCAAGTGATATGTGATGGTAAATCATAGTACCTAGTGGCATCATCACCTATATGCTCTTGGAAGCCTGTAAAATAGTTTGTATATACTACTTAGGATGGGAAATTTTTTCTGTTCTATAGTAACTATAATAAGAGGATTACAAGCAAACCAGTCAGGACATTAAACCACTGTAAATTATTTGCACAATTTGTGTATGTGTGTGGTGTTATTTAAAGATAGATTATGTCTTTGGCAGAATTCTGCTCCTCCAGTTGGGAATTACGGATTTATAGGCTAATAAGAGGTTTCAGTGTGTTGCAGATGTGACACTTTGAGTCTCTAAGGGAATGGATGCTGACTGACTGCCAACCGATTTACCAAGGTATATTTCAGAGAGAGCACTGCCTTCACTATTACAGTAGAGTTTAGGGCTGCCATACTGCTTGCTTAAGAGAATAAGAGGGAAGCAAGCATGAGTTAGAAAAATACATTTTGAAATACACAATTAAAAATCAGTTGGGTAATGGTAAGGTTTTTGTGTTATAATAAATCTGTTTTTATACATACACATTTTTTAAACTGTTTCTAGGATTGTTGCTTGATAGTGTATCATCCTTATAGACCTTTGCTCCAGTATGTGCAGGACATGGGCCAAGAAGACATGTTGCTTCCCCTTGCATGGTAATTAGAACAGAAGTTATTCATAGTGTAACATGTTATTAGCTAGGAAGGTTGACAATTAAATATGAAGTTTAGTATTTTTAAAGTAATTAAACTAGTGCCCCAAGATATTTTATGTTGAGTGAAATATCTGCTTGTTGAATTCTAATAACTATACTGGTATAAATGCTAAAATGATAGACCTTTAAATTATCTATTTGATGAATATTTCCAATAAAATTTGATTCTTATGAAAAACACTGTTTACATGAAAATTAAGATTGTTATCTTTAAATTATAATGGAAAATAATATGAAAAAGAAGTATATATGTATAACTGAATCACTGTGCTGTACAGCAGAAATTAAAACATTGATTTCAACTATATTTCCATAAAATAAATTAAATGTTATCTTTAAAATAATCAGAATATTTTTGGTGATATTCAACATATATATTAATTCGTTGTGTAATTTCTGGTTTCCTATCTGATTTTCTAATTTTTGGAAAATTAGAAAAATGTTTATCTTATATTAAAATTTATTGTGAGGTTTTAAAATTTTAAATATATTTAGCTGTAATTTTATTCATTAAAATATGCTTATTCATTGTCACATTCATGTATCCATCTTTTTCCTTTAATGTTCACCTTTATATCTGTGTTACAGTAATATAAAAGAGATATAAATATATACAGATATGGGAAATCTGGCCCTCTCTGGAGGGTAATGTACAGTCATATGAGGTAGTTCTGCTTTCAGTAATAATATGATTTACATTTCTATAGGAGGATAGTGAATGATACCTACAGAACGGATCTTTGCCTACTGTATCCTCCTTTCATGATAGCTTTAGGTATGTAAATATGGTGTATCTTTAGTAGCTAAATTGTTGTATACCTATTTAGGTCATCCTAAAAGAAATTTCAACCTATTGTACTTTATGTTTTTATGTTCCTTGAAGTAATAGACTATTCCTTGCATGTGAACTTTCAATAATATGAACTGCAACTATCACAAATCAGGATTATTGTCCCCCCACCCCCCTTTTTTGGTAAGTTTTTTTTTGAAATCGTTTAAAATAGTTTTAACCAGTGTCTGAATAGAACATTTCTGTTTGTTTAGCGGGAGAAGTTTGGAATTAAGCCTTCTAATACTAGTTGTAACTTACATAAAATAACTAGGTCTTTTATTTCCTGAGCCCAATTAGGTCCTCAGCAGTCAAGTAAAGGAGCCTTCAGTGGTCCTTAATGTCTTTCTAGAGGGGAAGTTAGCCACCATTCTATTATCAGTGGAAGGCAGTACTGTCATGAATTAGAACAGATGGTCCTAGGTTTAAACTTTTCTTCCTTTACAATTGTGGGAAAATTATCTAACCTTTCTGAGTTTGTTTCCTTAATTGTAAAATTGGAGGAGGGTACTAAAAACTCAGTATAGAGTTGTTACAAGAATTAAACGAGTTATCTTTTAAATAATGCCTGCCATATGTTAGGCACTTGTTAGTTTCGGTTCCCTCTCTGTCTTGTATTCATTTCTATGACTCTGTCTTCTTGATTTTCCCCCCATTCTTTTACCAGTCCAGACTAATTTTTGTTGGTTTCTCTTTATTCAGTTACCCCTTAAATGTTAGTGTTTCTCCGCCTTCTAACATGAGGGGTGGTAAATAGGTTATACTTTTGTAGTACTGGAGGCTCCCTGGAAGGATTCTGAAGTGGCATCTGGGTTCAGTGGGAAGGAATACTGGGATCTGCATGGGTAGGAAGGCTGTGTGTCACATCTTCGTCACCCCTGCTGTTTTTGTTCTTCCTGGGTAGTCTCACTGACGCCCATGGCTTCTGCTATCTCTTTATGTGTTGAAACATTTAAATTTCTTTATTTAACCAAGATCTTGCTCCTGAACTGGCCTTTACATCAATCTCTGCCTTTTGGATAGCTTCCTTTGGCATCTCACTGGCCTTCAGACTCATGATTAGGACTGAACTCATCAGTTTGCCCCCAGATATACTCTTTTTAATGTCTTTGCTATGTTGGTGAATAGCACTAGTTACCTTAGTTGGAAACCCAGTAGTTAGGCTCTTTCATCTTCCTCGATACCTTCATCTAGTTGGTACCCAACACCTGTTGTGCCACACTCTTTAGAAATCTCATAGCCACCTTCTCATTTTTATCCAGGTTATCACAACAGTCTCCTTCCTGGCTAGTGGCCTCCAGCATCCCTGTTCTCAGAGCCAGTCTATCTTCCACACTTGAGCAAGGCTACCACTTCTCAACCAGGGATAATTTTGTTCCCCACAGCATTTTTGTCAATGTCGGGAGATGGTTTTGCTTGTAGCAACTGGGGTGGGATGCTACTGGCATCTAGTGAGTAGAAGCCAGGGATGCTGCTAAGCATCCTGCAGTGCATAGGGCGGTCTCAAAGAATTGTCCAATTCATAATGTCAGTAGTGCTAAGGTTGAGAAACTCTGAGCTAGAAAGAGCTTTTTAAAATGCAGAATTTGTGCTTCAGTTAAAATCTTTCAGTACTCCTCCCAATTTCTGGATAAAATCCACAGCTTCTTTTTACCATTTATGTATATATCATTCTCTGCTCCCACTCTCACCTTTTTTGAAGACTTGGATTAGATATCATCTCTTTAGTGACACCGTCCCCAACTCCGCACTCTCTGCATCATCTCAGTCTGGGTTTAGGATGTCTCTTTCCCTAATTTACTCTATGTATGCCCTGTCATGGTATTTTCCACTGTATTTTTATTACCTGTTTTTATAATTTGTCCTCTAGCCTCTCAATCCTTCCTGAACCTAAGCCCTACTTTATAAATAGCTTTCTTTAACTTGGGGCAACCAGAATGTCCGTGCACGTGTGAGTTGCTGTTTGCCTAGAATGTCATTCTTAGCAAAGTCATATGGGTAACCAGACCAGGGAATGTAACATTTAACAAGCTTGTGTGGGATCAAGGTAGGCAGGCCGCTTGGGAGGCAGAGTTATGATGTAGACTTTGGGCTCTTTCACTCTCTTTGTTAGTTTATATTGTAAGTTATGTATATAATTACATTGTATGCAGTGCATTATATTTTTTTTCTCAGATCTGTTTGATTACAACACTGAACTCTGTACTAGGGTGCCCAGTTTTCATCTAACTTGATCATTTGCTAATAACTTTAAAAAGCAGAGGCAACACTGCTTTTAATTGAAATACCAAAACACAGTAGTGTTGAAATTTATCAGTATATTGATTGGATGGTTTTTTGGTTTGTTTGTTTTGTCACTCTGACTTGTGGGTGCATTTTGACCATTACTGTGTACTGCTATGCAGGGATCCTTTCCTTGCTCTGATTTCCTCAGTGGACTTCTTCCTCTCTGACGTGCCCTCTCAAGGCAACTGCATCATGACTAGCTCACAGTGAGGAGCAGATGACAAGGACCTTAATATATATATATATATATATAGCCCAGTAACTTTCCCTCCCTGTAAGATTCAGCTGGTGGGATGGTCAGTGGCAACTTTTATATGAATCTATATAATTTTTAAAAAGAATATAAGAAAATACACATAAAAATTTAAGTGAATATCTTATTCTGAGTCCATACATTCCACGTTTGCAGTTAAACATGGACCTTTGTCTCTCATTTTCTCTCCAGCTTGCCTGCATGTAGCCTGTGTTGTACAGCAGAAAGATGCCAGACAGTGGTTTGCTGAGCTTTCTGTGGATATGGAGAAGGTAATCTTTAAAATTCCCTTAACTGAATATAACTTGACCATTTTAAAGTTAATGTCATATTTACTTACCATGAGCCTAAAATTCTTAGCCAGGCTAAGAATATTTTTGGTAAAGAAATGTTAAGAAATGTGTTGGGGGCTTCCCTGGTGGTGCAATGGTTGAGAATCCACCTGCCGATGCAGGGGACATGGGTTCGTGCCCCGGTCCGGGAAGATCCCACATGCCGCGGCGCGCCTGGGCCCGTGAGCCATGGTTGCTGAGCCTGCGCATCCGGAGCCTATGCTCCACAATGGGAGAGGCCACAACAGTAAGAGGCCTGCATACCGGGAAAAAAAAAAAAAGAAATGTGTTGGCAAGAAGAACTGATGTTGACCATTTAGGTTATATTTATCTTCAGTTTAAGATTAAACAGAATGGTAAATTTATGTTTGATTGGTTGCAAAGTAGCCTCTAATTGCCAGGTTATTTTATTTTATTTTTATTTATTTTTATTTTTTTTTTTGCGGTATGCGGGCCTCTCACTGCTGTGGCCTCTCCCGTTGCGGAGCACAGGATCCGGACGCGTAGGCCTAGCGGCCATGGCTCACGGGCTTAGTTGCTCCGCGGCATGTGGGATCTTCCCGGACCAGGGCACGAACCCATGTCTCCTGCATCGGCAGGCGGATTCTCAACCACTGCGCCACCAGGGAAGCCCGCCAGGGTTATTTTAAAAGCTACCTAGTGACTACTGTAAACTTCTGTAACACAGACTACCTCCTGACAAAGTGATTTTTGCCCTTCTACCTTTTCTGCTGAAATGTTCTAGAATCAATCCAAGGTTAGGTCTACTCAGATGAAGAAGAGGGCTAATTTGGAAACTGGATTTGACAGATTTGTATAGCTGCCGGTTTTTGAGCACCTTAACTCACGCACAGTAGAGAATCGAAACAGTCTTTTGTGCACTACCTCCCATTAAATTGTTGGAAACAATTGGTATTAGAGGAGTGTACTCTGTAGTGGCATACTCTTTCATGATTTAGACCTCTATTCCTAGTACCTCACTATTTTGTTGTGGTTTAAGATATCAGTAGGTAGAAGGAAACCAACTGCAGAGATGGATAAGGATAGACTGAGCATACATATGCTTTCACATTTATCAGGATTATCTAACCTAATCTGAAGGATAGAGACTATCTTTTCACTGTTTTCTAAGGGATGTCTAGGATATGATGTGTGTTCTTTGTATACTAAATGTTGCTTGATAATTTGCCATTGAGAACTTTTCAAATATTTTCTTCTAGATTTTGGAAATAATCAGGGTTATTTTAAAACTGTATGAGCAGTGGAAGAATTTTGACGAGAGAAAAGAGATGGCAACTATTCTTAGTAAGATGCCGAAACCAAAACCTCCTCCAAACAGGTACTTTGTAGACTTTAGTTATTGATTTTATTTAATTATATATTTCATATGCATTATCATAATTTTTCATAGATTATGTTGTTTTGTTTTTGTAAAGTTTCTTCCAAAACTTCATGACATTTTTTCATTTTTCTTAATTTGTGACTTGATAGATTTGAGAACGCCTCATTAAAAAAAAAATACATTAATCTGATTATCTGTTAAGTAACTTTTCCTAATGTAATGGCAGGTCTATTACAGGTATCCCTCAACATATGATTATATACTGTACATAAATTTAAACAGAACAGAGAGAGGCAAGTTCATCTAAAATTCAGGGATAAAGAATTCTGTAGTAGTTCCATGTCAGTTTGACTTTTTACCCCCACTACTGGCTGTTATCCTATTTATAAATTTCAGTAGCATTTTTCAAAAACGTAGATGATTGATCTGATATTATAAAGGTAAATAAATAATTTTGGCTTTTGAGTGACTCAAAGATCCGTTGCAAACAGTAACATAATTTTGCTAAGTATGAGTCACTTGTCCTAAAAAGGTTTTTTTGTTGTGGTGGGTTTTTTTTGTGTGTTTTTCTGTTTGTTTTGTTTTTTTTTAATAGGATCTGTTCATTTAAGTTCAGTGGTTCTCAGCTCTCACTGTACATCAGATCATTTGGGGTAGGGAAAAAAGGTCAGAAGGGAAACAAAGAAATGCTACCCATCTTAATCATTTAAGAAAAATAAATAAGTTATGTAACATTAAGATAGATTTGTAGATCTGATATGTTAATGTGACCATTTGGAAAAAATTAATACTTGACTTATACAAGGAGCTGTTTAAGGCAGTCATTCAAACAGCTGCCTTTGGATGCATTTTTTGCAGAAATTCCCTGAGTGATTCTTCACTAGTGGCAGGGCCTGAAGCTGCAAGATGATGATGGACAAGATAAGGCAATAATCCTATTGCCACAGTTACTGGTATTTTCAGTTTTAGTTTTTATATTAAATATTCAGTGTTTTCCAGGAAATTACCATATTTCTTTCTGACTTTTAATTATAAAGTTTTACTGTACTTACATATGGTTTTATTACACCTTTGGACAATAATTTTTTTTGGAAGAACACTTCTTGATTTTCATAATTAGTAGGAATAAGATTTTCTATGTATGATTTAATTTTATAGGAAATTTGTCTAGAAGAAGCTCTAATCTCTATGTTGAGTGATACCTGTAATGACAACAAAATCCCATACCCTAATTTAAATTTTTGAGTGTAATGGACACTAACTTCCAGAATGCTTGTTATGTGTGAGGGCACTAAGTTACATAAGAATAAAAACATAAAACCAAATGTTAGTCTTCTGGATTTTAATTTTTCCACATCTGTGTCTTATAATTGGGAACGTCTTTGTTTTGTAGAGTTGTAGCGCGGAATAACTTTAAAAGTTAGTAGGGTTATCAGGGTGTTGAAAACGAGTCTTTTAATTGGTGTAAAATCTCTTTCTTCCCCACTTGAACAGTGAAGGAGAGCAGGGTCCAAATGGAAGTCAGAACTCTAGCTACAGCCAATCTTAAAACATTCCGAAGAATTCTGTAGTGGACCAGTTGGAAATAAAACCATTGGACAGATTTCAGTAATGTCTTCAATGGAACACAAATGAAAATGAATAGCTTGTTTCTGTCAAGCATGTTGGGAAGTGATTTTATTTTTGCAAAATAAGTTTTTCCTTACCGAATTTGATTCTAGTACATGGTTGATTAAAATCTATTGTTTATGAAAGTTTGGAAAGGTTCTAAGGGGACCTACAGACAGACATACATAGACATTTGAAAGTTAATAGCTTTTGATTACTATAATTTTTCTTAATTTGGATAATAGAAATTGTTGCTTTTTATTAAGCCAAGAAAGATGAAGCATAATTTGTTTAAAATTCTCTTTGGTCATTGAGCGACCAAAAAAGGAAATAAAAAGTCAAATATATGAGGGTTTTTTTTTCCCTCCTTAAGTTAAACTTAAAACTGTATTTAAGGAATCAAATCTTACAAAATCCTGGAAGGTTTTGATAATGATGATGATAATTTCAGGGAAATTAATCAAGTACCTATTGATTTTAAAGCATATTTTATTCAGTAGTTTTGGTATCTTGCCATGGAGGATACTAGCCCAGCCTAGCAGAAAAGTGCAATATGTATAGCATATTTTGACATTTTAAAAGTTATATTCCATAACCATTTTGAAATGCTGGGCAAACATTTTAAAAAATCCTATACAAAGTTATTTGCATTTAATTCAGTTAATCAGGCATTTTGAAAGCTAATTGGATAAAACACCATAATATTATTGAAATTTGGTAACATTTTAATGTTATTTTTACTCTACTGTGAAAAGTTTTTTATATGACATACACACCCTAGTTTATTTTTGTGTCTTAGTGTGGACTTACAAATTTACTACAGGTATCCTGAGCCAGGACCACAATCAGGTTGCAGGCCAGTTTGATACTGGCTATTCTTAATTCTCATATGAGTATAGGACTTCAGACTAAATGTTATGTCAGTGAGACTGTGCTGTCTGTGGAAGTTAATAAATTACGTGATCATTTTCTTCAGACTTGAAGGAGAGTGATAAATAAGATTTGGAATCATAGGATATTGATGTACAATTTAAGGATTAAAATTTTTTATAAATCAATTGTGAACAATGGATTATTAAATGTTGACTTCCTAGTATAAAACTGCAAGAATAAAAGTAAATTCTCCAGCTATATTGACTAATGTCTTGAATTTATCTTTTTGAATCTGCCTTATGTTGTCTTCTGAGTCTTTCTTCCTTTGGATAAGTATTAAAGCCTTCATAGTTTATCAAGTGGGTAATTAATTTCAAATGGTTTATAACCAGACTTTTGGAGTTCTGCTTCCTTGTGGATAGTATCACATAAGCTGGAAAGAGAGATTATAAAGTCAGTACCAATGACAGAAGTAGGTCTCCTAGGCTTATGAAATAAGAAAAAAAAGCTCTCCTCAGGTCTGAAGGAATTAAGATTGGGCTTGGGTTGGAAGGGCAGAGTGATTATATATTATAATCATTGACTTAACCCTAATTTTTCCTTTAAGCTTACCTATATTTCTAAAAAATTTTTATTTTGAAAATACATATGCCTAGTAGTTTTATTTTCCACCTCTTATTTAAGTAGAAAATTTAACACAACATATACGAGTAGATAAAATATTGTAATGAACCTCCATATACCTATCACTCAACTTTAACAATTATCGACACATGGCCAATTTCATTTCATCTAAACTCCCACCACTTCCTCCAACATGCATATTATTTTGAAGCAAATACAAGATATCATTTTGTCCATAATTATTTCAGTATGTAATCCTAAGAGATAATGGCTCTTTAAAAAACAAAACAACACAAAACCCCCAATAGAAGACTTACTGTACCCAAAAGAGTTAGTCAAAGTAATTTTGTAATATCAAATATCCAGTGTTTACATTTTCAGTTATCTCATTAATATCATAAATATTATTAAACAATTCTACTTAGGATCTAAATAAAGACCACACATGCAATTCATTGATAAATCCTTTAAATCTTTTAAAATTCATGGATTTCTCCTTTATTTCATTTAAAAAATTCCCCATTTTGGTTTGCTTGTCCACTAAGAATTTCCCACCATATTTATTTTGCAGAGTGTATCCTTAAGGTGCTACGTAACATGTTCTTTTCTCCTCTGTATTGGTAATTGAATGCAAAAGCTTGATCAGGTTCAGGCTCAAATTTTTTTTTCCATTATAGACTACTGTATAAAGTGTCTCCTATCAGGAGAAATATAATGGCTAGTTGTCTCTTTCTGTGATTTAGCAGCCATTGATGATGTGTGTTCTTTCTAAACATCAAATATTACCATAGGCTGCACTGTCCAGTGAGATAGCCACTAGCCACAGGTGGCTATTGAACACTAAAAATGTGGCTAGTCTGAATTGAAATGTGCTATAAATGTAAAAACACACATTGGATTTCAATACTTGGTACAAAACAAAAGAATGTAAAATATGTAATTTGTTTATATTGGTTACATGTTTTAAATGATGATTTTTTAGATACATAGGACTAAATAATACACTATTAAAATTAATTTCACCTATTTTACTTAAGTGTAAGAAAACTAAAAATCACATAATGGCTTGCATCATAATTCTTTTGGACAGTGTTGCTATAAGACATAAGGAAGATGTTAGGTCCCAGTCCCATTTTCCCTGCTTCTTATTCCTGCTCCCCAGAGCAACTTTTAGTCATTTCTCTGCTGTTGTGTTACTTCCACACTTCCAAGTAACAAGCCTATAATTATAGCATTTATTGAGCACTTATTATGTGACAAGTATATTCCAAGCTCTCTACATTACGAAGTCTTTTAATTCTCGGAACAATCATTTCAGAGATGAGGAACAGGTTAAGTAACTTAACCCAGTCACAAGTAAGTGACAAGAGCTTGGATTAGAATCTTATTAAAACCTGGGCATCTGGGCTGCAGGTCCCAGGCTCTTAAACACTTTACTATACTCCTCCTCTGCTTACCCTCCAGTTTCCTTTTTTTTGCTTTTGATTTTTTTTTTCCACTTGTAAATATTATCTCTTAACTTCCTACTATGGAAGATGAAGATTTTACTTTCTCACACACCTCCTGTTCTCCACTTCCAGCTCCCACCCCCTCCCCGCCCCCAAAGTTGTTCTACCCTGGGACTTATATTCCCATCATCCTCCCAATTTAATTGCATAATTTCTGTTAAACTCATATTCAGTATATATTACATATACATAGATAATGTTGTGTTCTCTAGTATTTCCTTTCTTTTAGAATATATTTTGTCTTTCTGGAAAAGCCTGGTGTGTTTCCCCAGACTCTATACCCTCGTATATTTACCTATTCCTGGTTGGGCCCAGTACTTCAGTGGTGGTTCACTCTCTATAGCTTTTAATCTCTGTGAGCTTGTGGCTCTTCAGATCCTCACTTCCTTAATATATATGCCCTAGTAATATTTGTTTATATAAATATATAAATAAAATTTGTTTAAAGGCATGAAAGAATTACGAAGGCAGTGAGGATTTGAAGAGTCACGATCCTGGGAGAAGGAAAGCTGTAGAAGATGAACCAACATTGAAGTGTGTGTGTGTGTGTGTCTGTATTATGTGTATTTTCCAGCTTTTCTAGTTCTTATAGGGAGTTTGCTAGATACTAGACTTGGTTTCTGATTACTTTTCTGGAAGTTCTGATTACTTTCCCCATAGATCATATTACTTTTTTAAACTGCAAATTATATCACTACCATGCTGGTCATAGTGCCATAAGTCTTTGGATATTGCTAATGTTGTATTTTCATTGTTCATATTTCACCTACTTTTCTACACCCCAGATTCCTGGTGTCTTAAAGTCAAGTCTTAATCAACTGGTCTAGTTCATAGCCTCTTTGAAGAGTATAGACACTATATTAACAGAAGTGGTCACACATTATGATTAGGTAATACAAGTAACCAGGTCTTTTGGAATACTATTGAACTATACTAAACTATTTAAAAATTAATTTTTAGAATCCCAACCCTTATGTTTCCATGGCAAGTCACATACATTACTGCAAGCCTCATTAGCCTTTGGAAGTAGGCAGGGGGAAGTGGTATTCCCAATTTATAGGTGAGAAAAAGATTCAACAAATAATTGACTTACACAAAATCCCCTTCCCATTAACCAGTGATTCCAGGGCTACATTTTGATTCTTTTGCTTATTCCACTCTCCTAGGCTGCACGTACACAAGGAAAGGGCCAGCTTGTATTCCAAAATTCAATTTCCTTGTTTCTTCTCCGAAAATTCATAGGTTGCCCATTCCTTCCATCCTCCAGCATAGTGTTGAGCACTAAAAACATACATCAAATAATTAGTTCTCCTGCTTTATAGCACGAAGTTCATAAGAACTTTAGAGATAAGACATTTAGAGATTTAGAGATGCAATGGCTTCTCACCATACTATTTAGACTTTGAGCCTATTTGAAAGATTGTAGGATGAAAAGTAGAGACTCTTAATGTATAAGAGTCTACAGTCTATCCTGCCATTGCTAACATAGTAATTATAAGAAATTCTTCAGTAGGCCAATAAAAGTATACCCATGAAATATTACAATACATTTTTTTTTTTTTTTTTGCGGTACGTGGGCCTCTCACTGTTGTGGCCTCTCCCGCTGCGGAGCACTGGCTCCGGACACGCAGTCTCAGTGGCCATGGCTCACGGGCCCAGCCGCTCCATGGCATGTGGGATCCTCCGGGACCTGGGCACGAACCCATGTCCTCTGCATCGGCAGGCGGACCGTCAACCACTGCGCCACCAGGGAAGCCTGCGATACATACTCTTTTTTTTTTTTTTTAAGGTTTTTTTGTTTTTTTAAATTTAATGAATTTATTTATTGGCTGCGTTGCGTCTTTGTTGCTGCCCACGGGCTTTCTCTAGTTGCGGCAAGCAGGGAGCTAACGCTTCATCGCAGTGCACGGGCTTCTTATTGTGGTGACTTCTGTTGCGGACCACGGGCTCCAGGGGTCGGGCTTCAGTGGTTGTGGCACGTGGGCTCAGTAGTTGTGGCACACAGGCTTAGCTGCTCCGCAGCATGTGGGATCTTCCCAGACCAGGGCTCGAACCCGTGTCCCCTTCACTGGCAGACGGATTCTCAACCACTGCGCCACTAGGGAAGTCCCCAATACATATTCTTAAACCCATTTTTATCCTTCATCTACACACCTGTTAAAGCCCAGAGATATTGCTGTGTCCATAGCCTTCTTGCTTCTTACTCCGGCTAAACAAGAAAACACTAGACTGTCAGATTTGGATGGCTTTACTTCATTGTACTTCTCTTTGAAGTCTTTTGGGTTCATCTGTAGAGCTTCATCTACGTTATCCACTGAAAGAAAATTTTAAGAATTTCAATTAAATTTTAGAAATAATCAGTTACTGGATATATGTTTCTAATGAATCAGTTAAGACACATGTCACTTACATGGTATATTGACAGACCCGGGGATTTTTCCATACTCAAGAATTTCCCATGGTTCTCTAACATCAATTAACATAATTTTTTTGGACTTCAAGAGGTTTTTAAGTTCCATATAAGTGACATCTTTACAAATAGCAGTACAAAAATTGTTGCAGCTTCCTTTTATTGACTTCAAACCTGGAAAGAATAAAATAATTTAGGTTCTTTGAAAATGACATCTCTATTAATATCTGGAAAGAGTAGGTCAAAGGAATTTTCCCCATTGTTCCAGTCAGCTAACCATATTGATCTTTTGACTTTACTAAACTGTATAATCAATGTATATGTTTTGCATACAGCCTGACTGAACAGTAAGATGCAGCCCTATCCTCCTGCCCTGCATACTTAACGGCTGGTCTTGGGCCACCTCCAATATTCTACTCTCTCCAGAGTTTATAAATACACATTCAACATTTGGTAACTGAATTTTGCAAATAGTTTGTAAATCTTACCCTAATCTAAGTTTTTCTTGTATAGTAGAGTCATATTAAACCGACGTTTAACTTTCTCTAATTCAGCAAGGAGTGGGGTGGGGGGGCAGGTGTGGAGAACAGGAAGAGTAATCAGTAAGACTGGATTTCCTGCCTTTCCACTTGGTAAGCAAAAGCCTGAAGCAAGCATGGTCTCTTTTTTAAAAAAAATATTTATTTATTTGGCTGCACTGGGTCTTAGTTGCGGCAGGCAGGATCTTCATTGCTGCTTGCGGGATCTTCACTGCGGCATGCAGAATCTTTTTTTAGTTGCGGCACGTGGGATCTTCGTTACAGCATGTGGGATCTTTGGTTGCGGTATGTGGGATCTAGTTCCCTGACCAGGGATCAAACCCAGGCCCCCTGCACTGGGAACGTGGAGTCTTAGCCACTGGACCACCAGGGAAGTCCCAAGCATGGTCCCTTGATGAGTCTCAGCTCCCCCAAGCCTCTCACCGTATGAGTCTGTACTCCACACTAATTATTTAAAGCTATAGTGTGTGTGTGTGTTTGTACAACATGGCCTCCACTTGTAAATTAACCACTTCATCTGATGCTCAACCAAAGAAACAGTGAACTGCTCCTACAGTGAAGAAAAACTGGCTGTTTTGGATTCCTGAGAGATGATGTGTGGTTCTCTTGAGGGATTTTCAAGAGTAATACAGGCTATACCTAATTTTCACTTTTTGAGCTTAAACTTTGAATAAACTCCAATTTTGCTGTTTCCACACTGGTAAATCCAACCTCACCTGGTTACTCCCTACAGCCTACACTAGAGGATATACAGTCCAAGCTTCTTAGTATGTTCTATAATGTCCTTCAACCCGCCCTTACCAATATAACTTACCAAACCTCCTCCTCATTCCTTCTCTGCCCCAATTATCCTACCCTCCAGCAACATCAAAAGTATACATGTGCTCTAATCTCATTTTTATAGTGGAAAGAGCAGGGATTTTAGAGTCAGATAAACCTAGGTTCAAATCCTGGCTTGCCCACTTGGCTCTGTGACCCTGGGCAGATTACTTAAACTCTCTGGTACTTAGCTTCTTATTTGTAAAATCGAATAATTTTTTTGGCTCCGGACGCGCAGGCTCAGCGGCCATGGCTCACGGGCCCAGCCGCTCCGCGGCATGTGGGATCTTCCCGGACCGGGGCACAAACCCGCGTCTCCTGCATCGGCAGGCGGACTCCCAACCACTGCGCCACCAGGGAAGCCCTCGAATAATATTATTTAACCTTTTAAGAGTTGCTGTGAGGTTTAAATACTCTATACAGTGCACAATAAATATCTATTTTCACATTTCCTTCATGATTTATGGACATTGTTCCCTCTGAAGGGAATACCTTTCTCTCTCATCTCTACCTGGCACTCTAAGTCTCCTTTATGACCCCGCTAAATGTCACTTGTCACCTCCCCTTTAATACAATTCCACTTCTAGGTATCTACTCTTGTAAAATACTTGTACATATGCACAAAAAAGCATGTACAATGATAATGATTGAGAACTTTTTATAATAGCAAAAAAATTAGAAACCAAAATATCCATCAATAAGGGACTCGTTAAATAAACTGGTAATTCATAGTAGGGAATATATGCAGTGGTTAAAAGAGTTGTATGTGCTGCTATAGAAAGCTTCTGAATACCTAGGTGAGAAAAAAATTACCGAAAAGCAAGCACAGTGTATATCACATTATATATAGATATCTATAGTATATAGTATATATATATCTATGGTATATAGTATATATACAGAGAGATAGATATTATAGATACCGTATATATACTAAGCTATTATATATATATTAACCTATGTATTATTTTCATGCGTACATTTATGTATACTCATATATGGGGAGAGTGCATAAAGGGGACTCATGCTGTGCTTTATTGTTTGTTTTAATATGAGAATATAATCATGTATTACAAGTAGAATTTTTAAAAATGAAACAGGCACCTTTTCTCTAACACCTTCTCCAACTCAGTCCTTTCCATTGCAGTCTCATTCGACTGGGCTGTGTGAGGTGATGGTTTTTGTGTGTCTAACCCCAAAGTGGTGATGTAAACTGTATCCCCAGCAGGACGTCTGGCAGATTAGGAGCTCAATAAATGCTGATTAAAGGTAAAACCAAATAACAGAATTTGCAGGAATGACACCTCTTCAACTACAGAGGCTGTACCAAGAGTTAAAATGGAATAACTGGGGCGGGGGTGGGGAGAAAGTGTTACGCTGGGGCCCCTGTATCTTTATCCACAAAGGTTGTTGCTAAAGGAGAGGCAGCACGTAAAGCAAAGAGAAGGAACTGGAGGCCTGCTGTGGGTTTTAGACCCACCTCCTCCACTGACCACCTTCGCTGTTCTGGCTTCTGTTTCGCCAGCTGTAAAATTAGGGGTGGTACTATTACATACCTAACGTGGTAACTGTAGGTTTCATCAGCCCATGAATGCTGCTCTCTAGTGGCTCACAAGTATAACCCGCAAGACTGGGCTCCTCATTGCGACTCTCCCGGGCAAGAACTGGCCGCTGAGCTCACTTCTCTGAGTCGCGAATTGATCTTCATTGCGCAGTCAAGCGCCCATACCTTTATAACTGCCTTCCCACGCGAGCTCCCTGGAGCAATGTTTGCCCCTCTCCGTGCGTACCCCGAGAGCAACCCCAGAAGCCCGGAATCTGAAGGAACAAGAACTGCAAGTGGGTGTTACATTCCCAGGTGCCAAGCGTACTGGGTCTGACTTTTAACTGGAAACCTTTAAAAAAGAAGCGATCACCCTCACCAACACCATCCCTTCCCAGCGGCCCGAGGTTAGGCGTTCTCCCTTTCCCCTGGGACCCCGAGCTCACCCCAGAGCGCAGCCTCTGCGGACCCGAGGATCGCCTGGCGCCCACTCAAGTGCAATAGTCGCAGCAGCCTCATCTCCGTATCGAGCCTCAGGACCACAAACCACTTCCTCTTCCTGCTCCTCCTCCTCCTCCCGCCGCCGGGCGAACCGCGCCGGGCTCTCGGGCGCCCCCCAGCCGGGCTCCGGCCGAACCGGGTAGTGCCACTAGGAGTAACCGCGGACGGAAACGTGCCCTGCTGTAAAATTTAAAATTGCCTGGTAAGAAACTAAGGGTTGGGTTTGCTTTTTTGTTTATGATTATTATTTTTTTAAGGAGAGACAAAGTTTAAAAGTGGAAGTAGAATATAACAAAGATAATATTTAAATATATAAAGTAAATAAATTTCTCCAATTTACTTCATAACAGGATTCTCATGCATTGAATTAAAGCAAAGCACATGTGCACTTTTCTAAGAATTGCTCTTCACTCCCATAGCTGGTTCAACTGATGTCACTATTAAGATAATCTCATACTGTCATCTTTTCCCCACAACATGATGATATTTGACGATAACTCTGTCAGAGTCAGGTCCAACTAATTTATAAAATGTGTTAGTTTCCAACTGCTACTATACCACAAACTTAGTGACTTAAAACAACAACAAATTTATTATGTACAGTTTTGAAGGTCAGAGGTCACTAGGCTAAAATTAAGGTGTCAGCAAGCCTGTGTTCCTTCTGAAGGCTGTAGGGGAGAATTTCTGTACTTACCTTTTCCATCTAGGAGAGGCTGCCTGCATTCCTTGGCTATTGGTCCGTTTCCCCATCTTCAAAGCCAACAGTTTGGCATCTTCAGATCTCTAATTCCGACCTCTGCTTGTGCTGTCACATCCTCTTCTCTTCCTCTCACCCTTCTGCCTCCCTTTCATAAGGACCTTTGTGATTACACTGGGACCACTGGGATAATCCTGATTTAATCATATGCACAAAACCCTTTTGCCATGTAAGGTAATATATTCATAGGTTCCAGGAATTAGAACACCTTGGTGTGTGGTTGTGGACGGAGCATATTCAGCCTACAGCATATAAAGTTTCTTACTACCTTGTTTTTACTTTATTCTCAACTTGGTTCATTACCTTATTTTAAATTTATTCTCAATTTGGTTCCCAAGGATAATGAAAGCCATATTTAACTGCAAATGGATTCACAGTGAAATTTTTTAAAATTAGTTTCCAATTAGTAAAGTATGTGTTCAAGGAATAATTTCATTAAGCGTGCACTTTTAAATTATTCAGCTTTCAATAAATTAATTAATAAAACGACTTCAGATTTCTATACCAATGACAACATTAACAGTTATGTTTTCCAAGTCATTTGAAGTTTAACCATAGTCTCTGTGTAATCTACTTTGTGGATTGACTTTGAACTAAGATGTCATTAAATATTGTAGATTCATGTACTCTCTGTGGCATCCGCATCATAAACCACAGGTCGTATGGACACAGATATGGAAACAATGTACTTGGCCTCAATGAATCACATTTAATCTAATTTACACTTTTGCAAGAGCACATATTACTAAACAATTCTTTTCAAGTGTTCATGACTGATTATTTGAGAATTATTTTTCTGTAGGATTTCTTTTTCTGAAAAGATGAATATGTCCTCCTGTAACTAGCACAGTGCCAAACTTGGTTTATTTAAGAGGGCTTAGAGCAAAAAGATCTTGTCAAACAGGAGTACTGATCATTGCTCCTTGGACAAACGTCCAAGTTCTTCCTTCAGAGTCAGTGTGACCAAGGGAAGTAAGGCTTGAAGTGGAATGAAAAGTAGAGAAATAATGTAATGTTTTCTGGGAAAGGTCTACTAGTGCTGAGTTGATATGAGTCATTAATTCTCAAATAACTCATTTTATTTTTCACCACAATGCAAGTGAAAGACAATTAGAAAGGAGAGGATTTTTTTTTTGCGGTATGCGGGCCTCTCACTGTTGTGGCCTCTCCCGCTGCGGAGCACAGGCTCCGGACCCACAGGCTCCGGACCCACAGGCTCAGCGGCCATGGCTCACGGACTTAGTTGCTCCGCGGCATGTGGGATCTTCCCGGACCAGGGCACGAACCCGTGTCTCCTGCATCGGCAGGCGGACCCTCAACCACTGCGCCACCAGGGAAGCCCCTGAAAGGAGAGGATTTTTAAGAGACTTGGGATTTTTCCCATTTCTTTCTAAATCCACATCAAGCCCCCAGATTTTAGACAAATCAAATGAAGAATTAGGAAATGTATTGCCTTTCATGCAACGTTTTTTCCAAAAGTTTATCAAAACTTGAAAATTTGTTTTGTTTTTTTCAAATTTATTTATTTAATTTATTTATTTTGGGCTGTGTTGGGTCTTCGTTGCTGCACTCGGGCTTTCTCTAGTTGTGGCGAGTGGGGCAACTGTTCGTTGCGGTGCGCGGGCTTCTCACTGCGGTGGCTTCTCTTGTCGCGGAGCACGGGCCCTAGGTACTCAGGCTTCAGTAGTTGTGGCTCGCGGGCTCTAGAGTGCAGGCTCAGTAGTTGTGGCGCACGGGCTTAGTTGCTTCGCGGCATGTGGGATCTTCCCGGACCAGGGCTTGAACTCGTGTTCCCTGCATTGGCAGGTGGATTCTTAACCACTGTGACACCAGGGAAGCCCTTGAACACCTGTTGACTCAGCATTTTCACCGCTAATAGTTTATCTACTGAAAATATCTGCACAAGTAGGCAAAGATAAATGTACACTAACAGGACTGATTGGGAAAAAATGATACATCCATTTACTGGAGTTCTCAGCAACAAGTAAAGAGAATGAGGCTGGTGTGGAGATATGTCCAAGATATACAATCAAGTGAAAATAAATCAAGTTGCAGAATAGAAAATAGACCGTAATCTAACCTGACTGTGTTCTCTTTTAACAAATGGTAATCATATAAAAATGTAGTACAAAGGCATATTGTATGTGCAAAGACAATTCCTGAAACTATACACAAGAAACAGAAAATAGAGGAGAGGAAATGTTACCTCTGAGGAAAGCAAATGGGAATGAGGAAAGGAGGAAAAGGTGAAGAACTTTATGTGAAACTTTCATGTATTACTTCTATGATAAAGAATGTATCTTTTAAAATACAGATAAAAACTTAATATATGTATAGCCTATAGCTTAGCAAAGTATTCCATACATTTTTCAGACAGAACAATGACGGTAAAATTAAGATACTTAACATTATTTGAAATGTATACAGAGCTGACCTTAAGCACATTTATATTTCTATTTGATGTTTTGTCATAATGTCTTTGCAGTAGCACTAAAAATATACTTACTAGGTACCATTTAAAAATAATTTCCTTCCTTTGAAGAATCCATCAAATAGGAATCCAAGGCTCTTTCCATAAGGCCACACCTGTCCCCTGGCTGAAGAATTGTGAAAGATTACAAGAATCGTAGAGTTTATCTGTAACTAGTGTTGATGTCTGCAATATCATTCAAACAAAGTATTTTTCAACCAATTACTTTTACTAAACATATGCAAAGTGAAAACCACTTTAACGGGTAATCGAGCTTCAAAGAAGTCTAGGTATAGGTCAAGAAATTTTCTAATAAAGAAGTGAAGGAATTCCCTGGTGGTGCGGTGGTTAAGAATCCACCTGCCAATGCAGGGGACACAGGCTCAAGCCCTGGTCCGGGAAGAGCCCGTGTGCCACAACTACTGAGCCTGTGCTCTAGAGCCTGAGCTCCGCAACAAGAGAAGCCACCGCAATGAGAAGCCCGTGCACCACAAGGAAGAGTAGTCCCCGCTCACCACAACTAGGGAAAGCCGGAGCGCAACAACGAAGACCCAATGCAGCCAAAAATAAATAAATAAAAATAAATTAAAAAAAATTTTTTTAAAAGTGAGAACGACAGGTAAGACAACAATAATGGGAAAAAACAAGAAAATACATGATGTCTGGTGTGATTTTATTGCACAGAAGAATGTGACGACGAGAAGTCGGAGGCTGTCCGGGCACGCTGTCCAGCAAGAAGTGGGACTTAATCCTGACTCCAAGAACACCCCAGCTGCGCGAACTCCAGGCCACTATCAGGATCCAATTAGCAGCCTACTTAACATTTTTCTAAGATTAGCCGGGGCCTACCTAGTCCTGCAAACTTACAGGACGCAGGCGCGACGCGAGCCGGCCCCTCCCTGTCCACGCCCAACTCCGGGTGCGCGGCCACACGAGGGGCGGTCCCAACTCCCCTCCCCCCGAACGTGGGGGCGGGCACACGAGGTCCCGCCCCTGCCAGCGGGAGGGGCGGACGCGCAGGCGCAGTCTCTTCCGGTTGTAGATGCTGCCGCCGGGCCTGGCAGGGTGAGTTGGGGCTCGGAGCTGGGGTCGCCGCAGTTTCTCCGTCTTCGTTTCCGCAACCCCGGGCCCTTGTGGCTTGACTGGCCTGGGAATGAACGCCCCCCCCTCCCACGCTCCCTCGCCTTCCCGATCCCTAGGGACTCCAGGCGGTCACCGAGGGCCGCGTGAGCGTGGCCGGGCTGGCTGGGTGTCCAGGCGGCGGCGAGAGGAGCCGGCGAGGTGGGGCGGGAGAGGGGCCGCCTCACCTTGACCAGGGTCGTGGCGACCCAGCACCCTTCCGGCCTCCTTTCCGCGCTCATCCTCACGGCGCATTTTCTTTTCAGAAACTTGGGATGTTTTTGTTAGAGACCAGAGGACGAGTCTTACCGTGGGTGTCTGGCAGCATCGTGCAGTATTAGGAACCCTGGAGATGGACTGCCTGGGTCCAAATCTCCATCCATAGCTTACTGGCTCCTGGTTTCTGCAAGTCACCTAACTACTGTGTGTCTCAGTTTCAAGTATAAAGTGGGAGAAATAATAGTAACCTATCTCTTAAGGTGGTTGGTGGTTGGGAGGATGAAATGGGTTAGTATCTCTTCAGTTCTGAGAACCGAGTGCGATGCACAAAAAAGTAAGTGCTGGTCATCTTTTTGAGCCTCTAAAAAGAGAGTTTTGTCTCTTTCTTCCCTCCCCCGGCATCCCCGCCGAAAATAATCGCCCAAGAGTAGGGAAAAAAAGATTTTTTTCTTTTTTGAGAATATGGGCTTTTGTATTCACGGCCGTTTAAAAAAATTAAACATTTGTAAACAGTTACACATCCTACATTAGAGAAAAGACAGGTGTAGGTAAACGCGGAAGTTGAAAACGGAAGTTTTGTTTGGGAAACCACGTGAGAAAAATGGCCACGTATCTATTTGTATCTATTTGTGCTGAAAACACTTAATATAGCATGCCTGAGACTGCTGTCCTTAGAAGGGTTAGCCCTTGCTTGGCATCTGGGAACAACATGTTTTATGTTGTAGGGTACGGTTTATGCAGAAGTTTCTAGCCTCCCTAAAAATCCTGCACCAGTGAGTCTGTAATGGGCTTCCCTGAGCAGAAACATTGCACAGACATTACTGGATTTTACTTATTGGGGGAAAAGTGTGGTAACCCCTCTTGGGAGGGAGAGAATGGTAAGGAAACCTACACTTGGATTCCTCTAGACTTCACCTGTGTCTTTTTCATTATGATCAAGCTGTACGTCCATACTGCATTGCTGTAATAAGTGTTAGCCATGAATACAACTATATGCTGGGTTTTGTGAGTCCTTATAGTAAATCTCCAAATGAGAGGGTGTTCTCGGAACTCCCCAGACACAATAATGATGATAGTATTTGAAGCTCCAATAATCGGACTTTAATTTTGTCTCTTTTTGCCTGAACGGGGAATTGAAGAAGAAAGCTATACAGATAATTGACTGCTAAATAGTGGGTTACCATCCAAAATGACTCTGTATGTTTAGACATAGTATATGTATTAGAAAAATCACTGGAAATTGACTCTACATTGCCAAGTTAAGTATGAGTCAGTGTTTTTGAAAAGAGGCATAGGTGTTTTATAGATTCTAGGTCAGCTACCTGGTTCTTTTGGTTATTCTGCCTGTATTAGCTATGTGTTAATGCTCATCTTTATCAAGAGTTTACCTGTGCAGGGGGTGTAAAAATATGACCAGTTTCTCATGGGCCATTTTTCTTGGATTCTCTTAGTTATGCCTGTCTCTTTCCAGGACATCAAGTTAAAATAGTTGGAGGTAAGTTTGTAAATTGGGTGGTACAAAGATCCGATTTGCTATTTGATTACATCTCTTTTCTCTCAATCAAGTAGAAGACCAGATGATAATTTGGAGGAGTAGGGAGAGGAGGAGTTGGAGGTTTGGGAGGGTGAAAAAGATTTCAGAAGGCTGTGTGAGGAATATATAAGTGAGTTGGCCAGAAGGTGTAGTAGATAATGGGGTGTCTTGATCCGTTTGCAGTTATGATTATGAATTTAGTGGACCCAATCTCCATTTGCGGTTATGATTATGAATTTAGTGGACCCAGTCTCCTTTCTTACAAGACTTTCTCCAGCCTGATTGGATGCATTCAGGGAGAAAGTGGTTAATTGGATTTGTCTAGGATTGGGGTTCTGTTAGAGGGGTGGTGTGGTAAGTCATTAAGGCTGTGCACACATATTCTGTTCTTTCTGGGTACATGTTAAGGTTGTACTCTTTGTACATTACCCCCCCGTGCCCCTCCCCCTTTTGTCTGTTTGAAGTTAAATATGGCCATATGACTTGCTTTGGCTAGTAAAATATAAGCAGACATGTGTCACTTGCAAGTGACACTTTAAGAACCAGCCCTCGATTTGCCACTTCCCTTTCTCCCTTCCCTGCTACAGTGATCATGGAAGCACTTGTTGAGATGCAGCCTCTTGTCAGCCTGGGCACTAAAGGAGTATTGGAGTGGCTGATGAAGCAAGCTGGCAAAACTTGAAGTTGTGATCAGAGAACAGAATACTTGAATTAGTGATTTTGCAAGGTGGGACTGTAGGGATAAGTGGATGAGGCGGTCTGGAGGGTGAAGGCAGTCAGAAATGAAGTGGTCAAGGAACTTGGAGACCTTCTGCATCTCTGTAACCCCTAAGGCCTTAATTTATTGCAGCCTTGTTCAGTAGTGATGATCCTTGGACTTAAGGAAATGGCTCTTAAAATGGTAAACTCAAAAGCTTCCTTATGTGGAACA
The DNA here is from genome assembly GCF_026419965.1 of Kogia breviceps. Classification (NCBI taxonomy): domain Eukaryota; kingdom Metazoa; phylum Chordata; class Mammalia; order Artiodactyla; family Physeteridae; genus Kogia; species Kogia breviceps. The sequence goes on along the minus strand of NC_081322.1, from coordinate 32,654,917 downwards.
TAGTGTGACTAAATCAGGATTCAGGATTTGTTATTGAATTGAAAGATTCTTCCACCTTGATCAATGAAAGCAAATAAACAACCACAAAAATTACAGTATAGGGCTTCCCTGGTGGCACAGTGGTTGAGAGTCCGCCTGCCGATTCAGGGGACACGGGTTCGTGTCCCGGTCCGGGAAGATCCCACATGCCGCGGAGCGGCTGGGCCCGTGAGCCATGGCCACTGAGCCTGCGCATCCGGAGCCTGTGCTCCGCAGCGGGAGAGACCACAACAGTGAGAGGCCCGCATACTGCAAAAAAAAAAAAAAAAAAAAAAATTACAGTTTAGCTTAGCCATGGAGTAGCATGGTATTAGGTAGGATTTAGGATATAGTGGTTTAAAAAATGCATTAACTTGTATCTAAAATCTTTAGAATTAACTTTAAGTTTTTAAGAAATAGAAGGGATTTCTTAAAAATATATTTAGAGGAGCTTCCCTGATGGCACGTGGTTAAGAATCTGCCCGCCAGTGCAGGGGACACGGGTTTGTGCCCTGGTCCGGGAAGATCCCACATGCCGCAGAGCGTGGAGCAACTAAGCCCATGTGCCACAACTACTGAACCTGCACTCTAGAGCCAGTGTGCCACAACTACTGAAGCCCGTACACTTAGAGCCCATGCTCCACAACAAGAGAAGCCACCGCAATGAGAAACCTGTGCACCGCAACGAAGAGTAGCCCCTGCTCGCTACAACTAGAGAAAGCCCACGCGCAGCAACAGACCCCTCGCAGCCAAAAAAAAAAGTTTTCCTTGTGATAAACCATAATGGAAAAGAATATTAAAAAGAATATATATATATATACATATATATGTATATATATATGTCTCGGAATCACTTTGCTATCCACATTTTAACAAGATCTCCAGTTTGACTCACGCACTGGCCTGATCTCTTAAAAAAAGCCAGTTGTCTTAGGAAAGTAAGACAGTATTAGTTCTCCATTTCTTATGGGAAGAACAGTTGTAGATTAAAAGATACTGACATAACCAGTACAAAGTGCAAACCTTGATTAAATTCTTAATCAAAAAACCAGTACAGGGCTTCCCTGGTGGCGCAGTGGTTGAGAGTCCGCCTGCCGATGCAGGAGACACGGGTTCGTGCCCTGGTCCGGGAGGATCCCACATGCCGCGGAGCGACTAAGCCCGTGAGCCATGGCCGCTAGGCCTGCGCGTCCGGAGCCTGTGCTCCGCAACGGGAGAGGCCACACAGTGAGAGGCCCGCATACCGCAAAAAAAAAAAAAAAAAAAAAAAAAACACCAGTACAGATGATACTTTAGGTCAGCTGAAGAAATTAGAATATGATAGGATATGAGATGATATTAAGGAATTACTGTTAATTTTCTTAAAGGTGAAAATGATAGGACTGTATAGGAGAATCTCCTTAAGGCAGTGGTCCCCAGCCTTTTTGGCAGCAGGGACCGGTTTTGTGGAAGACAGTTTCTCCATGGGAAGAGGGGGGATGGTTTAAGCAGTAATGCGAGCGAGGGGGAGCAGCAGATGAACCTTCATTCGTTCGCACCCCGCTCACCTCCTGCTCTGCGGCCCGGGTCCTAACAGGCCGCGGACCGTTAGCAGCCCAGGGGTTGGGGACCGCTGCCTTAAGGGATATATGCTCTCTGCAACTTCCTTTTAAATAGTTCAGCAAAAACAAACATACATACATGTATAGATATGTCTATATACACATTGATATTTAGATAAAACCAATAGGGCAAAATATTCGAGATGTGGCATCTAGACAGTATATGGGTGTTCATTATCCTGTTCTTGTAACTTTCTTGGAAGTTTAAAATTTTTCATAATGAAAAAGTGGGGGAAAAACTCGCAAAAAATGCAAGAGCTTAAAAAGTTAGAAATGTATTTCTCTGTCAGTAGTCCAGTGCTGGGCCACTGAGTGCAGGTAGGGCGGCTCTGCTGTGCTTGGCACCAGGCCTCCACCCGTGGCCCGTTACGGCTCTTCCAGCTCCGCCTGTCTTCTAGCTGGTGAAATGAGAGAAAGGACAAGGGAAGCACAGGAACCAGAAGCAGCGTACACTTCAGGTTTTTTTAATTCACCTGGACATCATACATGTAGGGAACAAAAGTCAAATGTAGTTCGATTTTTTGTATTAAAAAAGTTTATTGGTTTAATAAAGATTTCTTTGGTTTCAGCTGGTGCTCCCTTCTTCCTCTGTTAATTTACTAGGCCCATTAAACTTGAAGTCATTTCCATTTTAGTATGTGTTGAGTAAAATACGTAAAGTTTTAATTTGGAGGATTAATGTGTATGTTTACCCCCAACCTTTTCAGTAAGTAACAGATGCGGGTGAAAGAGCCATCCAAAGCTTTACCTGAGAAAGCCAAAAGAAGTAAAAGGCCTACCATACCTCATGATGAAGACTCTTCAGATGACATTGCTGGTAAATTATGATGTCTGGCATCCTGAATAGTGTTGCAGAAGAAAAATAATAATATATGTTTTTAACGACCATTTTCTGCATGAACTTTAAAATCAGCTTGTCTAGATCCTGTGGACATTTTTATTGAGATTTTGTTTATTTTATATTTGACTTAGAATTGGCATCTTGTTGTTTGTTTCTCCTGGCTGTGAAAACCAAGCCTTCAAGCCAGTGAGGTTGGCAGATGACCCTGGAGAGCTGCTAGCTTCCTGGCTTGCTTTTCTTTTTAGCTTCATGTCTTGGGTTTTAGCTTCTGAGGATTTTCCTTACTGACTTACCAGTTCAGTTCTCCATTTAAAAAGAGGTTTTTAATATATTATTTCCATTTTTAAGTGTTTTTAACTTGGATGATGTTTCAGGATAGATTGCTGTATTGAAGGAAGTCTGAATTATGTCTCTAAATATTTGTTCTACTCTGTTAATAAGGTTTCTTCTGGGATTCTTATTATTCTTATGTTAACTCTCTTTTGCCTATCTTCCATAGTTATCATTTTTTCTCAAATCCTCTAAAACTCCTATTTCCTTTTTCCTTTGCATGCTGTTTTCATTTTTATTTTTTACTGTGTGTTCAGCAGTGTTGCTTTCACCTTACACTCTTTTTAATTTTGCATTCGTTTTTGTGGTTTTATTTATTTATCCTAAACTCTGCTGGTCACTTCCTATTGCTCTGCCGCCTGAGCCTAAAGTGTTTGCTTCTTTTTTGTGTTTTTATTGCATGGCAGCGATTGCTCTGCCATTTTTCCTTTTCCTTCCTTCCTTTTTCTTATGTTATCTTAGCATAGAATTTGTGGCTTTGATTTTCTTTGACGTAGGGTTACTTTTCTTGGGCTAGTTTGTTTTAGAATATTTGTGTAAGAAGGAGGGCCAGAGCACTGTTGAGACCTGACTGTTGAATTTGAGCTCGTATAGGCTTTACTTCTTTCCAGCCACCAGGATTATGCAGCCCTGGGTTTTTTTCAGAATCCAAATTATCTCTTCTTTCCAACTGCCATAGAGATGAGGCTGTTCCCTGCAATTATGGCTTGCTTTTTTCTTTTCACCTAGTGAATGAGAAATCCCCTTCTTTCGATTCTTCTCAAAACAAAATTGGATATAGGGGTGCTCCTGCCACTGTTGTTGCAGCACAGAGACTTAGGTTTTGTTCTATGTCTGCAAAGCATGGCTTGTTCTCTGTGAAATCTACTGCTGCAGTGCTCTCTCTGCTTCCTTCTGTGCACACCCCTGTTTGATCTCTGCTGCTTTGAGGTGGGAGGCTTTCCACTTAATTTGTGACTTGGGGCTTCACCTGTCTCCTGGTTCCTCTGAAAATGAACTCTGTATTTTTGTTTTCTGTTCTTTCTGCCCTTAGATCGTTTTGGGGAGGAGAAAGGGGAAGTGTTAATTTTATGCCACCATTTGCAAACTGGAAGACTCCTTGTGAAATTTTTATTAATATTTAAAGTAAAAAATATGGAGATTTTAATTATTGTTTTTGATTTGTTAATGTGAAACAACTCTAGACTTTAATAGATTTTTATATTTTTATTTAGGAATCTCTAGAGAACCTATTTGTCAAATGAAATTTAGACAATTATATGATTAAATGAATTGCAGAAAACTGAGGGAATTTACTTATTAACGTAGAAGGATATTTTTCACATTTTTCCCCCACAAAAGATAGTGAATACTGTTTAGACACTGGTTAGCTTTTGTAGGAAAACCTCAGACTTTTAAATATACTTATAAAAAGTATATATGGTTGAGATATTTAAAAGCTAATAGATTTAATTTAGGGGCCTAGAAGCTTTTTTGTCTTGAATTCACTTATCTCTGAATTCATTAATAGTTTCAGTTTCATAAGTCTGAATTGTAGAATCAGAGAATGGTTAAGTTTTACTCTGGCCAGTCCCACGCCAGAGATGATATAGAAGGTGTGTGGAATGATTTTTCCCTTAGAATTTTAAAATATAAAAACTCAAAGCAATGACATTTGGTAAACCATTTCTAGGTCCTGTACCTGTGTGGTCATTTTTGTCGGTCTTCCCCTGAACAGCCCTTTCTTTAATGGCATGCATCCTTGCTTTTCAAACATAGGACTTCAGAATTACTCCTTTTATGTCTAGTCTTATAACTTACTCTTGGTGTAAAATTAGAAGTTTTGATCTTTTATCAGATTTACATATTATTTTTGTTGAAACTATTTATTATAAGTAATTTGTCAGGAATCACATTCTTTATCTTCAGAATGAAATGGAACTAATGCCTAGTCCCTAGTTAACCAGTAGGTGAAAAGGAATGCTTTGCATTCAGAAAGGGAAGTGGAGAAAGTTGAAATGTACATACTCCTTTTGTTTCCCTCTTCAAGGTAATCAGTCTCTGCCTTTGTTGTTTGGTTTTGGCAGATAGCTGTAGATTTGGTGTTTGGGATATTTGAGGGGTAGAAATTGAAGTGTTCAGGTATTTGGGAGGAATGGAAGTGTTATTGAGCCCTTGAGAGAAGAATATGGTTATTTGATAAATTAAAAACATATTTGTTCATTTTGGCCATTTGTCTCCACGCAGGGCACACAGTAAGAATCTGTTATAAAGGATAATGAAGGACCATGCAAAATCATTTGTTATTTGGGAATAGTCATTAAGGAGAATTCTGAGAATTCTTGTTCCTGCAAATTATGCTTTTGTTTTTTTCTTCTCTTTTCTTTCTCGCAACAATGGTGAAAATAGTATCATAGCAGAACTAGCCCATGGGAAGATTTTACTTGTGTATCTTAGTGAAAGAAAATACATTCAAAATGCTTGATACATAGTAGCTGCTCAATAAATAATCTTCCTATTTATTAAACTTTTAATTTTTGAATTAATCTTAGATTTACAGGAAGGTACAACATGTATACAAGGAGGTCCCATTCAGTCTTCATCAAGTCTCTCCTGATGTAACATCTTGTATTTCTATAGTACAGTATCAAAACCAGGAAACTGACATTGGTACAATCCTTAGAGCTTATTCAGGTTTCACCAGATATACATGCACGTGTGTGTGTGTGTGTATGTGTGTATGCAGTTTACTTACATGTGTAGCTTTCTATAAGTGCCAGTCAAGATACTTGATTACAGTATCACCACCTTGAGTGCTAGTTATTTATAGCCACACCACTGCTCCCCATCTAAAGCCCCTGGCAACTGCTAATCTGTTCTCCAACTCTATAATTTTGTTATTTCACAAATGTTTTGTAAGTGGAATCATGCAGTACGTATCCTTTTGAGTTATTTTGTTTTTTGAATGTCTGTGCTTTTTAGTTATAGCATTTTAATATTGTTGACTTTTGCTTGCTAATGGTATCACTTTGGTTTGGCAAAGAAAATATTCAAATTTTTTGTCTTATTCAGTAGGTTTCACTTGCCAACATGTAAGTCATGCTATCAGTGTAAATCATGTGAAAAAAGCAATAGTTGAGAATCTGTGGTCAGTTTGCTTGGAATGTTTAAAAGAAAGAAAATTCTATGATGGACAGCCAGTACTTCCTTCTGATATTTGGTTGTGCCTCAAGTGTGGTTTTCAGGTGAGAAAAGTCTCTTTTATGTGAGAGTTTGTCTTAAATATTTTCCTTAAATCTTACTGTGAGCTCTGACTCTTGGTAATGCTTAGAACTTAAGATTAATTTATTCTGTGTTTAGACAGAACTCTCCAAGGCCGAGCTTAGAAATGTTTAAGGTAAAGTAAAATTTATGTATGTTCAGAAATTAATCGTGTGGTTTATAAATACTTCAAAAGGGAATCCAGCCCACTTGCAATAGTTCTCATATGTGGCCCTGCCTTTACCTATTTGTATTTACTTAGGAAATGGATCCAGGTTTTGGGGTTCTTAAAAAATCTTTTTGGATTCATTTTTTTCTCTATGAAAAGTGATTATTCTGTCTTTTCTTTCTTTTTTTTTTTGCAAAGTTATTTCTCTTAAGAGCTTAGAAGCTATTGGTATCTTTTTTTAAAAATTGGAGTATAGTTGCTTTACAACGTTATAGAACCTATTGATATCTTTAATAAAGGAATTTTTAAATAAAATTAAAAGTATATATATATTTTTTAGAATAAGAGGCATCTTTATTATCTCACATAGAAAGCCAGAAGTAGGGCCACTTAAAGTTAGTTGCTTCAATGGAAAGAACATTAAAAACTGAGATTTCTTCCATTTTTCTGCTGTGCCATCCTCAGTTTCATGGTTTCAGGATGGTAAAAGATGTTTCGTGCACTGTGTTTCACACAGCAATCACCAGAGGCCACAAAGAGGGCAAAAAGTACATCCCTTCCCTGTGTTCTTTTTTAAAATACGTAAAACTTTTCCAGAAACATCCATTAGACTGCCCCTCATGGGACATTGACTGGAATTGAATCTCATTTCTTTACTTACCTGGTGATGGAAGTTACTGTGATTGGTCTGAGTCTCACTAGTTTTCCGTGGAGTTAGGTGGAGGTGTGTAGGGTATTAGGAAATGTGTGTATAGGGAAGGGGCACGACTGGCCTTTGAGGATGCTTAGGGTCCCACCATGCATAAGACAGAGAGCGTGTACATTTTTAAATGGTATGGAAATTAACTTGGCTCATGACTGTTCTACTATGTAACAAGAAGCAAGTTAGCCTCTTTGCAAGAAATTGAATTTAATGAGAATCCATATTGTTTTCTGAAACTTTTCCCTCCTGCTTGAAACTAAAAACAAAACAAAACTTCTAGTATGTTTGAGTATGATTTAAGTTTTGATTAATTTGAAATAAACTTGTATGTAAATCATACAAAGAGTGTTCTGTTCATCTTTAGGGATGTGGTACAAACTCAGAAAGCCAGCATTCATTGAAGCACTTCAAGAGTTGGAGAGCAGAGTTTCACTGTATTATAATTAGTCTGAGCACATGGATCATTTGGTAAGTTAGATTTCGTTAGTACTTGTGTTCACGATAAAAACTGTCTTTGAGGGCTTCCCTGGTGGCGCAGTGGTGGTTGCGAGTCCGCCTGCCGATGCAGGGCACACGGGTTCGTGTCCCGGTCCGGGAAGATCCCACATGCCGCAGAGCCATGGCCGCTGAGCCTGTGCGTCTGGAGCCTGTGCTCCGCAACGAGAGAGGCCACAACAGTGAGAGGCCTGCGTAATGCAAAAAAACAAACAAAACAACAACAACAACAAAAATCTGTCTTTGAGTTTTATAAGGTACGATATTTAAAGATGATATACCAGCTTATATTTTTTAGTCTAAACACAACCTGTGGAATCATTTAAGAAAATTAACATTATCCATGAATCTAAAATTTAAGTAAGAAAAAATTTAGTCATCCCTGTAGTTTTCTTTAACACTTTCTTTGTACAATAAAGAAAAATTGTTGCTGGTTGATTTTTTGGTAATGAATTTGCTAAATTAGAATGTCAAAGTTCTAGTGGAGGAAGTACTTCAAGCAGTCAAGCTGGTTGGCCATTCTCTGCAGGGGACAAGGGAAGCCTAGGCATAGATAGTTTGTAGGAACTTCTCAGGGGATTCTACTACTTAACCCTGGTTGGGAACTAAGTCCAGTTCCCTCATTTTATGTGTAAGGACACTGAGTATCATTTATTTACCTTTTTGTGGTTACAAAGTAAAGATCCAGGCACTAAAACAAGTCTTTTGATTCTTTAGTCCCTTACCAGCATACCACACTGCTTCAGTGGTTTAACTGGACACTGTATCGAAAAGCTTTTCCTATATTTTACAGCAAAAATTTTCTCACGAATTTATAGACTCCTAGGGTTATTCAGATGAATTTTCAGGATCAAGTTTTAGGACAAAAATATTTTAACTTTGTGCTTCATTTCAGGGTTCTAAAATTAATATAAGGATATTTTGGTTTGTATGAGAGACCATCATCATATAATTTAATTCAGCCACAGGGTTGGATGCCTGCTGCATTGTGTTTTTGTTGTTGGCCCCAAGTAATAAAATTGGGGTGAATGAGGAAAGAATTGCTAGAACTTAATATGTAAATGAAGCATTGGAGCCAAGGGAGAGGGGGATGATCCCACAGTGTGGCAGCTCAATAAACATTTCTCTGTAGTCTGAATAGAGCAGTGGTCTGCAATGATAGGGTGTATCAGAATCACTGGGAGGCTTGTTGGAATAGACTGCTGGGTCTCAGGCTTAGAGATTCTGATTTACTAGTTCTGGAGTAGGGCCTGAGAAATTGCATTTCTAACAAGTTCCCAGGTGTTGCCAATGCTGCTGGCCTGGGACCATAGTTTGAGGACCACTGAAGTAGAAAAAGATGGTGGGAGAATTGAGTGGCAACTGGTAAAACAGGTTCATCTCAAGTGAATCTGAACTGGAACGTCTGTTCCACTTAGGACCCCAATTATGGTATGAATCATGATTTAATTTCAGCAAAAAAGCCTTACCTAGCATAATCAATTAGGGTTGTTAGTTTTAATTTAATTGTTTTTTAAATTTTATTTTATATTTAATTGTAATTTTGCTTTCATAGTTATATAGAGTTACAAGGATGGTGAATTTACTGAGTTTTGTGAGATGGATTTGTGAGATTTATATTATACTGAAAATAATTTTAAGTCACATTTGGGGGTCCATAGAATTACTTCTCTTTCAAAGAAAGAAATTAAGGTTTGTCACATGCATTTATAGAAATTTAAAGGTTGTGACTATTTTCTTTTTCCCGTCTAATTCTTAAACCTTAAAAAGTTTAGGGTGCTTCCCTGGTGGTGCAGTGGTTGAGAATCCGCCTGCCGATGCAGGGGACACGGGTTCGTGCCCCGGTCCGGGAGGATCCCGCATGCCGCGGAGCGGCTGGGCCCGTGAGCCATGGCCACTGGACCTGTGCTTCCGGAGCCTGCGCTCTGCAATGGGAGGGGCCACAGCAGTGAGAGGCCCGCGTACCACAAAAAAAAAAAAGTTTAACAATATCAGTAGAAAACTTAACTAATCTGGATTAGAGAAGGGCAGCTGGAACAAGAGGAAAAATCTGAAAAACCTAAAAAAAAGAAAGGAATATTGTAGATTTGATAATTTAATCACAACTAACAAAGTGTTGCTGGATAGTGGATTTAATACTGCTTAAACAGATAATTATTAGTATAATAATACAGCAGCTTCTTACCTCTGACTCCACATCAGAATCACACAGGTGGAATTTGAAAAACCCATAGGTACCAGTGATCCTCTATTAAATCAGGGCTTCTGTATTTTTAAGTTCCATAGGTGATTCTTATGCCTAACCAGGGTTTAGAGGCACTGATTTAACACTTAAAGATAACATGTAAATGTGTGCTTTTAAATCATTCAAAAGTTTGTTGAAAGGTTTAATATTTCCCTTGTACTCTTATTCTATTACTGATTTGCGAGCCCTGTGTCTGTTTCCCACTCTTAAAAAGAAAATATTACACTTCTATAAAGCTATTTATTTTAAAATGATAATACTTTTTTGATTGTTGTGAGGAATTAAACCAGAAAATGCATGTAAAGTTCTTAGAACAGTGCATGTCACATAGTAAGTGTTCATTTATTTTTTTGGTTATTTCTATGGAAACAGGTAGAATTAAATTATCTTGAGCTCTCCCCTTTTCTCCAAATTCGCTGCCATTGTGCGGTTTTTATTTACATTTTTTTGGTACTCTTAAAGTTACAACAATATATTTAATAACAAGTAAAAATTAGGTCATAATCTCAGGAAAAATTTGATGTTTCAATATTTTTCAAATGAGCAATTATATTTTTATTATTTTTGCCAATCATTACATCACTAAATATTGAACATCTATTATAATGGAAGCTTGATAACTGTAATTGCTTAAATTCCATCATGACCTATTGGAAAGGTTGCTTTGGGAATGTTTTTTGTAACTCGATTCCTTCACAGATTTACCTATATATCTGTGTATTTCTGTGTGCAAAGTGATAGAGTGAACACTCAGTAACCATTTGAATTTTGAGCGCTGTTTAGGAAAGGGACCCAGGGCTTCCCTGGTGGTGCAGCGGTTGAGAGTCCACCTGCCGATGCAGGGGACACTGATTCATGCCACGGAGCGGCTGGGCCCGTGAGCCATGGCCTCTGAGCCTGCGCGTCCGGAGCCTGTGCTCTGCAACGGGAGAGGCCACAACAGTGAGAGGCCCGCGTACCACAAAAAAAAAAAAAAAAAAAGAAAAGGGACCCAAACCTAGTTTACAGCCATTGATTCCAGGAGCACTAATAGTTATAAGCAAGAAGATTGTGAATATGTAAGGTCATGTTGGTATAATGCATCACATTTATAAAACACTTTCAATATGGTCAAACACTGTTCTCATTTTATCATTGGATCTCATTAAGATGATAATAGATGGAAGAAACCTTTATTAACTATATGCACTAAGGAGTAAACTTAGTGGAGGGTAGTTTTCTGAAAAGGAATGTGCTTTTCAAACGTGAGGGGGACTGTGCTGTGAGGGGACAAGGTTAGCTCTGGCCTCTATCCACGGGGTGCCAGTAGCAGCTTTCCCAGTTGTGACAACCAAAATGTCTCACAACTCTGCCAAATGTCTCCTGGGGGACAAAATTGCTCCTGTTTGAGAATCACTGACATACTGACACCAGCTTCTCCCTTTCCTCTTCCTTATCTTTTATATCCATTTCGTTACTGCTTCTACCTGGAAATCTACGTCTGTTCATTTCTCTCCAGGTCCACTGCATCTACCCTGGTCTCTCTCTATTCCTGATGCCATCCAATATGACATTAGTCAGAGTGATGTTTTCAAACTGTAAATTGGATCATATCACTCGCCTGCTTATAAGCCTCTCATTGGCACTCTTTTACACTTAGGATAAACTACCAAAACTCTAATTTGAATGCTAAGGCTCTGTATGAACTGTCCCCTGCTTATTTCTGTAGACTTATTTACCTCATTTCTCTTGCCTCACCCTATGTATCCCCCTTACCCCATGACTTAAAGATAAAAGTGGATAAATACCAACTTTATTACCTGATGTGCAAAATTATTGAAGATGCTTTCATAATATTTGCTTACATTTTATATTTTTTCAGGTGTTATGAGTGCGATGAAAAATTATCAACACATTGTAATAAGAAGGTTTTGGCTCAGATAGTTGATTTTCTCCAGAAACATGTTTCTAAAACACAAACAAGTAAGTTAACAGCAGTTGCTAAAGAAATTTGTATTAAAGTATGATATTTTTAAATTATTATAAAGAGATAATAAATTCATAAAGAGTACTTTGGATTTTACTGTGACCTCTCAGTAGGAGTGCCATGAATTCTTAGGTAGCAGTTCTGTGATGTTATCTTGTGTTGTATTTACATAACTAATAATGAGAAGCTGGAGAGGATAGTGACTGGATTGTGGGCTTCAATGCTGAATTTGAATTTAGGTTCCACTGAAATTGCCTACTGTCTGTGTGACTTTGACTCCTTAGTTTCCTTATGTAAAAAATTAGTATGATAATTCTGTCAAGTGGGAATGTTGTGAAGCTTAGGGATGTTTTCTGAAGATTTAGAAATACTGTGTGTAAAAATACTTGAATAGTCCCCGACACATTTATGAAATGGTATCTGTTATTTGTTACATCATTGGAATACTGTTCTGACACTGAGTAACTGGAATTAGGCTAACCTTGCAGATTAAGGGCTCAGTTCCCCCAAAAGATTGCCCTCACTTCAGACACCATTCTCAAGCTAGGGGTTCTCAGGACCCCCCCCATTTCTGACCAACTGGCTACAGGGGTTCCCACTGTCCTCTTAATTCAATAATCTGCTAGAATGACTCAGAAAACACTGGAAAGTGCTATACTTACAATTACAGTTTCATTATAGCAACAACAACAAAAAGAAATATAAATCAGCACCGGCCAAAAGATAAGACATGTAAGGTGAGGTCTGGGAAGGTGCCAAACATGAAACTTTTCTATCTTCTTCCTGTGGGGTCAGGATGCATCACCTTCTCAGCACATTGATGTGTAACAATACACACAGACTGTTGTTAACCAGGGAAGCTCACTGGAGTTTTGGTGTCTAGCGTTTTTATTAGGGTTTCATTGCATAGGCATGGCTGATTGAATCATTGGCCACATGATGTAACTCAGTCCCCGGGGTCCCAACCCTCTAATCACACGTTTGGTCTTTCTGGCATGGCTGGCTCCCATTCTGAGTCATCTCATTAACATACGTTGTCTAAGGTCCCACAATGAATAAAAAAATACTTTGTTAACATAAACTATCAAGCGTGGTCTGAGGGGCCCACCATGAGTAAAACAGACACTCCTGTCACTCTGGAAATCCAAGGATTTAGAGGGGGCTTCTCAGGAACCTGGGACAAAAGGCAGCCAAATCCTTTATTATACAATAGTAACGTATTATATATTGTACTTTGTTTTCTAACATATAAGCAGTATATAATACACATTAATGTAAATTACGAATATATAGGGAAGGAATTTCTTCATTCAAAAGTATTAAGTGCCTACCACATGCCATGCTTTATGCTTTATTTGATATGTAGTGGTAAAACAAAAATAGTTTCTATGTTGCCCTCATGAAGTTTAGAGCATAGTGGAAGAGACAGACAGAAACATAACACATATGTAACTTGTGGTAAGTGCTACAAAGGAAAAGAGCAGATTGCAGTGATAAGTAATACTCTCATGGTCACAGTGATCAAGAAAGGCCAGTATGGCTGGAGTGTGGTCTTCTGGGAGCAAGCAGAATGTGGTAAAGTTAACATGTAGGTGGGCAGGTCATGAAGGATACTGTAAGGAATTCCATGGTAAAGAATTTTTATTTTATTGGAAGTGTAATGGAATCTATTAAAGTGTTTTAAGCAGAAGAGTAATAGTCATTTCATCTTTTTAAAAATAAAGATAACTCTACCAAATGGAGAATAGACTGCTGTGGGTTAAGATTGGAGGTGGGGAGGTCCTTAAGGAGGTAAAAGGTTATTGTGGTAGGGCAGGTGAGAGATGAGGAGGGGTTCTGGTGGAGAGTGGGTGGACTAGGTGTAATGAGTGAGGGAAAGTAGGAGGAATCAAGTACATACCTCAGGATTTCGATTAACTAGGTGAATAGGAATAAATGGTCATGGTAATTTGGAAATGCCTTTAGAGCAGGAATTGAACTGCTTAGTAGGTGGCATCAGAAACTGAAAAATTATACAGAAATATTGTTTTCAGCTGTATTTTATGTAGCTCAATATAGAATGATTTTTGGTAGCTGTTGCTCTGAGACAGTAATGATGAAGACATTGGAGGAGGAACTAGAGGAGGTAAACTCGGGTTCTTGGACAGTAGAAGAAATGATTAATTTTATCACTCATTCATTGGAAAATATGGTAGTTATAGGCATTTAATGCTTATAGAATAGAGGTTGGTCTTAATGCTGTCTCCTGAAAGTTGCCCATTAGTTTTGTTGGCCATAAGAAGAAATGTAGGGGGCTTCCCTGGTGGTGCAGTGGTTAAGAATCTGCCTGCCAGTGCAGGGGACACAGGTTCGAGCCCTGGTCCAGGAAGATCCCACATGCCACGGGGCAACTAAGCCTGTGAGCCACAACTACTGAGCCCGTGTGCCACAGCTACTGAAGCCCACACGCCTAGAGCCCGTGCTCTGCAACAAGAGAAGCCACTACAGTGAGAAGCCGACGCACCGCAATGAAGAGTAGCCCCTGCTCGCTGCAACTAGAGAAAGCCCACGCGCAGCAACAGAGACCCAGCACAGCCAAAAATTAAATTAAAATAAATTTTTTAAAAAAGAAGAAATGTAGGGATATGATGGCAAGGGTAGTTAAAAGTACAACTGTAGAAATTATTTTCTCTGGATTTTTTACGTTAGAGGTTTCTTGAGGTTAAGAACAAAGCCAGTCTGATTCCATTCAGTTTTACAGATTTCTTGAATATTTATTATCGCAAAGGATGTAAGGTAGGGAGCGTGGAATGGCATGGGAGAAAAACCATGGGCTTTGAGTCAGGGGAGTCTGGAATTCAAATTTGACTCTTTCAATCACAAGCTCTGTGACCTGGGGCATATTACAGTTTGTCTGAGCCTCATTTTCCTCAGCACTTTCTCCCTCTTTCCCATGGGAAGAGAGATTGATAAGACCTTTCCTAAAGAAGTTTAAAAAAGGTGTGAGATTAAAAAAATAATGATATAAGTCGCATAGAATTTGTATTTTGAGTGATGTTCAAACAGAGTCCTTCAAATATTGAAAGAGGGATGCAGCGTTCAATGGAAAGGAACTCAAAAGGAATCGTGGAGGAGCTGGCTTCCAAGCCGACCCTTAAAGGATGAACTTGAGATAGGTAGAGAGGAGAGAAGAAATCATTTCAGGTGCTGGGAAGGAAGCACCAATGTAAGCTTTAATTGTGTTTATGCAACCATGGGTTGCACCTGGAATGGGGGAAACAGGTTTTTTTTTTCAGTGGCCTCTCCCGTTGCAGAGCACAGGCTCCGGACGCGCAGGCTCAGCGGCCATGGCTCACGGGCCCAGCCGCTCCGCGGCATGTGGGATCTTCCCGGACCGGGGCACGAACCCGTGTCCCCTGCATCGGCAGGCGGACTCTCAACCACTGCGCCACCAGGGAAGCCCGGAAACAGGTTCTTGAAGGAGTTTGAGAGTGTGTAGAGCCTTTAAAGTTAGGGCGAGACATAATTCTGAATCCAGGGTTTCCAGAAGTTCTAGGGCAAAATGTTAGTATCTTTGTGTTCCAAGTTACAGCAGCTCTCAGGCAAGTTTGATTTAAAATAATATCCCTCGGTATTTTAGAAGTAAGTTTTTTGGGATAGTAATATTTTTATAACATACTTTACAAATCAAATATGAAAGTTGCTATTGAGGTTTGTAAGAATGTTGGATATGATTATGTAGCTATTTTAAATGATAATCGTGAAGATTGTAGAAATGTAAAAATGTCCGTATATGGTAATTCAAAAAGACTATGAAACTGTATATATTGTGTTCAAACGGCAGAGTGATTTAAATGGAGCCTTTTTATATTTTGCATTAAGTAAAAATAACTACTGAGAGGAAAGCCTGTACCTGTACTTTAAACATGTTTTTAAGTTATACGATGCCTGGGCTAATTTCACGTCTGATACATCTAATACAGCTTCTCTGCTCAGTGAATCTCAACTTTTGTTCCCAGTAGCCCTTTAGACTCTTAAAAAATTATTGAGGACTTAAAGAGCTTTGGTTAGGTAGGGTATATCTATTAATATTTATCATATTAGAAATTAAATCTAAAAAATTAGAATATTTATTAATTTACTGAAAAATAGCTGTAATTCCATCACGTTAACACAAATAACATATTTTTAGAAAAGATAATGGTTTCCAAAACAACACAAACCTAATGAGTGACATTGTTTTACATTTTTCCAAATCTTTTGAATGTCTGGCTTAATAGAAACAGCTGGATTCTCATATCTACTTCTGCATTCAGTCTGTTCTGATATCACATGGCCTGTAGCCTCTGTAAAACTGCATTGTATAATTGAGAATGAATTAAAGTAAGAAAACCAAATAACATTTTGGGCTTATTATGGAGCTTAAGGACACCCAAAAAGGGGGGGGGGGTTGTCTTCAGATACACTTTGAGAACTGCTAAACTAGCACATTTCTGTCTTTATAGTTTCTGTCTTCAGTCTTTCTTGCCCTAAGGCTCAGCTCAGATCCTACTTCAGTGACACTTTCCCAATCCTTTATCTCTTCTTCTATGTAGCATACTTTAGAATCTTAACACTTGATTTTGTGGTGTTCAGCTTTCATATGTGTCTGTGTCTTGTTTATAAAACTGTACATGCCTTGAGGATTGTACCCTGGATTATATTCTTTTTGATTCTCATATGACTAGGTAGTAAATACTGCTGAATTGAACTGAACTAGCATGTGAGCAGTTTTTACTGAAGAAGTAGATATGCTTTGCATTTTCACCAAAACACCCCTGAATATTATCAAATTATTTTTTCAATCAGTCTTTTAATATACTTGAGTTTCTACCTTGTGCCAGACACTGTGCTAGATATTGGAGATACAGTTGTGAATGAGACAGATCTATTTCTCAATTCCTGCCATTATTGATCTTTTGGTTAATGAGGGATATTGACAAATCACAATTATAATTGCTGTTTAAATAGTGCTGTGAGGAGGAAGTACAGTGGACTGTGAGAACACTTTGGAGTAGTATCTAATCTGGACTAGAGGATCCAGGAAATTTTTATTTAGAGGAAGAGATTTCTAAGCTGGAATCTGAAGGGTAGCTAGATGTTAGGTAGGCAGAGAGGGAAGGGGTGTGTGCTCCAGGCAGAGGAGATAGCTCATTGATGAGGGAGCCTGATACGTTCAGGGGATTGTACAGAGCTGCAGGGTTGAGTTTTGTGATGATGGGGGTGGTGGTGAGAGGTGAGACTCTGGAGGTAAGTAGAAACAGCTATTGAAGGGCCTTGTAAGTTTAACGTTTATCCTGGAGGCAATGAAGAGCCACTTATAGGTTCTAAGAGGAGAAGTGGATGATCAGTTTTGTATTTTAGAAAGATCACTTACTGTACTATGGAGATATATAGGAATGCCTTAATATGTATACCTGCCCATTCACATGTCAATATCAATTTATTATATGACCAAATAAAGATTTCTAAGGCTAATGATTAACTAGGAGTTAGTGGAATTTTGAGAACAAACATATGAGGTAATTCTTATTTGGTTCCAAAGTTGACAAGTAGTGGGAAAGCAAGTTTTTCCTTTTTACTCTTTAAAGATTAAACTTCTTTTCAGCTGTAGAAATGGGCAAATTACATTAATACTACATGACTGGTTTAGGTAATTGCATTAAGCAGTTGAGGGAATCCCAGGGCTGGTTCCCAGAAGAATGCTCACAGCTGTGTAGATCCCACATCTGATGCTAGGATTTGCTTTAAAAAAAAAAAAAAAAAAATCTCTCCACACTCTCCCCCTCAAACATATACCGGAAAACTAAAAACAACAAATAAAATTCCCGTATAATGAAAAGGTCATATAACACAAGATTGAAAAAGAGCAAGAAAACTTTCTTGTGAGACCCACTCAGAAATATGTATTGTTAAAAGTGGGCCAGTATTCTCTGAAGGGCTTATTTCTCACGTTGGTAGTCTAGTAAATGTCATGTAAGTGTTCTACAAACACTTACAGAATACAGGAATTCCTGTTGAAATTATATCATTGAATATTGGTTTGCTATGTGTGAACTAGACAGATGATAGATAATCCCGCATTCTTTTCTAAACCAATAAATTTGGCGCATAATTTTAATACTGGTGGGATGCCATTTTCAAAGAACTTAAAGAGAGCATAAGATGTTGTATTCTGTTAAATTCATTAAGCTTATGTTCTTGGTATAAAAATACATGTTATGTTGGTTCTTTTGGTTTTATTAAGTATAAGTTTGTTGTATCTTTTTGAAATAAGTATGGTACATTTGGGATCTGAAATAATGTATCTGAGAATAAATAATGTACCCTTTTACAGTAACAATTTGTAATGTAATACTTTGACTTTTCTTTATAAAGTAATATTTTGTTCTACTATAAAGTGACAGTCCACATGCCTAAGAAATTTGCATTTTCATAAATAAGTACTAAAAATAGTTATTTCCATATATAAAAGGGGTTAGGGACAAAAAATGTTGAACACTTCAAAAACAATTTGTTTTACCTGTAGGGATATAAATCTGGGGTTCCTCATCCAAACTACAGAACACAGAGTTACTTGAATGACTGTTTTCTCAGTTCTCCCCCAAATGGCACTAACTTGTGGAGATATATAGGGAGAAGTTAAATGGATACAGTGGGTACCTATGGCATTAGGGCTTAAGTTTTTTTGAGGAACCCTTTGAGAAGGGCTACTATAAACTTTAATAAAACTATAAATTCACACACCAAAGACATCCAGCAATTGATTACATCCAGCTTTTGCTTAAAAGAAGTGGTCTTTTCTTTCATATCAGTACTAGCATTTCATTAGTGTCTTAACTTGTCACACTTATTAACCTTATCGTCCATTGTTATACAGACAGATAGCAGATCATAATGGTTAAGTGTGTGGATTCTGAACCCAGACTACCTGGGTTTAAATCTACTCCCTACAACTAGCTGTGTGCCTTCGTTTGATCATCATCTTTACAGTGGGGAAAGTTATCAGAGGAGATGATGCTCTCAGACTTTTTCTTTAAATAAGCAAACTGCAAAATAAGTTTGCTTTCCCCGTGCCTATGAGAAACTTGGGATGCGCCAGTGTTCCATTTCTGGTTTAACCAAGGCAATTCACAAATATTTATACCTTTGAGAAAAGAGAGACATTTAATATTACGTGGCAACAAATCCATTATTGGTTGTTTTCAGTTTTCTCCAAGATGAGCAAAGCTGCATCTCTGTGTACTTATTCTTCTGTTTCTGTAGGTTAAATTTTTTGGAATTTCTGGCCAATTTATAAACACATCTTAAATTTTGATTACTGTTGTTTAGCTGCCCTCCAGAAAGATTATACAAAGGGTATGGTTGACAAGAATACTTGTTTTTCCATGTTTAACTTTGTTTATAATTTTTAGGTATTTTGGTTTGGTTTTGGGGGGCAGTAATGAAGTTTTAGTGTCATTGCTGCCAAGTCCATCAGTCTTTTCTATAATGGTTTTTTAGCCTTTGGGGTGATGCTTGGAAAGTCTTTTGTACTCCACATTTATAAAGATATTCACCCACAGTTTTCTGGTACATTCAGGGTTTTTAAAAATTTATAACTTAATATCTTTAAACTTCGTTTAAAAAAATAATTAGAGGATCTTTGTGTTGGAGTCGTTTTTATGGTAGAAAAATTTGAGGTACTTAAGGTTACTTTTTAGATAGCCTTTGTCTTAGCTAAGTGTGGAAATAGTGGGTTTTTTTCTCTTTATTTTGGCTTTGCTGGTGCTTCAGCCAGTTTTCTGTCTTGTAAGACTTGAGTTATGTACAAAGCCCATTAGGTCTGCTCAACTAACCAGCTGCGCTTTGAGTACTCAGATTATAGTCTTAAAGGTAAACGACAGAGATATAAAAGACCTATAAAAAATTTATCTAGAATGCCTAAAGTTTTCCCTTTGCATTCTGGGGTCTGTTATTTTATTACATAAGTGCAATACCTGATGACAGTGTTGGTAATATAAAGGAGATAAGGTGAGATAATGATATATATATTTATATATTTTATTATAAATATACCTTACATATATAATATTTATATATGTAGTATATATTATTAATAACCTTCTAACCTCCAAATTCTGTGAAGATTCTTTTTAATTACAGGCATTTCATGGGTTCAGGTAAAACTGGAGGAAAATAAAACAAATGATCAAAATTTTGTATAGTTTATCTTTTTTTTTATTGCTGTAGCAGCTTTGTCCTTTTAATTATATCATACTTCAAAACATCTTGAAGTTCAGTCCTTAGTGCATTCATTCTGTATTTGTAAATTTATTTATTTTTTTGTTTTATTTTATTTTTGGCTGCATTGGGTCTTCATTGCTGCGCGTGGGCTTTCTCTAGTTGCAGGAAGTGGGGACTACTCTTCTTTGCGGTGCGCGGGCTTCTCATGGCGGTGGCTTCTCTTGTTGCAGAGCACGGGCTCTAGGCACACAGCCTCAGTAGTTGTGGCGCACGGGCTTCGTTGCTCCGCGGCATGTGGGATCCTCCCGGACCAGGGATTGAACCCGTGTCGCCTGCATTGACAGGCGGATTCTTAACCACTGAGCCACCAGGGAAACCCTCATTCTGTATTTGTAAAGGAAGAGTTCTTAAAGTGAATATGATTTAAAATCACTGCCATATTGAGAAAGCTTTGTTGTCTCTAAAGACAAAATGATCAATAATTATTCTTCATTGGAAGTAATAAATTGCATTTTATTAAAATGCATATCTGTTTGTAGGTCAGATAATTGAGAGACTGATTCAAACATGCTTGTTTTAAACTAGAATCTTAAACTCTCAGGTGACAGTTTCTTAGTGAGCAAATGTACATAAATACTTAGTTTCTAAAAGTTTTACCAAGGTGTTTTCATGAATTTAAGGCTTAATATATCTATGCTGTTCACTATATGTCCTTATACTCTAGTCATAAATCATAGGCAATTAATTACAAATAATTACAGATAGTGGTTCATATAGTACCTGGTACACAGTAGACATTTGATAAATCAATTTTATTTGAGTTGTTACATTTTATAAACATGCTACTTAGTATTAATAAAATGAAAAACTTGCACTTTAAGATACATATAAATAGTTCTTAGAAAATGTCATTCTATTTTCTGGTTATATTATCTGATCTATTTAATATTCAAGTCTAATAGCATAATTAATTTTGAGCATGTTCTCACAGACTTAATACATGTAAAAGTCAACAAACAGACTTTGCCACTTGTGTGAAGTGGCTATTTAACCATGAAATCAACTATTTTTATTGCCATTGCCCCGTGGATATGTTGTTTCTGGCAGTGCTGTCCATATTTGGTGGCTATATGCATGGAGAGCCAGGTGGTGCTGAAAAGCATCGCACAGTGAAGCGTGGATATATCTAGGTTTGACATTTGTCATCTCTTACTGCTGAAGGGAAGGGTAAAATCTGTTTTTCCATATGCTTATGCTTTTTTTTGCCTGCAGTTTTGACCAGATGGTCTTATGAACATTGTTTACTTTAGGATGCTATCCCAGATGTTTTGAAAACTGATGGGTAAATGTGGTACACAGATACATAAATCATTTGCATGTTATGGTTTAAAAAATGCTATTTGGTCTTAAAAGACAAAAATATAACTTATTTCTGGAAGTATTTTTCCAAGTGAATAGTAAATATATATTTATGATATATATTATATATTTATATATAGTTAATACAATCTATATAGTTTATTTTCCCCAACCACTCTGTTTTCATATTAATAAGCTAAAAACTATGGCAACATTTATTAAGGATGTTAATGAAAGGAAATACTTTTGAGAAGGCATATTTGTTTGTGGTTGCATATACTCAAATCTGTAAGAATCTTTCCTGCTAGTTTTTGTAATTCTTCTCATTGTGCATAAATCACTGAAGAGAAATTACCTGGCAAAATGACAATGGATTTATAATCAAAAGATTATCATTATAACTTCGGGCAAATCACTTAACCTGTTGGAAACTGAGTTTTGTTAACGTAAAATCAGAGTAACAGCCTTGCCCCAAAAGATGGAGCACTGCTTGGATTTAATTACTCTTTCATCTTAAATCTCTTAAAAATCACTGTGAAACCATCTCGTGGCAACAGCTATAATGTGAGCCTGAAACCGGCTAATTCTGGGCTTTAGTTAGAATCTCAGATATAGTTAAGAGGTGGATTGCTCTTGTTTGCAAACCCAGCCAGGATCTGTATGGGGCTTCCTCTTGTTTGTGTAGTGCTTCTTACACACTGGCTGGCTTTTTTCATTTGCTTTTACATTCCCTTGTAGTTTTGAATACTGTCTGGCCTTTTCCTGCTTTTCCTTTTTTCTGTGCCTGGACTCTGCACCTCAGTGACCTTTTCCATGGATTGTACCGGCCTTTGTCCCCAAGCTCTGTAATGGGGTTTAATTTTTATCACTTATTTTAATATCTGGATGATGGGAGAAGAGATCTATTTTGCTAGTTCTTTTCCATGTTTCAGAATTCTAGGGTTGGGCGTTAAAAACAGCTCTTCGTTATCTAGACAACAGATATCTAATAACAACCAATAATGTTTAAAGAGTAAACAAACATGAATAAAGGGGAAAAACAGGTAATAGAGTTTATGATAAAATATTGCATCACAGGATAAAAGTTAAGAGTTGAAAGAAAATTTTTTCCCTTGTAATAGATTTGCTTAATGAAAGAAACGTCTGAGAAACCACGTATTTACTTCTGTCAGTGAGAGGTTTCCACGTGTCAAAAAGAAAAGCCATGATCATGAAAACCACAAAGTCAATGTAAAAGGCAAAACTCATATTAGCAATTCAGAAAATCCAGTTAGAAATGAGATAAACTTGAGGGGAACACCCCCAGAAAATATAGGAAATGATTAAAGAGAAAAAAGTGAGAGCAGATAAACAGGGGACATGAAACATAGTTCATGAAGATACGGATTTTGGCACAAATAACAATTTCGGTGGCCTCTCTGGGCTGTTTTTCACACTCTTAAATAGTGCTTAGCATGCCAGGTGCTTTGCAAAGCAAATTTAACTCATTTGGGGCTTCCCTGGTGGCACAGTGGTTAAGAATCCACCTGCCAATGCAGGGGACACAGGTTTGAGCCCTCGTCCAGGAAGATCCCACATGCCTCAGAGCAGCTAAGCCCGTGCACCATGGCCGGTGAGCCTGTGCTCTAGAGCCTGTGAGCCACAACTACTGAGCCCACATGCCAAAACTACTGAAGCCCGTGCGCCTAGAGCCCATGATCCGCAAGAAGAGAAGCCACCGCAGTGAGAAGCCCACGCAGTGCAGCGAAGAGTAGCCCCCGCTTGCCGCAACTAGAGAAAGCCTGCATGCAGCAACGAAGACCCAATGCAGCCAAAAATTTAAAAATAAATTTATTTTAAAAAATTTAGCTCATTTAATCCTTATGAAAACCATATGAGGGCTTCCCTGGTGGCGCAGTGGTTAAAAATCCACCTGCCAATGCAGGGGACATGGGTTCGAGCCCTGGTCCAGGAAGATCTTCTTTTTTTTAGTTGGCATTCTCTTGTAAGGAAAAGTTTTTTCTTTTATCCTCATTTAAAAAAATCTATTATTGGGTCAGACTCATTCTCATTTTGTTCAGTGAATAATAATTTATCAGTACCCTTCTTTATTTCGATATTCAAATTGTTCCAGATTGGACCACTGGGAACCTGTTTAAAATTACGCCTGTGTGTTTTGATGTACCTTTTTTTTTTTTTTTTTTTTTTTTTTGAGCACGTCCTTATTTTCTGGCATAACAAAAATGTTATAGGCTCATTTGCTGCCCCAGGTTTAGAATCAGCCTTTCCTTCACGGGGTCTTCATTCCTTTTAGTGGGAATGGTGTTTAGAAACCAAGATCTGGTCTTTGCTACTTTTTTTTTTTTAACCTCATTTTACAATATTTTATTTTTAAATTCATCTGGAATTCTACAATGTGATCTGAGGTACGGATGTGTATAGTAAGATGAATTAAAATTAACTGCTTTAGAGGGTGGGAGGGAGGGTGACGCAAGAGGGAAGAGATATGGGAACATATGTATATGTATAACTGATTCACTTTGTTGTAAAGGAGAAACTAACACATTATTGTAAAACAGTTATACTCAAATAAAGATGTTAAAAAAAAAAAATTAACTGCTTTAGCAGTAGGATACAAAACAGGAGATACTTATTTGCATTTGTATTCTTGCCCTTCAGGGGCATTGATTCAGAGGAAAATCTTATTTAATTTTAAATAATACATTTAAATTATGTCAAATGATATGTATTTAATTTTAAATCTTGTGTCCATTATGTTTTCTCTAACATAGATGCATTTTCTAGAATCATAAAACTTTATGAAGAAAAATGTGAAACAGGTGAAAAAAAGGGAAGAAAAGACAGCAGTGTAACATCTGTAAAAGGAATTACAAATTTAGGAAATACTTGCTTTTTTAATGCAGTCATGCAGGTAAGAGCCGTGAGAAAGCTTTGTAAAATGTAAAAGTTTATATTAATTAATTTGTGTTTATTGGCATACCGATGGACTGTCACATGACTGCTAAATGTTCGTCTAGAAGTCTGTTTCCTTTTTGATTGGTTAGGCTATCTTTAGCCATTGTCATACACATACATACACCTTCTTTCTCCACAGTTCTTCTGAAAGATCTCTGTATTTTACCATGGCTCTGTCAGTAGTAGTGACATTTATTAAATGTAAAATGCATTCAGTTAAATTTTCTAAAACTTAAAAATATTTTTGCTAGGCCAGATGACATTTGAAGCTTTGGGAGAGTATTTATTCTGTAAAATCAGAGGCATATTATAACTGAATCAAAAGATGTTGCTTTTGTTTTCTTTCAGAATTTGGCACAGTCTTATATCCTTACTGAACTGATGAATGAGATCAAAGAACACAGTACAAAACTCAAGATTGTTCCTTCCTCAGACTCTCCGCTGGTAAGAAGTATAATTAGCTGGATAATAGCTCTGTTTAGATAAGCCAGTGTTGTTGCCAAAACCTATCTTTCTTATTTCTCAACAACTATCAGTTGAGATGGTAGTCAGAGAATTTGAAAAGATAATTCAAAAGCATTTTGTGAAAATAAACGATAAGATTTAAAACTTCTAAAGTCATAGCTTTAAGGTATGTTATATCAAACATATCATGGGGTCAGACAGCACAAAAAATGTTGAGGCAGCTTTCAAACAGACATACTAGAAAAGACAAACGGTTTTGCCTTTGTTGAATGAAATGTGTAGGATTCCTGTTTTGTACTTACTGGTGACAACTACTTAAATACAGCATTTTTGTTCTTTAAAGGTAGATTTAATTTTAATAGTGACCATCTAAAGGTTTTTTGGAGCCTAATTTGATATTGGGTTTTTAAACTAATGAGAAAGGGGAAAAAGGCAGCCTTTGACATTCAGAAGCTAGCCTGACACACACAGTTAGGCCATGTTATTCAAACAATCTCACAGAATACCAGGCTTGAGCTAGGTTACTCCAAGACTCTTGCAATGAGACAGAGCAAGGCCACTTCATAATTTTCTCTAAACACAAACTCTACCACTTAGAAAATCCGAAACACCCTCTTTTGGCTTAAATGAGTCACTGCGACTTTTTTTTAACTAGTTACAGCTTTATCCTCATTCTAGCCTCCTTTTATTGAGATATCCAATTGTAGAAATACCCTCACTTTCTGACAGCATCCAATTGAGAGCAGACCTCTGCTTCCTTAGATTATTTTCCTTAGATTAACTTCTTCCCTAAATCACCCAACTAAAGCCCAAATTCTACATCAGTTCTTTTGAATACCCTCTGAGAGACACTCCATGGTTCCCTGTTGTGTGTGTTCTCCCTCAGTGGAACAAGTAATAAACCCACCTTGTTCAACTACAGATGTGTTCCTGGTGGTCTTGGGCTGGAGGGCATTTACACTAATAATTATGATTTCAGTTAGAAATTGATTTGTGTGTGTGTGTGTGTGTGTGTTTTAGAGAAACAGAGAATGAATGTATAGCTCATGATCTGGCTTTTGAAATACTTAAGAAAGAGGAGTTCTAAAAGTTCTTAGCCCAGTGTAGTAACCTTAGATTTTTCTTCCAAGGAGGCAATTTTTAAAGACAATATTGTTGTATTTTTTTGTTGAAAAGGCAGTCTGTAAACTCATTGCCTATTCAGCCTCTTAAAATTTTTATGTTAGAGCCCAGTGCCCTCTTCTAGATTGTAGTGAGATATTGAAGACTACTTTACTAAATGGAAGTTAATGCTAGTCATTTGAAAAGATTTCTTATTAACTGTGATTGGATGTTAGGTTTAAGTATTTCACATGTGGAGCTGTGAAATTACTATATATGGCAATCATATTATAGCTGATCATTGTAGGTTTGTGTCATTCAAAGAGGGAAATTTTCAATCTTAGGTCTTGGTTTTTTAAGACATACAGCGGACCTGAGCTGTGGGACTATCAGTGTAGATCACTACTCTTTCAGTCACCAGTTTTATTTGGTCCTTCGTAATCTGTATGCCTTTTCTTTCTTTTCCTTACTTTATTGTGCTGGCTCGAGCCACCAGTAACATGTTGAATAGAAGTGATTAGAGCAGACATCCTTGCTTTAATCCCCAAATTAGGGGAAAAACACTCAGTCCTTCATTATAATGGGTAGGTACAGGGACTTCCCTGGCGGTCCAGTGGTTAAAACTCTGCACTCCCAACGCAGGGGGCATGGGTTCTATCCTTGGTTGGAGAGCTAAGATCCTTCATGGTGAGGCCAAAAAAAAAAGAAAAGAGTAGGTACAAAATAAGCTACAAGGTTATATTGTACAACATGGAGAATATAGCCAGTATTTTATAATAACTATAAATGGTATGTAACTTTTAAAAATTATGAATAATAATATTGTACACCAACTATACTTCAATTTTTAAAAAAAGGAAGAGGATTTAAGACTAGACACTGCAACGAAAAAAAAAGAATGAACTTAACTGTAGGTTTTTCACAGGTGTTCTTTACAAGGTTGAGGACATTCCCTTCTATTCCTAGTTTTCTGAGCATTTCATCATGAATGGATGTTGAATTTTGTCAAGTGCTTTTCCAGCATCTACTGAGATTATCATATAGTTTTTCTTCTTTATTCTCTGTTAATGTGGTAAATTACATTGATTGATTTTCAAATGTTAAACCTATCTTATATTCCTGGGACAAACCCCTGTTAGTTATGATGTATTCTTCTTCTTCTGTGTTGCTGGATTCAATTTGTTAATATTTATATGAATATCAGCAGTGTTCTTACTTTTTTGTAAACATCTTTATTGGAGTATAATTGCTGTACAATGTTGTATTAGTTTCTGCTGTATAACAAAGTGAATCAGCTATACATATACGTATATCCCCATATCTCCTCCCTCTTGCATCTCCCTCCCACCCTCCATATCCCACCCCTCTAGGTGGTCACAAAGCACCGAGCTGATCTCCCTGTGCTATGCAGCTGCTTCCCACTAGCTGTCTATTTTACGTTTGGTAGTGTATGTATGTCAGTGCTACTCTCTCACTTGGTGAGCTTCCCCTTCCCCCTCCCCATGTCCTCAAATCCATTCTGTATGTCTGCATCTTCTGCATCTTTATTCCTGTCCTGTCCCTAGGTTCATGAGAACCTTTTTTTTTTTTTTTTTTTTTTTTAGATTCCATATATATGTGTTAGCATACGGTGTTTGTTTTTCTCTTTCTGACTTACTTCACTCTGTATGACAGACTCTAGGTCCAACCACCTCACTACAAATAGCTCAATTTCATTTCTTTTTATGGCTGAGTAATATTCCATTGTATATATGTGCCACATCTTCTTTATCCATTCATCTGTTGATGGACACTTAGGTTGCTTCCATGTCCTGGCTATTGTAAATAGTGCTGCAATGAACATTGGGGTGCATGTATCTTTTTGAATTATGGTTTTCTCACGGTATATGCCCAGTAGTGGGATTGCTGGGTCATATGGTAGTTCTAATTTTAGTTTTTTAAGGAACTTCCATACTGTTCTCCATAGTGGCTGTGTCAGTTTACATTCCTGCTGACAGTGCGAGAGGGTTCCCTTTTCACCACACCCTCTCCAGCATTTAATTTTTGTAGATTTTTTGATGATGGCCTTTGTGACCAGTGTGAGGTGATACCTCCTTGCAGTTTTGACTTGCATTTCTCTAATGATTAGTGATGTTGAGTATCCTTTCATGTGTTTGTTGGCAATCTGTATATCTTCTTTGGAGAAATGTCTGTTTAGAAGTTCTGCCCATTTTTTGATTGGGTTGTTTGTTTTTTTGATATTGAGCTGCATGAGCTGCTTGTAAATTTTGGAGATTAATCCTCTGTCAGTTGCTTCATTTGCAAATATTTTCTCCCATTCTAAGGGTTGTCTTTTCATCTTGTTTATGGTTTCCTTTGCTGTGCAAAAGCTTTTAAGGTTCACTAGGTCCCATTTTATTTTTGTTTTTATTTCTATTTCTCTAGGAGGTGGGTCAAAAAGGATCTTGCTGTGATTTATGTCATAGAGTGTTCTGCCTATGTTTTCCTCTAAGAGTTTTATAGTGTCTGGCCTTACATTTAGGTCTTTAATCCATTTTGAGTTTATTTTTGTGTATGGTGTTAGGGAATGCTCTAATTTCATTCTTTTACATGTCACTGTCCAGTTTTCCCAGCACCACTTATTGAAGAGGCAGCCTTTTCTCCACTGTATATTCTTGCCTCCTTTACCAAAAATAATGTGACCATATGTGCGTGGGTTTATCTCTGGGCAGCAGTGTGCTTACTTTTAAAAAACTTTTTATTAAAGTATTCACACAGAGGAGTGTACATCATAAATGTAGAGCTGATGAATTTTCTCAAACTGAATACACTGAACTGAAACTAACCAACATTTTTCTCAAGAAACAGCATTACCAGCAGCTAGAAACCCCCTTCAGGTTCCCTTCCATCCCCTGCCTTCCTGCCTCACAAGGATAGCCACTAACCTGGTTTCTGAAGGGCAGATTAATTTTGCCTGTTTTAGTATTATATATAAATGAAGTTATACAATATGGACTCTTTCACATTTGGCTTCTGTCAGCATGTTAGTGAGATTCACCCATATTGCATTCTCATCAATAAACTTACTTTTGTTTTCAAAATTTAAGTATACTTTTAAAAGCAGGTTATTTACTCACTCAGTTCTGAAGTTTTTAAACTGTCTCAAAATACTTAAGTTGGGAGCAGGGGATACTGCACCTTAGTGCTTGAGCTTTGAAACTGCCTTAGATTTTACTTTTGACCCTTGAGGTAGCTTTCAATTTACTGAACATTGCAGAAATCACTTATAATATTCAAAAACTATAGAAAATTATAGCCTGTCCTTTCTGTGGTTTTAGCTAGATGGCTGATTTTTAAGGATAGTTGGTATGAAATACATATGTAATTTGTATTTCATGAGTATATGAATGAAACAACATATGTGATAGCTGTCTTAGAAGATAACATTCTATAGTGTCTGAGGATTATATTTGAGATCTGCTTTTTATTCATTGTCTGTAAGGAGAGGGGTTACTAGCAAGGATAACATTTTAGAAGATAAAACTTGGTGGGGAAAAAATTCTAGAATAGAGAGTGTTGCTCTTTCACACAGTTGTAGCTGCTTTTGTCAAACTTTATGTCTCTCTCCTTTAAAAGAGGGAGACAGTGTACCAGTTTGTGACATAATTTGCCACTCCTTATTTTGTTAGTAAAATATTTGGGGAAAAGAAGAGTATGGGGTTTTGCTCATAAATGTAATTTATGATTATTTGTGAATTTGTACAAATATCAAGTCGATGAGTAATTTTATTTTAGGAGAGCACATGAAGGGACAGTTACAAGCAACAAAAGATTGGTTTTTCACTCTTAAGCTAATAGTTTTATTAAGTAAAGGGCAGAGGATATGAAAATACCTGTATTTTTCAAGGTAAGGCATTTAATTTCATTTTTTGTATATTCATCTTATATACAAGGGAATAAAGCTTCTTAATACACTTGAGGTGATTTAGTCGTCATTTACACAGAGTGTAACTTAGATTTTTAAAAATATTTTATTTAAAAATTGTGTATTTCTGACATAGAGTTGATCATGTTTTTAAAGGACCCATTAGTGGTGGAACTTTCAAGCCCTGGACCGTTGACCTCAGCCTTGTTCCTGTTTCTTCACAGCATGAAGGAGACTGAAAGAGGACCGCTTTCTCCCAAAGTTCTTTTTAATCAGCTTTGTCAGAAGTGGGTACATCTACATTCTTAATAGAAATAATCATGAGTTACAAAACACTAATGTGTTTATCATTTAGTATGAGTAGTTTGACTCTGACTGTGACATTGCTGTTATTGCCTAGACTACCAAGAGAAAGAACTAACATTCGTTTAGTTGCAGCTGTGTGCCTTATCTAAATTATATCTCAAATACTCTGAAGAAGTGATTGTTTATCCCCATTTTATATATAAGGAAACTGAGACCCCCCAGAAGTTGAGTAGCTTACCTTGTTTCATGGTGACAAAAATAGGGTTTAAATAGATATCTGTCCTGACTCAGAAGCCCATGATGTAATACCATAAAGTGAGAAAATTATAGAATTATAAAATCTAAAAGCGCTATAATAGATCATCTAACCTAGTTTTCCTATTTTTAAAGATGAGCTTTGAGGCATGCAGAATTTAAGTAAATTTCCCAAGATATCACAGTATATTTAAAATCAAAATCCTTGTGTGCCTAGAAATAAACACATGTCAGAAGGGACCTGACATTCATCTATTCCTTTATAGAAATTTGAGATCTTACTTTGTGTCAAGTAGTTGCTAGAATCCAGGGGTGCCCAACTTATAATTTATTAAAAACAGACCCTTTCAGGAGCTCATAAATTAGTCCAGCCCACAATTAGTAAAATATGTAGAAACAAAATTCTTTAAATGTGAACTTGCATTTTTATATATCTCCAGGTTTTAAAATTTCATTTTAATTTAAGCTAGTTACCTATGCCATGGTATTGTGTTATATTTTATTGCATTTTATTTTATCTCATAGTATTGTACCAATGTTAATTTTCTTTTTTAAAAAAGTTTATTGTGGAAAGAACACAACATGAGATCTACCCTCATAAAAAAATTTCAAGTGTACAATGTGTTATTGTTGACTGTAGGTACAGTGTTGAACAGCAGATCTCTAGAGCTTATTCATCTTGCTTGACTAAAACTTGTTCATTAATTAGTAACTCCTCTTTTCCCCTCCCCCCTTTCTAGGTACCTCATATAATTGGAATCATGCACTATTTGTGTTATTGTAACTGACGTATTGCACTTAGCATAATGTGCCATGGTATTTTAAATGTAGTCCAAAATATGGAGGGTTTATTATATGTTTCATTTGGTTGACAGGTGCTGTTTTTTCAAAGCCTGAAAAACAAAAAAAGCCTTTAAAAGTCTCAGACATGGGTGCCTCATAGAGTTAAAAAGTTTTTAGGACATGTACTTTAGAAATTTGTTTTTGACTCTCCCCAAAATAACTTTGTTTTGTATCTTTTTTTTTTCTGGTTTTATAGAGATTTATAAACATTTTCTAATTATTATTAAAATGATAGGTGCTCACAGATAAAAATTCAGACTACTGTTATCTGTTGTCTTCTATCCAAAAGTGATTATGCATACATAGACATAAAAATAAATTGTTTGCAACTTGCTTGTTTTGCTTAATGTGTTTTGTACATCTTTCTATATTAGTACATGTGGATATAACATTTGATTTTACATATAGATATGTGTGTATATGTGTGTGTGTGTGTATCATTGCACTTATGAGAGTATGTGGGATAAATAGAATTACTGGATCAAACATTATTTGAAAATATTTTTAAATTGCATTTTCTTTTGCTTTACTGTATTTACTTTAAAAAGAGATATGTATATATTAACAAAAGTGATTTTTAAAAAAGTCAGGTGAAGATTTAAGCCATATATGTTGGGTCTATTTTTGGACTTTGTTCTGTTCCATTGATCTATATGTCTATTCTTACCCCAATACTGTACTGTCTTGAATACTGTAGCTTCATACTAAGTCTTGGAATTGGATGGTGTGAGTCCTCAAATTTTCTTTTTTGGGGGGTTGGGTTACTGCTCTAGGTTCTTTGCTTTTTTATGTGACTTTTAAATTAGTCAGTTGGGATTACATTGAATGTAATGTAATGTTTGGAGAGAAATGACATCTTAACAATGTTGAGTCTTCCAATGCATGATTATCAGATACCTTTTCATTTATTTAGGTCCTTGATTTTTCCTCATCAAATTTTTTTTTTTTTTTTTTTTTTTTTTTGCGGTACGCGGGCCTCTCACTGTTGTGGCCTCTCCCGTTGCGGAGCGCAGGCTCCGGACGCGCAGGCTCCAGACGCGCAGGCTCAGCGGCCATGGCTCACGGGCCCAGCCGCTCCGCGGCATGTGGGATCTTCCCAGACCGGGGCACGAACCCGCCTCCCCTGCATCGGCATGTGGATTCTCAACCACTGTGCCACCAGGGAAGCCCTGTAGTTTAATTTTCTTATTTCTAATATTTTAATTTGATATCTTATATCAACATGTTCTTATTTAAATTTTTTTCTATTTTTTGTAGTATCTGGGCTTTTATTGGCAGTTATGCCTTTATTTTATGTTTTTGGACATTCTCAACATATTTATGGCAACACCTTTGGGACAGTTCTATACAATTTATTTGAAGTAAATTCATTTCAGTTGTTTTTAACATTAGATTTCTTTATGTGTTTTATAATACTGGATTGTAGCCTTCTTTGGAGTGAATTTTTTGTTTTTCCACTCCTGTCTTCGACTCCTTTGCTTTCTCCCATCCCCTCCCTTCCTTATATCCACCTCCTCTTTCTGTCTAAAAATTTTAAATTTTATGATAGCCTCACCCCTTCCCTCCAGGCTGGCCTTGGAGATCCAGCTCTCTTAATGATTCTGCTAACCATGCTGCCCTGGTTAGCAGATGGGAGAAGAGTCTTTAGAAGGCTTGGCTCAGGTTCAGGTCTGTAGGCTGTGCCTGTGTTCTGTTGTAGCCTTAGGTAACACTTGCCTAAAGGCTTCCTTTCAGGCTCTTGGTAAGATCAGCCATCCTTAAACAATGATCATGGCTCTGGTCTCTGTCTGAAGTATTTTTAGTTTTCTTTACCCTTCAGGGCTGAGCTCTTTCAGGCCTAGAGCCTGTCAAGTCTGTTTTTTAGTCTGCCTACAATTTCGTGTTCTAATATTTTTGTTCTGTGAGATTTTTTTGTATTGAATCCTGCTTAAGCCTTTTTTGTTTGTCTGTTTTCTCTTTTTATATTTTGTTATGTTTGGAGCAGAGAGTTTTTGGATTATGAACAGACTGATTCATTGGCACCCAGAAGACATCTCCATGAAGTCTCTCTTGTTTTAAATTTCTTTGTCTTGGCAGTCTGTTCCTGTTTTATGAGTGTGTATACATTTTCCTCTTAGAATTTGAGATTTCTGAAAGTTCTCAACTCTTTCCTACAGTAACACTTTTACTAAGGCACAGTTCCTGTGAATGTTTAGAATTTCCCTTGTTTTGAATAGGGTGAATTTTTTCATATATTTAGTGATTTTTCTATGTTTATCCTTTAAGTTTGAAGGTCTCTTTTGATATTTATTGGTAGCTCAGATAGGCTCCTTTAGAGATTCTATAAGTCATCATATGATTTGTTCCCCAGCCCTAAGTAAAAGAAGAAAGAAAAAAAATCTTTATTAAAATTAAATCTTTATTACATTTTCTTCAGTGGTTTAGAAGGCAGTAAGTGCTTTGTGCACGGTTGAGATGGAGCTATAGGTAGAGACATGGTGGAGACCGTTTCTCCTTTGTTTGGGAACTATTTCTTCCTGTGTGTCTGCTTCAAAAGCCATAAACTGTCTCCTCCTACCTGCCACCTGGCTGGTGAGGCTCTGAAGGATCCCCATTTCCACTCCCAGTCTTCTTCCACTTCACAGACCTTTCCTGATACCTACAGCCTAAGTGTAGTGTCATGCAATTTCTGCCGTTATGAATTCCAGCTGGGGAGGCCCTAAGGGGGTTGGAATTTGTATCCATCTTGGTTTCTGTCCTCGTCTCTGATCTAGCAGGTGGGCACTATGGCAGAAAGGGAAGCCCACCAAGGGAGTAAGTGAAAGTGTTCTCTACATCATGCTGCTATTTGCTACTTCTTAGCAAGAGTGAGTAACTGAAATGATGGTTCCTGTTTCAGGCTAGATTCGCTAGTAGTTCAGAGAGTGTTTTAGCACCAGGGACTCACACTAGTACATTACTAGGATAAATATTCATCATGAGATAATGAGGAATCATGCTTAAAGTACTGGACTCAAGAATCAGAAGACCTGGATTTATGTCAGTGACACTCAACTTGTTCTTCAGTTTTCTCAAGCGTAAAACGGAGTTCGTATTACAGTTGTCCCTTGGTATCCACAGGGGATTGGTCCCAGGACCCCCGAGGATACCAAAATCCATGGATGCTCAAGTCCCTTATAGAAAATGGCGGAGTATGTATTTATGAATTCCTTAACAGCATTGTTGTGTACATCAAATGAAATATGTGGTATATGTCATAATAAGACCGTTGTAAACTTGTACCACCGTGAGATAGTCTTACTATTTTGTATTATTTTGACAAAATTCTTTCTTCATCTTAGAACACTTTTTAAATTTAGTAATTGTTTGCATTTAAGGCAAAAATATTCATCTTAGCATTGAGTTAGCTGCAGTAAATATTACTTTTTAAAGTTACTGAAATCAGCTAAACATTTGCTGTGCTGATTTCTCCATGAATAACCCCTTATCCTTTTATTTAATTAATACATGGGAAATCTGATTGTCAAATTCATAAAATGAAAACCTTCATAGAGATAACAGTTTATAGTTCTTTATATTAATATAAATAATCTCTTGCTTTTCTTTTGGTTATATAAGGCAGGAAGATAATGGATCACAGTAGCTTGGGTTTGAATACTTTTTTTACCTGCTGTGTGACCTTGCAAATTAAAGTCCCTCTGAACCCTCATATATAAGCTAAAGAAAATAGTACATTCCAAGCTTGTTTCAGGATTATGTGAAACTTAACATATGTACTGTACTTGGCATGTAGTAGTTGCTTAATAAGTGTTTAGCCATATTATTCTCAGTGTACTGAAGATCTCATCCTAATTGGAACAGTAATCACATTTTGTCTTTCTATTTATAGAAAAAGGAGTAAATTGAATCTTTGAATATATGTTATTTCAAGGTGATTTTAAATAATAATAATATATTGTTGATAAAATAAGTGTTCTTCTTTTCTTTCCTGTTTTGTTTTTAAATCATAGGGCCCCTGGATTTAAAAGTTTTCAACAACAGGACAGTCAGGAGCTTCTTCATTATCTGCTCGATGCAGTGAGGACAGAAGAAACAAAGGTCAGATTTCTTTATGTTTATCACATATTCTCTTTAAGAAGAGGGTACAAAACTGAAGGAATTTTTACCAAAATTTTAATGTATGGTTGAGAGTACTTTGATTTTTAAAAAAACTTCTACTTACTCTTCTCTTCCCCATACTTTTTTGCCCCTTCTACCAGAAGATTATTTTTTCACTCTTTCACAACTCTGTTACCCTTTATTAGTTAATGCCCTTTGGCTATAAATAACAAATTAATTAATACTAGCTTAAATAAAGAAAAGGGAATCTAATAATCCAAATAAAGGCGGATATAGGACAAGAAGTTTCTCAAGAATCCAGAAAGTATTCTCCTTTTCCCCCCAGTTTCTCTGGCTCTATAGATTTTCTTTACCCATCTCTCTGCGGACAGAGTAGTTTCTTTGCTTCCGTGTTTGAATGGTAGCACCTGACCACCATGGCTTGCTGCTTGTGAATCCCAATTCTAAATTCCCAAAAGAGAGAAGTCCCATTATCCCATATTGGATTGCAGTCCACTCAGGAACCAGGAAATTGGGGTCCCAGCTTCCTGGATCAGGGACTGTTTCTGAGTAGAAAAGAACTGGTTAGATTTCCCAAACAGGATTTATTGTAATCCTGTCCCTTAATTGATTGGCTGTTGGTTGACTTTAATATTAAGTTAGTTATATTCACCTTTTTTGGTGGGGTCCTATGCAAATAGTATACAATTTTTCAGAGAAAATACAAGATATTAAAGATGCAAGATATCAAATACACAGCACATATCCTCCACTTCCTCCCTTTCTCTCTCATAGCAGACCCTGCTCATCATTCATAACAGTTCCACTGAGTCAGGGTTCAGTCTCAGAATCATTCTCAACATAGCACTCTGGGCAGCCCCTGCCAATCATAATTGTTAATAACAGGTGAAATCCTGTTTTCTGTTCAAGGTGAATACCCTTCTTAATTTAAATATTGATATGGTAGTAGAGCAACCAAGTGAAAATGAAGTGCTGATATGTTTGTGGTAGGTGTTTACTATGTTACTAGGCAGGGTGGACCCTCCTTTTTTTTTTTTTTTTTTTTTTTAAATTCTACTTCGTTTGAATTGTACATAACATTGTAGTGTTTCTTTGCTCCTAATGGCCAGTTTTCAGTGAAGAGAGAGTTATGGTTCTAATATTTTCTAGTAAATTATCTTAAGGAATGAGTTAATTGCACCCTCCTGATACCAAACAGTGTATATTACAATCCTATCCTTAATTGGCTGTTGTTAGACTTTCATATTAAATTAGTTGAATTCAGCTTCTGAAGGTGTCACTCCCTTTCTGCCATCTATATTTATGTATTTTGATTATGAACCCTACTACCTTCTATTTAGATTTATGTCTATGATCTCTCTTGGATTGTGGTCTCCTCAAGGAATGGTATCCCATGTGCCTTGCACACAGTAGTGCTCAGTGAATGTTCGTTGAATATGTTGTCTGTGCTTACCCCCCGCCCCGTGCCCTTTTTTTGTTGTTGTTGGCCACGCCTCATGGCTTGTTGGATCTTCGTTCCCAGACCAGGGATCAAACCTGTGCCCCTGGCAGTGAAAGCACCGAGTCCTAACCGCTGGACCACCAGGGAATTCCCTGTGCTTACCCTTTAAATGGACAGTATTTCTTGAGAATTTGAATTGGGAAGAAAACAAAGTCTCTTAAATGAGTTATACTAGCTAGTTACTTGGGGATTTGCAGTTATTTTGAATATGTTATAATTTGAATAAACTGTTAAACTGACAGGGTAATTCTGCGTTAGGTTTTACCTGTAATTTGTTTTGAAAAAAGTCAGTAAAGAGATTTGTAATTAGTTAAGTTTCGGGACATTAACACAATCTCCCTGAGCTAATATTTGATCACATTTTCTT
This sequence comes from Kogia breviceps, assembly GCF_026419965.1. Classification (NCBI taxonomy): domain Eukaryota; kingdom Metazoa; phylum Chordata; class Mammalia; order Artiodactyla; family Physeteridae; genus Kogia; species Kogia breviceps. The sequence continues at coordinate 32,617,911 of NC_081322.1, read as the reverse complement.
AGATCTAGAAACTGATATCAAGAATGGAGATTCAGGGCTTCCCTGGTGGCGCAGTGGTTGGGAGTCCGCCTGCCGATGCGGGGGACGCGGGTTCGTGCCCTGGTCCGGGGGGATCCCACGTGCCGCGGAGCGGCTGGGCCCGTGAGCCGTGGCCGCTGGGCCTGCGCGTCCGGAGCCTGTGCTCCGCGACGGGAGAGGCCGCGGCGGTGAGAGGCCCACATACCGCAAAAAAAAAAAAAAAAAAAAAAAAAAAAAGAATGGAGATTCAAACTTAAGGCTTTCTGACCTCCAAACTGATTATCTAATTTTATCCAGTACTGCTTATTAAAGTTTAATTTTAATGCTTGGTCATCAGTGACTAGTATAAATAACCCATTTTTTTAAGCTTGCTATTTAAAATTTAACCATAATTATTTCACTATTTGAAAAAATTATTAACTCTGATTTAATAGCTATGATATATTGATACTCTTATTGAAGGGGTCGATGCAAGGTAGTAAGGTGGAAAGAGATGCTCTGTCTTTGTGTTATGAGTAGTAAATGCATTTTGACCTTCTGAGCCTACAGATGACATAGTAGTTACTTTCGGATTTATTCAAACCATCAGTTGCTAGAATAATTTTTTTTCCCCTGTGATTTGCAGGATACATTTGCTACATGGTGGTCATGTATCATTGTAAATGGAATTAAAAGTCACTCTTTACGATGTTCTTCTCTGTTGATATTACAAATAAAACAATAAAATCTATCCCTATAATTTTTTTTCTGTTTTACTTTTATTACTTGATGGCATTCTTTGTTACAATTAAATTATTCTTTTGTCATAATGATGCATTATGATGATTCACAGTACCTTGAAAACTCAGGCAGTACAGCAGGAAACATTGGTTTTTGAAAGCTCTTATCTTTCTTCCTTTATTTGAGGGTTTTAGATGGTGTGGCAGAATTAAAATGTCAAGTCTGTGGATCTGTTCAGTCTCGTAAGCAAGGACAGTCGTGCCAGTCAGTTACAGTGAGTACCCAAGCAGGAGCTGCATTGTCTGGCCTGGGAACTCCGCAGCTGTTAATCGGGCTGCTGTTGTAGTTTGTCTCTGCCATGTGTTTTTTGATTGAAGGAAGGCTACAGTGGTATGTCTGCCACCAGACTCTTCTAGTGATGATTAAAAACTACTGACCTCTTTTCGTATTGTTTCATTAGGATCTTTTTCTTATGACTCTGAAGTTGAGGAATATAACTCGCTAAGCAGAGAGCTAAAGGGATCATTTGTGCAAAAATTCTAAAATTTTTATGTGTGAAATAAAATCAAATTCACAATAAGAACTACTTTTATAGGCAGTCTTTTTACCTTAGAAATATATGCTTCTTTACTTTTTTCCTTTTAATTTGAGCGATCTCTAAATTAATGATAATTACATTTGCATTATCAAAGATATATCGCTTTAATACATTACTGGGTAAGATGATTTTAAAGGTAGAATATCTCAGCTAACTTAAATTATGAGTGTTTGCATTATTTTTGAAAGAAGTTTAACATGGAGATTTGAACTAGCCGAACATGGGTCCTGCTAAATGATTAATGTGCCGTGGTTAGTCACTCCCTAACCAAAGTCTTTTTTTTTTTTTTAAACCTAAATGGTTCAAAGCACAACAGTGAAAGGTTGAAGATGGACCTAAGCCTATTTATTTTATTCGGCTTGATGAACTACCTATGAACTAACCCTTTAACAGTTTAGAGCAGAGAATATAAATTTGGGGCTAGGATAAAATAAAAAAGCAAAAGTCTAATAGTTTAAAAGTCAATAATTTAAACAGCTTAATTGTTTTTACTCTTTTAAAAGTGTGATATCATAGCTTACATCTTAGAGTATAGTAAAGGCTCATTAAATTCTGTTGAAAGTCGTCTGAATGTTCAAAATTGTAGAATAAAATTAACAGATTTCTAAGTTGAATTAGAGGCTTTATCTTTAGTGGCTGGAGCAGCTTTTCACAGTTATATTAAATATTTATAGGTGAACATGGGTATTTATTGGCATCTTTCATTTAAGTCCATTAAAAGTTTCTCTTACATGGAATTCACACCATTCTAATTTTCATATTTTAGTTCAATAAGCTCTCTGTTCAAGGTATAAAAGTCAAGTTTAGCTTAGACAATATCCAAATTATATAAATTTTCAAGTTTATTGAGTCTGAATTGGAGATTATTTCAATATTTAATAGCTTCTGGGACACATTATTTCAGTTTCCTTCACATATATTTCAGGAGAGTGTGACCTGGTATGGATTGCTGTATGTTCACTTTTATACCCTACTTTGTATATATGTAAGGTGTACATTGTATTAACTTTCAAAATAACACTTGAAAAGAAGAGTGAGCAGTTCTATGAAATAAAATGTGCTGATCATAGGCTAGTTAATAAAACTCACTTTCATAATTATTGGGGGAGGGTGTTAAAAACTTATTATAAAACATATCACACATACAGAAGAATGTGTACCAATATACATATAGTTTAAAGCATAATATTATTATAAATATTATTAGCACTTCTCCCTACTACCACCCCCAGAGTTAAAAAAAAAAAAAAAGAAAAAGAATGTTATTAGTACCATAAAAAGTACCTACTTCTTTTTTTCAAATACTTCTTCCTCATCAGAGGCAACCACTATTTTGACTTTTACAGAAATCATTCCATTGCTTTTTCTTATAGTTTTTGAGAGCTGCCTCTGTATGCTTAAATAATATATAATATTATATATATTATATATATAATATATACCCAGTTTTATAAAACTGGGCAGCAAGCACAAACCTATTGCCATTATTGGATGAAGCTTTCCCCCCAAAAAATGAGAGAATCTCTGGAACATAGTCTGGCTTTGGCTTCCCAGAGTTTACAAGAGCTCTTTCTGGGGAAGTCAGTAGGCAAGATCGTGAATATGTTCTGAGCCACGCCTGCCTGTCAAAGTCAATTGGTAGAGGTGTAGAAGAGACCAGGTACTAGCTCTCTGATCCCAGAAGGTTGGAGACTGCTCTGTATTGTATTTTCTGCTTCTGAGTTCATCATGGCCCACCTCATGGCTGTCAGGAATAGGCCCGAGCAGAACAATTCTGAGGGGTAATGTGAATCCTCTGCTGATCCAGGCAGCAGGGCATGGAGGGGAGAATAACATTAGCAGCTCATTCCCTGTATGTTCTGTTCTCAGATTAAAAACATGGTAGAATGGCAGAAGAGATCTTGGTGTCGACAGTAGGTCCATATCCTAAGTGTCACTGCTCCATTCTGCATTGGTTACCTCCCACATTAGATGTGTAGGCATCATTCTGGAATTCTTCCTCACTGTGCTCCTGAAAATGCCCTTTGCCTTTCTTTTGTGTTGGCCCTGCTGTTGCCTGTAAACCATATTATTGTCTTTCTTGGTTTATGCTCTCATTTGGTGGTGTGTGTATATATATATATATACATATATATATGTGTGTGTATATATATATATATATGTACATATATGCATATTTTTTCCTTTCTTTTTTCAAAAAGTGGCATTTACTATATATGCCCCTGCCTTTTTATCAGGTAGGATATTGTAGCAATCTTTCCATATCAGAAAATAGGAAGTGTCCTTTTTTTTTTAACCAATTCCTTTTTAACCAATTCTAACCATTTCCTTATCAATTATCACTTATATGTTGTTATCAGTGTTTTTGCTTTTATGAATAATGCTATGATGAATAATGTATATATGTTATTTTGCATGTGTGTAAGTATATCTGTATAAATATAGAAACGAGATTGCATGTATGTGGAATTTTGATAGCTATTACCAAATTGTCCTCCATAGGCATACAATTTTCACTCTAGCCGCAACATAACATATATGGAGAGTGTTTTCCAATAACCTCACCAAAATACTGTTGTATCAAACTTTAAAATTTTTGCCAATCTGATAGGTAGAAAATGGTATCTCAGGGTAATTTTAGTGTACATGTCTCTCTTTTTGAATAAATCTGAATATCTTTCCATATGTTATTTTTTTGCCCATTTTTCTACTGGGTTTTGATCCTTTTCTGATTTCTAAAAGCTTTTTGTGTACTAGGGAGGGAATATGTTTCCAAGTTTGTCATTTGTGTTTTGATTTTGCTTATAATGTGGCAGTAGCTTTTTTTTAAATGTAAAGCTTAAAATTTTTTGTTTGAATTTTAAAATCTTTTTCAAGTTTTTTATTTTTTTATGGCTTCTGGCTATTGAGTCATAGTTAAAAAGGCATTCCCACTCCAAGATTATAAAGGAATTTTCCCATGTTTTCTTCTTTATGATTAATTTTTAGATCTAAATCTTGATCCATTGAAATTTATCCTTTTCCATGATATTTCCTTTTTTCCCATTTGGCTATCCCATCCAAACAGTATAGTATGCTTTTCCTACTAAATTGGTAACACCCTAATTATACTAATTTTTCATATGTCTTTGGGTTTATTTCTCAACTTCCCCTTGTTTCTGTTTGCCTATATGTTTGAATACTAGAGTCATACTTTCAATTATGAAGATTTTAATGCATTTAGTAAGTCTAGTAGAACCAGTCAACTCTTACTACACTTTCCCCTCCTCCCCAGAGTTTTCGTTGCTATTCTTATTTATTTTTCCTTATCTAGTTTAGAACCGATCTCTCCCTTCAACCTCTCACATTAAAACAAAACAAAACAAAACCCTAAACCTCATACATACTATTGCCATTTTTGCTGGAATTGTGGTAAATGAATAAATTGGGCGGGGGTGGGGGAGGTGGGGAAATTGAAATGTTAGTAATGGTAGGACCTGTCCAGGAACACGGTGTGTCTTTCAATTTGATCAAGTTTTCTTTTGTCTCTTTCAGAAGTGTTTTGAAGTTTTCCTCATTGAGATCTTACACATTTGTTTAGTTTATTCTTAGTTATTTTCTTTTTAGTTGCTATTATAAATGGGTTATTTTCTCCTGTATCTTCTTTTTTTTGTTCATTTAGAATTTTATTTATTTATTTTTATACAGCATGTTTTTATTAGTTATCTATTTTATACACATCAGGGTATACATGTCAATCCCACTCGCCCAATTCATCCCACCCCCACCCCCCACCCTGTTTTCCCCCGTTGGTGTCCATACGTTTGTTCTCTACGTCTGTGTCTCTATTTCTGCCTTGCAAACCAGTTCATCTGTACCATTTTTTCTAGATTCCACATATATGCATTAATATACGATATTTGTTTTTCTTTGTGACTTGCTTCACTCTGTATGACAGTCTCTAGGTCCATCTTCTATATCTTCTAACTGGCTTTTGTTTGTGTGTGTGAAGGCAATTTACTTCATTATATTTATATATTCCATATTAAATTCTCTTATTATTATTATAGTAGTTTTTTATTTCATTTGGTTCTTTTGGCTTTTCCAAGTAAAAAGTCATATCATCTGCAAATAATTTTATCTCCTTTATATTTTATACCTCTGACATTTATTTTTCTATCAAATGCATCAACTAAAACATTAGTGGTAAATAATAGTAGTGAATAGGGAATATCAAGGGATTTGATCTTATAATTTTTTTCTCAGTGTATATGATGGCTTATATTAATAGATTTCCCTAATATCCCTGCGTTACTAGAATAAAAGCCTCTTGGTCATACTGTACTGTTCTTTTAATGTGCTGCTGTATTCTGTTGCTGATATTTTATTTAGAATTTTTTCATGAGTGATATTGATATGTGTGTGTACACTCTGTCAGCTCTGGTACCAATATTATGCTTCATGAAGATAATTTGGAAGTTTCCCTTTCTCTGCCCTGGAACATGGGTTTAGTGACATTCCTCTGTGAAATTGTTAGGACCTGGAGCTTTTTGTAGGGGGTACTTAATTCAGTGACTTTAACGGTATTCTTTTTTTTTTTTTCCTCCCTTTGAAAGCTGGAAAATTTTCTGTCTCTTCTGGGTTTAATTTCTTGGAAAATTATCTGTTTTTTTCCCTGAATTTTCAAATGTAATTGCGTGAGGGTTGAGCAAAGTGGTCTCTCACGATTACTTACAAAGTCTTTAATTTTGTTATTGATTTCCCTTTTTTGCGATGTATGGTATTGGGCTTTTCATCCTTATCTTGATTTAGATTAGTTTGTAGGTTTATTTATCCTTGCTACGAGTCAGCTTTCGATTCATTCTCTTCAATTTCTACTTTTATCTTCATTAACTCTTTCCTTATACTTTTGTTTGGTTTGATGTCCTTTTCTAAATTTATAAGTTGGCTGCTTAATTCATTTGTTTTTATTCTTTTCAACTGATTTAAATATATAAAGCTGTGAATTTTCTTCTGAACAGTGGAAAGTATCTTGGATTCTGACATGCAAAGTTTTATTATTCTCTGGGAAGTCTGCAGTTGGGTTTAATTTCTCTGACATAATAATTTTTTAACAGCAGATTTATGTATCATTTTCATACCAAGAAGTCCGAGTCTAACAGTGGTTTCACACATATGAAAACCTGTGATTAAGACTTTACTTAAAAATTATATTTTGAAGAATAATTAATAATCTTTCTCCTCACCCCACTGTTAAAATATGAATTAAAGAAGATTAATTTATTAGATTAAATGTCTTTATTTTTGGAATATATATAGTTTTATTCTGAGAGTTTAGTGAGGTTAGGTCTTTCCTAAAACACATGCAAGAGATGTGGAACCATAAACCTTATCATTTACTAAGAGCTGCTAATGACTTTAACACATGATTGTTATTGAAAACTAAATTCAAATAAAACAACAATTAAGATTTGGGCTCTTCTTCTTGCTGTGGAGAATATTCTGGACTTTAGTCATCTGTGTATATAAGTAAAATAATCTACATGGAGGTCATAGTCACCAGTTTAATAGCTTCTTATATATTTATATTAAGATTTTCTTCATACGTAAGAAATTTCCTATGGTCTATTTGTTACTTTTTGTCCTAATTAAGGAGTAAATCATTTTAGGGACAGAGTGGGGAAGAGGGAGAGAGGGGGCAGGAGATGGGGAGAGATAGGTGAGAGAAGGGAAAAGGAGAACTTACTCTAAACCTATAAGCAAAATGAGACTAGGCTGCTTGCTTTTTGTCGACTGAGGAAAATGCTTTAAACCCAAGAGAGAACCTAAACATGGGAATCTTGACTTTTGTTTGGGGGAGAATTTGGCATTAGAGTATTATTCATTAATGGAATTTTAGAACTAGAAGAAAGGACATACTTGATTTTTAAAAAAAATTCAGTCATTTTATTTTACAGATTAGGGAACTGAGATCCACTATACCTTGCTGTTTGAAAGTCCTTTTATTAAGAGGATGAGGCTTGAGTTGATTGGCACTAAAACCAGATTCTATTTACAGGAACACAAAATAATGCTTTGAAAGAATATATTCTAGTATAGATTCTTAATAAATTCTTATTACTTTGTTTTATAGAGAATACAAGCTGGCATTCTCAAAGCATTTAACAACCCAACTACTAAAACTGCTGATGATGAAACTAGAAGAAAAGTCAAAGGTGTGTTGACTCTTTCACTATTAAAACTTTTTTCTAGAAGAAAATATTGTAAGTTTCTTTGGGGGTCAGGGAAAGGAACTGAGCATTATGTGAACTAATGGCCTTAAAAAGAATGTGTAGTCATCATTTCTAGAAAATGTTTAAAAATATTATTTGTATTTTACTCTCTTTTTTAACATCTAGTTTTTTTTGTAACATTATGTGTACATACTACACCTCTGTAATTTATAAACAAATATACATACATTATGATTGTATATGACAAAACTTTATGTGCAGTTAAAGGTTCAAGATTTTGAAAAATACACTCAGGTATACTTGTTTTCTTGTTTTCAGATAGTGCCATCTAGTGCATGTTTAGAATAACTGCTCATTTTTTCCTTCACTTCTTTCCAGTTTTGTAATCTTAACCTATTTTCAATCCCTTGTACAATTTTTGTTAATGAAACATCTTAGTTTAACATAACTTCTAAATAGTTATCATCAAAATTAATAAATATTTATTGATATATCCAGATAAAACTCTGCTCTGTCATTCAGTGCTTCAAGTAATGTTCTAAAATGATTTAAAACGTTTGCATGAAATTTGAAGGTAGAGATTCAAAAAGGATAGAAGAGAAGTTTGAAAGAGGAGTGAATAAGTTTTTTGAATATGTTTTTCCCCATGGCTTACTATGGAAAATTTCAAACTTCCATTAGAGAGAATAGTATAATGAAGCCCATGTACCTGTGTGCCCATCACCCCGCTTAAATCACATTCAATTCATGGTGTCTTATGTTTCATCTGTTCTCCCCCAACTACATATTATTTTGAAGCAAATCATAAGCATAATTTTCTTTTATTTATAAATATTTCCCAAAGAGAATAATTTTAACATTTTTATGTAACAGGAGTTACATATATAACTGAGTTATTAATTGCCATGTTAGTTCTTTATCCTATGCAGTGTTTACTTGTCTTTTACTACTCTGTTGTTTCCATAGTTATGGTCCTGGCATCTGTAGTCCTAAATCATAATCTCTTTTCCTATCCCTCTATCTACCTCTAGGATAGGCACAGAGGCTTTAAAGGGTTTAATGGGAGCAGTTGAGTGTGGTATGAATAGTGGTTAATACTCTACTTATTATACTTCTTAAGTTTAAGAACAGTTTGCTATTTCTTTGAGACTACAGTAGTTAATAGTCACATTTTCTCTGTGGAATTGTAAAGGAGAAAGACATTATAACATCATATAGTGAAATATATTATTAAATATGGTCCTGGATATCTGCCTTATTCAGATTTCTTTTGATTCAATGGAAAAGAAGCCTATTACTTTGTTAGGTTAATGGTTGACATGTTTTTTGCATTAAAAGTATTATTTTTACAGCATATGGAAGAGAAGTTGTGAAAATGAACTTCATAGATCGTATCTTTATTGGTGAATTAACTAGCACGGTCATGTGTGAAGAATGTGCAAATGTAGGTACTTTGGAATTCACTTCAACATGGAATAGATTATGGTCACATTGTTTTTATTGTTTTCTTTCACATATAATCATCAGCAGTCATTTATTTTTATTTGTCACACATGACTACATAGTAGTTTTTAAAAGTCTTCTACAAATATATCCTTCACTCCTAGAAGATAAACATAATGTATAATTTTTTAAAGTAAATGTGTTATCTAATTTTTCCTCTTGACACACCTGTGAAGTTCATTTAGCCTATTTTAATATGCTCCAATGTGTTAGCTACTCATTTGGATTGAAAATGAAAGAGAAACTTCTGCGAAGAGAGTAACTATGTTAATATAATTATGCATTGCCCTAAATTGTAATCCCAATAGAAATAATTTAATGTCATAACATAATTTAGGCTGATCTACTTTTAAAGTTTACATTTATTTGACTTGCTGGAGTTTTTTTTAAGCAGACTTGACTCATCTTTGAATGTAGTGATAATTTTCATTTTGAATGCCATCTGTACTTTAATAACTTCTTAAAGAATGTATAAATTTTTATAGGTTTCCAATTGCTTGGTAAGGAATATTTCTGAAAGCATGCGGCATATGATAGGTTTCAACTTCTGTCAGATTTTAATCATAAAAGAGAGTCTTTATGTCCATCTTCCTGTCCCAGATTATGGAGTACCTTTCCTCTCTAGTTTTATAAAGTCAGGATTATATATTATATCTCCTTCTAGCCTGTCATACTGAAGCACAGAATGTGTCATCATATTACAGTTGACCCTTGAACAACATGGGTTTAAACTGCAAGGGCCCACTTACACGCACATTTTTTTTCAATAAATGCTGTCAATACTGCAGTACTGCGCAATCTGCATTTGGTTGAATCTGCAGGTGCGGAACCCTGGATGCTGAGCACCAACTGTAAAGTTATACTCTGATTTTTGATGGTTGGGTGGGATGGGGATCAGCATCCCTAAGCCCCACCTTGTTCAATGGTCCATCCCTACTTAAATGTTCAGTATATTCAACGTAGAAGTTGATTTCTTTTTCACAAGCTAGAGAGTATCTTTTAAAATAGAATTATCCTAAAGAATCTACAAAACACAGTCAAGCTCTCTGGCTTTTTTCATGGCTTTTTCTTAACATTTCATATTTTATTTATGTTATGGCCATAATTTCACCAAAAATATGTTTATATCTTCAGTTAATTGGTTTTATTAAACACAGTTTATTTTAAAGTTACTTTATGTATTATAGGTTAGTCATATTAACAGTATTATAATATTCAGCTGGGTTGCATTTATTGATGTTTTGGGATATCTTGTTTTGATTAACAATATGTGTTGCTATACCCAATTAAATTACTGTTTGTTCCAGGAACGTTTTTTAACTTATGATTTTAGTTGCCTGGGAAGTTTGATTTCTTTAAGATTTTACAAAACTACATTGTCTATATTAGAATTCTAACTGAAGTTCTCAATATGTTTTCTTTTTAAGATCTCCACAGTAAAAGATCCTTTTATTGATATTTCACTTCCTATAATAGAAGAAAGGGTAAGGAGAAAAAATTAAGTCTTTTTGTGAAGGGCATGTATAAATTCATATATTTAGGCATTTGTTGAGTATATTATCAGATATCTGAGCATCGATACTTTTTATATACAGTAATTGAGTTTGTACAGTGTACGTGATATTGGAGTTTGTATATGTATGTGTAAAGTATGATATAGTTCTTCTTTTTTCATATATAAATTTATTTATTTATTTATTTTTGGCTGTGTTGGGTCTTCGTTGCTGCGCGCAGGCTTTCTCTAGTTGCGGCGAGCGGGGGCTACTCTTCATTGCAGTGCACGGACTTCTCATTGCGGTGGCTTCTCTTGTGGCGGAGCATGGGCTCTAGGTGTGCGGGCTTCAGTAGTTGTGGCTCGCGGGCTCTAGAGCACAGGCTCAGTAGTTGTGGCGCATGGGCTTAGTTGCTCGGTGGCATGTGGGATCTTCCTGGATCAGAGCTCGAACCCGTGTCTCCTGCATTGGCAGGCGGATTCTCAACTACTGTGCCACCAGGGAAGCCCCTATGATATAGTTCTTATTCTCAAGGAATTTAAACCTTTATGCTTCATATTTTGAGAATTAATGTTTGGGAAATTACATTCAACTGAATTAGAAATTTTAAAAAGTAGCTGATATCCAGAATTTATTTCCTAAAGAAGTTTTGTGTTATATATATGGTATCTAATAGGTTTCAAAACCTGTACTTTTGGGAAGAATGAGTAAATATAGAAGTTTACAGGACACAGATAATGGTCAATACAGTGGCACTATTACTATAGAAAATACTCATCAGCCTAGAGCCACCAAGAAGCATTCTTCATCTAAAGATAAGGTAAGATTATATGCATTTGTGAGACATCTGTTTTTAAAAACTTTTTATTAAAAAAATTTTCAAAAGTACACAAAAGTAAGGAAGTATGATAAACTTCCATGTACCCATTTCTCAGCAGGTACATTTCTCAGCATCATAGTTATCATCTCACAGCTAACTGTGTTTCATCTGTATCTATCCCACATTTTCCTCCTCACCATCCTAGATTATTTTGAAATAAATCCCAAATATATCATATACTTAAATGTATATCTCTAAAAGATGCTTTTTAAAGACATAACCGTTGTATCATTACTGCACCTAAAATGTTTAAACCTTATAGCATAAACATCTAGTCATAATTAAAATTTCTGCACTTGTCTCATAAAATACTTGTTTTTGCTCTTGAAGCATATTTGAATTTAGGATCTAAAAAAGATCTATAGATTGCCATGTCTTTTAAATGTCTTTTAATCCACAGATTCCACCTTTTTTTTTCTTTGCAATTTATTTGTTGAAGAAATCATATCATTTTTTTCAGCAGTCTCTCACATTCCCACATCAATAGTGTTTCATTTTGCATGTTATAGTAATTCAGTTTGCATGTTGTGGTAATTCATTTTGCATGCAGTAATTAATCTGCATGTTGTTAAGAAGTGCCTCTGTTCCTTTTGTTTCCTCTCTAAGGCAGTTAGAGCTAGAGGCCTTATTAGGTTTAAGTTTGATTATTTATTTAATTTTTGGCAAGAAAACTTTTAAGTGGTGGTGTATATTTCCATCAGGAGGTGCACATCATGTGTGATGTTTCTGTTTCTGTAATGTTATCAGTCATTGATGACCATTGTCTAGATTATTTCTAGACATTGTCTAGAAATAATAATCTAATAATCTAATAATCTAATAATAATCTAGACATTGTCTAGATTATTTCTCTAGGGACATACCTGGTTGATGAATTATGCCGTATACATTTAAAGACATCAATCTGAGTTTGCACCTCATTAAAAAAAAACTGTTTTACATGATATGATTTGTACTAACTTGGCAAACTGATGTATTACCATATATAACTTACTCTGTTAGAAGGTCCTTTAAGGGGCAGGGACTTCAGAGATTATGCAAAGGTTTACACTTGAAAAGCCTCCTTCATAGCACTGTTCTACAAAAGTCCTGTTCCCTCTCCATGAATAGGTAACCATTATTATCAGTTTCTTGTGTAAAAGTTTATTTTTAAATTAGAGCTTTTTGTTAGCATATCTTCTGTTGATTGTAGTTTGGGTAGATTTAGGAAATGGATTTCAGAGGTACTGGAAATAGTATTTTAGAAATTGTCGAATGTTTAAATAAGACTTATTGGCATTTATTTTCAGTAAGGTCACAAGATTCTTTTCTCTGAAAACACTATCAACTTACAGAATCAACTAATTCATGACAGAAAACGTACAAGAAAATTGTCATCTGGAGAAGATAAAGCTGTTGTCATTTACCAGAAAAATGAAAACCTTGAAATGAATAGAGACTCCTCATTGTTTGCAAGCATCGTGAACACTGAGTCGACTCTGACTGAAAGCCCTACCGACGGCAGCGAAAAGGAAGCCAGCCTTTCTGAAAGTAGTGTTGATGCTGACAGTGAGGCTTCAGAGTCTGAAAGTGCGCCCAAGCAGACTTTGTTGCTGAGATCCAGCAGTGGATACTGTGTGCAGACAAACGGACGCCGTCGCCCTCCGTCAAAGAGTGAGCCGCTCACCAAGGAGGGTGACGGTGGTGACGTGGGAGTGGCTGAAGCTGTTTCTGAACTTCATTTGAGCAGCAGCACTGTAACTGGAGATAGGGAATTTGATAGAGAAAATCAGCCACTAAGCGTTTCAAATAGGTTGTGTTTTTCAGAGGGCAAGCATATGGTGTCTTACAGCCCCCCAAATGCTTTTCAGACCCTTTCTCAGAGCTACATAACCACTTCTAAAGAATGTTCAATTCAGTCCTGTCTCTATCAGTTTACATCTATGGAATTACTAATGGGGAACAACAAGCTTCTGTGTGAGAACTGTACTGAAAAGAAACAGAAGCACCCAAAGGAAACCAGTTCTGCAGGTAAATATTTAGCTTAATTTTTAAAAAGTATTCATGGATTATCTGATAAACAGTGACTGGTGGGTTATAGATCCCACAAAGAGGAGCCTAAGACAACCAGGGGTTGTCTTATCATATTTGTACCTCAACACTGAAGACACTGACTGGGCAGAGTAAATTTTCAGTAGATTTTTGTTGAAATAAATTGAAGGACAGGGGCTTCCCCGGTGGCTCAGTGGTTGGGAGTCCGCCTGCCGATGCAGGGGACACGGGTTCGTGCCCCGGTCTGGGAAGATCCCACGTGCCGCGGAGCGGCTGGGCCCGTGAGCCGTGGCCGCTGGGCCTGCGCGTCCGGAGCCTGTGCTCCACAACGGGAGGGGCCGCAGCAGTTAGAGGCCCGCGTACCGCAAAAAAAAAAAAAAAAATGAAGGACAGGAAGTATCCATCTCTGCCTTGAAAATGCAAATCCACATAACTTATTTCAGGGAACTAGCTATCTGAAATCTTTCCAGAAAAAATTTCTTTAAAACTTAAAATTACAACACTAGTGAGATTCATGTTCTTCATAAATCCCATCAATCTAGTGTAAAGTCATATCATAAGATATAAATTTGAAGATTTTGAGTAACTGTATGTTATAAAGCTAGCAATATAATAACTGTGTTTTGTTGACCAGAGAAAAGTAGAAAAGGGGGATTTGTCAAGAAATTTCTGGTGTACCTCTAGCCTTGATTAAATGGAGAGAACATTCTGATTACTAAGTGACTAGTTGTTTCAAAATTCAGGTTTTATTATTCAGGTATGGTGAGTCTAACAGATAGTGTGCCTTAAAAAAAACTCCCTTTCATATTAGTGGAGTTTTGGGAACAAGTAGAGGCTGCCTGTAATCAGAGGTCTAATTTCTTTTTTAACATTTTTGAAAATGTGGTATGATGCTTCTATTTAAATGTTTACTGTATTATAGGGTAGATAATGTATAAGATGGAAATTTACAAGTAACTTTGTTATCTTGTATTTTATGCAGAAAAGAAAGCAGGAGGGGTTTATACTAATGCCAGGAAGCAATTGCTCATTTCTGCTGTTCCAGCTATCCTAATTCTCCATCTTAAAAGATTTCATCAGGTAAAATTCCCTTTAGTAGCACTATACAAATTTTCATCATATGTTTTGCAGAGCCCTAAGTCTTGTAAATTACTGTCAAGGATTAGACAGTAATTTATTGAATTAAAAAATTTGTCATATGAGGGACTTCCCTGGTGGTCCAGTGGTTAAGGCTCCATGCTCCCAAGGCAGGGGGCCTGGGTTCCATCACCCGTCAGGGAACTAAGAGCCCACATGCCACAACTAAAGATTGCTCGTGCCGCCGCAACAAAGACTTGGTGCAGCCAAATAAATAAATAAATAAATATTTTTTAAAAATTTGTCATATAAGATTTATTGCTTTTTCATCCATAATAGCTTACAAGACTTTTCTAAATAAGATTGTTTAATTCACAATATTTGAAGATTTAGGTGGTCGGAATCTCAGTGGCGTACGTGCGTGTGTGTGCGAATGGAAAATAAGATTTATTAAGAACTCTTAGAAGCAGAGAAATAACAAGGTGCACATAACTTTCTGAGCTTTCATTCCAATGAGAGTGGTACTTGGGCTGGGTGTTGTTGGCTGGGACCAATTGCAAAAAGAGCTGCAAGGCAGGCCCCTCTCTTGTAGGACTAATGGGAGAGAACCTAAATATAAGGTATCAAGTTTTTATCTAATTGTTTATAGTTTTAATTCAATGCCTTGTCTCTCTCTCTCTCTTTTTTTTTTTTTTTTTTTTTTTTTTGCATTTGATAAAACGATTTTAAAGTTTCTCTGGAAGAAACTTTAATAATTAAAACAGTATGGTCAGAATTGTCAATAAATCAATAAATAAAATTTATTGTCAATAAATAAAATTTAAGTATAATTTAAAGCTCTTTTGTTATCATACAGGATGAATCTCAAATCAGTTAGGAAAGAGGCTAGATTACTCAGTAAAGGACTTAGGAAAGATGGGTGTTTGAAGAAATAAAAATTTAGAGCTTCCTTCTAGACCATATATATCAATACTGTTTTCAGATAAATGTTTTTTAATTGTATGAAACAAATTATCAAAAGACTAGAAGAAAACTTGATGAAAATTATTAACCTGACCTCTGTGTGAAAGATTTTCTAAGTATAAAACCCTTGAAAGAAATCTCAAGGGAAGAGATTGAAAGCTTTGATTATATATTTGCAATATTTCAGGTGGGCCACAGATGGACAGGAAGAGATTTTTCTCTATACCCCCATCCCTATCCACAGAAATTCGATGAAGTTCTTGATTTTCTATAGCCAACATTACAGAAACCCAGTGGAAATGAAATGGCCATGGAGAGCAGAAGCAGATGTATTGAGTCTCATTACATCAGA
Source organism: Kogia breviceps (assembly GCF_026419965.1). NCBI lineage: Eukaryota > Metazoa > Chordata > Mammalia > Artiodactyla > Physeteridae > Kogia > Kogia breviceps. Next base: position 32,602,064 of record NC_081322.1, on the reverse strand, counting down.
ATGTGAAATAGAAGGTGTATATCTGCAGTGACTCTGTGTGAACGAGATAGGGTCATGCCATATCTGAGAATGATGTAGCACAGTTATTTTATATTTGGTACTTACCTCCCTTTTAGGAACAACTTACAGAAAGAATTCATGCCCTTAAAGGGAGATTTTTATAGATATCTCGGTCCCTTCTTGTTCTCAGGCTAAATGTAATGTCTGCAAAGCCACATTCTCATTCGCTGAGACTGTGAATTTTAGGGATCAGATTCTCTAAGCAATGTCTTTGCTTCTAGTTTTTTAGTGTCCCTGAAAACCTGTTTCCCTGTAGTAACTTTAGAGTTGTATATCAGAAACATCCACAGCACTGAAAGGCAAATCTCAACAAGATAGAGCTCTTTGTCATAAATATAGCAAATGATTAGTATTGTAAATATGTAAAGAGCTCTTAAAGATCAATAAGAAAAATATCAAGACTCTAATAGTAAAATGGTAAAGAACATGAATGGACAGTTCATAGAAGAAGTAAAAATTCCAAGAAAGTATGAAAGAAAGGTCCACTCTTTCCAGCAAAACAAATGCAAAATAAAATGACAGTGAGATTCCTTTTTTAGCCTGTCCAAGTTGGCAAAGCTTATAATAGTGTTTATAGAAATCTCTTCTAATAAGGGGCAATTTCTCAATAGCAAAGTACCGTCTGGGGAGGACACATTAGCCTGAAATGATCTCAGACAATGCTGGTATCAGCTGCTTATAGAGGTCACCTGATGAGAAGAAAGGAGGCAAACAAATTAAAAACAGATTAAATAATTATTCCTGACATATGACTTCATAATTTCATGTCTGATATCATGTTAAGACTTCTAAAGATAAAATCACTATGTGTCTAACACTATGTGTTTATCACATTGAATTTTGGTCAAAAAATAAGTTTTTTTTTTTTTCTTTAAAGGTAGGAAATAGACAAGAGATCTGTAGTAAAAGTTATGTGATTAGTATGCAAATAAAAAGACTAGTCGTTGAAGTAAGTCATGAAAGCTTTGCATAAAAGGTTGCATCTGTTAATTTTGTCTACCCAAACATCACATATTTAAGTATCGTGTTATTCCAAGAGAGTCTATTTCTATTTATGGGTTTCTTATCCAATATCTTTGGTGGTCTATCAGCAAATTTTTATCATTACTTAAATGCAAGGCCTGCCTTTGGAAACTAAAAATAGGGAAAGAAATAGAGCTTCCTTAACAACATGAATATGCATTTTGATTTATATAATATGCAATGTTTACTTTTACTGTTAAAATGATTTTAGTGTTCATATTTTTTTCTTTTTAATGAATGAATATCACTGAATTTTAGGACTGAAGGGACCTAATCTAATCCATTTATACCTGTTTTCTGCCTTGATCTAGATGAGGTTGTCTAGAGTCAAGACAACGAACGGTTAACCAGTCGTTGAGTTAGGCCTATAACACCAGACTCCTGACTCTTCAGTTGAGTACATTTTTATGATAGCATATGTGTCAGTAGCTGAGCTTTTATCACATTGAATTTATTTTCCCATAAGTGTTGAAAGACACAGTGAAAGCGATCATTTTCATATTTGTGGTAAAAATACCCATGTAAATGAATGATCTTTGCAATAACAGTTTATGAAACCTAATTGAGAGCTTAGTCATATATCAGTTTTGGATTGTTCATCAGTCATATTTTTATATCTATGAAAAAAGTTCTAGGATTCCTCTTTTGGTTTTAATTAACAAACACAATGATCTAGGTTGTTTGTAACATTAAGAAAAATTTTTTTTTTGGTGTTTTTTTTAAGGCTGGCTTGAGTCTTCGCAAAGTAAACAGACATGTAGATTTTCCACTGACACTTGACTTAGCACCATTCTGTTCTGCTACTTGTAAGGTATAGTATATTATTAAGATATTTAATTGTCTTGCAAATAATATGCTTCAAAATATCCTATGTATTGTTTATTAGGCCATGTCTTCCTCTCCCTCCCACCCTCTCTCTCTCTCTCTCCTTCCCTCCTTTTCTTCCTTCCATCAAACATTTAACACACTGACTATCATTTTGTCTTTTGGGAGATAGAATAAGTTGAAAAGATGCATAAAGCATGAGTGAGGCACAATGTTCATGAAGATCAGAGCTGCTTGTAAATACTACTAGAATCAGATAGCTGCTGAGAGAAGTAAGCAGATTTTGTGCCCTCTCCTGTTCCTTGTGAATGATGTGCTTAATTGACAGTAGTTTTAGCAGTTGAAGAGTTCTTTATCTTTTGTAAATCAATACACTAGTGCATTGTTTTTCATGCCATTTCATGTACACTACTGAGAATAGTGTACTTGTGAACTGAGTATGATACTTAAAAATTACTAATACTTTAATACTTAGGTATAGAAAGCAGATTGGTTTATAATTGCTCGTAGTTGTATGTAAGAACTCTGTAGGTGAAATTGATGACTTTGCTTTCCATGAGGGAACTACACAGTTCTAGGGTAACTAACATGTTGTCCTGCTCACAATTACTGGTTAGCAGTCTAGGATTTGTGGTGCATAAACTTACTGAACTTAGTACTTTCAATACATTGATCGATCAAAACAAAATATCTTAAATGCAATTTTTCAGTGAATCCCATTCATCTGCTATGGAATACTAGCACTATCTGTCAATTATTCACATTCAGTATTCATAGAATTTGATAGTGTGGTAAACAAAATATCTATCAAGCTCTGTATTAAACTTACAAAAACATATTTTTTAGAAGTACCTATTACGGAGAATTTCCAACATACACCAAAGTAGGCAGAACAGTACAATGAACTTCAAGCACACATCACCTTGCCTCCAAACCTTAGATATATGGCCAGTCCTGCCCCATCCACATGCTCATCTACTTCCTCCTCTTATATTAATTTTTTTCTCTTATGTTATTTTGAAGCAGGTATCAGACATCATTTCATTCATAAATCTTTTCCTATACGTGTCTCTAAAAGATAAAAATCACCCCCACCTTTTTAAACATAACCACAATACCACTTTCACACTAAAAAAAATTAACAATAATTTTTTCATATCATCTAATGTATATATTTCCAGTTGTGTAATAAATGAAATTTTCAAAATGCATTAGTGTCAAAGTAAGGACTACACATCATGATTGAAAAATATCTTTTAGTCCCTTTTAATATACAGTGTCCCTCTCCCATCTCTGCCCCTTGCAATTTATTTGTTGAAGAAACTGGATCATCTTTCTGGTAGTTTCCTATAGTTTAGATTTTGATGATTATTCCTCTGTCCTCTTTATTTCCTACAGATAGGTAGTTGGATCAAGAGAGGCTTGAACAGATTCAGGTTTGATATTCCTCCCACCCCCGGTAAGGCTATTTCATAGGGAGTGTTCTGTTCTTTCATCAGGTGGCACGTGATGCCAGTTACCTTTCTGTGATATTAGCAACCAGTGTTGCTCAGTGAGTTCATTAAGAATTACAGAATGGTAATCCTGTTATTCTTTCTTCATTTATTTGCTAGAATACTTCTATATAAAGAGAAATTCCTTTCATCTATTTAGTTATCTTATAGTATAGTTCTTTTAGAAAAGGCAGGGTAAATGCTCAGTTCTCTCCCCATCCCCCTTTTAAACCAGTTTTCAGACTAATAAATTAATTCACTGTCATCCTGAAACTGTGATCAGTTAATTTATCATTATGAATTCATGGATTTAAACACATTAAATATATTTCAATTTACTGCACTTTTCTTTTAATTCGTGGTCTAATACGTTAGTCTAATGGGTCTGTTGTTGGCTACTGAGAGCCACTTCCAGTTGGCTCCTGGGTTCTTTTGACATGACCCTTGTGGTTGCTCTCTGAGTGATTATGCCACCAACTGGATATTCATTTGCTTAATTTTTAAATTTTCATTTTTAGGGATTGTTACTTAAATTAAAAATTTTTTGTTTAATAATTACATAAAATATTTATGTAATTCCAAAGTCAAATGTGTAAAACAAGGTAAATTCAAACAAGTGTAGTTTTTCTCCATGTCTGTTCTACCTGTTTCTTTCCTCCCTTTATAGATAACCATTTTTTCAAATTATTGTTCATTCATCTATTATTTTTTAAAAAATGTAAACAAATAGGTATATATATCTGCATCACCCCTCTTTAATAATTATAGCTTACAATATGTATCCTTTATTGTATCCTGGAGATTATTTCATAGCAGTATTTAGAGATTGTCTGCACTCCATTTTTCAAGCAGCATATTACTCTATTGTATGGATGCATTATAGTTTATTCAACCAGTCCCCAATTTATGGACATTTGAGTCTACTCCAGTTTTTTGATATTACAAATAATCCTGCAATCACTAGTATGGTACATGTATGGTACATGTCTTTTTACATATTGCTCATGTTCCTGTGAGATAGAATCCTAGAAAAAGGATCAATAAGTCCAAGAGTAATACCTGTGTAACTTAGCTAGATAACGTGAAATATCCCTGAATAGGGGTGTGCCCCTTTGCGTTCCCATATGAGAGCATCCTTTTCCCTACAGCCCAGCCAACAGAGAATGTTGTCAAGCTTTTGCATTTTGCTGGTCTAATAGAGATGGGAATGTATGCCAGTGTAGTTTTAATATGCATTGCTCTAATTTTAAGTAGGACTTGCATTTGGCTTAATTTTCCTTATAATAAGAGTTCACTGAATATTACTAATTAATTTGAGGTTTCTTTCTTTGTCTAAAAGAATGTAAATGTGGGAGATAAAGTTCTCTATGGTCTCTATGGCATAGTGGAACATAGTGGCTCAATGAGAGGAGGCCACTACACCGCTTACGTGAAAGTGAGAACACCCTCCAGGAAATTACTGGAACATATCACTGGAAAGAAAAATGTACCTGGTATGCCATCCTAAGTTTATTTTATTCTTAAAAACAAATGAATTCATTCTTCCTTTTCTGGAAGAGGTAAGTTCTTTCATGGATACTTCAAGTGAATTCACTTTAAGTGAGGAAAACCTTTAAGAGTACCTAGATAATCTTAATATCATAAAACTGTACCCTTCAGGTCATATGAAGTGACACTCAGTTTTTCAAGGTGTTAAGTCATCGTGTATTGCAGTGGAATAGCGTTTTATTTAACAATACCAATAGTTTTTAAAGACATACCAGGTCCTCAGACTAGAGTTGGAGTTGAAAATTTGCTTCGGGGGGCCTTCCCTGGTGGCGCAGTGGTAGAGAGTCCACCTGCTGATGCAGGGGACAGGGGTTCGTGCCCCGGTCCGGGAAGATCCCACATGCCGCGGAGCGGCTGGGCCCGTGAGCCATGGCCGCTGAGCCTGCGCGTCCGGAGCCTGTGCTCCGCAACGGGAGAGGCCACAGCAGTGACAGGCCCGCGTACCGCTAAAAAAAAATAAATAAATAAATAAAATAAAAAATTTGCTTCGGCAAACTGTGTATTTTCTTCCTTCTCTTTTAGTGCAGATGCACTTTTCCTTGAATAAATAAATATTCCTAAGACTATCTAATATTTCACTAGATATTTAAAGTAAATGATACTAATATTAACGCTTTGAAAGAGTTCATTTTGGAAGATGTTTAGCCCAAGAAGAAACAGCCTTATGCAATAAAGTCTAGCATTAGAGTTTGTGATAAATGTGTTGTCTTTAATGTAAAGTCAGAACATACTTATTGTAAAATTATATTTCTTTCTGTTTTGTTAGGTTTGGAAGAACCTGATAGTGAATCAGCAGGCCAGTGGGTCCATGTTAGTGACACTTACGTGCAGGTGGTTCCAGAATCAAGAGCACTTAGCGCACAAGCGTACCTTCTTTTTTATGAAAGAATATTATAATGATTTGTTACCTGTTAATGGTAATGATTATTTAGATCACTTTTATTTTAATGCTGCAGCGGTAACCATTATATGCAATGTGCCTTTGTAGTCTTTTCTGTAGGAATAGCATGTCCCTCAAATGCTCCTGAACATGTTTACCATTTTGGTGAATCCTTTTAAAGTAAATTAAATTTACTAAATACTTTCAAAATTATATTCTTAAAATAAATGTAAACACATGTTTTTAAAAACATATTTGTCCTGGAAGGAAAAAAACAGAATTTACAGTAGTAGAGGAAACTCCTTTATAATGTGGCTTATTACTATAAGCATTCAGAAATGATGCTGGCTAAGTCAAATCATTCCTTAAAAACAGTGTTTCCCAAATGGGAGTCAATACCACCTTTCTGTTTTCGTATATATATCTCCTATGCATTGTTTACTTATTATTTTCAAGCTTATTTTTTAGCCTTTTTAAACCATAGTCTTATTTTGAGCATATTCTACATTTTATGTGCTAGTTACATTTTTTTCTAATAAACATTAAAATAAATATATAACTAAAGAAAAATTGCTCATTCATGTAGCACTTCATTAAAAATCATCTCAGGGCTATCCAGTGGTATATTACACTGCTGTGTGGGACACATTGCTATAACATATACTTACACAATTGGCATACTGACCTTGTCATATTTTGTATGATTCAAGCATATAAAGAGGTACCACTGTAGCTTCAGTAATATGGATTTACAAATAATATACTGGTTAGCTTATTGCTTTGAGGTTTTGAGAACTGGAAAAATACTGAAATATTTTATCAACATATTATTTGCAGCCTATTCATGATGGAGTTGAGAATAATTTGCAAGTGATTAGCCAAAGTCAAACTATATTTATAGATAATTGTTACATGCAGAATTGGTGAAAAGAAGCTGTTAATCCATATGGGACCGTAGGATACCTTTGAAATGTAAATAACCAAATCATATTTGTAAATGATAGAGAATTCTATTCTTATTATGCTTAATAGGAAAATGTAATACATTTTCTAGTTCTGTAGATCAGTAAATATTAATCATGGTTTTGGGGTTTTGAGATCACCTTTTGTCTTCAGCAAGCATCATCAGTAAGTTCAAATAGGTTTAGTTTTTATTTTAATGGAGCATAAAGTTGGCATTTTGGATTTTCTTTTTAAATAATTAATAGCAAACATATGGTAGTTTTTCCCCCCCTAGAAAACAAATTATTAAGCTGTCAAAACTTGGCATGAAACCGTTACCATTACTTAGGCTTAAATTTTTAAAAATGACTACTTTGGTGTTAATTATTAAATCAAAACACATAACTGCATGGTTCAAGCATCCTAATCATTAGTGCTAACAAATGATAGTACAGGCAGATAGTACAGGCTGGGTAAGTGCCTGGTCCTGGTTCATTCTCCTCTTGTTAAGGAAGGGTAAGAATAATGGCTGTAGTTAATGTGTGGAAATATTTAACGAAGACTCTCACCCTTCTTAATATTTAAGTATATGTAATATTATCAAGGTTACCAATGCCACCTTTTGATATGTGGATGAATGGAATTGTGATTAGTGTTAAGGATGGTAATAATATATGAAATTCAGAGCTTAAAAATGTCATTGCATAAATTGTATTTTTAAGCTGTTGAAATTTCAATAATAGTGATTTTCTTGATTTTTAACCGTGAAATGATGGAGAAATGTATCTTTATAAGTTAACCTGTAAACTCAGGTTGTGTCCTGAAAAAGGTAAACAGTGTTTAAAGTGTTTTCTGTTTAATTGTAATGCGTTAACATTGAAGACTTCAGTACCAGAACAGTGAAATTTTTTGAAAACTATTAGTTAATCCTCTTTATTCAAGCCAGCCGTCTTGGTAATGACAATTACCATCCTCTCCCCTAAATGTAAATATTAAATTGTCTCATTTTTCTCCTAGAAAAGATACCATTAAGAGGCATGCACTTTTCATTGGATGGTCACCTGCTTCTTGTTTCATTGATAGATGGATAGATGAAAGAGAGAAAGAAAGAAAGAAAGAAAGAAAGAGGGAAAGGAAACAAGAAAGGAGGGAAGGAAACAAGACCATTCTTTTCTGTTGCCTCTTGGCTTATCCCTTACAGAGTTAAGTAGAGATGGTAAGTGATAGGTGAGGGCAAGAATCAAGGAAAGTGCCTACTTCCTCTTTTTGTTGGATGCCAGGAAATGAACTAGTGCTAAATTTATCAAATTAGGAGATCTTTTAAGCTTTATTCTGAATACCAGTTAAGACTGATTTTTCATTAAGTGAGTGATATGTTGTAGCTTCAGAACATTACCTCAGTACTCAAATACTACAGTAGTTTTTATGCTTAACTTCACATTTATTCATTAAGTATATATTTATTGAACATCTACTAAGGGTCAGGCCCTGAGCTTACACTGTTTTAACATGTTTTAAAATGAAAAGGCCTATGTAAGTTTTAGACATTATTCTAGAAGTAATAAGATACTTTTATTTTCATTTCCACAGTGTTAAATGAGTTAATTCTGAAATCTGTTTTTTTATGGCCTAAAGTTTATGAATGCTTTGCTTGTCCAGGTCTGCTGGTAATGGAATAAATTTGATTTTGAGATCTAAGAATTTCCTAAAGATAGCTTTTGTAATAGAGAAAGTATTTTAAGTTACACATGGATCTACATTTAAATTTTTGTTTTTATTTTGAATATTTCCAAAGCACATTTGCAGGGGTACTAAATTGTGAGCTACTTTAGTAACAGTGGCTTCCAGATGACCTCAGGAAACAGTACAAATCAGTGAGAATGTTTACAAATCCTCAAAACAACTACTATAGTGTTTGGCGAAATGAATTTAAGAAGTAAAACAGGAGTTTAACTAACTTTATTTAGAAACTGGTTTATATCTAACCTCGGATTCCCCTAGTTTTTCCATGTTTAAAATGATAAATTTTTGACTATATGCCAATTATGTGAATATTTTTGACATAACCAAATGTATGTTTATATTTAAGATTTTGTCATTTAATGTTTTAAAAACTGATGTGAAGGCCACCTTTTTGAGTGGCCAGGGAGAGTGGTGTCAGTTCTAAGAGCAGTTGATACCTGTTTTCTTATTGTAAATGTGCCAACAAAACTATTTTACTATGATATGTATTTAAGAGCTCTTAGTTCGCATGTTTGACTTTAGTCAATGATTTTATATGATATCTGAATAAAATTTCCTGAGGATTAAGCTGTGAAATATATCACCTTCATCTAATTTTTGAGGTATAAAATAGTATCTTGCCTACTTTTATTAAATTCATACTCATAATTTGTCTGTATTCTACCTGAAAAAATAAGCCTAAACCAGATATGTGCAATAAAAGTGATTCTTTATATATTATCTGCTGCATTAAGAAAGACTATTTTTAGATATTTAAAATGTTCTGGTTCATGTAGAAATCCATCAATTCAAATCTATTTAAAAGATAGATGACTATATTTCTAATTTTGAGTAATAATTGATTATATATCATTCCTACCATTTTATCTTTTTTTTTGCAGTGTTTTTGGAAAATAGCTATGTAACTTATGGAGCATTATTTTGATGTTACAGTATAAACATGCATAAAATATTAAATTCATATTTACTTTATGTTTCAAGATTGGTCCTGGAGTTTTTTTCAATGCACATTGTTGACAGAATATTTTATGTACAAACACTGTATTTGCTTACTTAGCTATATTAAAAATATCCTTCCCATTTCAGAAGTTTATTGTTTCCCAATAAAATATCTCGTGAGCCTCTTTCATTCACATTTCAGTGTCTGCCAAGGGTGAGTCTTCATCCTTTCAGATGTTTCTTTGAGTTTTTTAGGCAGGATAATTCATTAGGAAACATTTTGTCTACCTTTTTGTATTTAACCTTTTTTAGGTCATGAAGCTCTTTGAGATTATAATGAATGTTATAGACCATCTTTCATATTTATTGAATATCTGCTGTGTGGTAGGCATTGGGGATACAGCACTGACCATGGGAGATAGAAATCTCTCTAAAAAGTGAGGAAATAGACATTCTAAGAAGTGAAGATTAAAGAAAAGATATTTCAAATGGTAAATGATATGGAGAAAAATCAAGCAACATTACCCACAGAGCCATATGGGAATTAAGGTCCATGGGATGAAGGATGTTCTAGGGATAAAAGGTGTATGATATTAGTCCTGATAGTCCCAAAGAGAAGCTATGAGTGTTGGAGGAAGTGGAGGGTTTTAATTCTGGGACCCTCTCCTCACTCCTGCTAATGGTAGTAGAGAGGCTGGGAAGGGAAATCTTGGCACTTACATCTTCTTAGAAAAATATATGCCCCAGATTTTTGCTTTTTTTTTGCAGCGGGCGTCTCACTGTTGTGGCCTCTCCCGTTGCGGAGCATAGGCTCCGGATGCGCAGGCTCAGCGGCCATGGCTCACGGGCCCAGCCACTCTGCGGCATGTGGGATCTTCCCGGACCGGGGCACGAACCCATGTCCCCTGCATTGGCAGGCGGATTCTCAACCACTGCGCCACCAGGGAAGCCCTATGCCCCAGATTTTTGTATGTAATTTCAGAGGCTCACAGACTCCCTGAAGACATTTTCATACATTTTTTTAAGTTGCACTCAGGCAGAAATATCTAAAATGTTTGCATTCCCATATGTATTAGAATAGGCTGGGTTATGCTGCAGTAACAAATAACTTCACATCCCAATGGCTTAGCACAACAAGTTTATTTCTTCCTCACCCCAAATCACTGTGAGTCTGGTCAATCTGCAAAAGCAACTGTTTTCCAACTGGTGACTCTGTAATCCTGGCTGATTGTCTTCTGGCTCTATCATTTTAATGCCAGGCCTCTTCACTGGCAGGGGAGGAGAACGCCAAAGGTCTTGCATCAGCAATTAAATTCTTCATCTTGGATGCGTCGTGCACAACCCCGTGGCCAGAAGTAGTCACATTGGCTCTGCCTAATTGCAAGGAAGGATGGGTAGGAAAGAGTAAGTCTCCCAGGGCTCAGAAGAAAAGGAGAATGGACTAGAAGTCTCTCACAGTCTACCCTCTGGTCACCAAATACTCAGCTCTTCTTTCTACACGTGGAACACAGTGACTCCCTTTTCAAGAGAAACAGCCCCAAAGGACCATCCATCATTCCAGAACCAGGCTCTTTGGAAGTACTATGTCAGGTCTGGATGTTGCTCCCACTGGTCTGGAGACCCAGGAGCCAAAAGAATAGGTTCTGTTTTCCACAAACTTACTGTACAGTGGAGAAACCAGTGGAACTATAACCACAATAAACATTCTAATTCAGAAAGGGGAAGAAGAATGGAGATATTGTCAGTCTCTTACGCTGAGCATGGGGAATGTTCATTGTTAGACCTTTCCTCTATTCCCTAAGAATTCCCTTCTCCACTGTTCTCTGTGACTCCAGACTTCACCCCTTGGAAGAATCTTTTTTTTTTTATTATCCTCCTTGGCTACATCGGAATGGCTGTTGAGGAATATGCCATCCTTGGAAGTTGCACAGCTTTTTTTCAATCTGTTTCCTAGATAATTGGGGGCTGAAGTTGTTTGTTTGTTTAAAGTTTGGAATAGTCACAATTTCTGTTAGCCAAGGCTTATGGTTTCTTTTCCAGTACAACTCTTAAAAGCTTAGTAGGCCTCTTTGTTTCTGGTCAGATTTATATGCCAGTAACCATACCATTTTTTTTGAGACAAGTAATTCTTAGGTTGGTTGTATTTCTTTGATTTCCTACCACCCTTCCTCTCTCCTGACCTTACGGCAGGTACCTTCTGTCTATAAGCTTTGATGGGAGAGCCATCCTCTTAACCACATTTCCATCCTTAGGTTTTTTTTTTTTCCAAGTGAGAAAAAAATTAAGGTTACCTTAATTACATCCTTAATTGACCCACTGAAAATTTCCAAAATAACTATGATGTTTACACCCTTAGTTATGATCTTTGCTGCAAGGCTGAGGTTTAATGATCCTTTGTCATTTAAAGGCTTTCTTAAGTTTATCTCCTACTGCTTTGAGTTGAAAAACACAAACATGTGAGGCTCAAATTCTGGTTGCCTCTATTCCCTCGTGTCAGCTTTTACAAATCAACCATTCCTCTCTGGGCTCCACTCTTTCTCATAATACTGTGCCAAATGCATCCAGTAGTACCCAACACACACTTATTTTTCAACCTCTTCCCCTAGCTCAAAAGTTAGTAGGTACATTTTCTGCCTCCCAGGTTATTGGGGGTGACAGTTATATTAATTTTTTTACCATTGCATAATGTGACGTCCCTGTTTCTAGCCTCCAATATTAGTTTCCTATGTATACCAACCAACCTCTAAGCTAATGCCACATATTTTCAGTTCTTTAAGCAGCACCTAACTCCTGTTACCAATATCTATATGTGTCAGGCTAAATTAGGCTTATACTTTATTAACAAATGTCTCCAGAATCTCAGCAACTTATTTTGTGGTCATTGCAAAGTATTTCGCTGATTTGGGGCTCTTTCTGGCCACTGTTTCCCATAAGGCAACTCAGTGATCGTGGCTGACAGAGAATATACCAACCTGTAGCTGCCCCTTTATCTGCCTGTAGACTTCTTTTTTTTTTTTTTTGCGGTACTTAGGCCTCTCACCGTTGTGGCCTCTCCCTTTGCGGATCACAGGCTCCGGACGCGCAGGCTCACGGGCCCAGCCATTCCGCGGCATGTGGGATCCCGTGTTCCCTGCATCGCCAGGCTGATTCTCAACCACTGCGCCACCAGGGAAGCCCTGCCTGTAGACTTCTTGGTTGATGTGACAATGCTTACAGTTCTTGTAAGCTTAGGTCCAGAAATAACTGTCATCACTTAACCCACAGCCTATTGGCCAGAAGTAATTCACTGAGTACTACCTAAACTTTAAGGAGGCTTAAACCTTCTGTGTGCTGTAAGTCAGTGCAGAATCAGATATTGGTGAATACTAATAATGTCTACTACATCATACAAGTGACTTAAGTATAGAAACAGTAGTTTGAATCACAAAAGATTTTTAAGTAAGAATATGCCAGTCAGTGAACATAGTAGGTGTACCTTACTTTCTCCAATCTGGTCTAAATGGTCATTATATGCATAAAGCCCAGTTTGGTCCATTGTTTTTTGAGGTTTTTTTTCTTAATTTATTTTATTGAAGTATAGTTGATTTACAGTGTTCTTATTTTCTGCTGTACAGCAAAGTGATTCAGTTATATATTTGTGTAAATTCTTTTTCATTATGGTTTATTACAGGATATTGAATATGGGTTCCCTGTGCTATACAGTAGGATCTTGTTTATCCATTCTATATATAATTGTTTACATGGTCCATTGTTAAATAACTGAATTATTATTGTATGTTCTCATATTTCATTATGACACATATTCTCACTACTTTCTAGGAGATGCTTAAGTAAGAATTAAAAGAGTTGTAATTTATTAAGAATTTAAACAGTTGTTTTAAGAATTATTATTTAAGAATTAAAAGAGTCGTAATAATTTGCTTGTAGTGTATTAGCTTTTTATACTTTTTAACCCTCCATTGTAGTTCTACTGTGGTAAAGTAGATGTAACATAAAATTTACCGTTTTAACCATTTTTAGGTGTACAATTCAGTGGCACTAAGTACATTCACAATGTTGTACAAATATCATCATTTCTAGAACCCTGTCCTCATCCCAAACAGAAATTCTGTGCCCATTAAATAATAACTCCCTATTCCTCCCTTCCTCCAATCCCCAGCAACTGCTATCTGTCTCTATGAATTTGCCTATTCTAGGGACCTCCTATAAGTGAAAGTATACAACATTTGTCCTTGTGTGTCTGTCTTGTTTCACTTAGCATAATCTTTTCAAGGCTCATCCATGTTGTTGCATGTATCAGAACTTCATTCCTTTTTAAGGCTGAATAATATTCGATTGTATGTATATACCGTAGCTTTAAATAATTTTTTATTATATAAGTTTCATATATACAGCATTATAGTTCAACATCTGTATACACTACAAAGTGATCACTACCACAAGTCTAGTTACCATTAAATAATTTTTATTCTTAAATTTTAAGATGGATGTGATATGGAACGTAATAACACCTTAAAGGTTCAGATCTCAAGAAGTAGGAATATTTCTTAATTCTGTTTCTTTTCCACATCTCATTTAACTTTTTTTCCACTTTACCTAAGGATAACTTGTTTTCATAATAATGCAAAGTACTAACTTGAATATATCCTCCCCTTCAAACACTCTGCTACGAGGACAAGTTAATAAAAAATTTAACTTACGAAGCGCCCTGATTGTTAGTCATAGACAGCAGATTGCTAAGACTGGCAAGATGGCAACTGTTACTGCACTTTCTTTTTGGCGGTACGCGGGCCTCTCACTGTTGTGGCCTCTCCCGTTGCGGAGCACAGGCTCCGGACGCGCAGGCTCAGCGGCCATGGCTCACGGGCCCAGCCGCTTCGCGGCATGTGGGACCTTCCCGGACCAGAGCTCGAACCCGTGTCCTACTGCATCGGCAGGCGGACTCTCAACCACTGAGCCGCCAGGGAAGCCCCTGCACTTTTTAATCGAGGTGCAGAATGACTAGACTGCAGCAGCTCGTGTACACAATAGCTGTTCAAATAGACACTTTAACACAAAAATACATTGTGAGAAAGTCTGGTGTTGAAATACATGTAAGTGCCTCATGTCTCCTTCGAATCCTAAAGTTACAGGGAAATCCTAGGTGAAAGTAATGAGGGAAAGGGAAATAAGGGACTGTAAAACTCATTTTCTGGTCTGGCAAACAGTGATTGCTGAGAGTACCTCATTAAATTGGCAGAAGGAACAAACGTGAGTTATTTAATAATTCTCTCATTCGACAAAGGGAGAACTTTCTGTATGCTAAGCGGTACGCTGGCCAGCTGGAGAACAGAGATGGGAAAAACAAAAAACAAAAAACTACCAGAAAACGGCTTCAAGTTTACTAGGGAAACAAGCAAAGAAATACAAGATGATTATAGAAAGTAGGAACATACGAAAGTTTCTCTAGAGCAATCAGGTTTCACAAGGAAGACAGAATGTTTCTCTGATGAGAATGTTTCTCAGAGAAATAAACTTGAAAATCAGGCCCTGAGCAAAAACGTGGAAAATGATCACAGAGCAAAATCAGAGACGACCACTGATAATATATGGTAAATGTCCTAGTTTTTGTTCCATAAAGTGATTTAAAAAATCATACTAGGGGGGCTTCCCTTGTGGCGCAGTGGTTGAGAGTCCGCCTGCCGATGCAGGGGACACGGGTTCATGCCCCGGTCCGGGAAGTTCCCACATGCCGTGGAGCGGCTGGGCCCGTGAGCCATGGCCGCTGAGCCTGCGCGTCCGGAGGCTGTGCTCCGCAACGGGAGAGGCCACTGCAGTGAGAGAGGCCCGCGTACCGCAAAAAAATAAATAAATAAATAAATAAATAAATAAATAAATAAATAAAATCATACTAGGGAATTCCCTGGCGGTCCAGTGGTTAGGACTACCCAGGGTCCAGGTTCAATACCTGTTGGGGGAACTAAGATCCCACAAACCTCAGGGCTGGCCAAAAAAAACCCAAAATAAATAAAAATCGCACTAGACTGTTGTGTCGTCCTTTTTTTGGTGTGTGTGCTTTTTCTGTGAAATTAGGGAAAGGGTCAAAGGAACTTTCTTTTTGCCTCCAGTAATACTATGCACTCACATTACTGTGTTGGTAGAAGTGTAATTAGTTATCGTTTCTCCCAAGATGAAGTTGTATTTTGTGGGCCACTTGGATTTGAGGACCAGCGAATCTTTAGCTATTGAGGACTTTGTTCTAACGTTGATGCAGGAGAATCTGGTGTCAAGTGTTTCTTCAAGAAGACTGGGTTCCATGCAAACAGGAGCTATTCTCACGTCTATCTTTATCTTCTTTATCCATCTAGATGTATTTGTAATCTTTTATTTCTACTGTTACTTGCTATTTCTTTTGCACAATTCCCAATGAAACAATTTAGATACTTGGTGCGCAAAAATTTCATGTTACTCTCTAGAAAGGCACTTTCCAATATTTATTTCCAATATTTATTTTACAATGTATCTTCGGAACATTTTTGTTTCATTTGTAGCTTCTAGCCTGGAAATCGATACTTTTGATACATGAACGTCGTTCATATTAAAACACCATGGAATCAAAGTATTCCATTCGAAGAACTGAATTGCATAAGTCCTGTCGGGAGGCCATCTTGTGGTTGAGAGAAAGGGGCAGCAGGACCGAAACGGGACATCTCCGCCACTTTACCCTAAAGGTCCCGGGGAAGGAATGAAACAACAGGACTAGCCGGGTGAGGCGGAGCTGAGCAAGTGTCCCCGGAAGGGGGCGCTATGTTTTCGAGGTTAACAAAGAGTGACCGCTGCGGGGGTCAGCTAAGGTCTCCGCTATAGCTACCATCTACATCGGTCACTTCTCCAACGTCCGGTCTCCCTGGAGGCGGAGCCCTCGGAGGCGCTCCGTGAGACCCAAGTCGGGAGTATTCCGGAAGTTCGGGCCAGACTCTGGTCGGTGTGAAATACGGCTAAGGGCGCACCGAGCAATCCGCGGAGTTGGTTCATTTGACTCTGGGGCCCCTCCGTAGTAGTCTGAAAGGAGTGCCGCGAACTCAGCCACCTTTTCGGAAGGGAACGTACCTCCCCTTGAAGGAGGATCACGTTGATGAAGTAAAAATTTTGAGCGCGCTCTGTACAGAACACTTAAACTCTCAGCTTTCTGCTCACTGTAAAGATAAAAGTGGGTCGGGCATGGCGCTGGCTACATTAAAAGGTAACGTACAGGAAAGTCCAGACATTTGCATGGTGTTGATTACATAGTCGAGGTGGTTTTGCCCATAACAAAAATGGCGTCGAAACATGTTAGCCGGTTAAAGTCACGTGGTCAAAGACCTGGCTGGGGGACAGTATGGCTTCAGATGACAAACGGATGTTATTATTATTCACTTCCGGGTGAGACTAATCGGGCGCCATCTTGTCTTGTTCGCGAAGAAGTAGAAGCATCGAAAGGGTTGGAGAGGTATTATAGGAACGGTGGCGATACGGTGTTCCGGAATCAGAGTGGGTAAGTGGTACAGAACGATTAGGCGTGGGGACTTGCCGGGTCATTAGAACCTTCTTGATCTCTGTGGCGAAGGTAGCATAACTTAAACACGTAGGCTGCGTACGCTGCTTGGCGCGTCCGCTGGAACCTCATCTCCCTTAAAGCGGTGGCGTCCGCCTGACTTGGTGAATCACGGCGCTGCTCCCGGTTTAAAGGAAATGTTCGTATTAAAGAGAGTGCTCGCGACCTCTCCCTCTGTGAGAGTTCCCTCTAAGAAGAGAAGGGAGTGATTGTTGGGCTCCCGACCGGCCGTTAAGCACTGCGCGTGCGCAGTGGGAACCCCCTTATGGGGCGGGGGTGCAGGGGAGCAGAGGAGGCGGGGGCCCGGACCTGGACCTTCTCTGCTGTGCACCTCCGACTCCGCAGGCGCAGCGAAGGGCAACTGTGTCCTTTTAACTACAGTTAGGTTCCTTAGTTTGTATTAACCTTGTGTTTTTAAAGTCATAGATACTATGTGTAAAGTAAGCTTCGGGAAAGAAGGAGGTAGCTTCCAGCGTTTCAGTTTTATTATCCTGTGATGGATATTATTGTCATCTGAACATCATGAGTACTCGACACATTTTGGGTTTTGGTGGTTAATTCATAGAACAACAAAATAAACTTGGAATTTCTAATTTGAGTGCAGCAAGGCAAATGCAACAAAAACCAGGACCTTGAAGGCGTTTTGTAAGGTGTTCCGTGGCTGTAGGTAAGGTAACAGTAAATCAGTTCTTTTAAGATGGTCTTGATTGAGACTCTGTGTTAAAATTTTTTTGTTGTTGTTGTTAATAGACTTTACTTATTTAGGACAGTTTCTGATTTACAGAAAAATTGAGCAGATAGTACAGAGTTACCATATAAACTACCCCCCAACCTCCCACAGAGAGTTTTTCCTATTGTTAACATATATTAGTATGGTACATGTACATTTGTCACATTGAATGGACCAATATTGACACATTATTGTTATTTAAAGTCCATAGTTTATTCACATTTCCTAAGTTTAAACCTAATGTCCTTTTTCTAGCCCAAGATCCTATTTAAAACACCCTATATAACATTTAATTGTCATGTGTCCTTAGTCTTCTTTGGTTGTGACAGTTTTTCAGGCTTGTTTTCTATGACTGTTGAAAATTCCTACAGTGAAGATTTAACTTCAGTGCCTCAGAATATGACTGTATTTGGAGATAGGGTCTTTAAAGAAGTTAAATGGGGTCATTAGGGTAGGCCCTGTGTGCTATAATGGTGTCCTTATAAAAAGAGCAGTACACAGAGGGAAGACCACATAAAGACAAAGGTAGGAGACAGCCATCTACAAGCCAAGAAGAGAGGCCCCAGAATGAAACCCACCCTGATGACAGTTTGATCTTGCACTTGTAGCCCCCAGAACTATAAGGAAATAAATTTCTGTCGTTTGAGCTACCCAGTCTGTGGTACTTTGTTATGGCAGCCCTAGCAACGTAATACAGTGACCTTGACAGTTTTGAGGGGTACTGGCCAGGGATATTGTAGGGTGACCTATTGGAATTTGTCTGATGTTTTTCTCATTATAAGACTGGGATTAGGGGTTTTGAGGAAGAAGATCACAGAGGTAAAAAGCCTTTTTCATCACATTCTATCAAGGCTACATACTATGAACATGACTTACCATGTTGATATTGACCTTGATCACCTGCTTGAGGTAGTGTTTGTCTAATTCTCCACCATAAAGTTACTCTCCTCTGTCCACTCCCTCCTTTCCATATTGTACTCTTTGGGAAGGAAGTCCCTTTGCACGAAGCATACTTAAGGAGTGGAGAGTTAAGCTCTCCCTTCTTTAGGATGGAGTATCTACATAATTTATTTGGAATCCCTCCGCATGGAAGATTTGTCTCTTCCCTCCAATTTATTTATGTCAGTAAGGATTCAATAGATATTTATGTCATAATTTGTGTTATAATCCAGTACTATTATATTTTGTTGACCAGATTGTTCCAGTTTTGGACATTGGTAGCTCCTTCAGTTGTCTACTGTGCACCTTTGACATGCCCGCATCTTCCCCCTCCCCCTTTTTCTGAGCATCTTCTTATTTCCTGGTACTACAAGATGCTCCAGGCTCATTTTGTATATTTCTTGCCCCAGTTCTAAGAATCCGCTATTTCTCTAATGATCCCTGATTCCTTTCCTTTGTTAGAGAATGGTATTAGAACCAAGATAAGTGTTCTTGTCGCCACTGAGGGGTTGTTTCCTTTAGATTTTTACATTTCTTTTTCCTTTTTCTTCTTCCAAATTTATTTTTCAATTATCAACTTTTTTTTTGGTATCTATAACCAAAGTATTCAATTCTCCAATATTTTTTGACTACCTTTCTTGAGCTGCAGACTACAAAGTATTTCAGTATATACTAAAATGCATGTCACATCAAGTATCCAAAAAGGTTACTACATTTCAAATAATTACAAGATTAACTTCGTTAGTGCCATTTCCACCTAATCTGAATTGATCCAAATGAATTCTTTTTGACTTTGAGATCCATTACCTGGAGTGTAAGACCGAAATGACAGGGGAGAAGAGGATTGTTGCATTTTGTGGCTTCTAAACTTTGTGTTTGATGTGAGAAACATTTCATTATATGCACTAAAGGATGGGTATGTTACTGTATTTCTTTGATTTTGCAATTGATGCTTAAGGGCTTTAGAACAAGCACTACAGTTTCATTCTCATTTATCTGTCACACAGTCTAAGGGATGACTTTTGCAAATATTAATGATTGTCATTTAAGCAAGTAATTTTAAGAACCTCAAAGCAATGAATGTTCTAATATAGAGTCTAAGAAATAAGATAAATGACAGTCATTTCTAGTTGTGTTAGTTTCTTAGGATGCTGTATCAAATTACCGCAAACTGGCCTTAAAACAACAGAAATTTGTTCTTTCACAGTTCTCCAGGCTACAGATATGACTGAAATAAAGGTTTTGGTAGGTTCATGCATATGCGCTCGACAGCCCTCTCTCTCTCTCTCTCTCTCTCTCTCTCTCTCTCTCTCTCTCTCTCTTTCTCTCTCTCTTTCTCTCTCTCTTTCTCTCTCTCTCTCTCTCTCTCTCTCTCTCGCTCGCTCTCTCGCTCTCTCGCTCTCTCTCTCGCTCTCCTTCGCTCTCTCTCTTCTTTTCTTTTCTTTCTTCTCTCTTCTGTCTCTGCTCTAGGGGAAGATCCTTTCTTGCCTTTTCTAGTTTCTGTTGGTTCCCAGCAATCTTTGGCTTTCCTTGGCTGTAGACCCTTCATTCCAGTCTCTGCTTCTGTAGTCATGTGGCATTCTCCCTGTCTTGTCTCTTCTTAAAAGCACTAATCATTACTGGATTAGGACCCACTTTAATCCAGTATGACCTTATCTTAACTGGACTACGTTTGCCAAGACCCTGTTTCCAAATAAGGTCATGTTCACAGTTAATGGGAATGGAGGTAGGACTTCAACATATCTTCCAGGGGGACACAAGTCAATCCATAACACTAGTCAGATTCATAAACTAGATTTTTATAGCTCTGTGCAATAATGTGCATAATCTGCTGCAAACCCTGGTTGTTGATCTTTTTGTTCTTCCCAAATCCCAATTGTTTCCAAGGAAATAGCAATGAATTTAACCCTGTAAAGGTAAAGAGTTGTAGCCTGGCTCATCAATAATCACATTTCTCTAAACTTGAGAAATGGAGCTTAAGAATCTTTAAAATTAAGGCTAAAGGAAGAATGAATAAATTGGAATTGATTTTTGATGTTATAAAGTCAGAGTAGCAGTACTAGAGTGTCATCTTCAGTGTTGAATATTAATATATTTACTTGATAATAAATTTCAGTGAATAAGTAAAATATTTTACCACTTAATATGGGCAAAGCACTTTGAAGAATTAAATAACTATAAAGACATTTCCTATGCCCTCAAGAATATTCTCGTTTGAGCCAAGATTTTCATGACCAGCTTCCTGATTCTTCGTATCTTTAAAAATCTGTAGTAGATTTATTTTAAAAAATACACACTCATGGTTAAATAATTCAAAGAATATAGAAAGATAGAGAATAAAAAATTAAAATTAACTCATCTCTGTTTTCCCTTTCCAGAGCTTACCAATTTTAAGAGGTTTTTTTGGTAATTTAAGAATTTTCTATACTAAATTGTGTTCTTTAAAAAAAAGGAACTTCAAGTGGCATCATTATTCATCCTGTATCACATAATTTTTTTCACTATACAATTCATAGTACAGTTCATACATCAGTATATGTCAGCATATAAAAGTCTACCTTATTCATTTTAATGGCTGAATAGGAGTCCACTGTATGGTTCACTCTTATCTCACCTACTGCCCTTTGAGTGTCACTGAAAGCAGATGTTCACTGTTACAGACATGCTGCAGGTTTTTGAGTTACATGGTGTGTATGCTCATCCATGGTTTTAAGTCCTTGAAGTGGAGTTGCTGGGTCAGAGGGATGATTATTTACAATTTTGATAAAATACTTTAATGCTAACTTGTCTTCCAAAAAGACTGAACATTTGGTGTTTTACGTACACCTTTGTTCAACACACCCTCTGTAGCCAAATAAAGTTTCTCACTGCAGATTTAATTGAAGCATTTTATTAAATAGCTTCTAACTTCTTACTTCCTTGACTTTTACTGTTACCTTCTTTGCTGCATTTTATTCTGCTCTGTTTCTCACAATTTCACATCCTTTTCATATTTTTCTCAGTCTAAGTGTGTCAAACATTGTATTTGAATTATAACTTCTATAAAAACTTTAGGGGGAAAAGAGCTTTGGAAAGCATTGTAAAACGAGAATCGGTTGGTTTTAACAAACAGAAAAATGGCTACAAATAATACAGATCACTCTTGAAAATATGCAAGTAAAACCTCTTTGTGCGTAGGAAAACATGGAAGTTTTTGTTTTGTTTTAATAAAAGCTGCAACCTATGATATTGTGAGAAGTAGGAACATTCCAGAGATAAAGTGAAATATGGATTAAGTCTTAGATTGCTTTAAGAGAAGAAAATGGAATTGAGTAGAAGTGGATTGGCTTGATCACCCGTCCCCACCCCCAGCTGTAAACTTGAGTGCTATCAAAAACAATACTGAGAAAGTCTTATTGGTGATATTGACCACTACTTAAGCTTTCTGTGCCAAGTTTTTATACGTTTCCCATTTAATCCTCACAGTAACCTTATGAGGTAGACATTTATTACATTCACCACTTTACAGATGAGAAAACCAAGGATTAGAGAGTAGTTAATTTGCCCATATTCACACAGCTAGTGAGTGGTATAGGCAGGCATCATGAACCAGGGCTTGTGTTCTTAAGTCTAGGTGACAAGTGGTAATCAGAAAACTTAAAAGGGGAATTGAAAACATTGGCCGTGATAACCATTAAACAGGAGTAAGTAAAAGAAACTTAGTTTAGAGTGATTTCTAGAAAAGTAAATCTATGTATTGGAAATGATGATAGGGAGTCAATATACATCATTTTCATCATTAAAGTGGTTTTATTGTGTGCACATCTATTTGCAACTCCAGTAGGCACTGTATAGAGCTAGTTATAATGCCTACATTGTATGAGTTTACAACCTACAACAGAAAAATCTATGCACTGAACTCTGATGTGCCATTAGAGCTTTGGAAAACATAGCAAGCTCTGCTTACACCAGCTTTTTTGGTTCTCCTGTATATAGGTCAACAGCTTTCTTATCATTAACCTTTAAAAGTAAACAGAGAGAAAGAAGAACCTATAGACCATTCGTTTATTCATTTGTTGTTTAGTGACTGCTGCTCACTTGCTTTACGACAGCAAGAAGCTGTCTGGTACCTTTGGAAGGTAAAAAGATGAATACATTTGTCTTTCTATCAGCTTTAAAAAGGTATTAATCTGGGTATTAATTCGGGGACTTCCCTGGTGGTCCAGTGGTTAAGATTTTGCCTTCCAGTGCAGGGAGTGCAGGTTTGATCCCTGTTGGGGAGCTAAGATCCCACATGCCTCATGGCCAAAAAACCAAAACATAAAAACAACAGAAGCAATAATGTAACAAATTCAATAAAGAGTTAAAAAATGGTCCATCTCAAAAAAATCTAAAAAAAAAAAGTATTAATCTAATGGGAAAAAGATGAAACCATTTGAGGGACAAATTGTTCTTACCTTGCTGTAATTTTTAAACTTAGAATTCCATAGAAAAATCTGAATTTATTACCTTATTTGTACCATTTAAGTTCATATCAGGTGGATGAAATCTTTTAAAATGTTTGTTGTTCCTTTTTTTCTCAGCATATATGACAATTCCTAAATTGCTTGACATTATTTTGTATTGTTAATGAATTGATCAAGTAAATAAAAAAGATATTTTTGAAAGAAAAATGTTTTTAAAGGTTTGCCTTCTCATTTCTGATGTACCTGTTTCCCTTAACTTTAGAATGGTAAATCTTTTCTCATTATAAAATTAATGGAAGAGAAAGTTCCAATTAATTTGGAGATGATCACACTTCCATGTTGCATCTCTAGAATTTATTTTTATTAGTTCAAATAGCTTTTCATAACTTAAGTGCAAACATACACTTTTTTTTTTTTTTTTTTTCAGGGCATAAGTAATCTTGCTGCTATGCTTCCAAGCTGTAGTTCTGAATCAGCCTAAATTTTAAACAGAAGGTGAACCTCTGAGGTCAGTCAAAATAGCAGTTGGTATTTCTTCTGGGTGTTCCTCTTTATTTATTTATTTGTTACCTTTTAATTAAAGTTTTCAAGAGTGCTAATGAGTTATTGGGCTTTAAAGGTATAGTTGGAGGGCTTCCCTGGTGGCACAGTGGTTGAGAATCTGCCTGCTAATTCAGGGGACACGGGTTCGAGCCCTGGTCTGGGAGGATCCCACATGCCGCGGAGCAACTAGGCCCGTGAGCCACAACTACTGAGCCTGCGCGTCTGGAGCCTGTGCTCCGCAACGGGAGAGGCCGCAATAGTGAGAGGCCCGCGCACCGCGATGAAGAGTGGCCCCCGCTTGCCGGCAACTAGAGAAAGTCCTCGCACAGAAACGAAGACCCAACACAGCAAAAATAAATAAATAAATTAATAAACTCCTACCCCCAACATCTTAAAAAAAAAAAAAAAAAAAAAGGCATAGTTGGAAAAGAAGAGAGAAAATCGGAAGAGAGATTAGAAAAAGAAGTATTTTTAGCTTGGAATTGATACCCAGTACAGCTGTTGGTCTCAAGTGTGGTACTATTTAATGCCTATTTTGCCATATTCTAATAATCCCATTATAATAGAATATATTAATACAGCTAGAAGATACGTGCACTTGACTCATAAGTAAACAAGGTATAACAAAGGAATGCATCTTTCCTAATTCACAGTGTTCTTCAGTTGAGAGGTCAGGATCTGCCATTGACAGAACTATGTAACATTCTGAGAATGCTGCAAAGACTGGTTGCAAGCTCTAAGAGCCTGGATTGTAGTAAATTTGGTGTCTGTTACTTCCTTAATATCTGGCTTTCCCACTTTTTGTGACCTTGCAATAAATACTAAGGTATAGTTTCGTATTGTTTTTAGAATAGAAGAAAGGGTCAGTCTGAAAGGATTCATTTAGTAAACATTTATTTTATGCTTGCTATGTGCTAAGCCCTGGGGTATAAAAATGAAGAAACATACTCTGCTTACTGTGTGTGTCATTGGTTCTTGAATAGGGTTGTATATCAGTGTTGGATGAAGTACAGAGATAAAATGACTGTAAGCATTTAAAACTTTTTATTATGGACATTTTCATACTAGTTTACAGATAAGTAAACTAGTGTGAAGAACCCCCCTGCCCCCCATACTCATCACCTGGACTTAATAGGTATTCATGTATGTTTTCCCCTCTACTTTTCCATGTTAATTATATGTTAAGAAATCTGGTCTCGGGTAGTTCCCTGGTGGTCTAGTGATTAGGATTCCGGGCTTTCACTGCCGTGACCGGGTTCAATCCCTCGTTGGAGAACTGAGGTCCCACAAGCTGCGTGATGCGCCCCCCCGCAAAAAAAAAGGAAGGAAAACATACCTGGTCTTGTGGACTGTCTCACCTTCTAGATTTGTCTGATTGTTTCTTTTGATACTATTTGGCCAGTACCTTTGTCCCCTAATAATTCCTTTACACTGAAAGTGAGAGCCGAAAGCTCAGTTGGATTCAGGTAAACATTTTTGGTGAAAATATTCGTAGTGATTCTGGGGACGTAATTTTGTATCTAGTGAGGAGACACTTAATCTGTAGGGATGATATTTTGGCAACTTTTAATTTTTGATTTCCCATCAACTTTTCTTGTAAGACTGCCTGAATCAGCTTTTTTTTTTTTTTTTTTTTTTTTTGCGGTACGCGGGCCTCTCACTGTTGTGGCCTCTCCAGTTGCGGAGCACAGGCTCGGGACGCGCAGGCTCAGCGGCCATGGCTCACGGGCCCAGCCGCTCCGCGGCATGTGGGATCTTCCCGGACCGGGGCATGAACCCGTGTCCCCTGCATCGGCAGGCGGACTCTCAACCACTGCGCCACCAGGGAAGCCCCTGAATCAGCTGTTTTTATTAGTTTTGACAATATGGCAATTTTCTAAATCTTTTCTACCTTCTGCATTCATTAACTATAATTTATAAGGAAGAGTTTTCCTTCATTAGCTAGAGCTATTTGGTTACCCTTTTCAGTAAGCCTTGGTTTGAGGGAGGCCAAATCACTTTTTTTTTGTAATCTTCAAAATAATTACATTTCCAGAAAGTTATATTGGGAAAAGTTAGATTTTTACCCCCTTTTGAGCTAAATTGAATAGAGCTGTGCTTGCCCCCAAACTCTTGACATCAGCATTAACATGAAATTTTCTACTCTTGCTTGCCAACTAAAAAATTCCAGTTGCCTTTGGCAACCTTTTGAGCAGAATTTTAGAGCTCTGATCACATAAATGTATCATCATATAATAATTTCTGATATGTGAGCTTTAACATTAAAGAATTCTCATTTTTAAACTATGTTTATTTTGTTGAAGACAGAAAGTCAGATACACTTTAAAAGTCAGGATGTGGGATCAAGGAGGACAGCCTTGGCAGCAATGGCCCTTGAATCAGCAACAATGGATGCAGTCATTCCAGCACCAGCAGGATCCAAGTAAGGAAACAAATTGAATTTGGGGAGTGGGGGAGGGTGTTGTATAGAGATGAGTGGGACATAGGCACTGGAATTAAGGGAGGTAGAGTTGGGATTGGTTTATTGGATCATTTTATGGTCAGATTTTAATTTTTTCTTGTAAATAATCTTACTTAGCATACCTATTAGGGAATGGATTTCCCTTTGGAAGTTTTCCTCAAAGAGTAGAAAGCTTTATGTAGATTTTAATATTTTTAAAACTGATTTAGTTCTTGTTTTCTAAAGGAAGAGGAAAGTCTTTCTTAAATGTGTTGCTTAATCATACTTTTGTTAATTTGGAATCTTAAAATTCTATGTAGAACATAGTCAACTTATGGTATGCTCTATCATTTTTAAATTTCTCTTTAATATGGAATATTTCAAGCAGGTACAGATGTAGAAACAAGTATAGGGAGCCCCCATTTATTACTTAGCTCTAGCAGTGGTTAATTCATAGCCAATTTTGTTTAACTGATAAGACCCCTTCCACTGTCCTGCCTTTACTGGGTAAATCTTATCCTGTTTCTTTTTTTTAATAGCTACATAGCATTCTGTTATAGGACTGTACTGTAATAAATCCACTTTTAGATGATAGATTGTGACTTTTTACTTTTTGAAGTCATTCCTATAATTTTGTATATGTACCATTATTGTCCAATTATTTTCTTAGGAAAAAAAAATCTAAGCGCTAGGTTTGATAGATCACAGTTGTACATTCAAAAGTTTTAGATGTACATTGTCAAGTTTAACTTCATTTTCATCAAAATGTATGAGAATGTATTTATTTAATCTTAGCTAAACTGAGATGTAAAAAACCATCTTAATCTACTTTGTTTACTTTATTAATAGAATTAGATCTTAAAATGTTAACTATAGATATTTGATGAAAGGAGGAACTTTAAGATAGCAGAAACAATGAATTTTGAATAAAGAATGGCTAAGAAGCTGTTAAGGAGATATATTTTGACTAGAGAAAGGAGTTAAAGATGCTAAAGAAGGGTGACTGAGAAGGAACAAGAATAGCTGTCTATATTCATGTGAGATATATAGGATCCAGAGTAGACCTGGATGGGACCTGTTAGAGAAAGAGTGAGGTTAATCATTTGTTTTTATAGTGGTTTAAAAAAGGAATAAGAGTTTTAAAAAATTCAGTAAACTTAAGGTGCAGGGAATAAATTTTCTTATGAGTTAATATTAGAAATTGGTTAAGAGTTTTTGTGGATGTCTTAAGTAATTTTCTGAATGTCTTAAGTAATTTTTATTATTTTGTAGCCTGAATATGGGTTATTTCTATGTATTTTTTTCAACTATAACATTCTGTAATATTTAAAATCTATAGTAAGGAATAATTGAGAACCTTGTTTTACATAGAGGCACTGTTCTTTTAGCTCCTACATTCTGAATGCCAAATTCTGCTATGTTAAATTATATTAGGCCAGATTGACTGGGCTGCATTGGCTCAAGCTTGGATTGCCCAAAGAGAAGCTTCAGGACAGCAAAGCATGGTAGAACAACCACCAGGAATGATGCCAAATGGACAAGATATGTCTACAATGGAGTCTGGTCCAAACAATCATGGGAATTTCCAAGGGGATTCGAACTTTAACAGAATGTGGCAACCAGGTTTGTTGTTTATGTTTTCCAAATTTTAGGACTATTTTTAAAATAAAATGAAGATTAAAATTAAATTGTTTAATTTGCTTAGTTTTATGACTTCTTGAAATTAATGCTTCTTAAAGATGAGGCAGTTTCAATTAGATTTGACCTTGAAATTTTGTGGTTAAAATTATTCTATACTCATCTGCTAGCATTGTGGCACTCAGTTTGATTCTTTTCTTGGTTCTTCATTCCTAGGCTGACAGGGGCTGGGAACACTGGAAACCTCACTTGGCATCTAGGGAAGAGAGCATTCTATGTCTCTCTGTTGCAACCTCTGGCCTTTTCAGCAGCAGCACTGGCAGAGCAAAACATGTCTAGTCTCTAATTAAAGAAAAATTGTGTCACTATGTGACAAATTAGTCTGTTAAATATACTCTGCCCCTTCCATCCACCCATCTCTCTCTTCCCTTTTTTTCAGATAGTGAAGATCTTCCATAAGTTTTTAATCTGTTTATTTTTGTTTGTTTGTTTGCTTTTTTACTTCATAGTATGATTAGGTTCCTTGATGCTAGTTCAGTTTTCTATGACTTGTGTTATTATTTTTAACAGTCACTTCACATTTTTATAGGTGAATCTTATTTTGATTATGCTAATGGTGAAGTCATAGCTCCTTTTCCTTATTAGTACTTATTATTGTTTCTCAATGTAAGAATGGAAAACTCAGGAAGTAATCCTCTAATATCACTTTTAAAAGAATAACGAATATTCTAATCTTTAATACTGGGAAGTAGTTCATTTCTAGTTTTCTGGAGTCTGTGCCAAATTTTCCCACATTTGAAAATGTTTTGGTTCCTAAGTTCATCAGTGATTCACCCTGGCATTCCCACTTCCCCACCTTTACTGTGCTGGTGTTCTTTGTGTCCCAGGCAAGTGGTTTACCTCTGTGTGCCTCAGTTTCCCTTCCTGAAATTGGCAAAATAGTACCTGATTTCTCCCTACCTCACAGGGATGTTGTGAGGATAAATGTGTTCATGGAAGAAAGAAATTATATAAAAATCTCAAGGTATTATTTTTATGGTGTTGTTACTGAACAGAAATAGAAAAATTCAACAGAAAATTGCTTTGGATTTTGTTATGTTCATTTAAAATAATTTTGGGCATTTGGTTTCCCTTTGTTTAGGATATGAATTAGAGTGGAAGTTAGCTCATTCGAATTATTTATTAGATTAATTCATTGCTTGTTTTTAAGATATGCAAAAGAAATTGGACCAAGAAGTCATAAATTTTTTAATCTGTTTCTTTACTGAAAAATGTAGCTTTCTTGAGATCTTAAAGATGTGTGCTGATTTTGTTATAACCCCTGTTGAATGTTTTTATGCCTAAATCCTGAATAGAATGGGGAATGCATCAGCAGCCCCCACACCCCCCTCCAGAGCAGCCATGGATGCCACCAACACCAGGCCCAATGGACATTGTTCCTCCTTCTGAAGACAGCAACAGTCAGGACAGTGGGGAATTTGCCCCTGACAACAGGCATATATTTAACCAGAACAATCACAACTTTGGTGGACCACCCGATAATTTTGCAGTGGGGCCAGTGAACCAGTTTGACTATCAGGTGAAAGATATTTTGTTGCTTTAATATTGTAGATGTGCACGTAATCCATTCTTTGGAGGTGTCTCATCAAGAGTACCTAAGATATGTGTTTCACTTTTCAGTCTGTACAGATAAGCACATATTATGTCTCAAAAAAGTTATCAGTTTTTGAGTATTAAAATCATTAGATTTTTATTTTCTGGTTTTTGATTTGCTTAGGAAAATGGTATAAAGGATTGTTAGGGAGAAATTTGGATAAAATGAAAAATGTATAAGTGCGATAGCTATATTATGTTTTGCTTCCTAATTTATAATTTCAAGATGGTACCTTTAAATATTAAATAAAGTTTAGAAAATGCACAGTAGTTGAATACATTATTTATCAAAAATAGATTATGGTTAAGACATGAATAAAATACATGAAGAACATAGATCATCTTCCTAAATGCAATTCCTTCTGCTATGTAGAGTTAAGACATTTTCTAGTGTTGTCATTTTTTTTTTTCCTTTCTGACATGACATGTTAATGGAATTGTACATAATTTTCTTTGTAGCATCTAATTCATTCCTAGGGACATAGAACTCTATGGGGAATGGTGTCATTAAGAGGGGCTATATTTTCTCTAATCACTCTGCCAGGGTCTACCCTTAAATTATAGTGCTAGGTCATTTTGAAATAATTGATTGCAATCGTTACCTTTAAACTGAGCTATCATTTAAAATTTTGGAAAAAACCCATATGTTATTTCACTGATTGTATGGATAATGGGCATAATCGTAAACAGTATTCACCTCGAGACAGTAATACTCTTATACATATTCAGATACTTTTTGTATATGAATATTTGGTATACAGATAGGACAGTTCCTGTTTGTTTTGAAAAAATGTAGTAGTGGGGAGACACAACATTTGCTTGGTAGATCCCCATGCTAACAAGACAAAGAGCTCTGTTGGCATCTCTCTGGCTTAGAAAAGCCTCTGAAAGTGGCAGAATTACAAAAAAAATATAATGTAATGATTCAGTAGCTTTTATCTTAGCTTAAAATAGATATTTCTTGCAAGATGATAGAAATAAGTTCATAACTAGGAAGTTGGAATTGATTTAAAACTTTTTTTTCCTGTGATTTTCTAGTTACAGAAAAACTGACATTTATTTGATTTCTTGGTAGTGGAAGGATTAGTTTATAAATGGATTCAGAATGAAAAAGCTCATTTATATATCCTTTTTTATACTTCTTGAATATAGTATATTATCAGCTGGATTTTATATGGCTCTTTGCATTTACATAGGCAGAAAATCTTTATCTTTCTTAAGAAAAGTAAGCCTAGGTTATTGGGGCTACAGAAATATCGGTGGATATTAGAACCATGGAATTCTTGGATTTGCTGCACACATGGATTTCTACTGTCCCAGTTCATAACACACGTGTGTCCCAGAACGTATATTGTATTAATGTGAAGAAAAATAAACTGCAATACTCTTTCAGCATGGGGCTGCTTTTGGTCCACCGCAAGGTGGATTTCATCCTCCTTATTGGCAACCAGGACCTCCAGGACCTCCGGCACCTCCCCAGAATCGAAGAGAAAGACCATCATCATTCAGGGATCGGCAGCGCTCACCTATTGCACTTCCTGTGAAGCAGGAGCCTCCACAAATTGGTAGCTATTTAAGTTTAGTGAACCACAATTGGCATGATTTTTTGATCATGTAAAAAGGATGTTTTATTTTCTTAAATTGTACTAATATCCTGATATGTTAGGAGATGATGCTATAAAGTCCTATCATTTTATAGTCATAAACCTTAAAATTACAAAAAAGATGCTATCTAAAATCTTTAAAGTTTTGAATATTTTTCTTTAAAATGAATCTTTACCTTAAACTCCAGATTTTGTGATGAAATTTAAATTTATTGTGACCATAGCATGTTGATATTTCTTCAATGTTGATAGCTACATTATGCCAGTATATGATCAGTTCCCCCTTTAAAACCTCCTGTTTGTTCTCTCTCTATGGACTCTTTCCACTCTCAGTTCATTTGATAATACTGCTGTCAGATTAATTTCTTTATTTCACTTTCCATAGTTTTTGGCAGAATATTTTAATTTTTTTTTTTTTTTTTTTTTTTTTGCGGTACGCGGGCCTCTCACTCTTGTGGCCTCTCCCGTTGCGGAGCACAGGCTCCGGACGCGCAGGCTCGGCGGCCATGGCTCACGGGCCCAGCCGCTCCGCGGCATGTGGGATCCTCCCGGACTGGGGCACGAACCCGCGTCCCCTGCATCGGCAGGAGGACTCTCAACCACTGCACCACCAGGGAAGCCCAAAATTTTAATTTTTAAATAACGTAATAGAACTAATTTATTGCAATGACAAGTTACATATGTATGTTCCTTTTTATCTGGAAATCCAAATCTAGCACTTAATGGACATTTAAGTCTTTCTCTTTTTTTATCACAAAGTAGACATTTTAGGAAGATTCTAACTTCTGTTTTAACTTAAGGAATAATATTCAAATGAATTCTTACTGTGAAGGCTTGTGGTTTTGTTTAATTCTGTTCTGTTTTCACATTTTAGGAAGCAGCATAGTATACCAGTTGGTTCTGAAATTAGCCCACATCACTACTTATTGTCTTTGTAACCTTGAGCACATCACTTAATCTCTTTGAGCCTCGGTTTCCTCGCTTAAAAAGAGATGGAGTAATAGTAGTGCTCTTTCAGGGCTTTTGGGGATTAAGTGAGATGATGGACTTCCCTATTGCCTTGCCACATTAAAACCATTAAGGCAGTGTTCACTCTTGCTATTAAAAGTGATGATTTTAAAGAAAAGTGTTATGTTTAGTGGATTGTTTTTATTACCACTGCCTTGCTGGAGAATGATAGTATTTGTCACTAGCACTCAAACAGTACCAGGATTATTATTTTTTTAAGTTACAAAGATTGTAGAAATTTAAGAATAAGAAACTCATACATTTATGATTTTTACTTAGCTGACTTAACAAATATTTTGTCCCACCTGAAACAGATGCAGTAAAACGCAGGACTCTTCCAGCTTGGATTCGAGAAGGTCTTGAAAAAATGGAACGTGAAAAGCAGAAGAAGTTGGAGAAAGAAAGAATGGAACAACAACGTTCACAATTGTCCAAAAAAGAAAAGAAGGCTGCAGAAGATGCTGAAGGAGGAGATGGCCCTCGTTTACCTCAGAGAAGTAAATTTGTAAGTAGACACTCCTGACATAAAACTCCTTGTGACATCTGTGTGAAAAGTTAATTGACTTTTTCTGTCTTATTTGACTTGGTATGATAATCTCTAGGTCCATCCATGTTACTGTAAATGGCATTATTTCATTCTTTATTATGGCTGAGTCATATTCCATTGTGTGTATATGGAATATTACACATGCACACCACGTCTTTATTCATTCATCTGTCAGTGGCCATTTAGGTTACTTCCATGTCTTGGCTACTATAAGTAGTGCTACTGTGAACATCAGGGTGCATGTATCTTTCTGAATTAGATTTCATCTTTTCTGGATATATGCCCAGGAGTGGGATTGCTGGATCATATGGTAACTCTATTTTTAGTTTTTTAAGGAACTTGCATACTGTTTTCCATAGTGGCTGCACCAGTTTACATTTACAATTTACAGATATCATATGATATCATTTATATGTGGAATCTAAAAAAAAATACAAATGAACTTACTTATAAAACAGAATAGACTTACAGACATAGAAAAACTTACAGTTACCAAAGGGGAAGAAAGGTGGGGGGAGGGATTAATTGGGAATTTGGGATTAACAGTACTTAACAGTACTTAATTTGGGATTAACAGTAGTGTAGTACTTACATTACTATAAGTAAAATAAACAACAAGGACCTACTGTATAGCACAGGGAACTTTGTTCAATATCTTGTAATAACCTATAATGGAAAAGAATCTGAAAAAAATATATGTATACTGAATCACTTGCTGTACTCCTGAAACACTGTAAATCAACTATACTTCAATTTTTAAAAAGTATTGAAATAAATAGATATTAATTTAGCTTATAAAAAAGTATTAATGTCCTTAGATTACTTTCAGTAAGTATATTGGAGATTGTTTTTATGTATATATTGTTGAGGGTAGTAAGGAGAAAGAGGACAGCAAATTTGTAAAACATTTCATTCCAGAGAGAAATTATTCATTGGAGTGCTAGATAATAGGTTTTACCTTGACTCAAGAACAACTCAAAGAACAAATCTGTGTTCTTTTGTTGTAGTACAGCTAAATCCCTAGTGATGGACTATAAAACAAAACTATACTTACACCAAAAGATGTAATAACTTTCATAGTTTTTGACATAGGCACTGAAAGTAACAAAGTTTTAACTCTTTAAATCTCCATCAGTGGGCTTCCCTGGTGGCACAGTGGTTAAGAATCCGCCTGCCAATGCAGGGAACGTGGGTTCGAGCCCTGGTCCGGGAAGACCCCACATGCCGCGGAGCAACTAAGCCCGTGCGCCACAACTACTGAGCCTGCATTCTAGAGCCCATGAACCACAACTACTGAGCCCACGAGCCACAACTACTGAAACCTGTGCACCTAGAGCCCATGCTCCGCAACAAGAGAAGCCACTGCAATGAGAAGCCCACCTACTGCAGCGAAGAGTAGCTGCTGCTTGCTGCAACTAGAGAAAGCCCATGTGCAACAATGAAGACCCAATGCAATCAAAATAAATAAATATTAAAAAAAAAATTCCATCAGTTAGATGGCATGAGTGGCTTAGAAATTTTTTTGTTTAGCAACAGTATGCTTCTTGATGGTATGACAGCCACAGCACTGGCCAGTATGCAATTCAGGAAATGGTTCTTCCTCCCAAGGCCATTTTCTGCTTCAGAAATAAGTCTCAAGGACAGCAAATTAACTAGACTTAAGCAGATTGGCTTTGCTTAAATTCCATGAGTGCCATAAATTACTTTTATTTTTTAACAAAACAACCATGTGAAAGATGTGATTTTATTCTGGGTGTTATACCAGTAAGAAACAACGGGCTGCCACTATTAAAGTTTATCTTTAACAAAGGAAAAAAAATCAATCTTTACATGAAATAGTGGATTTTCAAGTTTGATTTTTTTTTTTTAAGTGTCAAAAAACTGTTTGGAGATTATCCTCCCTCTCCTCCCAGATACCTTTGGACTTGTGTCACATGTATCTTCCCCTAGTTCAAATAGTCTTTCCATAGTTGTATTTAGGTGATCACCTTGTCTTTTACTTAGTAGGATTGTTAAGAGTGACTATGGAATACTTCTTTGCCTAAAGATCCCCTTTTTAAGGTATGCTATCTGGATACTGAAAACCTAAAACCATTCAGAGAGACAAACTGCTGGTATTTCCTCTATCTGAAGTAGACCTAATTTCTTGCTTATCTGTCTGTTACATAGCTTAAAAAAGCAAATTTCACTAGCCCGCTGAGATCTGGAAACTGACTTTAGATTTTGAAGTCACATGATTTTAGGTAAATAGCTTACATTTACAGCTGTAAAAATTACACTGAATAATATGACTGTGGTGCATTTATCCAAAATTCTACATGCCACTCATGTCAGGACCATCATATATAATGGATATAAATTAAATCAGTCTCTGGTCTTGATGTGCTTCTAGTTATTTATAAAATAAGGTAAAACTTAACTAAGGAAAAAAATTGAAAAATAATTGAAATTAATTCTCATAAGTCATCTTGTAGTCTTAATATTTCCTCTCAGGTAACATTTTAAATTATCAAATGAAATCTATAGCACAAAAATGTGATTTAGAGAAATTTCATTTTTATATATCTGTTTCATAGACTTTAATTTGGGGTTTTAAAATAGAATATATAAGATAATTATTTCATATTATAAGCATGAATTTGGGCTACCTGAAAGTGCTATTATTTTTTTAGGATAGTGATGAGGAAGATGAAGACACTGAAAATGTGGAGGCCGCAAGCAGTGGAAAAGTCACCAGAAGTCCATCTCCAGTTCCTCAAGAAGATCAAAGTGAACCAGAAATGACCGAAGAAGAGAAAGAGTATCAAATGGTAGAATGTTAAATTTCTTACCTTTACCATGTACAGGCTTAAAAATTTTTTTTTTTAAATTCAGGTATAATTGACGTGCAACATTATATTATAGGGTTTATTTTGTTTATAATTTTTAAAAATTACTGGTTGGCTATCTTAAACTTGAGAGAGAACTTGTGAAACAGTTATAAAATATATATTTGCTGGGTGATAATGTCTGCAAAATCCAAGTAAAAATATGAAATCACAGCTTATAAAGCAGTTATTTAAGCACATTTTTAATTAAATGGTGTTTTACTACATGAGACCCAAGAGAACATTTATTATTTATTATTTTTCTAAAGTGTGTTTTTTGAATACTGAAAAAGATGAAAAGGCTGCATAGAAAAATAAATTTAGGAAGCACTGGATTGAACACAGTTAAACATATTTCTTCATTGCAAGATTTCTCAAAGCCTTCAGTGCCTGTAATGTGTACTGTCAGTTTCTGAGATTGGGAATAAAATATAATGTGCTGCGTTTCTCATATTGAAAGACCAGTGATATTTGAAATGTCTAGATGACGCTGATTCAGTATACTCTTATTTTAGTAGATGAGTAATCTGAATCCCAGAGAGGCCCACATTTGGAACAGCTGTTGGTAGCCAAA
Source organism: Kogia breviceps (assembly GCF_026419965.1). Lineage (NCBI taxonomy): Eukaryota > Metazoa > Chordata > Mammalia > Artiodactyla > Physeteridae > Kogia > Kogia breviceps. The sequence continues at coordinate 32,566,050 of NC_081322.1, read as the reverse complement.
CCAGTGGTAGAATCCAGCTCTTATTTCAAGTCTGTTGTACACTGTGCTATAGTAATCAAGAAAAAAGGACTTTATCTCACAGAATGGAAGGACTGCCTTTTTGTTATTTTTCTTGTTTTTTTCCCCTCAAATTTTACTTTGAGCTGAGGGTTAATGTAAGTTCCTAAGTGACATAAGAAACTAGTATTGTGCTGCTTACTAATATTATTATTAAATGAAGGGATATTCCTCTCAAAACACTTGTGGAAACTTTTATTAATAGGGACTTTAAAAAAATGTTTTGTCTCTAGAATTAGAATTCAGTTTCTCTACTATACAGATAAATTCATATATATGTTTTTTAATCCACATGATTTAAAAATTTTTAAAGTTTTGATAATACATAATTTTCAAGATACTCTATTCCTTGGAATAGCTGGTCTGATCTCTTCTCTAAAAATGTTTTATAAAATGGCTTTGCCTTTTAATTTTTTTTGAAAATGTCAAACTGTACCAGTAACTATAATAAATTAGAAAAAAAACATAAAATACCCTTCCTTAGATGTTGCTGACAAAAATGCTTCTGACTGAAATTCTACTGGATGTCACAGATGAAGAAATTTATTATGTAGCCAAAGATGCACACCGGAAAGCAACGAAAGGTATATTGTGGGTGTTCTTGGTTCTCTTTTTCTGGGGGTCTTTTGGTTTTGGTGGCTACTTTGGACTTTTTTTGTTGTCCTTGTTGAATTACTAGCAGATTTTGAATATTCTCTTGCATGTTTTAACTCTTTGGGAAAGGTTAGATTTGTAGGCACCATATTAAAAACTATACAGATATTTTTGTTTTATCCAACCTACCTGAGCACAGATTAGCAGTTTTGCTGTTGTCTTATAAAATGTATTGTGGAAAATTCTTGATGTTCAATTTCACCTGATTTTTTTAATATATATAGATACCATGGTATTGGTATATGATTTATAATACAGTTAGTTTGCCTAATGAATTATGAACCTTCAGAATTTTCACAGTTTACCACTTATAATTTTTAAAAAAGCAGCTAATGTCCCATCCCCCCTCCATATTTTTAGTAACACTTAAAAAGTATATTGAAAGAAAAATTTAAATTATGGGCCATACCTCAAAAAAAAAAAAAATACCAGTGTACTGGTCAACATTTTTCCTCATTATCAACCAATTTCAGCTCACAGCAGAATTATAATTTCAAGGCCAGACATGCTACTGGTTTAAAATGAATGTTATGTTTTTAATGTTTCTTCTCTCCCCAAAAAGCAGCAATAGTAGTAGATTTAACAATACCATAGACTCTCATGACTATGAAATCGTGGCTATTTGTGTTAACATGTTGTTCCTGTTGTTGATGTGATACAAAGCTCCTGCAAAACAGCTGGCACAGTCCAGTGCACTGGCTTCCCTCACTGGACTCGGTAAGTATTCTCCTTATTTGTGAGAGGGCCTTAAAGGGAAAAATCACACTTACCTTGTCTCTCTACGTGTTCTGTTTTGAAACTGTACTAGTCCTACACAGTTTATAAAATTTAGGTTTTAGGGTTATAGCCTCTAAAAGATTTGCTTTTTTTTTTTTAAACACTAAAGCATTCACAGTGGGATTATTATAAATGTGGTGGCTAATTCATAGTTTATTAGTACAAGTTATAATAGTTCATAATTTAGCCATGATAGCATTTAAGCTCACTTTCAGAATTATTGCATACCTTAGGGAAAAACCTATCCACTAATGCTCTTAAGGACCTTTATTTAGATTGTGTTGCAGCAAGTCAAGTTTTTACATAGAGGAAAGGGTTTATCTTACAGCATGATAGTAGTGATGTGTTTGTAATTTGCAATTTGCATGATGTATTATCAAGTATATAAGAGCTTGAATTTGCCTTTTCCACATCATCATTTCAGATTAATATTTGTGAGGGTCGACAGAAATGGGTAAAACCAAATGCCCGTGTGATTTTGTTATGATTACTGTTTAGATCACTTCAGGGTGGGGAGCAGTTTTAGCACCATACCATTTCTGTATCAGAACTTTGTTATTTCCAACTTTGTTAGGAAAAAAATGTTTAGCATCCCTTGGATTTCTAAGCTTTGAACAATGAAAGAGTTAATTTTAGAAATATTTTCAGGATCATCATAAATTTGAGTAAGGTAGTTTGAATTGATTATGCTTTAGTAAGGCTTTGTTACTGCCCTATTAAATGGCTTTGTTGGTTAGCATGGACAGTAAGACAGTCATTTTCAAGATTCCCTTATGGTGAGAAATATATGGAATATTCTTGAAAGATAAGATACTAAGTATCAATTTTCTTGAGGATTCTGTGTTCTCCTTAAGCATTGTAGTTTATACTCCTCCCCACCCCGAATAAGCATATTCTTCCAAGAAAAGGCAATGAAAAAAGAAATGCGCTTTCTTCTCGGACCTTAAAAAGTTTTTAGTGCATAGAATAATTTTTACATATGATAGACTGGGCTTTATGCACACAGGTGGACTGGGTGGTTATGGATCAGGAGACAGTGAAGATGAGAGGAGCGACCGAGGTTCTGAGTCATCTGACACTGATGATGAGGAATTACGGCACCGAATCCGGCAAAAACAGGAAGCTTTTTGGAGAAAAGAAAAAGAACAGCAGCTGTTACATGATAAACAGATGGAAGGTATATCTTTTAGACTCAATGTTTGTACAGTTCTGTTCATACTTCTATTTTATAACCAACTTAAAAATACCAAACGATAGAATCAAGGCTAGATTATAAATAATATGTGATGTAACTGAACCTAAGGTTTTTTGGCTCATTTGCAGTTTTTATCAAAGTTAAAGTCAAAATTGATTGTAAAAAGTTATGGTTTATAAAAGTTTTTTGTTTTGTTTTGGGAGACATTAGTTCCATTGGCTGTAAGTTAAGCTATTTAGTGTATTTTTATTTCTTATTAAAGTTCTTAACGGGACTACCCTCGTGGTCCAGTGGTTGAGACTTCACCTTCCAATGCAGGGGATGTAGGTTTGATTCCTGGTTGGGGAGCTAAGATCCCACGTGCCTCAAGGCCCCAAATCCAAAACATGAAACAGAAGCAATACTGTAACAAATTCAATAAAGACTTTAAAAATGGTCCACATCAAAAAATCTTTAAGAAAAAAAAAGTTCTTAAAATGAAAAGGCTTTTGAAAGGGGAAATATATTGTAAACTATTGAAAAGTAATTTGTAGCTAGCATATTTGAGGATAATAGAGGACTTTTTAGAAGGTTTTTTATGTAAAATGCTGTACATGTGTACAGTTCTTAGTTTATATAATGATACTAGGAATAATGAAATAATATTTATTTAGAATTTCTTTTTTGAAAAATCTTATTTGGACAATTATTAAGAGTTAACAGCCAAAAATTTCCTATAAATTACTTACCTTCAAGTTGCCTTATTGTACAAAAGGGGGAAATCTTTTCTTACTTGCTTTACTGTACCTCTACATTTTGGTGCTCTATTGCTGTACTGTCCAGGAAGGCAGCTAATTGCATGTAGCTGTTGAGCATTTCAAATGAAGCCAGCCCAAATTGAGATGTGCCATAGATATAAAATACACACTACATTTCAAAGATTTTACATTAAAAAAAAAAAGCAGAATATCTCAGTATTCTTTTTAACTGATTATATGTTGAAATGATAATACTTTTATATGTTGGGTTAATAAAATATGAAAATTAATTTCACCTGTTTCTTTTTACTTTTTAAATATAGCTGTTAAAAAACCCTGAATTGCTTATTACATTCTATTTCTGTTGAACAGTGCTGCTGTATTTTTGTAGTCTGGTAGCTTGAAATTTGGTAGCATGGGAGTTTTTTCATTGCACGTTTGCCTTTCTTACTGTTTTTGTCTTTTTCTGTTTCAGAAGAAAAGCAACAAACAGAAAGGGTTACAAAAGAGATGAATGAATTTATCCATAAAGAGCAAAATAGTTTATCACTACTAGAAGCAAGAGAAGCAGATGGTGATGTGGTTAATGAAAAGAAAAGGACTCCAAATGAAACTACATCAGTTTTAGAACCAAAAAAAGAGCATAAAGAAAAAGAGAAACAAGGAAGGAGTAGATCAGGAAGTTCCAGTAGTGGTAGTTCCAGTAGCAATAGCAGAAGTAGTAGTACTAGTAGTACTGTCTCTAGCTCTTCGTACAGTTCTAGCTCAGGTAGTAGTCGCACTTCTTCCCGATCTTCTTCTCCTAAAAGAAAAAAGAGACATAGTAGGAGTAGATCGCCAACAGTTAAAGCCAGGCGTAGTAGGAGTAGAAGTTACTCTCGCAGAATTAAAATAGAGAGCAATAGGGCTAGAGTAAAGATTAGAGATAGGAGGAGGTCTAATAGAACTAGCATTGAAAGAGAAAGACGAAGAAATCGAAGTCCTTCCCGAGAGAGACGTAGAAGTAGAAGTCGCTCAAGGGATAGGCGAACCAATCGGTCCAGTCGCAGTAGGAGTCGAGATAGGCGTAAAATTGATGATCAACGTGGAAATCTTAGTGGGAGCAGTCATAAGCATAAAGGTGAGGCTAAAGAACAAGAGAGGAAAAAAGAGAGGAGTCGAAGTATAGATAAAGATAGGAAAAAGAAAGACAAAGAAAGGGAGCGTGAACAGGATAAAAGAAAAGAGAAACAAAAAAGGGAAGAAAAAGATTTTAAGTTCAGTAGTCAGGATGATAGGTTAAAAAGGAAACGAGAAAGTGAAAGAACATTCTCTAGGAGTGGTTCTATATCTGTTAAAATCATAAGACATGATTCTAGACAGGATAGTAAGAAAAGTGCTACCAAAGACAGTAAAAAACATTCAGGCTCTGATTCTAGTGGAAGGAGCAGTTCTGAATCTCCAGGAAGTAGCAAAGAAAAGAAGGCTAAGAAGCCTAAACATAGTCGATCGCGATCCATGGAGAAATCTCAAAGGTCTGGTAAGAAGGCAAGCCGCAAACACAAGTCTAAGTCCCGATCAAGGTAGTATACTTTTTAAAGTATTTTGTCTGATTTTTAAAAAAAAAATTTGACTGAATTTATGCAAAGTTGAAAGTGTCCTTTCTCTCTCTCTCTTTAATGAACTCAGTTTGGTACTTGATAAATGATCATAGTCTTAAGTAATTTTAGAAATCCTATATAATATTATTTATTTGAAAATTGCAGATTCTTTAGTATAAAATACATTTTTATTTTTAAATTTTATCTTTTCCCTTTCTTTTTTTCAGATCAACAACCCCTCCCCGTCGTAAACGCTGAGGAATGATGTGGCAGGAATGCCATGATGTTTAAAAAATTCCATGAGTTTTAAGGGCTTGTCTCATTATAGAGGCACATTGTGGCTGTGTAGGTGAAACCAGAATTTTTTTTTTTTTAATCTGTAAATAGGTGTACTTTTTCCAAATGCTGCTCCAAGTTACTTAATAGGATTTCTTTGTATTACATTTTTTCAAAAAATAGTGCATAATAAGACTATAAACATGCCATTCTCTTTCAGCTGTAATGTTCTTAAAATTATTCTTGAATGTACTGTGATGTCAATAAAGCTCTTTAGTTCATTTTTGTTAACCTCTTGCACATTAATTTTATGATTTTAATCTAAGGAACGTACTTTTATAAAAAGGCAGCTGGAGTTTTGTATAACAGGTTTTAAAGGTACTTCCTCTCATCTCCCCCAAAGAAAATGGTTTTAAATTAATAGTTTGTCAAAATCTGTAAATTGTACCCATGGATTTTTGTCAAATTTCAACTATAAGGGTGTAGAAGAGGGCCAGAAATAGAACTTTACGTTCATTTGGAAGCATTTGACAGCTTTCTAAACTTTTCTTCTTGTTTTGGGGATTTTCAAGTAATGTGTTCTCTGTGTGTATAAAGTATGGTTCACTCCTGTAAAATGAAATTGCTGGAATCAATCAGAGCAGTGCACCATTAGAATTATTTATAAGGAATTACTGTGTTTGACACTAGCAGCAGTGCAAGTCTGGAACTATATTCTGCAGTTTCCCACTTCTGTTTTAAAGCATATTTTAAACACTTTGGGGTTACTATAGAACTAAAATTCACAATTTGATATATTTATTTATATTTTTAAAGTATAATATGACCTCAGCTCAGTGGAGGAATACTGTATTATTCAGGTTTGTGTCAGTTTCATAACATTAAAATGATTTGGTTTTGTCAGTTTCTTAAAATTATGATCAGTGAGTGGTCTAACAGTTTAAGGAATCGTAACTTATGAGTAAAACGAGGCTCTGCAGGCACTGAAATGCTCAACTGAAATGCTTTTAGGGTCCACTTTATATGATTACTCACTTACGCCACAATAGATAAATCTTTGAAAACAAATGCTTTTAAATTTTAATTTAAAAAAGATAAAGCAGGTGCAGGTCACAAGAGTTTCAGAATATGCCTTGTTACCAGCAGTAGTTCATTTTAAAGTAAGCCAGGTTTTTGCCAAGATCAGTGTTTCCTCAAAATGAAGGTAGAAGTAGACTTGTAATAGTGTGCTCTTGTACCTCTACATAGGTTCTTAAATAATTTTGAGCAATTACGCATTTATCTAGAGGAAATCAACTGTGAATAAATGCATGTTTACCAAAATGATTGTTTTACAGTGCATTTAGTTCTGATAAGAAGTTGACATTTCACACAATAACTTTTAAATAGTTTGGAATTCTAAATAGTTTAGACATAAGTCACATCTGAGATAAGTAAAGGAAAATGTGCAATATTTTTTATGTAGGTGAGCTAACACAGTGTACCTAATTGCGGAATTATCTGATTAATTTGTAATAGATAAGTTGTATAACGTTTTCATATCTAAAAATGTTTTTTAGATCAATCTCAAGTGAAATAATATTTTCAGAATAAAATTCTACAGAAAAAGTCTACTGGCTATGATATGCACATTTTTAAGCAAGATATGAACTAGAGCCAAAAGTAGCATTTGACAATTTGATTTACTCTGCCATAATATGCAAGCTTCTTTATCTGTAGATATTTTTAAAAACATAGTCATGATGTATGTGATTATTAGTAAATACATCAGAATTATAATTAGATATTTGGGTTTTCAGTTTAGAGAATTCATCATTTTACTGACATTAATGGAGTATGTTTACCTTGAGTGGTAAGATTTTATAAATAGGGCTTCCATGATTTGGGATGTGAATGCTAAAACTTATACATAAGTTAATTAGATGTGTAATTTGGTTATGAAGTCTTTTCTAAAATGATACCACCAGAAAATTAATAGATTAATTTCTTGAGACAATCATTGGTCTGGATTGGTTAATAAAAACTGTCTTAAGAGGTTTTCTTTTCAAATATTTCTAGTGTATTAATCATACTTGTTTTTGTGGAATGGGGGTAAACCACACCATTAAGAGAATAAAATGTAATTTGGAAAGAGGTAATTATAAGATTTGTTTCAGGCCCCAAAATATAAATAAAGATTGGTGTGGAATTTCAGTGTATATGTTTCCTGCCCTTGTAAAATGTCTTTTTAAAAAAGCATCTATTTCTAATGGTATAATACACAGTAGGTAAACTTTGCAAACATCATCTTTTTTTTAAATGTCTGAGTTATTTTGTTTCTTCAAAGGAAGACATGAAGTATAAATAGTATTTTTAATTTATTGAATTTTCTAAAATGTGCAAAGCATGGTTTAGTGGAAATAGTATTAGATTCATTGGATTGTCCTGCCTCTGCTGTTTGATATATTTTGGGCAAATCACTTAATCACAATGGAACTCAGTTTCTTCAGCTGTATAAGGGTGGAATTAGATTATCTCTAAGGTCTTAAGTTCTTCAGTTTTAAGTAGAATTTGGTTGTAATGTCTAAACCTTATATGAGAAAACGGGCTTAAAATAACTTAATAGCCCTTAAAATAACTCGTGTGTGATGAGTTACATTGATACCATGAAGGTTTATTAGGTGTCATCCATAGAGTTTTCCTATAAAAACACATAAATTACATCTGCCACATTCTGATTATGGTAATGTTAAGATAAAATTATCTTAAGTTACCAATTTATTGGATATATGGAATTTTGTAAATACAAAAATTTACCAGTTAAACCGAAGTGGATGTAGTAGTGTTATCATTTCAAAGAGGTAAAATTGTGTTAGCTGTAAGGGAGCACTTTACCCTTAACTTGAGTGAAAAAAGTTTATATAAAACTATAAAATTGAATTTCAAAGTATTAAATAGATTTTTAGTTTTATAGCAAAATAAACTGTAGACTCTAACACGTTTATGGGTGAGACCATGGGGATGATCTCAGAAATATCTCACAACAGCCATACATCGCATTATAGCTGCTGTTCCTCCAGTACAACTTGGGTTTAAGTGTCATTGGAAGAGCCTTTTATTGATATTTCTAGAGAAAAGTACTGCAAGCTAGTTTTGCTTATCTGAGCCAAACTAGTGGGTATTCAAGAGGCTTTTGTTTCCTATTGGTATTAAGGCAAATCACTGATTGCCTTTGCTGTTGAACTGAAAATGTAGTGGAGAGGCTCTGAAGCCCAGTGAGGGGAATCATTCAGAGAAAGTATATGTAAATCAAGCTCTTAGAACTTTAATCATACTTGCACTTTGCTTTTTCCTGGGATCTGTCACTCCAGCAGATATAACGCATGCTAAATGTTCTTTTGTGCAGAGCTTTCTGCCTTCAGTTGAAGAGATGGAGGAGCTCTGAAGACAACTGAAAAATCTGCAACCACTCTTAGGAGGAGGTCCATATTTTACTAAGAAGCCATAAGGGAAAGACCGTTACTGAGCAGTAAATTTGACTAATTCAAAGAACACTTTACTAGTGTGATCCTGCCTGTTAAAAATGTATAATGATTTTGTTTGTCTTTGATGTTGGACATTTATCATTGTTCTTACCCAAGGAAAGGCTGTTACACATTTAGAAGTAAAATGTTAGGTTGCCTGTTCTAACCCTTAAGTGAAGTTTGCCTAGCCTGAGTGATTAACAGTTTCCTGCTACGTAATGTGTGCCCTGTCGGGAACATTATCAGGTCACTCACAGAAAACAAATGTTCAATATAGACTTCTGGCCCTCTGACATTTGAGTGCCTTGAAATGGGAAACAATTCTTTTGGGGGAGAAGTGCTTCGGATCTTTTGTGATTATAAGTTTCGGTCAGTGTCTTACAGGAGTGTACTTGGGAGACATCTGTTAAATATGAAATAATTAGAGCTATACAGGAATAAAAGCTAGATCACATAGCTTGAAGTGGTATCATGACTGGTGGTTACTTTGAGGTGGTCATACAGGAATAGGCGTAATGGAGGATCTTGAAGTTAGTTAATGACAATAGAAACATTCTATAGTTTAACTGCATGCACAGTTTGACATGTTGAGCGTGAAGAGTAACTACAGTCACACATCTATAACACCCATCCATCACTGCGACCATGATTAGTTTGGCGCTCGGAACCTTTCTGTTGGGGATCTTTTGCGGGAGGGACCGGAAGAGGTGGATCCTTTCTGTTGCGATGTGGGGAGGCCGCAAGCTGAGCTCCTCCGGGAGTCGATTTTTAGGAGCTCAAAGGTCGGCGTTCCGGGGAACACAGGCTGACTCTACTCGCTCAACCACGTCGGCGGGTGAGTGTGTGCGTGGGGGTCGCTCGCACGCAGCCCACGGCGCGGGCCGGCTGTTCTGCGCAGGCGCGAGCGAGGGCGGCGAGCTGTCTCTGGCCTCTGCGCGGCGTCAGCCAAAGATCTCTACTTTCGGTACAGGGCCTCGCTGTCCGTTGAACGCTCGGTCTAGGCCCTTAACCGTCCCTTCCCCAGAGGCTGGGAAAGGTAGCTGAGGACTAGCGGTCCTGGCCGAGGAGAGCGCAGCCTGCGGGCCGCCGCCATGTATCCAGTGACCTTTGTCTTATTTTCGTTGAGCTCCTTCTGCAGGCTGGAGTCTCAAGTTCATGTGCCGTTTTCCTTTGCCCCGGCGGGAAAGGACACCAGCTGTCTCATAGTTACTAGTCGCCTTTATTTTTTTCATTTTTTCATTTTTTTTTTTAGCGGTACGCGGGCCTCTCACTGTTGTGGCCTCTCCCGTTGCGGAGCACAGGCTCCGGACGCGCAGGCCCAGTGGGCATGGCTCACGGGCCCAGCCAAGTTCATTTTTTACATGAAATTCATTTAACAAATACTGTTTGCCAGGCACTGGGAATTTTTTTTTTTGTTGTTTTGTTTTTTTTTGTTACGCGGGCTTCTCACTGTTGTGGCCTCTCCCTTTGAGGAGCACAGGCTCCGGACGCGCAGGCTCAGCGGCCATGGCTCACGGGCCCAGCCGCTCCGCGGCATGTGGGATCCTCCCGGACCCGGACACGAGCCCGTGTTCCCTGCATCGGCAGGCGGACTCTTAACCACTTCGCCACCAGGGAAGCCCTGGGCACTGGAATATTTAAAGAAGTGATACCTAAGGGCCTCTTAGAAAAACGTCAGGATGGAACTAAGGTCAGGTTATAAAGAACAAAAACTGGGAAACTTAAAGCCCTCCAATAGAATTGACAAGTTGTGGGAGTTCCCTGGTTGCCTAGTGGTTAGGCTCCCGGGATTTCACTACGGTAGCCGGGGTTCAGTCCTTGGTAGAGGAACTGAGATTACGCAAGCTGTGTGGCCTGGCCAAAACAAAACAAACAAACAAAAATTGATATGTTGTTAGTCTCAATAGAGTGAAAAATAGTGCAGCCAATAAACATGATTTAAATCAGTGTAGCCACATGGAAAATGATTAGATGTAGTGTTAAGACCTAAATAGACATTTCTCTGAGGAAGGCATACAGATGGCCAACGGGCACATGAAAAGATGCTCAGTATTGCTAATTATTAGAGAAATGCAAATCTACAATGCGGTATCACCTCACACCAGTCAGAATAGCCATCATTTAAAAGTCTACAAATAATGCTGGTGAGGGTGTGGAGAAAAGGAAGGCTCCTACACTCTTGGTGGGAATGTAAATTGGTGCAGCCACTATGGAGAACGGTATGGAGGTTCCTTAAAAAACTAAAAATAGAGTTACCATATGATCTTGCATTCCCATTCCTGGGTATATACCTGGAGAAAGCTCTAATTTGAAAAGATACATGCAACTCAGTGTTCATAGCAGCACTATTTACAATAGCCAAGACATGGAAGGACTAAGAGTCCTTTGACAGATGAATGGATATAGAAGATGTGGTATGTATACACAATGGAATATTACTCAGCCATAAAAAAGTGAAATAATGCCATTTGCAGCAACATGGATGGACCTAGAGATTATCATACTAAGTAAGTCAGACAGCGAAAGACAAATATCATTTATATGTGAAATCTAAAAAAATGATATAAATGAACTTATTTACAAAACAGAAATAGACTCACAGACATAGAAAACAAACTTATGGTTACCAAAGGGTATAGTGGTGGTGGTGGGGAATAAATTAAATTATGAGTTTGGTATTAACATATACACACTAATATCTATAAAATAACAGGAACCTACTGTATAGCACAGGGAACTCTATTCAATATCTTGTAATAACCTGTAATGGAAAAGAATCTGTCTGAATCACTTTTCTGTACACCTGAAACTAATGCAACATTGTAAATTAACTATACTTCAATTTTTAAAAAGGTAAAAAAAAAAACCCTTACAAATCAGTTTGTTTTATGAACTTGGAGATATATAGCGAGAATAGAGATACATCAAAATTTTAACAGTGATTATCTGAGGTGGAGTTGGTGATCTATCATTTTATCATTCATTATATACTTTTCATAATTTTTTTCAGTAAATATGTCTTTTATAATCAGAAATTTAGAAAAAATACGGTATAAATATTTCCAAAGTTTGGAAGTGAACATAGAAGGAATAAATATTTGGGATGAGGGAAACTTCTTAAACAAGATATTTAGGGAGCTGTCTTGAAGTTGTCCAGTTTTAGAAGTTGGAGTGGCCAAAGGACCAGCTTGAGTATCTGTGAGGAGGTTTCTAGGGAACCGCGAGGTGTTCCTTGAAAAGTACAGTGCGGATGGAGGGCTGGAAAAGAGGGCAGAGAATGGCCAGGGATAAGACAGACTTTTTAGGCCATGACAAGTACACGAAAGACCATGTATACCTCCTGGGATTGACTTTATCTTCGGGACAGTGGGAAATTATGGAATGAACAACATACTCAGACTTGTTTTTTAGAAATAACACTTGGCAGCTGTGTAGACAGTGGGACAGAAGCAGACAAGACTAGGCTCAGGGAGGCCTTAGAGTAATCCAGACAATAAATGATGAATGCTGGAACCACGCCATTGGCACGGTAGAGGACTTGTTCACTGTCAGCATGGTACCTGATAGGTGCTGATAAATGACTTTTTGAATAAATTAAATGAAAAATTTCCCCATTCCTTTAAAATTTCAAATACCAGAATGATCACAGATTCGAGGTAAAGAAGGAATTGGTAGCATTCTATTAATACAAACTTGATTAGTTTGTATTTGAATTTAGTTTGTATTGAATTTTGTGAGGTGCATTTTAAGGCTCGTAAGAATTCTGGCCATAGTGATGACTGAGGGACTAATTTTCCAGAAATAGGGGAGGTGAGAGGGAGATTGGGGTCATCACTGACCAGAGAGCAAGGACTGTGTTGAAATCTTTGAGGCTCAATTTCATGGTAACACCTTACACAGTTGACCCTTGTACAACACAAGTTTGAACTGCACCAGTCCTCTTAAATGTGGGGAGTTTTCTCCCAATAAATATGTACTACAGTACTACACTGCCTGAGGTTGGTTGAATTCAAGGACGTGGAGCAGCAGATGTGGAGGGCCGACTGCAAGGTTATACCTGGATTTTTGACTGCACGCGTGCCTTGGCACTGCTAACCGCCACATTGTTCAAGAGTCAACTGTAAATCCTTATCTGTGTATCACAGTCTACATAATTCTCTGATATCTCATTTATCTACCTGAAGTCATAAGGGAGGTGATATTTGACCTGGGTCTTAAAAAATAATACAGATAGAAATGGTGGAAGAGAGAATAACTTGAGCTAAAGCCTAGAAGCACAAACTTTTTTTCTGAGGATGTTAAAATGAATTTTGGCCAGGCTGTGAGGTCCTATTAAACAAAACAACATTTTAAAAACATAAAAAGCTCAGGAGAAAAATGTTCAGAGACTATGAAAAGACAAGACATGAAATATAAATGACCATTTGTCTTAGTCCACTCCTACTGCTACAACAAAATACCACAGACTAGGTGGCTTATAAACAAGAAATTTATTTCTCACAGTCCTGGAGATTGCAGAGTACAAGATTCGGTGTCTGGTGAGTGAGTGCTCACTCCCTGGTTCATAGGTGGAGCGTTTTTGCTCTCTGGGTTCTCTTTTTATTAGGGCACTAAACCCAATCATGAGGGTTCCACCCTCAAAGCCTAATCCCTCTCAAAGACCCCCACCTCCTAATACCATCACCTTGAGGGTCAGGATTTCAACATGTGAATTTGGAGGAGACACAAATATTCAGACCACAGCACCATTAAACTTAAAGACACTTAACCTCACTCATGATAAATTAAAACTATAGTGAGATACCATTTTCACCTATTGGATTAGCAAAGATAAAAAAGTTTGATAATACACTGCATAGGTGACTATCAAAGTATTATCAGTGTGGGGAAACCAACACTAGAAACTCATAGTTTCTAGTGAGATTGCAAATTGGTTCAACATGTAAGAAAGTAATTACAAATTTATAAATGCATATGCCAATTGACACAATTCTTGCGGTTTTACATACAGGTACTCTCAAAAATAAATTACTTGGGCTTCCCTGGTGGCGCAGTGGTTGAGAATCCGCCTGCCGATGCAGGGGACACGGGTTCGTGCCCCGGCCGGGAAGATCCCACATGCCGCAGAGCGGCTGGGCCCGTGAGCCGTGGCCGCTGAGCCTGCGCGTCCGGAACCTGTGCTCCGCAACGGGAGAGGCCACAACAGTGAGAGGCCCGCGTACTACACACACACACACACAAATAAAATAAATTACCTATGTATTCAATCTTATGTTTTCAGAATAACAAAAAAATAGAAATAAATAAATGTACATTAATAGGGCACTGCTTAAGGCAGAAATAGAGACACAGATGTAGAGAACAAACGTATGGACACCAAGGGGGGAAGGTGGCGGGGTGGTGGTGGTGGTAGTGGTGTGATGAATTGGGAGATTGGGATTGACATGTATACACTGATGTGTATAAAAGGATGACTAATAAGAACCTGCTGTATAAAAAATAAATAAAATAAAATTCAAAAAAAACAGGGTACTGCTACAATGGATTACCTTGCAAACCTAAAAAAAAGGAAGTTCTTTATGCTCTATTATGAAAAAAATCTCCAAGATACATTGATAGGTGGAAAGAGCAAGGTGCAGAACAGTGAGTATACTGTGCTACATTTTGTATAAAATAAGAGAGAAATTGATACACAAAAATGAAATATGTATACAATATCTGGAGGCTTACATGCAAATCTAGTAACATTGGTTGCCTGCAGAGAGGGAAGTTGGATACCTAGAGTCAGGGGGAGGAGAAGCACTTTGTAGTGTCCACTATTATACTTTTTTTTTTTCTTTTTTTTCTGCGGTACGCGGGCCTCTCACTGTTGAGGCCTCTCCCGTAGCGGAGCACAGGCTCCGGACGCGCAGGCTCAGCGGCCGTGGCTCACGGGCCCAGCCGCTCCGCGGCATGTGGGATCTTCCCGGACCGGGGCATGAACCCGTGTCCCCTGCATCGGCAGGCGTACTCTCAACCACTGCGCCACCAGGGAAGCCCACTTTTATACTTTTCAATTAAAATTTCGAAATAGACTCATAAGAAGGTGCAAAAATAATACAGAGAAGTTCCGTATGCCCTTTACCCAATTCCTCAGTGATAACATCTTACATAACCATATTACATTGTCAGAGTCAGGAAATTGACGTTAGTATGATACCATCAACTAAACTACAGTCCTTCTTTGGATTTCACCACCTTTACATGCATTTGTGTGTGTGTGTGTGTGTGTGTGTGTGTGTTACCACACAGAGATTTGTGTAATAACCACCACAATCAGGATATGGAACTGTCCCACAATCACAGCGAAACTCCTGGTAATACTCCTTTTTAGTCAAACCCTACCACCAACCTTAAACCTTGATCTATTTTCCATTACATTATATTATTATTTCCATTATAATTTTGCCATTTCACAAGTGTTATGTAAGTGGAATCTTACAGTATATACCTTTTGAAAAAATGTTTCTGCACTCAACATAAATACCCTTGAAATCCATCCAAGTTTTTGCATGTATCAGTAGCTCATTCCTCTTGAATTCTGAGTAGTATTTCATGATATGAATATGCCACAGTTTGTTTAACCATTCATCTATTGTTGGATATTTAGATTGATTCCAGTTTGGGGCTGTTATGGATAAGGTTGCTGTGAATGTTGATGTACAGGTTTTTGTGTGGATGTAAGTTTTCACTTCTCTGGGATAAATGCCCAGGAATGAACTTGCAAAGCTGCATGATAAATATATGTTTAACTTTATTAGAAACTGCTAAACTGCTTTTCATGGTGTCTGTACCATTTTACATTCCCACTAGCAATATAAGATTTAGTTTTTTCATGTCTTGATCCGCACCTGGTAATATCAGGGATGGTTAAATTTTAGCCAATTTGATAGGTATGTAGTGGCTTTCATTTGCATCCCTCTAATGGCTACTGCTATTTAACATCTCTTCATGTGCTTATTTGCATCTGTATATCTTCTTTGATGAAATGTCTGTGTCTTTTTTATACCCTTTTTATAATACCCACAGCCATTTTAAAATTGGATTGCTTATTTTGTTTTTCTGTGGGAGGTTTTTTGTTTTTCTGTTTCGTTTTACTGTTGAGTTTAAAGAGTATCTTTATATATTCCAGATACAAGTTCTTTATGGGATATATGTTTTACAAATATTTCCTCCCACTCTGTGACTTGACTTTTCTTTTTCTTAACAAGGTGTTTTGCCGAGCAAAAGTTTTAAACTTTGATTAAATCCAATTTAATCAATATTTTCTTTTATGGATTGTGATTTTGGTGTCAGATGTGAGAACTCTGTGTGTAACCCTAAGTCAGGAAGATCTTCTCCTTTATTTTCTTCTAAAAGTTTTATAGTTTTGCATTTAGATCATTTTGAGTTCAGTTTTGTATAAGATGTGAGATTTTGGTCAAAATTTTCTTTTTTGTCAATGATGTCTAATTGTTTCAACACCATTTACTGGAAAGACCATTCTTCCACCGTTGAACTGCTTTTGCACCATTGTCCAAAAAATCAGTTGGGGGCTTCCCTGGTGGCGCAGTGGTTGAGAGTCCGCCTGCCGATAAAGGGGACATAGTTCGTGCCCTGCTCTGGGAAGATCCCACATGCCGCGGAGCGGCTGGGCCCGTGAGCCATGGCCGCTGAGCCTGCGTGTCCAGAGCCTGCGCTCTGCAACGGGCGGGAGAGGCCACAAGAGTGAGAGGCCCGCGTACCGCAAAAAAAAAAAAAAAAAATCAGTTGGGTGAACTTTCTTTTTTTTCCTCTCTCTGGACAGTCTTGTTGCATTGATATTTCAGTCTGTCTCTCCTCCAGTACCACACTGTCTTGATTACTGTAGCTCTGTAAGTCTTAAAATTGGGTATTTGATTTCTGCAATTTTATTCTCCTTTTTTTTTTTTTTTTTTTTTTTTGTTTTTTTTTTTTTTTTTTTTTTATTCTCCTTTTTAACATTGTTTATTCTGTCTCTTTTGATAGAAATTGTGTCAAACGTATAGATCAATTTGGGGAGGATTTATATTGACTCTTCCAATCCATGAACACAGTATGTTTCATCATTTACTAGGTTGTCTTTTATTTCTTTCATCAGTGTTTTATATAAATTTTCAGCATACAGACTCTGAACGTGTTTTGAGGGATTTATACAACAATGGAAGTATTCTTTCTTGGACTGATTTTAAATAATAGAGCATTTTGAATTTTGCTTTCCAATTGTTCATTGTTAATGTATAGAAACAATTGACATTTTTGTGTGTTTAATTTGTAGTCTGTTACCTTGATGAACCGACTTATTCCAGGAGCTTTTTATTTTTATTTTTTAAAGAGTTCTTGGAATTTTCTATATAGACAATCATATCTGCAAATAGGGACCGTTTAATTTCTTCCTTTCCATTCTGTATGCCTTTTATTTCCTTTTCTTGCCTTATTGTACTGGCTAAGATTTTTAGTAGTATGTTGAATAGGAGTCATGAGAATGGACATTCTTGCCTTGTTCTTGATTTTAGGTGTAAAGCACTTCGTCTATCACCATTAAGTACTTTGTGAGCTATAGAATTTTTATGGGTGTCCTATCAGATTGAAGAATTTCTCTTCTATATTCTTAATTTGCTGAGAGTTTTTAGTTGTAAGTGGGTGCAGAGTTTGTCAAATGTTTTGTCAACATTAATTAGTAAGCTTATGTGTGTTCTTCTCTCAACTATTTATATGGTAGATTACATTGATTGATTTTCTACTCTTGAACTACTGTTGCATAGATAGAATAAATCCTACTTGGTTATGCTGTATTTTTCCTTTTATATGTTGCTGGATTCTGTTTACTAATTATTGAGAATTTTTGTGTCTGTTCATGAGAGAAATTGGTCTGTGGTTTTCTTTGCTGTACCATCTTTGTCTGGTTTTTGTCTGTTTTTTGCCAGAGTAATTTGTCTTCTTGGTGGATTCTCTCTCTCTTTTTTTAAAAATTGAAGTATAGTTGATTTACATCTATATATGTAGATTTATATATAGATGTAAGTCTATAGATTTACATCTGTATATGTGGGTTATTACATGTATATATAACCTATATATCCTATATATAACCTATATATCCTTTATAGGATATTACAAGATATTGAATATAGTTTCCTGTACTATATAGTAAATCTTTGCTGTTTTGTCTCTTTTATCATAATGTAATGTCCCTGGTAGTTTTCTTTGCTCTAAGGTCTACTTTGTTTGAATGTTTATTGAACAACTGAATGTTCTGCAGCAGAGTAACTAGTTCATAAAGCAGGTCCCTGTGTAAGTTGGAACATATAAACTGAATGACTGTTTATTTTAGGAGATATATATGTCTATAAAGTGCACATTTTTTTTCCTCTATAAAATGTGTTGAGCATACAAATAAATCCATTCCATCCAATTAAATCCATTTCTACATGAAATGGATTTAATTTGAACTGGTTTTGATACATAATCTCAAAATTAATATTACCCTAGTTTGTGGGAATTCCCTGGTGGTCCATTGGTTAGGACTCTGTGCTGTCACTGCTAAGTGCCCGGGTTTGATCCCTGGTTGGGGAACTAAGATCCCACAAGGTGTGTGGTGTGGCAAAAAAAAAATTACTCTAGTTTAAAAGGTAAATTTGAATATCATTTTTTAATAATTTTGTGCAGCATAATGTATATGTAAAAACAAATGGCATGAAAAACTTTACCATAGGCATTACTTATTTTTGATGATTATTATGTCAGAAATATCTGATTGGAGTTAGATGGCAGAATGCAAGATTTTTATTTTGTAATTTAAAGTAAAATCCAAAATTAAGGGAAAAAAACCCTTTTGTTTATCAACTGTAATATGATTGCTGTATAAAATAGTTTCTTCAATTACATGCATATCAGGGATTCGTACTGTGCAATGCTTTCTCTAGACATTTAATTTTCTTTTTTCAGCTTATTCAAAAAATCAGCTCAGTTGGAGTCTACAAATTAAACCATCGGTTTTCAGTGAATACAGAATCATGTGTTTCAAATCCTATAGCATGACTTTTGCCTGCCTGAATAGGGTGGAAAGTTACAGGTAAGTTTATTCATTACTGTGGCAAATATTCACATAATTATGTGCAATAATAGTTTAGTATTGATTGTGTTTAATAAACTGTCAGTATAGCTAATGTGGTTTGATTAAGGTAGCTTTTATTTATTTAAATATTCTTATTTTTCCAACAACTTTTTTTTTTAATCTGTTTTAAAGGGCAGTTATTTGCTTCTGCCTCATTTATTTATTTTTTATTTTTGCTCTTTTGGGTCTTTGTTTCTGTGCGAGGGCTTTCTATAGTTGCGGCAAGCGGGGGCCACTCTTCATCGCGGTGCGCAGGCCTCTCACTGTCGTGGCCTCTCCCGTTGCGGAGCACAGGCTCCAGACGCGCAGGCTCAGTAGTTGTGGCTCACGGGCCTAGTTGCTCCGCGGCATGTGGGATCCTCCCAGACCACGGCTCGAACCCGTGTCCCCCGAATTAGCAGGCAGATTCTCAAGCACTGGGACACCAGGGAAGCCCCAGGGAAGCCCCCAACAACTTTTAAATTTGGGAAATTTCAAACCCACAGAAAATTTGTAATATAGTATACATCCATAGCCTTTCATCCATATTTAGTGATAGCTTTTATTTTTAATACAAGACTATATTACTCAGAGAACTACTTTTTACTTCCTCATAATATCCTTATGACAGGACACAAATAACGCAATGCTTAAATCATAAATGATTTGGGTGCAACATAAATATAAGGTGGTTAAGTATACATTCTAGATAGTAAGATTGAATCAAAGTAATATCTTTATGTATTCATATATTAGAAAACAGTTTCTAACTTTGTGAAAAATATTGCATTGGGTTAAGGTATGAGCTCTGTTTTCCAAGTGCATGCTCCACTTCTCATAAATGAACTGGCTCTTTTAAGATTGGATGTCTGTAAAATCATTCTCAGTCAACTGAGCAACCACCTACTGTTAACTATTGTAAGTTAGTCCCTTTAAAAAAATTTTTATTTTATTTATTTTGTTTATTTTTGGCTTCATTGGGTCTTAGTTGTGGCATGTGGGATCTTTCGTTGCGGCACATAGGCTTCTCTCTAGTTGTGGCATGCAGGCTCCAGAGCACGTGGGCTCTCTAGTTGAGGCGCGTGGGCTCAGTAGTTGTGGTGAGGGGGGTTAGTTGCCCCGTGGCATGTGGGATCTTAGTTTCCCGACCAGGGATTGAACCTGCATCCCCTGCATTGGAAGGCAGATTCTTTACCACTGGACCACCAGGGAAGTCCCTGTAAGTTAGTCCTTGATTACTGAGGCTTTGCATGAAGCATGAAAAAAAGGGTAATATTCATAAAATAATTTTAAAGAAGAGTGCTATTTAACTCTTAAAAGGTAATCAGTATAGAATGTACTCTATGTAGCTAAGAAAAACGTAGTAAAAATTTAAATGGCATTACCTATGCTAATGTAACAACCTATTCTCTTTTACCCAAGAACCTCTGGAGGATTTTCCTATCAGGTACTTTGACATGAGACCTGGTATAGTGTCTGTCTGATCCCCATTTAGTCCCTGTTTGATTCCATTTGATTAAAAAAAATATTTACGTGAATTATATACTTTTCTGGGCCTTTTCCTTCAGATTATTTATTTGACAAATGTTTCCCGAGCACCAACTGTGTTTTAGGAACTGTGCTTGTCACTAGGAATATAATGGTAAGCAAGACAGCTTATGTTCTAATGGAGAGACATGATCAACTAATCACACAGGCTCACAAAGAAGTACAGAGTTGTACAGGAGTTAAAATAGGACAGTATTAGATGCCATTCCATTTGAACTGAGGTCTAAAGGATGAGAAGAAATTAATTAGGTGTGTAGAGGAGGGAAGGGGGAGTGTGAGAACAATGTTCCAGGCAGAGGGAATGACATATCTAAGGTATCTGGGGAATGAGCAAGCATGGCCAATTCAGAGAACTTAAGGAAGGCCCACGTGGCTGGAGTGGGGAGGGTGAGGAGAGTAGTGGGAAGTGACTTTGGAGAGGGAAGAAACTGGGACCAAAGAATTCAGAATGTTGTATGCTATGCTAAGGATTTTGGTCTTTTTCCCAATGTCACTGGAAAGCCATGGAAGCATTTTAAGCAGGAAAATAGCATGATCATATTTATATTTCAGAGCAGTCACTCTGGGTGCATTTGTGGCGAACAGATTAGAGGGGGATGAAGTCCTAAGCAGGCCAGCTGATTAGAAGGCTAGGACAATAGTTCAGGCAAGAGATGACGGGAGCTTGGATTAGTATGATGAAGCAGTAGAAATGGAGAGAAGGCTGAGGCATCTAAGTTCACATTCTGGCTCCACCACTTAATCTCTCTGAGCCTTCCTTTGCTTCTTCGTGCACTAGAGATAATAATAGTACCTACCTTATGGAGTTGCTGAGGGTTAAATAAGATGACATATGACGTATAGGGATTTCTTAAACAGGCAGTACCTGGCATTTACTAAGTATTCAGTAAATAGTTACTACTACTACTACTACTACTACTGCTGCTGCTGCTACTACTACTACTACTACTACTACTACTACTACTACTACTACTACTACTACTACTATGTGACCCAAAAGGCCAGGTTTTATAAAGTTTCATTTTTGTTGTAACTTACTTCGAAAGCAAATTAATTTGTTTCATCTGTGACTATATATATATATATATATATATATATATATATATATATACACATACACACACACATATAAATATATATTTATTTATAAGCAATATGATTATGAGAAAACTTGTTTTGAAGCATCAAAAATGAGTGATACATGCAAATAAATTGCAAATTAGAATATCTTTCTACTCAATATATCCCATGTTACATTTTTATAAATGACAGTTTTTGCCTGGCTCTTCCTTCTGACCTCTTAGACTCCCCTGGACAAGACTGTACAGTGCTTCCCGGACCACTGTAGACAGCAGTGAGGTGAAGACCTTCCTGGCCTTGGCACACAGGTGGTGGGACGAGCAAGGAGTATATGCACCTCTTCACTCTATGAACGACCTGAGGGTGCCGTTCATTAGGTAACATTACAGAAATTCTAGTCTTTTAAAATACAACTCTTTTCAAGAATTCATTTTCTTTTGAGTTCATTTTTCTCTCGGTTTATGCCTAGGTTCAAAATGCTGCATTTTAACTTTGCTTTAGAAATTAGGGAGATTCTCTTCAATGTCCATTGTTTGACACTATTAATTTTTAAAAAAATATTTTTTTAAATTTATGTTATTTATTTATTTTTGGCTGCGTTGGGTCTTCGTTACTGCACACGGGCTTTCTCCAGTTGTGACGAGCAGGGGCTACTCTTCATTGCAGTGCACAGGCTTCTCATTGCGGTGGCCTCTCCTGTTGTGGAGCACAGTCTCTAGGCGCGTGGGCTCAGTAGTTTAGGCTTGCGGGCTCTAGAGCGCAGGCTCAGTAGTTGTGGCGCACGGGCTTAGTTGCTCCACGGCATGTGAGATCTTCCCGGACCAGGGCTCGAACCCATGTCCCCTGCACTGGCAGGCGGATTCTTAACCACTGTCCCACCAGGGAAGTCCCGAAACTATTAATTTTTTAATAGCATCACTCGAGTTCTATACTGTTTCATAAATTAACTTGAAGTATTTTTGGATATTATCGAGTTAATTAGAATTAAATCCATATGACCTTGGCATCAAGGTCATTTTATAGCATCTTTGGCCTTTAGGCAGTTCTGATAAAGGGAATAGTACTGAGAAAGTTCAATTCAACAAATATTTTTGAGAACTTACCTTGTACAGAGCTTGGGGGCTAGAATCTGTAAAAGCTACTGAGATATTCATCATTCAAAACACAGTCCGTGTGCTTCAGGAACTTAGAGTTTGCCATGGGAGATAAAGGCAAGGGTTCATCAGACTCCACTTTTCAAGACTCCACTTATCAATTGTTCATTCGTTTGTCCATTTATTTATTTATTTATTAAACATTTTTGAGTAGCCGACATGGGCAAGGCACTGTGATAGACAGAGAATATCAGATTCAGACTGCCCTCAAGGAACTTCCTGATTGGTTTTTGCTGGTTTTATCAGTGCAGCAAAAAGGAAAATATTGGCACATTCTTATTACCACTGAATTAGTGGATCATTGAAACACTAAGACAGAGAAAAGCAGAAATGTCATTCTGTTAGGCTAGATCAGTTGTTCTCAAGGTTAGCCCTGGACTAGCAACATCAGTATCACCTGTGTTCTTGATAGAAATACAAAATTCTCAGGTCTCACACTGGACCTACTGCTTTGCGGGGTCAGCAGTCTGTGTTTTCCTTCCAGGTGATTCTGATGCACGCTCAGCTTGAGAACTACTCTATTCCAACTAATGTGACACTACTAGTTAGACATCACACTAAAAAAAGACCATCCAGGGCAGTACAAATTATGGTTATAAGCTTAGATTTTATTCTGATCATAATTAAAACCATTGAAAGGGAGCAATGTGATCTAAACTATGATGTAAAGAAGTTATTTTGGCCAATGTGTGAAGAATGGATTGGATTTCATTTGAAATGGGTCCTTTCTGTATATTATAACATTCTGAAATGATCTTATTAACCACTATCTAGGTTTTTCTTAGAAGTCAATTAATTTGAATAGCAATAAAAGATTTCCTAAGATGTCCTTATTATATATGGCATTTATTTTAATATAAGTATAAGTAGAATTTGTATGTAGTCCAACTTAAAAGTTTAGTTTACGATACTGTTAGCTATATATATCTGTGTGTATATGGGTGTGTGTGTGTGTGTCTGTGTGTGTGTGTTTGCGTACATTTGTGTATGTGGTAAAATATTGCTATGATTATCTTAGAATTAAGTTTATTTGATTTGGATGCCTGTTTACATGATCATGAAAACACCACTAACTTAGAAGATGAAAAGTGACTCAATTTAGAAGGGAATATAGGCAAATTCTGAAAATATAGATCTACAGTCTGCTTCTACTAAACCCTGTAAAATAACCTATTTGTTGCTGATATGAAATGGGTCTAGCAAGTACTAGCAACATAGCTAATAATACCTCAGGTGACATGATATCTCAAGTGAATAAAATTAGGTTAATCTAAACTAGATTGTTTTTAAAGTTTTTCTTTAGATTATTACTAAAGTAATAGTTAAGTCATAATTATTACTAGGTTATTTCAAGAACTTTACTTTAACCTCCTGCTTCTGATTACTAAAAATATCTTATAAATTAAGCATAATGTCATTTTATGCTGAAAATAAGTTTTTTTACCCCCAAATCAAGTCTATTTAAAAAGAGTTTAATATTTCTTTGAAAATTATGCACTTTTAAGACTTTATTGATAAAATTAATAATTTGTTTTTATATATTTTGAATTTTTTTAAAAGAGACAATCTTTTAAAAACAGTTGCTGATCACCAGCCAGGAAAACCTTTGTCTGGGATGAAGATTCTTGATGTTGGCTGTGGTGGTGGATTGTTAACAGAGGTAAGTGATTTATAAATTTCCTGGCATTTTTCTTTTTTTTTTTTAAAGGGAACTTTATTTTTATTTATTTATTTATTTATGGCTGTGTTGGGGCTTCGTTGCTGTGCGGGCTTTCTCTAGTTGCGGTGAGCAGGGGCTACTCTTCATTGCGGTGTTAGGGCTTCTCATTGCAGTGGATTCTCTTGTTGCGGAGCATGGCCTCTAGGTGTGCAGGCTTCAGTAGTTGTGGCATGTGGACTCAGTAGCTGTGGCTCTCGGGCTCTAGAGCTCAGGCTCAGTAGTTGTGGCGCACAGGTTTAGTTGCTCTGCGACATGTGGGATCTTCCCGGACCCAGGCTCGAACTTGTGTCCCCTGCATTGGCAGACGGATTCTTAACCACTGCGCCACCAGGGAAGCCCAGTTTTCTTGGCATTTTTAACTGGGGAAAAAAAAAAATTGAGAAAAAGTGGGCTTATGCCTCTTTTATCCTTTTAACAAATAATATTGTTCAATTTTAAAACAGGAAGTGTATGTTGTTTTTAATATTTTTAAGATTATAAACTAGTACATGCTTTTTACTTTCTTAAAAATATATAAGTATTTCAGAAAATTATAGTGAGGAATTTTTTTTTTTACACAAAAGTGGGGCACTGGTAAAAATAAATAAATGGGACCTAATTAAACTTAAAAGCTTTTTCACAACAAAGGAAGCCATCATCAGAACAAAAAGATAACCTACGAAATGGGAGAAAGTATTTGCAAATGATATTATTGATAAGGGGTTAATATCCAAAATATATAAACAGCTCATACAACTTAACATCAAAAAACAAACAACCAGGTTAAAAAACGAGCAGAAGACCTGAGTAGACGTTCTTCCAAAGAAGATATACAGATGGCCAATAGGCACATGAAAAGATGCTCAACATTGCTAATCATCAGAGAAAGGCATATCAAAACCACAATTAGATATCACCTCACACCAGTCAGAATGGCTATCATTAAAAAGTCTACAAATAACAAATGCTGATGACGATGTGGAGAAAACAGAACCGTAGTACACTGTTGGTGGGAATGTAAATTGGTGCAGCCTCTACAGGAAACTGTATGGAGGTTCCTCAAAAAACTAAAAATAGAACTACCATATGACTGAGCAGTTCCACTCCTGGGTATACATCTGAAGAAAACAAAAAAACTAATTCGAAAAGATACACGCACCCCAATGTTCATAGCAGCACTATTTACAAGAGCCAAGATATGAAGCAACCTAAGTGTCTATCAACAGATGAATGGATAAAGAAGATGTCACACACACACACACACACACACACACACACACACACACACACTGGAATAATAGCCATAAAAAGAATGAAAATTTTGCAATTTGCAACAATGTGGATGGACCTAGAGGGTATTACACTTAGTAAAATAAGTCAGACAAAGACAAATACTGTATGTTATCACTTATGTATGGAATCTTAAAAATAAAGCAAACAAATGAATACAACAAAACAGAAACAGATTCACAGATACAGAGAAGAAACCAGTGGTTGCCAGTGGGGAGAAGGAAGGGGACAGGGGCAAGATATGGGTAGGAGGATTAAGGGCTAAAAACTACTATGCATAAAATAAATAAGCAACAAGGATATATTGTACAGCACAGGGAAATATAACCATTATTTTATAATAACTTTAAATGGAGTATAATCTATAAAAGTATTGAATTACTGTGTTGTACACCTGAAACTAATATAATATTGTAAATCAACTATACTTCAATTAAAAAAAAAAGCACTGGTCATTTGAATAGCTTTGGAAGTTTTGTTGTCTCTTCTCTCCCAAGATATTAGGCAATTTCCACTGGTTTAAATGCACTGATAAGCTGTCCTTTTGCGCTTGCTTCAGTATCAAAACGTAACAGAATTTTGCCTGCTTTGGGGGCTCTCCCCTTCTTAGGTGCTCTAGAGTACTTCTCCCTGTGAACAATACTTGCTTTAGCTGACAGAATATTTATGCCCTACAGTTCTGTTTTGTAATCTCCTATCAACACAATAACTTTTTGTTTAAATGCTGCATCATAATCTTTGCTTGAAAGATATTTTAAGCAAACAGTATAGGATACAAATGTAAGTGAAGATACAATGGTGTGTGTTACTGTCAAGGTCATAACAGTCAAGTTGACAGTGAGGTTAACAGAAGCCTTTGATACATAGCTAAGTTTCCATATGCACAGAAAATGTGTTCTTCACATGGCAGTGCGCTGGTTTCTCTTGACATCAATTATAAAATTTCAGGAAATGTAAAATATGTGAAAATACATCCCTTAGAATCAAGAATATGAGGTGTATCAAATAGTAAATTAGTACAATTTTACTGTATGTGTTCTATGATCTTCTCTGTGTATTATTACAGATTTATGTCTCTAAAGTAAAAATAATTTGATTTATACTTTTAACTTATTAACTAAAGAGTTATAAAATAAATCCTATGCAGTTTTGATCAAAATAAAGGCTGTGTTTAAAAACTCGGGCATGTCATCGGAAGTGACAATATAAAGACTGAAAGAAGAATTAGCTACGAAGAATCATTTTTAGTCAGTCACAAGAGAAACTATGGAGAAAAAAATGTGCTTTAGCGAATTTGAGTATTAGAAAATTTTGCTCTTTTTACAATGATATGTTACATTTATTGCACTTTAAATATGTTAATACTGTACTGTGTGCCTGTAAATATATCTAGAGAATGTAGACAAAAATTTCCTCGCTATTAAGCAGTTCTTGATAAGTTTTGTTGTGATTATTGTTCTCACTTTTAAGCTTTTTATTATGGAAATTATCAAACATGTACAAACTAGGGAAAATGGTATATTGAACTTTCGTGTACCCATAAATGATCTCCAACAATTATCACCTCGTGCCTAATCTTGTCTCCTTTTTGAGAAGCTTTTTATTGCTAACATGTGTTCTATTTTCTTCCTGAGGGTAATGATTTCTTATGCCATTAGCCTCTAGGGCGGCTTGGGGCTTCAGTTATTGGAATTGATCCTGTGGATGAGAACATTAAAACAGCAAAGCACCATAAATCATTTGACCCAGTCCTGGATAAGAGGATAGAGTACAGAGCGTGTTCTCTGGAAAAGATTGTGGAAGAAACTGCAGAAACATTTGATGCTGTCGTAGCTTCTGAAGTTGTAGAACATGTGATTGACCTAGAAACGTTTATACAGTGCTGCTGTCAAGTGTTAAAAGTAAGACTTACAGAGTTTACTTATTTGTTTTTTCTTTTGAGTTTGTGTATGTATCCATAGCAATAAATGTTTTATAATACTTGAAACCAGGAATACAGGATGAGGGGACAGCATGTCTACCGGAGATTACTTGCCTCTCAGCCTGCCCTCAATATCTGGGGTTTTCCAGATCCAGTATCTTGATGTCGAGGGATCTTGAAAAATGTTGGTGCTGAACACTGCAATACGAACAATAGATTTATAGTGGTATTTTTCTTTGGTATAGTCTGGATTAATTACCTAATAGGCATTGAATGACAATTACTAAGAAACTGACTTGGATTAATACTTAAAAATAAAAAACCATTATTAGCATAAATTGGTTAGCCAGCATTTGTTAAGTCACTCTGTATATGTGATATGTGTAACAGTTATCAGCTTATAAAAGAATACTTCATACAAATGATCTCATCAGATCTTACCTACAACCAGGTGAGGAAGGTAAGGCAGGCATTGTGACCTCCTTTGACCCAATGAAGATCAGAATCTGAGAGGTGTCAAAGGTCACATGGTCTTTAAGTCAAAGGTCACTAGGCACTTAAGTAGGGCTTAAGGCTACATCTTTTTATTTGAAGTCTGGTTCTCTCCATTATATTATTATCTTTTTTTATAAATTTATTTATTTTATTTTTGGTTGTGTTGGGTCGTCGTTGCTGTGCGTGGGCTTTCTCTAGTTGCAGCAAGCGGGGACTCCTCTTTGCTGCAGTGCGCAGGCTTCTCATTGTGGTGGCTTCGTTGCAGAGCATGGGCTCTAGGCATGCGGGCTTCAGTAATTGTGGCTCTCGGGCTCAGTAGTTGTGTCTCGTGGGCTCTAGAGCCTCAGTAGTTATGGCGCACGGGCTTAGCTGCTCAGCGGCATGTGGGATCTTCCTGGACCAGGGCTCGAACGTGTGTTCCCTGCATTGGCAGGCAGATTATGAACCACTGTGCCACCAGGGAAGTCCCTACATTATTATGCTTATATAATTTGATAGAGTCCTCTGAAGGTGGTTCCAAATTTTCTTTTAATAAATATTTCCAAAGTATTATTTTTATTATTACTGTATCAACTCTGTTGTTTATGTATTCAAGAGGTAACTCCCTAAGGTCAAGAGCTAAAAGAATTAAATGCATAGCTTTTATCTAAATAGAGCTTTTAAAAAATACTTTTTGTTTTAAAATAATTTTAGATTTATAGAAGAGTTGGAAAGATAATATACAGTGTTCCCATTGTGAAGGGTGGTGTAGGGTGCCCTTCACCCAGTCTCCCCTACTGTTAACATTCTACATAATAAGGGTAGGAACTGGGGTGAGGCAGGTGTGGCAGAAAGTCAAAGGCCGCACTCGCTATTCTGCGCCAGTCCTGCATTTGCATGCCCCAGAGAGTGAGTACCTCCTTGCGTTTTGTGCCCTCAGTACCTCACTTGCCTCACCGTACTTCTAGCCCTGTATGTAGCCCATGGTATATTTCTCAAAACTACAAAATTAGTTGACATTATACTATTAACTACACTACAGACCCTGTTAAATTTCATTAGTGTTTCCACTAATGTCATTTTTCTGTTGCAGGATCCAATCCAGTATTCCATATTGCATTTAGTTGCCATGTCTCCGTAGTCTCCTTCAATGTGTATAGTTTCTTGGTGGTGTTTCTTCTTAAAAACAAATTTTATTAGGTGTACCTCCTATTTTCCAAGGAAAATTCCTTAATTATTTCTTTTTGTGTAGTGTCTCAGTCAGTGTGTATGGATGGAAGTTCTCACATATATTAGGGATACTGGCATTGTGGAATTTAAAACTAATTTTTGCTTTAATGGAAAGGCTATTAAGAAAAATGACCAATGCTCATCACTATTTCCTTAGAGTAAGATTTTATGAAACACAGATTAGATATTTATAAGTAATTTTTCCCTTAGCTCTACTGAGATATAATTGACACATAAGTGATTTTTAATGAGGTATTTTAGAATACTAGAGTTTTACAGAGAAAAGTTATAATGTGTAATGAAGTAGTGTCTGATATTTTAGTTTTAAGGGCACATCCCAATATTTCAGGGCCATCTCTTATCATTTTTATTTTTGGTTTAGAGTGGTATTTGAGATATTTTCATACATATATATCTTAATATGATTATTTTGGAAGGGGTCTTTGGCATTTTATCTCCATCAGGTGCTAATGAGAATGTGTGGAAGAGACATTAATGTTCTTGCCATTTGTGGGAGTAGATACAGGAAACACTATAAATATAGTCACTAAATATGGCAGACTAAA
The DNA here is from genome assembly GCF_026419965.1 of Kogia breviceps. NCBI lineage: Eukaryota > Metazoa > Chordata > Mammalia > Artiodactyla > Physeteridae > Kogia > Kogia breviceps. Next base: position 32,536,177 of record NC_081322.1, on the reverse strand, counting down.
CAATCCCTAAGTGGTTTGCATTCACTGAAGTTCTTATCTTGATCTCTTTATATTCTTTATACTAATGAAATCAAAGCAAAACAAAACACTTTCATACCTTAATCATTAAGTCTTTTGTCGGAGAACACTTGCCAGCCTGCAGAAACCACGGGGCAGTGTGCGCTGTACCAAACAGAATAGGCAGGCTTGGCACCCAAAAAGAAAGCAGTGTTGACACATTAAGACATCAATGTGGGGCTTCCCTGGTGGCGCAGTGGTTGAGAATCCGCCTGCCAATGCAGGGGACACGGGTTCGTGCCCCGGTCCGGGAAGATCCCACATGCCGCGGAGCGGCTGGGCCCGTGAGCCATGGCCGCTGAGCCTGCGCGTCTGGAGCCTGTGCTCCGCAACGGGAGAGGCCACAACAGTGAGAGGCCTGCGTACCACAAAAAAAAAAAAAAAAAAAAAAAGACATCAATGTGGACATGTAACAAGGAAGAGCAGCCGGAACTCATTTCTATATTTTTATTATGAATTATTTGATATGTAGAAAAGAATGTATATAATATAAACATAAATCATAGTAATGTGTGATTTTAAGAGTTAGTTGTAAGCACTGTTGCATAAACTCAGTACGCGCATCTGTAGTGGACTGCCCATAACAGTGAACTTCCCGAAAGAAAAAAACCCTCAATTTTGGTAGATTATATTTTATTCACACTTGTGGGTTTGTGTTTTTTTGTTTGTTTTTGTTTTTTTTTATGAGGAGCGTGTCGAATTGGGCCTCCCTCTGTGCTGCTCCCTTCACCTTTTTTTAAAAAAATTAATTTATTTATTTGGCTGTGTTGGGTCTTCGTTTCTGCACGAGGGCTTTCTCTAGTTGCCGCGAGTGGGGGCCACTCTTCATCGCGGTGCGCGGGCCCCTCGCTATCGCGGCCTCTCTTGTTGCGGAGCACAGGCTCCAGAGGCGCAGACTCAGCATCTGTGGCTCACGGGCCCAGTTGCTCCATGGCATGTGGGATCTTCCCAGACCAGGGCTCGAACCTGTGTCCCCTACATTGGCAGGCGGATTCTCAACCACTGCACCACCAGGGAAGCCCTGTTTGTTTTTTTTTTTGGCCACGTGGTGTGCGATCTCAGTTCCCCGACCAGGGATCGAACCTGTGCCCCCTGCACTCGGAGCACGGAGTCTTAACCACTGTACCTCTAGGGAAGTCCCCATACTTGTGTATCTTAACTGCACTTAAATTGGAAGGAAGGAGGAGGGTCGGGGAAGCCAAGCCTTTATCTAACTGATACTCCTAACATTTAAAATTTTACTTCTACACATATTTTTTTTAGCCTGGTGGTTCTTTATTCATTACTACAATCAACAAAACACAGCTGTCCTATGCCTTGGGAATTGTTTTTTCAGAGCAGATTGCAGGTATTGTGCCAAAAGGTACTCATACGTGGGAGAAGTTTGTTTCCCCTGAAAAGCTAGAGAGTATTCTGGAATCAAGTAAGTATTAAAATTTTTTCCAATTTCCAAGGCCTAACTGAACTTTTAATGTGCCTCTAATTATTAATCACATAACCTAGCACTTAATGAAATAGGCCACTATTCTTTGGATGTTGGTTTTCTTTCCTCAACTAGATCATAAACGCCTTGAAGTTAGGATTAAGTATTACATCCACTTTTCTCTCACCTGTGGCACCTAACCCAGGGCCAAGCAAATCATAGATGATCAATGAATACTTTTTGGCTGTTTAGTCCTCACCTGTTTTAGGATGAGGTACGAATGTCTTTTAGTTACACGTCCTCAGTTTGTCCTATTGAGGCCGTGCTTGAATCAGCTTATTTTGCATATTACTTTTCCTGATTCCTTCATAGTCAGATATATTTTGAACTTCCTTGTCACTTTTTATGTAGTGTTTTATGCTAGTTATAGCATGCCTTATAGTACAGTTATTTTAGTGTTCTTAACCTCTTTCTGGCTTGAAGGCAAGACTGTCTCCGTTTTGTGCTCCCCACAATGCCTAGCTCTGCTTTACACCTCGTGAGCACTTGATTTACCTGTTGAATTCCTGTCAAGTAATAACACTTGTCAGTTCATTTATTTGGCATTTGGTATTCCTCTTAGGCTCATGTGTGTCTCATGCGTTTTGTTCATATAACAGTATATCAATAAACCTGATTTTACTTGGAATAATATTATCTGTCCAATGAAATGTGGTAATTTCTTCTCTGCAAGTAACTTTGTTGAAAATAGAGTAGAAAAAATATTTTAAAGATGATTGGAACAGTCAGTTGTTGGCAGATATTTTCTAAAAACAGCTAACATTTATTGAGTACTTACCAAATTCCAAATACCGTGCTAGAGTTTATGTTCTGCTGCAGTAAAGAATGAGCTGTACATGGCTACAAAGTATTTGTGCCTATTGAGTTAGGAATCCTTTTTTAATTTGGAGAGTTGCATGAGACTCTTGGCATGTGGAAGGTAAATATTTATTAAATGTGCTCTGTCTGATATATTGTTTTCTCAGACGGTCTGTCAGTTCAAACTGTGGCAGGAATGCTCTACAACCCCTTCTCAGGTTACTGGCATTGGAGTGAAAACACCAGCCTTAATTATGCAGCTCATGCCCTGAAATCCAGCATGCAGGAACACCCATCTTCTGCCGAGTTTGCTTTAAAGGAGGAAACAGAAGACCTCCGAATTGAAACCTCCACCAACTCAGGTGTGCATGAAGAGCTGAAGCAATGAATTGTTTCTAAGGACTGTAGTAAAATGGCTTGAAAGTCTGATGTTTACACATACACAAAATATACCATTTGTCTTTTGAGACAGGATCATAAAGAAAAGAAAGTCAATAGAAAGGGCTAAAACCTTAGATGAAAGCTTTTGTTGTTTCATCTAATAGCTACCTTCAAGGGATTAGTCTATGGATTAAAAAAAGTTTTGATGAGGTATTATGTGATCTAGGAGTTTAAGTTTCTCAGCCTTTGTTATATAAATAGGGTATACATATTTCACTTCATCTTACAGATTATATGATATTTTTCCCACATGTATGCACATACATATATACTGTAATGTTTTAATTTAAGTAAATTTGTATCATCTAGATTCTTCTTTATTTGGTTTTAGTTAAAGGCAGTTATGCTTCTTACTGGTTTTGTTTTATACCACTTATATTTAGGAAGATAAAATGTCTTTTTTCCTTTAAATTTTGGTTTTAGGAAAGCAAATTGATTGTTAAATATATACTGGGTTTGGTCAAACATTAGAATCAAGAAATTCAGATTATGTTGGACATTTTTCTCTGTACAGTTCTATAAATGTTTTGTGGTGCCTTTTTTTTAAGTAGAAAAGATTTTTTGAACTCAATTTAAGAGTTTAGTTATGGAAATTTTCTTTTTTGGCTAACATTTTGTAATTAGAGGGACTGACTTGAAATATACTTTCATGCCTCTTGAAGTATGTGATTTTTTGGCTTTTTCTGAAAGTCCAGAATGTATAAGGACTTTGATAGAGGGTGTTGACCAAATATGAGAAATATAGATTGTACGCCTGTGACTCATATAGAAAGTCAGCTTTTACTTTCTAGCCTTTCTCACCGTTTTTTTTTGTTGTTGTTGTTGTGGCTGCGCCCCACTGGACCGCCGGGGAATTCCCTAGCCTTTCTCACTTTTAACCTCAAAAGCTTTCTGTATTTCTTTGTCAATGCCTGTTAGATTGGGTTCACCAGGCAAACAATTCCCAACCATCTTAGCTTATCATTTGCTTGTTCTCAGTGGCATTCCAGGGAGGAAACTGAAATTTAAAGGGTTAAAAGAAATTTTAACTTCAGTTGCTAATGTCTAATTAGGACACTAAAAATCAGGAGTTCCCCCTGGGTTTCATTTAAAAGTTTGATTCTTAGTCTGAATTTTAGTAGTTTTGTTACCAAAGCAAAGCTTCTTCATTCTATCTGTTGGGAAAAAAAAAAGTGTGGTATTAGAAATTAATCTAAATGGAAAACCATAAAACTCTTAGAAGAAAACATAGGTGGAACACTCTTTGACATAAATTGTAGCACTGTATTATTATTATTTTTTTGGTCTCCTAAAGCAAAGGAAACAAAAGCAAAAATAAATGAATGGAACCCAATTAAACTTAAAAACTTTTCCACAGCAAAGAAAACCAACAACAAAACAAAAAGACAACCTACTGAATGGGAAAAAGTATTCGCAAATGATATGATTGGTAAGAGGTTAATATCCAAAATATATAAACAGCTCATACAACTCAACATCCAAAAAACAACGAGATTAAAAGATAGATGACCTGAATAGACATTTTTCCAAAGATATACAGATGGCCAATAGGCACATGAAAAGATGTTCAACATCGCTAATCACCAGGGAAATGCAAATCAAAACCACAATGAGGTATCAACTCCCATCTGTCAGAATGGCTATCATCAAAAAGTCTACAAATAACAAGTGTTGGCAAGGATGTGGACAAAAGAGAACCCTTGTACACTGTTGGTGGGAATGTGAATTGGTACAGCCACTACAGAAAACAGTATGGAGATTCCTCAAAAAACTAAAAATAGAACTACCATATGACCCAGCAATTCCACTCCTGAGTATTTATCCAAAAAAAAAAAAAAAACAAAAACACTAATTCAAAAAGATATGTGCACCCCAACGTTCATAGCAGCACTATTTACAATTGCCAAGATATGGAGGCAACCTAACCGTCCATCAGCAGATGAATGGATAAAGAAGATGTTATTTATATATATATATTGGGTTGGGCAAAAGGTTCGTTCAGGTTTTTCCACCCGAACAGTTTTTTTTTTGCCACCCCAATACACACACACACACACACACACACACACACACACACACATACTGGAATACTACTCAGCCACAAAAAAGAATGAAATTTTGCCATTTGCAACAACATGGATATTGTTGGAGGGTCTTAGATGCTAAGTGAAATAAGACAGAAAGATAAGGTGAAGGGGCAAGGTACAAGACATACAAGCTACTATGAATAAAATAAGCTACAAGGATATATTGTACAGGGACTTTCCTGGTGGCACAGTGGTTAAGAATGCACCTGCCAATGCAGGGGAGGTGGGTTCGATCCCTGGTCCAGAAAGATCCCACAGGCCGTGGAACAACTAAGCCCTTGCGCCACAACTACTGAGCCTGCGCTCTAGAGCCCGTGTGCCGCGACTACAAAAGCCGACAAACCTAGAGCCCGTGCTCCGCAACAAGAGAAGCCATTGAAATGAGAAGCGCGCGCACCGAAACGAAGAGTAGCCCCTCCTCGCTGCAACTAGAGAAAGCCCGTGCACAGCAACGAAAAACCAATGCAGCCAAAAATAAATTAAAAAGTTAAAAGATTAATCTAAGGACTGTGTAATGAAATTAATTAAAAAGCAGCCCCCAAATGAAGGGCATTTATTTTAGAAAGAATACTCTAACTTTCAGTTATTAAAAATATACATTGTTAAGTGATGGAAATTCAGTATGATTCAGTAATAGCCCCATGAGGTAGGGACTACCGTCCACTCCATTTCACAGAGATGTTACATGTATCCAGCCTCACACAAGTAGTAAGATGCAGACCCAGGCAGTCTGATTGCTGAGCTTGTGCACATCACCACTTTGATACTTGTACCTAGTATCTGTGCCATCATATGGTCATTGTGGTAGCATAACCACACACTACTGGATTATTATCACTTATTTGAATTGTCTGTATGCAAGGTAGCACCTTCAAAAGCATTTAAATCAAACAGCATCACAAAATCTAGTCTGGGCTGTTTGCCTCAGTTCTCTTAGAGCTTCATTGCCTTTCTATGACTAAAACAATTACATGCTACTGATGGCAACTTAATAAAATGCTTTAAAGACCCCAAATAAAATTATAGCCTTACTTTCTATTATAGTTGCAGGTTTTACTATTGTATTAATTATAAATTGAAGAGAGTATTGAATTCAAGTACTACACAACAAAAATAGTCAAGCAAAAGAGTAAAAAATTTTGACATCATTTGAAATGTCTTTGATGTGTGCTAGGGACACTCACGAGGGCTTCTGTACTACCGTTGACCTGGAATACACAATATTGAGAGGCATCAAGTAAAGATTTAGAGAGACTGCTCGGTAACGAGGCATAGGAGTAAGTCATGCTTACTGGAAGTATTTTTTAAACCTGGATTTCCAAGGTCCCTGCAATTCTGTAAAACATATTTGTATAATTACAGGCTTACAGACATTGATCCAAAAATCTACAAATCCTAAGAAAATGTCAATGGAGAAATAAAGACGGAAACGAAACCAAATGAAAGTGTTAGAACAGTCAACACATAATTGCTTTTATTAACTTACAATGTGACTTTATTAGAAGGGAGATTCTTACTTGAGTATTACTAATGAGATGCAAATGACGTGCAAGTCTTCTCTATCAAAAAAAAAAAAAAAAAAAAAAGCCAAAAATCCTGACACTGATGGTTTGCATGAAAATCAAGCAAAAGAATTTATTGTGAGATCAATAAATCTCTTGTATCCCAGCAAGAAAAGGATGCAGCACAAATAAATGAGCCACTGTCTAGGAACTAAAAGCCACCAGTTGGAGCCAAAGGAAAAAAATATGTTCTCAAGATGATGTGAACAGAACTGAGAATGGGGGTGGAGAGTTACAAAGTAAATATGGACACGAGATGTTTCCACTCTGATAGATTTGAATCTTTGTTTCCTGTTGACAGATGGGACCCAACGGACATAAAGTCACTGACATCATGTAAGACCTGCACTTGTCTTTCCAACTCTAAAACAGGCTCTGTATCTGGGGTCCTGATACAGCTGAGGTTCTAGGAGCCCCCTGAAATAGGGAACAAAATTTTGCATGTGTGTGTATTTTTCTGCCGAGAATGTCCCATAGCTTTCATCAGTCTCAAAAGTTTCATGAGCCCCCCAAAAAGGTTAAAGGTGACTATAGTTAAAATACTGCAGTAGGGAAATACAGTCTTTACTTGACAGAATATGTCAGGAAAAGAAAAATATGGTCACTCTGTCTTCTGCTTATATTTTGTAAAAGTGAACATGAAGGCTGTCAATAGCTGTGAAAGGTGAAAACTGGATCATGATTTAAATTGCCTCTTTTTGGTCATTCTTTTGATATTAAATTGAAGAGACTTTCTGGGATTCTGTTTTTAGACTTAGTTTTGTCAGGATGGGATGGTAGAAGGCCAGTCTAGATTAATTAACAATCAGATTTATGCAAGTTTAAAGAATTTCAACTCATTAAAAAAAAAAGGATTGATTTTATTATTTATGTATTTATTTATTTTTTGGTCACGGCCTTGGCAGTGAAAGCACAGAGTCCTAACCACTGGGCCACCAGGGAATTCCCAAAAGATTGATTTTAAATAGAGATAAATAGTTGGATTAGCCACCTAGGTAGCTGGCTAGGTGGATGGATGGATGAGACATACGCAACCCAATGCTATCAAAGAGCCTAAGGGAACTGCCTTGTGCGGTGGGATATCCCAGCGCTCTCCTCCTCAACCCCATCTGCCCCCATCCTCACACACACCACCAGGTAGCACCCAGACTCACCACATAGTAACGAGGGCTTTGCGTTCTCAGGCCTCTGCTTGTTTACCTGAGCACCCACAGGCCTGGCAGTTTTGCTCTTGCTTTTCCCTGAGATCCAGTCTATGGATGCTGAACCTTAGCTCTTCCAGAGGCAAATCTCTCTGTGCTCTTGAGATGACATCCTCCTCTGAGATCAATTAGTTCAGGCCCAGGTGACTGGCACTCCACAGACCTGCTGTGGCCAAATGTTTTTGACACTCTTGTAGCCTGATAAGGATCCCTGCAATCCCGAGTCGTTGCCCAAGATTCAGACACCCACACTGATTCTTTTCTGTAATCTCTCCCCAAGACTGTTTCTTGAATTTGTCTTCCCTGACTCAACCTCCCACTTCTCCCTTCTACACTTTTCTGCTGTGACCTCTATAAGCACCAGTTCATGGTGTATCAACTACCCTACTTCTCAAGTCTGCATTGAAGTTTCCTTTACTTTCTACCTTAACCGAAACCTGGCTTTCCTCTGAGGATATGGTTTCACCTGCAGCCATTCTGAGAGGAAGTTTCATATTGTCTATGACCCTCAGAGTTGTGAGGTGGGATTTGAGTCCTTTTCACTCACTGCCATTACTCTTTTTTTCCTGCTTTTTAAAAATTCTTTTACAGAGGTGGACTCATACTACATACGAGGTTTTATAAATGTACTGTTTCAAATTTACTTATTTATTTTAGGCCCCGCCATGTGGCATGTGGCACCTGGTTCACTGACCAGGGATTAAACCCGCACACCCTGCATTGGGAGTGTGGAGTCTTAACCACTGGACCACCAGGGAAGTCCCACTGCCATTACTCTTTTTGTTTCTTTAAAAATATTTATTCATTTATTTGGCTGTGCCAGGTCTTAGTTGCAGCATGTGGGATCTTTAGTTGCATCAGGCGAACTCTTAGTTGTGCATGCGGGGTGTAGTTCCTTGACCAGGGGTCGAACATGGGCCCCCTGCATTGGGAGAGAGGAGTCTTAGCCACTGGACCACTGCCATTACTCTTGAATAAAAGCTCTCATGTCTCCAAGCCTCAAGTCTATCTCTCCTAACCTCTACTCCCCATTTATTGCCAAACTCCACTTCTGGCCACAACCCTCAATCACAGTGTCTTTGTTCTTACCTAAGTCCTCGCAGCTTCCTAAGTAACTCCAACGTCTATGTGGATGGTTTGTGCACTACCTCATCAGCAACAGAACCTTGTCTCTAGAGGCTTCTACCATACCTTTATGGTCAACACTTGAGGTTACCTAAGAACATCTGAAGCTGTAGATTGGGACATCCCACTCAGAGGAGAAGGCCTCTTTGAAACTATGATAGAAAACCAAGAAGCCATAGAAGAAAAAATGGAAAAATAGCAAGCTGGGGAAAATATTTGCAAACTAATTTACAGAAAAAGAATTCTCTTTCTCAATTAGGACCTCACATAAATCAATGAAAAATACTAATAACCCAGTGAAAAAAATGAATAGTTCATAGAAAAGTCAATACAAATGCATCTTTTGAAAAAATGTACTCAACCTCACGTGTAATAAGAAACAAATTTAAAACTACAATGAGATACTGCTTTCTCTTTGACAATTAGGAAGGATCAAAATATTTAAGAATATGTGTGGTTAGGCTACGTATGAGAAAAGAGACACTTTAACAACTACGGAGAGTGTGTATTGCTCTTTATGGAGAGCAATATGGCAACATCTATCACAATTACAATGCATGGCTCTTTTGACCCAGAAATTCCACATATATATATATATATATATATATATATATATATATATATATGTATGTATCTGTGGTATTCTATGAAGAAAGGAAGGAAGGAAGGAAGAGAAAAAAAAAAAGAAAGAAAGAAAGAAAAAAAAAGAATCAAGAAGCTTGGAATTTCTATGTTTAAGATAAAAAAGAAAGTAAGGTGCAGGTCAGGCAGTTAAATGATACAATTTGTGTAAAAATAAATAGAAAATGCTTTTGTAATGCATAGAATATTTCTGGGAATAAACACAGAAGCTGATGGTTGTATTTGTCTCTGGGGAGGGGTCTGGGGAACAGTTAGGAGGAGACTGTATCCTTTAGCATCCCAGCAGGAAGCTGAAGGCAGATGCAAACTGGATATTTTGAGTACCACTTAATAAAAGGACTATTTACAAAAAGGCAGAACCCCAGCGCTAGCAACAGCAGGAAGCCATTGCCGGCCCTCTGGCTAAAGGAGAAATGTGTGGACTTAGTTCCTGAACAACCCACAGAGGGAGCCACGTGAAGAGAGACACAGCATAGGGCAACTCTGCAGGAAAAGATACTAAGGGTTCGTCATCCCTTCCTTACTCCCCTCCGGTCCTCTGATCTCCATCACAGGCAAGCTCCACGACGGCAGCTTGGGTGCCCACAACCACTGCTGTCCTTCATGAAGGTCAGCATCTGGGGCAAGGAGCATGTGCATCCGGAGGCGACAATGGTGTGTGTGTGGGGGGGATATCTGGGTAGAAATTGACTTTGCATTGCATTCTTCTCTGTAGCTTTTGAATTTTGTACTGTGTTTATGTATTAATATCAAAAATAATGCATGTGATCCCTTTTTAAAAGAACAGAGAAATATTTATTCCCCTCTCTGACGATCAACCTTTGCTTCCTCCTTTCACAGCCAAATTCATTGTGGGTGTTTTCTGCACTTACTATCCCACCTTCAGTTTTCAAGCCTGGCTTCTGACCCCCTGACACTTGAAAGTGCTCACCTGCCAAGGTCAGTAATGTCTACGCTGCTGGGCTAAATTTATTTTACTTGACTTGTTAGGAGCATATGATGCAATTGATCCCATCTCACACTTTCTTGAGACGCCCTCTTCCCTTGGCTTCTGCGGCCCTACACCTGTCCAGCTTCCCTCCTGGCCTCTCTTTCCTTCTCAGTTTCCTGGATGGTCCTCTCTTCCTCTGGCCATCCTCTAACTGTGGTGTTCTCAGGGCTCTGTCCTTGGCCCCTGTCTCTTCTCACTTAGCATTCACCCTCACATTCTTATGTCTACCCTTTAATGACCCCCACCTATCTCATTCCCAGGCCCAAAGCTCTATTCTAAACCCATACATTCTGTTGCCATTGGGCATCTCCATTTAGGCATTCAATAGGCTGTTAGGGGTTGAACTGTGTCCCCCTAAAAATCCATATTTTGGAGTCCTAATGGTCCAGTACCTAAAAATGTGACTGTATTTGGAGGTAGTGCCTTCAAAGGGATAGTTAAGGTAAAATGAGGTCATTAGGGTGGTTGTAATCCAATATGACTGATGCCCTGAGATAAAGAGGAGATTAGGACACAAACGTACAGAGCAAAGACCATGTAAAGACACAGGGAGAAGATGGCCATTAACAAGCTAAGGAGAGAGGCCTTAGAAGAAATCAACCCTGACAACAGCTTGATCTCAGACATCTAGCCTCCGGAACTGTGAGGAAATAAATTTCTGTTATTTAAGCCACCCAGTCTGTGGTACTTTGTTAGAGCAGCCCTAGCACACAAATGCACTGCCCAAGCTAAAAATCTTCCAAACCCTTTCATGACCCATCTTCTTAATTGCCCCTCACTTATCTGAGCCTGGTTATTATTTGAATATCTTTTCTTAGCATCAAGTCAATCTTCAGGAAATGTTTTCTGAGTGTTGCATACTGAGTAACAAAATGCCCAAATCCAGTGGATCAGAAAGTAGATAGGCAAAGTCACCTTATGGTGACAACAAGCTTCCAGCTATAATGTTAGATATCTGGGTAGGGGAGTATTAGATCTCTTCTCCACAAGTCAAATCAAGAAAGCAGAAGCTTTACAGTAAATTTCAGGGTAACATTATCAAGTAAACTTTATTTTTTGAATAATAGATATTTTAATAAAATAACATTAAATTTCATTATATAAAACCAGCAATAATGCTAACATCACATCCATCTTTTTTTAAAAAAAATATTTATTTATTTATTTGGCTGCTCTGGGTCTTAGTTATGGGAGGCAGTCTCCTTAGTTGTGGCTCCAGGGCTCCTTAGTTGCAGCTTGCCGGCTCCTTAGTTGCAGCACGTGGGCTCCTTAGTTGTGGCATGTATGTGGGATCTAGTTCCCTGACCAGGGGTCGAACCTGGGCGCTCTGCATGGGGAGCACGGAGTCTTATCCACTGCGTCACCAGTGAACCCCACATCCACTTATTACTACAAGAGCAGGATCTTAAATCTCTTAAGCTATATTTTGAAGCATGAAGTATAACATTCTTGTGAAAATATTTTCCAGGATAAAAGAAACTTATAAAATATTTTATTCACTTGTTTATGCTCTTTGTGTTGGTTCCTGAGAAAAGGTGCCATGATGTTACTACTCCCCCAGGATACTCTGTCTTCCCCGTCTAACGCCCTACCCCCACCTCTCCTGCCCCGTGGCTTCCGCCCTCAGCTCCTAGAACTTGAGCATCAGATCAACTTCTCGTAAGGCATATGCATTATTCTCTGTTCTAATTGCTTTTCTTGAGTCTTGATCATTTTCTTTCCATTTCTGATTCTACTGCTGCCCCAACCCTTTTATCTGTGTGTCTAGTGTCCAGACTCAGCAAGAATGGTGACTTAATTGGGTTGGTTAGGAACCATCCAACATGGGGTTCTGTCTCTTTGGGGCAGAGTTTTTGGTTTTTTCTTTCTTTTTTTTTTTGTGCTTCATTTTTTTCTTTTTTTTTCTTTTAAAAACATCTTTATTGGAGTATAATTGCTTTACAATGGTGTGTTAGTTTCTGCTTTGTAACAAAAGTGAATCAGCTATGTGTATACATATATCCCCATATCTCCTCCCTCCTGCATCTCCCTCCCACTCTCCCTATCCCACCCCTCTGGGTGGACACAAAGCACCGAGCTGATCTCCCTGTGCTATGCGGCTGCTTCCCACTAACGAGCTATTTTACACTGGGTAGTGTATATATGTACATGCCATTCTGGGGCAGAGTTTTTTTTGTTGTTTGTTTGTTTTGTTTTGTTTTTTTCTTTTTTTTTTTTGCGGTATGCGGGCCTTTCACTGCTGCGGCCTCTCCTGTTGCGGAGCACAGGCTCCGGACGCACAGGCTCAGCGGCCATGGCTCATGGGCCCAGCCGCTCCGCGGCATGTGGGATCCTCCCAGACGGGGGCATGAACCCGTGTCCCCTGCATCGGCAGGGCAGGCGGATTCTCAACCACTGTGCCGCCAGGGAAGCCCTGGGGCAGAGTTTTTGATGCCTCTCATAAGCTAGTGTTCTAGACCACTGATAATCAAATTGTGGTCTGGCTTCACCTGGAAGCTTGTTAGAAATGCAGAATCTCAGACCTCACCCCAGAACTCCTGAGTCAGAATTTGCATGTGAACAAGATCCCCAGTGATTCGTATACACAGTAATGTTTGAGAAACACCGATCTAATTGTCCCTTTTGGTCACTGTGGCAGATTCTCAGATGATATGTATACAAAGTTTGGGAAGCACTGATTTATTTGTCCCTTGTCATATCATTATGGCCAGGCTGCAGAGTGACATGATACAGGTATAGCAATATCTGTGTAAAGGAACGGCCTAAATCTACCTTTCTCAAAAGGTGATAGCATAACAGGCAGGCATTTGAGGCTTTGTAGTCATTGGATTTAGACGTGGTTCAGAAGACTGAGCCACAGACTGATGGCCTAAAGAAGAAATACCGTGGACAACACTCCAGCACTGGTACCTGGGATGAGAGCCATAGTAGGTGGTGGAAAGCCCAAAGGGCTGCTGGTGTGGGACACATGGGGTTTGAAACCTGGCTCTATCATTACCTAGCTCTGGGACTTGAGCTTGTTAACTTACCTCTCTGAGCCCCATTTGTAAAATAGGGATGCCAATAGTTATTTAACACAGATTGTTTTGGCGAGTTACTGAAAAATGTATCATCACTAGACAGACAGGTGTTCAATTAATATTAGCCCCCCCCTTTTTTTTTTCTCTTGTAATGCCTCAATAGTTAGTAAAACAAGGTTCTTGAAAAAAATAAAAATAACAAGATGTCTCTAGCTTGGAGCTAATGTCATGGTTATGACGGCAAGGCTTTCAGAACTGGTGGTGGTGGTGGTGGCGGCGCGGGGAGTAAAGATGCTCCCTCTGGCTCCCCAGGTCTTCATACCATCTCACTAGGTCCTCATGGCTGGACCTAGACACTCAGGCCAATAATTAGGTACAAACGGATATTTAAATATTGGCTCAACATTTAAAGAGAGCATAGGCTGATGCCATGGGGGAAGAACAACGGAGAATCCCTGGTGCCAGTGTCCCTGTCCCCTCTCTGCACAGAACCTTTAGTTCGGATCCCAAACCTGTCCACGCTGCTGCCTATGCGGCCTCCTGCTCCGTCTCCCCGGAAGACAGTCTGGTGACCACCTCTGTCTCTCCAGCAGGCCCTTGGGTTCCACTCCTTGCAACCTGCTCGTGGAAGGTTCACTTCCAACCGCACACTCTGCTCCTTGCTGAGAGGTCCCATAAACGTCTGCAGGGGTGTTTGAGACCCCTCATGTGCTGGCCCCTGCCCTTATCTCGTGGGGGTGGCACCACGCCCCACATTATTAGCTGTATGACCGCCCTCACTGCCTGTTCTAAGGGGCTGGGTCGGCAGGGGAAGTAGAAGGGCGTGTCCCCCTTCACTCCAATGGCGGCTCTCTCACGCAAAAGCGTGGAGGCTTCCTATATCCATCGTTTCACCTTAAGAGTGATAACCGCCCCCCCCCCAGCGCCACTTGAATTTTTTTTCAATTCCTTCAAACGATTTTAAACTCTCCATGCTCTTGCTAAAATTTGTGTGTACATCATACACTTGTATGAAGCACGGTCCTATTCTTTGTACGTAGGAACTTTAAAAAATGAAGTTAAAGGGAAGAAAATTGATCACACACACACACATCCACGTTTGACAGATTTTCTGCACCGAAAAGGAAAGGAAAAACAACAACAACACCCCACATTCCCTGAGTTCCCTGATAATGATTTCCAAGGGGAAAGACTAGGACTTGGGCTGCGTCTGTCGGAGGGGAAATCGCTCTAGAGTACATTTTTGTTGTTATTTATCAAACCAGACATCTCTCCGTGGGCACACTGCCGAGACTTAGGTAACTGTGTAATGCGATAAGTGCTTTTATGAGTTATGCAAAGACACAGCGCTTTCCTGACGGCCGGAGCAACGTAATTCGCGACCTTGTCCGGGCCCCGGTTCCCGGCTCGCGAGGGGCGGTGTCTCTGCCCGAGCTCCGCGCGGCCGCAGGTGAGTCCTGCGCGCGCCCAGCTCTCGCGCCTGCGGGAGGGGCCGGAGCGGAGGCGGAGGACCGGCCGGGGGTGGCGGTGGGGGACGAAGATCCGGGCGCGACTGCAGCTTCCTCCGGGGGGAGCCGCCTTTCCAGCCACGTCCGCAGCCCTGCCCTCGCGCGCCGAGCCGTTCCTGGCTGTGCCGCCTGGAGGCGCGGAACCCACCCGGCTCGCCCAGCCCTGCAGCTCCGGCCGGGGCGGAGGCCGCCGGACCGCGGAGATGCGGGGCGGGGGCAGGGCGCGGGGTAGGTGACTTTATCCCGCCTCTGTTTCCCTGCCCCAGGGAGCAATGACATCACGCGGCCTTCTCCCGGCGCCGACACAAAGAGCGGCGCGGAGAGGCCGCTGCGGGGGGAGCCGGCGGCCGCCGCTGCCGCCCCGGGCCCCGGGGCCCCGCCGGCCAGGCCCGCCGCCCGCGGCCCGCGCCCTCCCTCTTCCTCCGCCGCCGCCTCGGTCGCCGCCGCCCGCGCCGCCCGCACCGCCAGCGCGCCGCTGAGCCCGCGCCCGGCCGCGCCGGCCCCTTCCCATGCGGGCGGCGCGGGCCCTGGGAGGGGCGCCCGAAGCCAGCCGCGCAGCATGCACTGGGGGGTTGGCTTTGCCTCGTCCAGGCCGTGCGTGGTGGATCTGAGCTGGAACCAGAGCGTCTCCTTCTTCGGCTGGTGGGCCGGGTCCGAGGAGCCCTTCTCCTTTTATGGGGACATCATCGCTTTCCCTTTGCAGGATTACGGTGGGATCATGGCAGGGCTGGGCTCCGATCCCTGGTGGAAGAAAACCCTTTACTTGACCGGGGGAGCTTTGCTGGCCGCAGCTGCGTATCTGCTCCACGAACTCCTGGTCATTAGGTGAGCCGGAGAGAGGGCCCCGCGCAGGGGCGCAGAGAGGGACACCTGGCTAGGGCAGGGTTGGCGCGAGGGGGGACCCGTGCCAGCCCCTCGGTCACAACGCCCAAACGCCCGAGTCCTGTCCTTCCCTTTCGCTAGAGGCAGTCCGTGTTCACCTGGCCGTGAGGGGCAGTTTGGAGTTGACAGGAGAATTAAACTGGTACTGGGAGGGAAAAACACTCGTCTCCCTATCATTCGGTGCTAAATGCAAAAATTCTCTGGGCTGTTATGGAGCATAATAGTCTGTTATGAAGATCTTAACTGCAGTGTGTTTGCAACAATAGAATTAGGTCCTGCAGAAATACTAAGATACATTTTTATGCAATGCCCTATTTGTTTATAGACGATAATGCTGAGATACTAACCACTAACCTTATCTTTTACTTAAAGGTTAGTTCTCCACTGTCTGTCCCCAAGTGTCAATATCATCAAAAGGCTGAAATTGCAAAAGCTCCAGAGACCTCCGGGTCCCTGTTAGGGATGCACAGCGGAGTGTGCAATTTGGATGCAGCCTTAACTCGGTTATGTGCTAATCTGGTATCCAAAACTAAGCACCAGCTTCAGGTTTAAATGCCATTGTTGTACGAACAGGAGGAGATCTGAGGACTGAACTAGCACGTGGGCCTGCATGGGAGTTGCCCCAGGCCCTAAACAGTTGCCTCTGCTGCCTGCGGCAGAATGTTTACAGGACTGACTTGGAAATACCAGAAAATGGAGGCCCCTGCTGTTGGTACATCCAGCCGGACACGAGATCTTTGTTTGAGTAGAATAATGCCATAGGCTGCAGGGACCAATGGTTTGGCTAATTGATATGTCAATTTATTGTTAAAATTTCCATGCGTTTGAGCCCTCTGTCACTGGGGGGAGGACCAGGAAAGAGCAGTTTTCAATAGCTCAGAATGTCCCTCTTGGCCAGTATTTTCTAAAGAGTGAGAAAATGTGTCTTCCTGTCTTCTTCCCGTGGGGGTATCCTACACATATAGGTTTATAAACAAAGACAGTGATAGGTGACCTTTAACAGGCCTGCAGGGATTCCAAGAGGACATTGTAGCAGCCTAACAGGTATTTTGAACATTTTTAGTCTCAGAGAGTGGCAATCATTTAGGTCTGGGGAAATGTATTGTCTTTCATAATTGGGAAGTTTTATTTTAAGGTTATCATTGAATTCTCTCACTTAGCACAGTGTCTTGAATCTAGTTGAACCAAATTAAAAAAATTAAGTGAATTATTTCTCTAGATTATTTAATATATTTTCCAGTTTTAGAACTCTATTTCAAGCTAGGTTTCAAGACGTATGGAAAACGAAAACATTTGTGCAGTGCTTGAAATGGTAACACAGTTGTTCTGAAATTAATATTCCAGTCCAAAGCCTTTGGAGGATTCCGAACCATGTGGCTTCTCACCGGTCTTCCACTTTGAGGGGGGAGTGAGGCACAGCTTCACAGGACTGAGTCTCAAACTTGCTTAAATGACCTTGCAGAAAGTGGGGAGGTGGGTGGAGGAGCTCAGAGTTGACCTTGGGAGCAGGCCACGCCCCGGTAGGTGTGGTCTCTGCGCCCAGAAGACCCCGCTGCCCATTTGGACACTTATTTGAAAAAGTGTTTTTAATTCTTGGTTTATTCACTTTTGTTTCTTGACAGATGTTTATACTGAGTTGGGAAACCTTGTTGTAATGCGAATAATAAACAAACGGCTGCCTGTTTTTGAGCCCTTAATAGGTGGCCCTGCTTAGAAATGCTTTACCTGTGTGATTGCATTTAACCTTCGCAACTGCCAACTGCCGTTGGATGCTTGATCTCCATTTCTTAGATGAGGAAATTTAGGCCGAGAGAGGTTAAGCAATTCACCCAAGATCCTGTAGTAAGAGTAGTAGGGTCCAGATTCAAATCTGAGAGTGTGTGTCTGCGGAGCCCGCACTTCTACTACTTTCCCCTAACAAGTACCAATTCTGGAATAAGTTTTGATGGCGGAGCGGAAGAGAACTGGGGCATTGCTCAGGGAGGACAAGTCTGTGGCACAGCCCTGAGATTTTTGACAACCGCTAGGGACACAGGGGGCATAGGGGAAGAAGAGCCAGCAAAATGCAGCGCTGGGATTTGGAGGTTACACGATAGAGAGCTTCTTCACTTGACGGGACATCTAAGTTTCAGTTGTCTGTGTAGTTTAGGTAAAACACAAAACAATCTGAAATACGTGGGATGGAAAATCCATCTTGAAATGGCTATGCTGTCTGAGTTCACTGGCAATCGTTTTCTTCACCACGGTACTTGGATTTCCTGCTGCGTAGACTTAACCTTAATCTATGGGTACATCTCCAGAGTGGAAAGTAAAGTTGACAGGTAAGAATTATTTAGGAAGTTTAATTAATGAGTATAATAACCAAAGTAGGTATTTTGGATTTTACTCATATTTTTCCCATCACAGTATTTTTAAAGAAATAGAGTCCCAGCCCTTTACTTTATCCTCCCCTAGTGGAGAGAGCCTTGCAACGCTCTTAAATTCAGTCTAGCATTTGGAAGTTGTGTTGTCTGTAAATTGAATGACCCAGGAATGACTTGTTACCCATAGCTCGTTTGTACTTTAGGCACATGGGCTCAGCCTGCCCTAGAAAATTTAGGGAATCAGAGCAGCCCATGGGTCATGTGATCTCTATAAACTAACAGTCCATCAGCTGTACACAGAGGCATGGTCATCTGTGATATCCTTCACCATGGGAGTAGGGGCTAGTCTTGCTGCTTGACAGCTGTTCTCTTAGCCAGTCCTCACTATAAGGGCACTTTATAAAATATAGCTGTCCAGATTACCTGCTCCTCTGGTCCTAAATAACAGAGAGAGCTTCCTGACCTGGAGGGAGGGCTCTGGAGCCAGATTGGGTTCAAATTCACTCTGCCTTTAACCAACCATGTAACCTTGGACCTGAGAGTAAGCTTGGTTACTCAGTTTTCTCATCTGTGAAATGGAAATAATAATAGTAGCCTTCCTCACAGAGGTGATTGCATGAGTTAACACATGTGAAATGCTTAGCCAGAGTTCGACGTTATAGTGAGCATTCAATAAAAGTTGGCCATCGTTAATTATTACAGACTTTCATCAGAAAGTTCCAGGCTTGCGTGGTCTGAGTCAAACCAGCTACTTTAATACAATTAACTGAGGTATTGCCCATTTTGGGTGTAGTCAAAGTGCTTAAGAGCTTGGGAACTAGCGTTATTAACAACTTGATCTTAAATTGGTATTCCTTGGGCAAGTTATTTAACCTCTCTGAGCTTCAGTTTCCTTGTCTACTGTAAAATATAAGTATGATATAATATTCTAAATTTAAACTACAGCAATATCCGCTCTGTAGTGGTACTATCAGAATGAAATAATTTAATATGTATGATGTACACAAAGTCATTGGCATATGCTGGTCACATCCATTCCTATTATGATATGGCCCAAGTTAACCATCAGAATTAGATTGTTCTGGCCAGTGGAGCAGGGGATTTTTTACATTTATCTCCTGTCTTTCAGTTCTTAAATTTCTTTTGCCTGGCTAATTTACATGAAATTACCACTCTGAGTTGAATTACTTGACTGGACAAAGTCAGTTAATTGTCACATCTACAGTTTGCACTTTTTAGAAACATAGACTAAGTGGCTTCTTAATTTTATAGTATCTGACCTCCCAAACATTTCATCTAAGTGAAAACCTTTGTTTTATAGCAAGTATTGTCAGAAAGCAGCAAATATTTTTATTCTTTTGACTAGTATTTTCAAAATTAGTCATTCTTAACTCTTTAACTGGAAAGGGCGCTTCAGTGGTAAACTTCTCCAAAAGAGTGTGTTTTACTGAACGGAGTTTCTGCAGGAAGTGGGCATCGTTGTGATGATGATCTGAAGAGCTTGCCGTTGCTTGCTTAGGTAGAAGGAAGTGTGGGATTACACTAGGAACAGTGTGAAGGAACCAGAGGCTTAGGGAAGGCCAAGGGGGAAGAGTGAGGTTTATCTGACTGGGAAATAGTTGGGTAGAGTGAAAGATGGAAGTTGCAAAAGGTTCCCGAATGTGGTGTATGAGTGCCACTGTGTGGAATGAGATTTTGTAGTTTAAGGGGATAAGACCATGTCTCTTTGAATGAGAATAAAGTCCACCACTTAATGCTTGATAGCTCACCAAATGTTTACAGATATTATCTTACTTAGTTCTCCGGTAAATGAGACAGAATTGGTACTGTCC
This sequence comes from Kogia breviceps, assembly GCF_026419965.1. Taxonomy (NCBI): domain Eukaryota; kingdom Metazoa; phylum Chordata; class Mammalia; order Artiodactyla; family Physeteridae; genus Kogia; species Kogia breviceps. The sequence continues at coordinate 32,516,184 of NC_081322.1, read as the reverse complement.
TCACTTTCCTGAGAGACGAGGAGAGGTCTTGGGTGACGTGGCCAATAGGAAGTGGGGCTTGCACTTGACCCCAGGTATCCAGAAGTGGAATCCAGCTTTTGATCTCCTACATGGTGGCTATTGAAAAACTCTACCAGGGAAGTCCTCACCACCCAGAAAAGTAGCCAAAGGAAAAGTTAGATGTGTGGCTGAGACAGAAGAAAGGGAAAAGGCCAGGGGTACTGGGATATATGCTGTGTGGTGAAAGTGGGGAACCTGTGATGGTAGAGGGGAGGAGAGAGCACCAGAAGCCAGGTTCCTCGGCACCACAGGTGAAAGGTCAGGTGAGGGCATGGAGAGTTTGGAAGAGGGACCAGAATATACAGAGTCTCAGATTCCCTGCAGACTTGATTCGTGGCAGAGCAAATCTGCACTGTTATTCCAAGGTCCTGTGGATGAATAGACTGTTTCATGGTACAGTCTCGTGGTCAAGAACATAGGCTCTGACTACATGGTTTAGTCCAAGTTCTGCCATTTACTAGTAAGGGGACTTTGGGCAAGTTTATTCTCTGTGCCTCGGTTTCCTCATCTACAAAACATGGATAACGGTAGTACCTACCTCAAAAGGTTATTGTGAAGATTAAATGAGATAATACCCGTGAAGCCCTCAGAACAATGCCTGATGCACAGTAAACACAGAGTATCTTCTTTTATCCATCCAACTTGTCCCTGGCAGGTAGACATAGCCAGCTGGAGAAGAGGTGGACCTATACCAGAAAGTACACATCCTGCCCATAGGCCACAGGTACCAGAAAGAGGTTGACATGTAGTTACTCTCCTGAGCCCTTGCAGTTACGGTAGTAGCAGAATTTGTGAGGTTCTCTTGTGTTTTGACCAAGCTTTCCCCCTCTAAGTGCTTGTTGGTGAGGTCAGCCCCTGTGACAAACAGACCTGCTTGTTCATTGAGGAGCTACAGCCCAGCATGGGCCTCTAAGGAACTAAGGGAACTGCATGTGTAACACGTGGATTGTTCTTTTTTTTCTGTTTTGGTTTTGACAGGAAACAGCAAGAGATTGACTCCAAAGATGCTATTATTTTGCATCAGTTTGCAAGACCTAACAATGGTGTCCCCAGTTTGTCTCCTTTCTGTTTGAAAATGGAAACTTATTTAAGGATGGCTGACTTACCCTATCAGGTACTTTTGTGCAAATATGTTTTATCCTCGTGGCAGCAATATTGGCTAGGGGGGACGTACTTAATCTCACAGGGTGGGAAGGGCTCGCTCTTGGTGCCAGAGGGGTGGGTATGAAAGCAGTGGTGCCCAGTCCTTAGTAGATACTTAAGAGACTTGATTCAAGTCTGTTGAATTTTACATCCAATTTAATGAGTGATCACAAGGGTCTGGACTTTCGCAGTGTTCAAGGCCATGTTATTTTTTCCTGACATAGAGTATTCTTTGGTTAATAGGTTGGCCTACGGGGAACCTATAAATAAAGGTGAGCCTGACGTGGTTCTTTCCTTTAGGTTTCTGTTTGTTGGAAGCATTATATTTATCTCTTATGAATCCTGGGGACAAAGGTCCAGCAGGCAACCAAAGAGATATTTGTAGATTTTGTGAGAATTTTTCCTAGTGCTTTGTTGTTCTGTTTGGGTTACTTTCAGGGAAGCACTTGCTCATTTCAGCCTTAGGGAGGGAACAGAGGAATGAATGCGTTTAAAATATAAATTTTTCTCTGAGTAATGCTTGAGCCGTGTCTCACAAATTTGACAGGTTGTGTTTTCATTGTCATTCAATTACATTTTTTAAAAAAATTCCCTTACGTTTTTCTTTTTCACCTAAGTTCTAGTCATAGGCATTAAAAAAAACTTTGATTTTTGTTATTGTTTTTTAATTTTATGGTCAAAGCAGGTAGTCTTTGTGATATTAATTCCTTGGAATTTACTGACATTTTAGCCTAGTGTATGGCTACTTGTTTATAAATGTTGAAAATAGAATCATATTCCCTGGGTGTAGAGCTCTCGCTTTATCCACTTGTTTGAGCATGTTTAGTGTATTGTTTAGACCTGTTATATCTCTGTTTTTTTAATTAAAAAATTATTTTATTTATTTATTTTTGGCTGCATTGGGGTCTTCGTTGCTGCACGTGGGCTTTCTCAAGTTGTGGCGAGCGGGGGCTACTCTTCGTTGCGGTGTGCGGGCTTCTTATTGCAGTGGCTTCTCTTGTTGTGGAGCACGGGCTCTAGGCATGCAGGCTCAGTAGTTGTGGCACCCAGGCTTAGTTGCTCCACAGCATGTGGGATCTTCCTGAACCAGGGCTTGAACCCGTGTCCCCTGCATCGGCAGGTGGATTCTTAACCACTGCTCCACCAGGGAAGCGCCTCTCTTTATTTTTTGTCTGCCTCTTCTAGCAGTTTCTGGAAGGAATGGGTTAAAATACTCATGTATTTGTTGATTTCTCTCTTTTCCTGTCATTCTGTCAGTTCTTGCTTTAGGTAAGAAGAGTATGTATCTATTGGAGGTTATATTGTTAGGTCCATATAATATGAAAGATCACATCTTTTACTGTTTTATTTCTTTTTCTGGTATATAGTACCCTTCTCTCTCCCTTATGATTTTTTTAACCTTGAATTCTATATTATCAGATATTCAGATAGAATCTCCAGCTTTCTTTTGGTTCATATTTGTTTGGGATATCTTTCTTCATCCTCTTTCTCTATTATTATTACTTTTTTTTGTATTTGTCTTTTGTAGGCAATGTATTAGTTGTAGCCAATCGGAGAGTCCTTAATTGGTGAGTTTAATCCATTTCACTTGCAATTAGGACATATTTCTCACATGTTATTTAATATTTTTCTCCTTACTGTACTTGTTTTTTTATTTTTTCTCATTTCCTGCTTTCTAATAGGTAAAAAAAATTTTCTTGTCATTTAAAAACAATTTCTTTTTTTGTTGTTATGGTGGTTACTCTTAAGATCCAAATTTGTGTTTATTTATCCCCACTCACTTCTTATATGAGGCAAAATCTGTGCTTTCCCTCTAATACTACAAGTCTGTTAGTAGGTTTGCGTGAACCTTGGGTCTTTTTCTTCCCAGGGCTTATCCCAGGTGTGTTGCTGTTATCTGATAATTTAATTCTGGAAGTTTGGAAATCCTTTCTCTTTTTATGGTCCTTCTGTAGGCCAGAAAACTTACTAAGTTATTTGACTAGTTTTATTTCCCATATATCTTATCCTACAGGATTTATTTATCTTTTTTATATGAGTACTTCCTTGATGAATATTTTGAATGAGGCTTTATGGGGCAAACTTTCAGTGGCTTTGCATGCCCCAGAACATCTTTATTATGCTGCACATTTGATACTTCTATCTCCAAAGTTCATTTCCTTCAGTGCTTTGAAAATATTACTCCATTGTCTTTTTGGCTTGCTGTTGCTATTGAAAAGTCTGATGTTAATCTGGATCTTTTCCTTTCTCTCTGGAAGCTTTAAGAATTCACATTGAATCTCAACATTCTTTTTTTTTTTTTAATCTCAACATTCTTAAATGTCATCATAACTGGCTTAGTGTGGGTCTTCATGTATCTTGTTTGGTCCTTTATAAACTCTTTTCACCTGAAGTCTTTAATCTCTTTTTGATTCTAAGAAATTATCAATGTTCTTCACATGTTTCCTTTTTTTTTTTTTTTTTTTTTTTTTTTTTTTTGCGGTATGTGGGCCTCTCACTGTTGTGGCCTCTCCCGTTGCAGAGCACAGGCTCCGGACGCGCAGGCCCAGCGGCCATGGCTCACGGGCCTAGTCGCTCCGCGGCATGTGGGATCTTCCCGGACCAGGGCACGAACCCGTGTCTCCTGCATCGGCAGGCGGATTCTCAACCACTGCGCCACCAGGGAAGCCCCACATGTTTCCTTTTTTAAAAAAAAATTTATTTATTTATTTTTGGCTGCATTGGGTCTTTGTCGCTGCTCATGGGCTTTCTCTAGTTGCAGCGAGCAGGGGCTTCTCATCGTGGTGGCTTCTCTTGTTGCGGAGCATGGGCTCTAGGTGCGTGGTCTTCAGTAGTTGTGGCACGTGGGCTCAGTCGTTGTAGCTCGCGGGCTCTAGAGCGCAGGCTCAGTAGTTGTGGCACATGGGCGTAGTTGCTCCGTGGCATGTGGGATCTCCCCGGACCAGGGCTCGAACCCGTGTCCCCTGCATTGGCAGGTGGATTCTTAACCACTGCGCCACCAGGGAAGCCCTCCTTTTCTTTTTTGTTTGTTTGTTTCTCCTTTTTCTATTCCTGATTATCTGGAATTATCCTGCAATCTCTGCTATTATTTTCTGTGTTTCTGAACCTATCTCTTTATTCTTTTCTTCTTCCGTCTTGGAGAATTTGTCTTTCTGAGCTTCCATTGCATGCCTCTGTTCTCTTCTTGTATCCATCCTATTATTTATCTCATCCATTGTGTTTAACTTCTACCTTTTTCTTCTTAATATTTTTCCCTTGGTTTGTATTACAATCTCTTCCTTGATCCCTTGGAGGATATTTCTTATGCGAATTAAATTTTTCGGTCTGTCCCAATCATTCTGCCTCATGTTGTGTATATTATCTTTTGCCCTTCTCTTACAGTAACTGCACCCCTCAGGTGTCTAGTTATTTTGGTTTGAAGTCTCCTTTTACCAGGGATGTCAGCCTCCCTGCCCAGGCATTTGCACTGGGCAAAGGCTAAAGCTTAGGGCACAGGTTGTGTACCTCTGAAGGAGTTTAAGAAAAGTAAGGAGGTGAGCCCCAGGCCTCCCACACCACTGTGGTGCCTCCAGTTTGCTGCTACTCCTCCAAATGGCTCCCACTGGCCAGGGATTCACCTCTAAGCTCTTACAAAGAAGCAGCATGGTGGCGGGGGTGGTCTTCTTAAGCAGGAAACAGAGCAGCTGGGAGGTTGGAGGGGGAAGGCTCCTCACCCAGCCAGAGTTTTGGCGCCCTGCTAATGATATTACCCCCCAAGTCCCGCCTCCCCATGGCCTGTGCTTTCTGAGCTGGTTTCTGTACAGAAGAGGGCACGGGGGTGGCAGTGATGCCGCTAAGGCAGTGCTGGGACAGTTGAATGACATGCTTAGCTTGGTAAGTGGTCCTCTGGGAATATGGCACTGAATCTGGACTTCAGTTAGGGGAACTGACAGGCGTGAGGTGTTTGGGGAACAGAAAAAGGGTCTTTATGATGGGGAACTGGAATGCAAGGGGTCAGTCTGGACAGAGAAGCAGGGAGATTATTCAGGACTTTCTAAGCCAGCAATGGAGGAGAAAATAGCAAAAGAGCAGACAAGGCTTGAATCATCTACATACTTTGGATCGGATTTGAGAGATCCTTGTTCAGCTCGGCGTTGGCTGTCAGCGCTTGAAGATGTGTGTCACCGAGGGACTCAACGTTGAAGGAAGAGACTGCTCCCTGCGGCTGCCTGTCTCTGGGCCGTTGTCACTCCCCACCAGATCGCTGCATTTAGCCAGGACGGCTTTGGGGCAGTTAGGGCCCCGAACCTGAGTTTCGTGCTCTGCAGCCTCTGGTGGCTTTCCGGATCTCCTGTGCCCCCCACCCTTGATGAAGTCCTCTTGCTGTTGGCAGCGGCTGCAGCAGCTGCCAGGCTGTGCTGCCCTTTCCTGTCTTGCCTTCAAGCCATCAAGCACTGACTGCCCCAGCCTTGTGTCTGCCAGCAGCCTAACACCTTTGGTCATGTTTCAGAGCTGTTACGCAGTAAGAGTGCATATACTGCTTTTAGTTAGTGTAACTGGAACAACTGGATGCACGCCTTGCTATGAAGCCTGGAGAGGCTTTCGAGAAGGGGACTGCTTAGTTACCCCCTTACAAAATTAGTATTTCTTGTTAAGTATATTTTTTAGGAAAGGAGTGATATAGGAGTGTTTTTTCTTCTGTGAGGTCTCTATGGAAAATAGATGAAGGGAGTGTTCAGCGGGGAAGGTAACAGGAAAATGGTTCTATGGTTTAGAAAGGGATGCCCTGAGCCCTGGGGAGGGGAGCGGAGGGGGGGTGGCATTGGGGTGTGGGGAGGGATGAGGGTTTGTGTGCATGCAGGTGGTTCCTGGGAAGTGCTGGTGAGGCTCATCGCTTGGAGGATGAGTAGAGAGGTATTCTGTCATAGACCCGAGGAGCTCTACCCTCTTCCCCTTCTGTGCCCTGTACCTTTTTTCAAAAAGATTAAAATGTCATCTTCCTAAGAGCACGACTTTATATTTGAAGCTTTTCTATTTTTTAACAGAAATGAGATGGGGATAAGTATTTGATGACCATTAGTAGGAACTCACAGGGGTTTTCTTAAAAAGCCTGATGTGTTGGTTACAGTTATTATCTTTTTAAAATCAGAATATAAATATTGGTGGGTCAATTTTTAAAAGTTTTCATTTTGTTATAATTATAGATTCGTAGGAAGTTGCAAAAAATGTACAAGGGGTCCTGCAGATATGGCTAATTTTTTTTCAAACTAAAAACGGATTTACCGTTTCTTTGTTGTTTTTTCCTGATTACATATAGATGACATAAGGTCCTTATAAGAATTTCAAACACTACAGAAGAGTGTAAGGGGAAAATGAAAATCGCCTGACATCCTACTAGACATACATACATAAAGACATCGTTTGCTGTAACTGGTTGTATAAGAAGCATGTATTTGATACAGTCATTCTTTTTAAATACAAGAAAGAAAAAAGGAAAATGGCTCCTTTGGAACTCTCTACTTTGGCTCTTAGCCCTAACTTCTTTTTAAAAAAATTTTAATTTAATTTAATTTTTTTTTATACAGCAGGTTCTTATTAGTCATCAATTTTATACACATCAGTGTATACATGTCAATCCCAATCGCCCAATTCAGCACACCGCCCCCCCCACCCCCCTGCCACTCTCCCCCCTTGGTGTCCATACGTTTGTTCTCTACGTCTGTGTCTCAATTTCTGCCCTGCAAACCTGTTCATCTGTACCATTTTTCTAGGTTCCACATATATGCGTTAATATACGATATTTGTTTTTCTCTTTCTGACTTACTTCACTCTGTATGACAGTCTCTAGATCCATCCCCGTCTCAACAAATGACCCAGTAACGTTCCTTTTTATGAATGAGTGATATTCCATTGTATATATGTACCACATCTTCTTTATCCATTCATTTGTTGATGGGCATTTAGGTTGCTTCCATGACCTGGCTATTGTAAATAGTGCTGCAGTGAACATTGGGGTGCATGTGTCTTTTCGAATTATGGTTTTAACAGGGTATATGCCCAGTAGTGGGATTGCTGGGTCATATGGTAGTTCTATTTTTGTTTTTTAAGGAAACTCCATACTGTTCTCCATAGTGGCTGTATCAGTTTACATTCCCACCAAGAGTGCAAGAGCGTTCCCTTTTCTCCACACCCTCTCCAGCATTTATTGTTTGTAGATTTTCTGATGAAGCCCATTCTAACTGGTGTGAGGTGATACCTTATTGTAGTTTCGATTTGCATTTCTCTAATAATTAGTGATGTTGAGCAGCTTTTCATGTGCTTCTTGGCCATCTATCTGTCTTCTTTGGAGAAATGTCTATTTAGGTCTTCTGCCCATTTTTGGATTGGGTTGTTTGTTCTTTTAATATTGAGCTGCATGAGCTGTTTATATATTTTGGAGATTAATCCTTTGTCTGTTGACTGATTTGCAAATATTTTCTCCCATTCTGAGGGTTGTCTTTTCATCTTGTTTATGGTTTCCTTTGCTGTGCAAAAGCTTTGAAGTTTCATTAGGTCCCATTTGTTTATTTTCATTTTTATTTCCATTACTCTAGGAGGTGGATCAAAAAAGATCTTGCTGTGGTTTATGTCAAAGAGTGTTCTTCCTATGTCTTCCTCTAAGAATTTTATAGTGTCCAGTCTTACATTTAGGTCTCTAATCCATTTTGAGTTTATTTTTGTGTATGGTGTTAGGGAGTGTTCTAATTTCATTCTTTTACACGTAGCTGTCCAGTTTTCCCAGCACCACTTATCGAAGAGACTGCCATATCCTTGCCTCTTTTCTCATAGATTAGTTGACTACAGGTGTGTGGGTTTATCTCTGGGCTTTCTCTATTGTTCCATTGATCTATGTTTTTGTTTTTGTGCCAGTACCATATTGTCTTGATTACGGTAGCTTTATAGTATAGTCTGAAGTCAGGGCATGTGATTCCTCCAGCTCCGTTTTCTTCCCTCAAGACTGCTTTGGCTATTCGGGGTCTTTTGTGTCTCCATACAAATTTTAAGATTTTTTGTTCTAGTTCCGTAAAAAATGCCATTGGTAATTTGATAGGGATTGCATTGAATCTGTAGATTGCTTTGGGTAGTATAGTCATTTTCACAACATTGATTTTTCCAATCCAAGAACATGATATATCTCTCCATCTGTTGGTATCATCTTTAAATTCTTTCATCAGTGTCTTATAGTTTTTTGCATACAGGTCTTTTGTCTTCCTAGGTAGGTTTATTTCTAGGTATTTATTCTTTTTGTTGCAATGGTAAATGGGAGTGTTTCCTTAATTTCTCTTTCAGATTTTTCATCATTACTGTAAGGGAATGCAAGGGATTTCTGTGCATTACTTTTGTATCCTGCAGCTTTACCAGATTCATTGATTAGCTCTAGTAGTTTTCTGGTGGCATCTTTAGGATGCTCTATGTATAGTATCATGTCATCTGCAAACAGTGACAGTTTTACTTCTTATTTTCCAATTTGTATTCCTTTTATTTCTTTTTCTTCTCTGATTGCCGTGGCTAGGACTTCCAAAACTATGTTGAATAATAGTGGCGAGAGTGGACATCCTTGTCTTGTTCCTGACCTTAGAGGAAATGCTTTCAGTTTTTCACCATTGAGAATGATGTTTGCTGTGGGTTTGTCATATATGGCCTTTATTATGTTGAGGTAGGTTCCCTCTATGCCCACTTTCTGGAGAGTTTTTATCATAAATGGGTGTTGAATTTTGTCAAAAACTTTTTCTGCATCTATTGAGATGATCATATGGTTTTTCTTCTTCAATTTGTTAATATGGTGTATCACATTGATTGATTTGCGTATATTGAAGAATCCTTGCATCCCTGGGATAAATCCCACTTGATCATGGTGTATGATGCTTTTAATGTGTTGTTGGATTCTGTTTTCTAGTATTCTGTTGAGGATTTTTGCATCTATATTCATCAGTGATATTGGTCTGTAATTTTCTTTTTTTGTAGTATCTTTGTCTGGTTTTGGTATCAGGGTGATGGTGGCCTCATAGAATGAGTTGGGGAGTGTTCCTTCCTCTGCAATTTTTTGGAAGAGTTTCAGAAGGATGGGTGTTAGCTCTTCTCTAAATGTTTGATAGAATTCATCTGTGAAGCCATCTGGTCCTGGACTTTTGTTTTTTGGAAGATTTTTAATCACCGTTTCAATTTCATTACTTGTGATTCGTCTTTTCATATTTTCTGTTTCTTCCTGGTTCAGTCTTGGAAGATTATACCTTTCTAAGAATTTGTCCATTTCTTCCAGTTTGTCCATTTTATTGGCATAGAGTTGCCTGTAGTAGTCTCTTAGGATGCTTTGTATTTCTGTGGTGTCTGTTGTAACTTCTTTTTCATTTCTAATTTTATTGATTTGAGTCCTCTCCCTCTTTTTCTTGATGAGTCTCGCTAATGGTTTATGAATTTGGTTTATCTTCTCAAAGAACCAGCTTTTAGTTTTATTGATCTTTGCTATTGTTTCTATTTCATTTCTTTTTTTGCGATCCATGGGCCTCTCACTGTTGTGGCCTCTCCCATTGCAGAGCACAGGTTCCGGATGTGCAGGCTCAGTGGCCATGGCTCACGGGCCCAGCCGCTCTGTGGCATGTGGGATCTTCCCGAACCAGGGCACGAACCCGTGTCCCCTGCATTGGCAGGTGGACTCTCAACCACTGCACCACCAGGGAAGCCCTGTTTTGCATGTCACTTATCTGTTCTTCTGCCTCAGTTATTCTGCTATTGATTCCTTCTAGTGTCGTTTTCATTTCAGTTATTGTATTGTTCATCTCTGTTTGTTTGTTCTTTAATTCTTTAGGTCTTTGTTAAACATTTCTTGCATCATCTCGATCTTCGCCTCCATTGTTTTTCTGAGGTCCTGGATCATCTTCACTATCATTATCTGAATTCTTTTTCTGGAAGGTTGGCTATCTCCACTTCATTTAGTTGTTTTTCTGGGGTTTTATCTTGTTCCTTCATCTGGTACATAGCCCTCTGCCTTTTCATCTTGTCTGTCTTTCTGTGAATGTGGTTTTTGTTCCACAAGCTGCAGGATTGTAGTTCTTCTTGCTTCTGCTGTCTGCCCTCTGGTGGATGAGGCTATCTAAGAGGCTTGTACAGGTTTCCTGATGGGAGGGACTGGTGGTGGGTAGAGCTGACTGTTGCTCTGGTGGGCAGAGCTCAGTAAAACTTTAATCCGCTTGACTGCTGATGCTTAAGGCTGGCTTCCCTCCCTGTTGGTTGTTTGGCCTGAGGCAATGCAACACTGGAGCCTACCTGGGCTCTTTAGTGGGGCTAATGACAGACTCTGGGAGGGCTCACACCAAGGAGTACTTCCCAGCACTTCTGCTGCCAGTGTCCTTGTCCCCACGGTGAGCCACAGCCACCCCCGCTTCTGCAGGAGACCCCCAACACTAGCAGGTAGGTCTGGTTCAATCTCCCCTGGGTTCACTGCTCCTTCCCCTGGGTCCCGATGCCCATACTACTTTGTGTGTGCTGTCCAAGAGTGAAGTCTCTTTCCCCCAGTCCTGTCGAAGTCCTGCAATCAAATCCCAGTAGCCTTCAAAGTCTGATTCTCTAGGAATTCCTCCACCCATTGCCAGACCCCCAGGTTGGGAAGCCTGACGTGGGGCTCAGAACCTTCACTCCAGTGGGTGGACTTCTGTGGTATAAGTGTTCTCCTGTCTGCGAGTCACCCACCCACTAGTTATGGGATTTGATTTTACTGTGATTACACCCCTCCTACCATCTCATTGAGGCTTCTCCTTTGTCTTTGGATGTGGGGTATCTTTTTTGGTGAGTTCCAGTGTCTTCCTGTTGATGATTGTCTAGCAGCTAGTTGTGATTCTGGTGTTCTTGCAAGAGGGAGTGAGCACATGTCCTTCTACTCCACCATCTTGGTTCCAATCTTGCAATCCTCCCTTTCTTGAGCAAGGATTAAATTAGCCTTTTACATGTTAAGATTGAACAATCGTCATTTATTTAACATTTTGACCATAGAAGCTAAAAATAGGTATTGTGAGGTTACGAGGTTAGGAAACAGAAGCTGGTCTTTCCCCTAACTTCTGATGTTCTATTTATTTGCTGTTTTTGTCTGTATACCACCTCCACCATCTTTTGTTTCGGAATTTTTCTACGCTACAGACAAGTTAAAGGAATAATACAATGAACATCCATATGCTCTTCACCTAGATTCGCCACTTGTTAGCATGTTGCCTTCTTTCCTTTATTTCTCTTTTTATATACCTTTATGAACAATTTTTTTGATGCAACATTTGAACATAAGCTGTAAGAATCATGACACTTCGCCCCTCAATTCTTCAGCATGCATCTCCAAAAAAGAAGGACATTCTTCTACAAAACTACCTGTAAAGGGAAGTACTCAGATTTTTCCTTCTTGTGTAGGGAAAACCAGTTCCTCCCCACTGCGTGTTTCTCCCCGTGAGTATCCTTTACTACTCACATGAAACACTTCATTTCTGACACTTATGGTCAGATGTGTGGAGGCTTTTCCCAGCACCAAGTGATTCACTGACACCAGCTGGACATCCTACAATTTAATTCAATTCTGACACTACCCAGAGATAGTGTCACATCCCACAGTTTTTTTTTTTACATTCCACAGTTTAAGGACTCAGTCCCACAAGACTGCCCCACCCCGACCCCCAGATGCCAGTTGCAAGCCCAGATTGTCACCTGTGCTTCTGACCAACCGACTGTAGATCAGAGGTTCTATTGACCCCTCCTTAGGTCTGATTAATTTGCTAGAGCAGCTCACAGAACTCAGGGAAACAATTACTTAGCATTTACCAGTTTATTAGAGGATATGATAAAAGGTACAGATGAACAGGCATATGAAGAGTGAGGTTTGGGAGGGTCCTGAGTGTAGGAGCTTCTGTCCCCGTGGAGTTGAAGGGTGTCAGCCTCCCAGTGTGAAGGTGTTCACCAACCTGGAAGCTCTCCAAACCCGATACTTTGGGAATTTTGTGGAGGCTTCCTCATGTAGAGACGATCAGTTAACTCCATGTCCAAGCCCTCTCTGCCCTCTGGAGGGCGGGGGAGGGGTTTGACACCACTAAGCTTCTAGTTGGGACCTGGTCTTTCTGGTGACCAGCTCATCCAGGAGCCTCCTCAGAGTCACCTCCTTAGAACAAAAGGTGCTCCTCGTGTTCTTGTCACTTAGGAGTGTGTAAGGGCTTTAGGGGCTCTGTGCTGGAAGCCAGGGGCAGAGACTGATGCCTGTATTTCTAATTCACAGTAGTGGTTGCATGCATTTTTTTCAACGTGTTATAATCCACAAAAGTTGCTCAAATTATCTCGAATTTAGGCAGTGGGAGACCTTTCAAGATGGTTCCAGAGGTGCAGTGAATGGAATGGATATAAATTTAGCTGAAAAGTTGGGGGCACTGTGGCCAGTGTAGCATGTCGGTTTCCCAAGACTCTGGGATTTTCTTCTAAGGCCTCAAGTTCTCCATTTTGAAATGGTGATGGTGATGTTAATACTTCTGATGAAGGCACTCTGTCAAACACTTGGTGTGCATTTTCTCATTTAATTCAAGCAACTGTTATTATCCTCATTATATAGATGAGCCCAGGGGGGATTAAGGGAGACCAGGGAGGTCCAAGGTCACAGAGTGACTAAATGGGGGAGCCAGATTTTTAAACCCAAAGCCTGTTGCTTTCATTGCTGTACTAATAATGTAATGTAAGTGTAGATGCATTCAGCTCATCTAGGACAGACTTGCAGGGAGAAGCATCAGCTTGGAAAAGAGGTCAAGAGGATTTACCTCTTCATCTTTCTTCTCCAGATTACTTTCAGAAACTACTCTTGGTGGGTCAGTCAGACTCCAATTGCTTAGATAAAAATAGACCAGGAGTTCTTTAGTATATTTAAGGAAGTTAAGGAAAATAAAGTATTATTTAAAAATTATATCTATTTATTTAAAAAGTAATACAACCACATTCAGAAAAATTGAAATTCATGGAAAAAGATCACCTGCCTCTCACACATAGTTTTGACAATTACTGTGGACATTTTTGTGTTTCTTTTTAAAAATATTTTTTGAATTCATCTAATTTTTAGATATACTCATAGTATCTCTAACATGTTGTCTCCTGCTTTTTTAATCCAGTAAGCAAAAAAAAAAATTTGATGATGAAAACCTACTAGAACTTTCATTCCCATAAGAGTTCATCACTGATTTTTATCACCCCAATTTAAAAAAATGGTCTAGATAAAAATGTACCACGGCCTCAGGGAAGGAATGGACTGGAGGGAAGGGCAGAGGTAGAAACAGTAATTCTGAAAGGGGAGGGGAATATACACTGCACAGTGGAAGCATGGAGGAAAGGCAGATAATTGTTGTGCCTTGAGGAAATGGTTCACCAACAAGGTGAAATTCAAACTGAACTCTTTAGGATGGATAGGACTTGCAGAGTACGTGCAAAGGGATTCCTGTACAAGGTACAGGAGTGTACAAAGTCAGAGAGATGGCAGGACTTTGACTTGGTTAGGGGTGGGTAGTTGGAATTCAGGAAATCAGAAGCACTGGCAGCAGGGAGGCTGGGCAGGTGGGTGGCGACTAGATGGTATGGGCCTAGACCGCTTTGTGAAGGGGATTAGGCTAGACCCATTAAAGCCGTTAGGTAATTTTGAGCAGCAGAGGTCCTGCATCTCATTTGCACTACAGACAGTTCCCTCTGAGGTCAATGTGCAGGATAGAATCCATCTGTGAACAAGTCTAGAAGGGGATGTGGAAGGAGGATATGGGTGGTATCAAGAGCGATCTGAAGCAGATACTATGTTATATGGTAAATTCACATCTTTAGTGTACAAATTATAAAAATGTCAGATGTACTAGCAACTTTTAAAACTTGACATTTCTCAACATCAGGAGTAATGTCTAGGGCTGCCATGTATAGTTGTGCAGGTTGTTCACTGCACAACAGTGCCTGGCCAAGGAGTGGGGGCAAAATCTGGACCCACCTCTTGCCAAGCTGTGAATCCTGGCATGGACTGTATCCACCCAGAGTAGGCTCCATTTTCCAAATTGCACAAAAACAATATGGCTAGCAGCAGCCCCAATAACTCCCTTTTCCAGGCTTAGGCCTAGAATGAATTTCTTTAGAATAATCAATGAGATAAGAAATCAAGACACCAAGAGTCAGAGAACAGTTAAAGTCCCCACTGTTCTTTACCAAATTCATTGTGTGTATCAATAGTTCATTCCTTTTTATTGCTGAGTAGTAGTCCATGGTAAGGTTATACCAGAATTTGTTTATTCATTTACCTCTTGATGAGCATTTGATTTTTATTTCCTGTTTTTGACAATTGCAAATAAAGCTTCTATGAACATTTGTGTACAAGTCTTTGTATGGACATATGCTTTCTTTTCTCTTGGGTAAATACCTAGGAGTGAAATGGCTGGATTGAGTGGCAGGTGTGTACTTCACTTTTTTACTTTTTTTTTTTTTTTTTTTGCGGTCCGCGGGCCTCTCACTGTTGTGGCCTCTCCTGTTGCGGAGCACAGGCTCCGGATGCGCAGGCTCAGCGGCCATGGCTCACGGGCCCAGCCGCTCCGCGGCACGTGGGATCTTCCCGGACCCGGGCACGAACCTGCGTCCCCTGCATCGGCAGGCGGACTCTCAACCGCTGCGCCACCGGGGAAGCCCTGTACTTCACTTTTTAAGAAACTGTCACATGGTTTCAAAGTGGTTGTGCCATTTTACTTTCCCACCAGCAATATTTGAGAGTTCAGTTTCCTCCACAGGAACCAACACTTGCTGTTAGCCCGCAGTATCTGAACTATCGACTTGTATGAAGTATGAGGAAGAGTTTGTAATAATCTGATTAATTTAGTCTGTGTAGACCACCCCAAAATGGATTCAGATTTAAAAGTCAACTTTGGGTTCTACACAATCCAAATTTACTGAGAAAAGGGATTGAGTAAATGCAATCATTACCACAGAATCCCCTCCATCAGTGTGGTTAAGATCTTTTAATATAGTGAGAAGATGTTACTCTGTTATTCTCAGTGTCTATGAAGTGTGTGACTCCACCTCCACCTCCCCACCCAACCGCATTCTGGGATCAGAATCCCCTCTGAGACACTGTAAGCTTCTAGTGTGGGTGTGAATCAAAGGGAGCTTGTCAAAAACACAGATTTCTGGGCACTTTTCCCTAGATTCTGACCCAGTGATCTGGGTGGGGGCCCAGGAATCTGCATTTTCACAGGCACTGGAGTTAAGTCTGTTGGACACACTTTGTTATACCTGACTTATAATTTCTGGGACCACTTGTTTGCAGTGTAGTGGTATTAACCATTTTCAAGTGTAAGCTACTGGGTTTCAAGTGAGGTTTTTGATCAGTAGCCTGGTCAGTACAAGCCTCCTCATGGTTTATTTTTACTTTTTGCACTTTTGGGTTGTTCGTATATTATAACTAGACTGACTCCTACTGAAATGATCAGGATCATTTCAACACTTCCCTTCCTCCCTGCTCCTTTTTTTTTTTTTTTTTAAACAGTAAGCCAGAACCCATGATAAATCTATGGGAGTAAAGTAATATTTTCATGTGAGACAAATCTTTTTTTTAAAAGTAACTATTTATTCCCTTAAGAGTTTATATGCTGAGTTCATTCACTTGAATAGTGCAGTCACTATCAAATATGCCTTTGGAATATTTGTTTCTGTTAATCGTACAGTGAAGTTTAAATAAAACATTGCTTTTCTCTTTTTAAAATTTACTTTGCTTAGAACTATTTTGGTGGAAAGCTCTCTGCTCAAGGGAAAATGCCTTGGATTGAATATAATCATGAAAAAGTTTCTGGGACAGAATTCATAATTGACTTTCTGGAAGAGAAACTTGGAGTGAATTTAAACAAAAACCTTGGTCCTCATGAAAGAGCCATCTCCAGGGCAGTGACTAAGATGGTGGAGGAGCATTTCTATTGGTGAGTCCCCGCACGTGCCTGGGTGGGTGTCCAGGGCCTGTCCCTATCATTTGGAGTAAGCTAAGTTGTTTCACTTTTCAGACACTACCCACCCCCCCACCCCCCCGCCCGTGCGCCTTTTCCAAAGTGTTCTACATTCTGACTGACTTAGGGGTCAAAGTGTTAAGTTTCTAGGTATCTAGAGCAGCGTTGACATTTTCTGTGGAGGCCCAGCTAGTGCATATTTTAGGCTTTTCGAGCCATATGTGTCTGTGGCAACTACTTAACTCTGCAGTTTTAGTGCAAAAGCAGCCACAGATTGTACACACATGAATAAGTGTGACTGTTTCAATAAATCAACAAAAGCACTGAAATTTGAATTTCATTTAATACGAAATACTATTCTTTTGATTTTTTTTCCTCAACCATTAACAAATATGAAAACTTCTTAGCCCATGGGCTATATAGTTGGCTGACCCCTGATCTAAGTCACTGAGGTGAGGGAGATATTTCAGTAGACTGGGCTTTTTACCAGTACAAACTGCTGAATTAAAGTGATGGTACATCAGATACCCAGAGGAGGGCACAGAAGACTAAGGCAGGACAGAAGTCTCAGGTGACATAAATTAAGCAAGCTTTGGCAGAGTATTGTCAGTTTTCCTTGGATGACAAGAGCTTCTTTATGATACAGAAGTAAAGCATACTACTATTTTCTGAGCAACTTTGCCCTGATTGGCTGACTGCTAGCCTGTACTTTGCTCTGATTGGCTGACTCTTATCCTGTACCTTGCCTTGATTGGCTGACTCCTAGCCCGTATTCCCTGAGTCCAAAGCATAACACACACTGTGTGGATGGGATAGGTACCCCTGTGCTGCACCTGGCGTGCTGGCTGTGACATAGCCTGAGTTAAGCAGACTTGGTTCTTCTTGCTTTACAAGCTCATTGATATGTGGTTTTCTTCTTTTTCTTTCATCCATCTTCTGGAGTTTTAGCATCTTTCTATACACTCCAATAGATAAGAGACGTTTTCTCCCTGATTTCTGCACTTTACCTTGTTCCAAAGATTTAATAAAGAATTGCTGAGCCCACTTTTTTTGGCATTAATTGTTACTCCTGGGTTATTGCTCACCGAGTAGCTTTTACCTCTTCCACCAAGAGATTGACTCACTGTGGGGTTGATTGTAGAAGGTTTTTTGCCATCACATTCCTATTTCATCCACTCAGCTCTCTTTCTAAATGGAAAACTTGTCTCTTGGATTTTGTGACCGTCTTGTTTTTCTTTTTCTCTTTCCACTTTCAGTTCTTGCTCACTTTATTCCAGGGCTGACCTGAAGCACCGCTTTCTTCCCCTTCTCACTGCAGAGTGTGGGAGGAAGGAGGGAACCAGACAGAGAGTGGAGTCAGGGGTGCAGATCAGCCTGGGAGTGATCACAGACTCCGTGTGGCCAGAATGAACTCGGGTCTGTTCCTTGTAATACCTGTGGAGAACTGCTGGCCCTCCCCTCTCAAAGAGTGCAGGGGTTGCAGTGTGGACCAAAATGCATGAGTGCAGGTGACATGCTTAGTCTCAGGGAAAAGCCTTTGAGGGACAGAGTCGTCTCACCTGCTTGCCAGGTTTCAGTCCCCGCTTTGCAGCGATCAGGGAAATGAAGAACCAGCACAGGCACCCCCCGTCAAAGTGCTACATCGTTTAATGGAGGGGCCCAGTAATGTGGAGAGCTAGCACCTTATCAGCTGCCTGAAAAGCTGAAAACCTTATATTTAAGTTGGTATTTTTCTGCACTCTTTGTTTTCTGTAGTGGTTCATAAAATTTATATTCAAGTTACAAAGACTTTGATCCAGCTAGATTCCCAAGTACCACCCATCACTGCTTCTTGCTCTGGGTATTAGTGACGTTTTATGTATGTTTACTCTGGTAGAAGTGCATCTCCTGCTCTTCCCTTTCCTTCTTTTTCTAATGAGATGGTCCCTGCTAACAGAGATGGGGTGTGGTGGGGGTGGTGGTGGGAGGGAGAGTTGGGAGGTACCCTGATGGGGAAGAATCTTAATTTTACAGACTACAAACCCCCAGGTGCTTGGGAAATTGCTTAGGTCATTTGTAGATTCTTCTCTTTTTTTTAATTAAAAAAAATACTTTTTTGGGGGTTAGCTACTGTGTCTGTTTGTGTCTCAAGGGTTAATTTTGAGGAACAGATAGTGAAGGTGGGAGGTCAGGTCTTGACTGAGATATAAATATCCAGTGAACTTTCAAAAAAAAAATCCGAATTCCTCCAATTTCTTTTAGTCTCTAGTAGCGGAAGGAGAAACAAACTTTCTCTGTTTCATAACACACACACACACACACACACACACACCCCTCCCAGCAAAACCCATGGTAAGAAAATGTGTACCTGTGGAAACCGGGGGCCAGCATAGGGAACTGACCACAATATGTAGGAAAATATTACAAGTATGAGCTTTCCATGAGAGCTTGTTAAATTCTGACCATCGACGTGCTCTGAGGTGGTGTTTGTACTTACAGAAGTGGAAGAGGTGGAATCAATTGTTTGACTCAGTTGATTCAATTATCTGGAGTTTTCAGATATGTTTATTTTGGTCTGAAACTTTAAAAATACTCCACATATGATTTTCTGAAAAGCAAAGACATTGGAAGGCTGTCATTATATAACATCACATAATTCTGAAGCTCTGAGTTAGGTCTGTTCAAATAAGCACACTCAGCTATAAAGTGGTTTTTTTCCTGAACTTGAAATCCATACACTTGCATTATACAGCTATTATTGAAGATGAGGAAGATGGGTTTTCATTCCCTTTGTTCCACTGGATACTCAAGTTAGATCTAATGCAGGGAAGCCGATGTAAAGCGAAGTCTGATTACTGGAACGAAATTGAGTTTTGGTAACAGAAGCTATAGCCGCTTCTGTGTGACATACTGCCCCCTTGTGGACACTACTGAGTGTGTTGAGCGTCTTCCAACCCCATAGGGACCTGTGCAGGGCACCGTTGTCAAACTATCTATAGCCATAACAGTTTTACCCATAAAAATATAGGGGGATTCAAACTCATTTTTAGGTTGGCCATAATTTTTGAATTTTGATTTTGGCTTTTGGTGAATGGGAGAGATGGGATGCTTTAATAAAATGACTTACCCAAGATCTCCTTCTCTAAAAGCCAGGAGACACTCTCTCCCTGATTACAGCTCTATTGATGTGGTCCCTTCTCCTTTCTTTTGTTGTTCCCCTCCACCCTTACTTTTAGATGTAGTGAGGACCCCTGTTTGGAGAGGCTAATCTAACGCCTGTGAAACGTGGTGAAATAACAGAAGCATATCATATGTTCTCGCACCCTTGAGCATTTAGAGTACAAGTGAAAGATGGCAAGGATGTAACGTGACCCAGAAAAAGGCGTTCTCATGGTTGGGAAGGCCATATGCTAAGACTCATTCGTCAAACAGTAGTTTGCCATGGTTTGCAGTTTCTCGCATGTGTACCAATAGTCATTTCTGCTATGGGCCAGGCCTCATGTTAGGTTATAATGAGAGATACCGTCATTAAAACATCAGAGGTCTGCTTTTCTTTCCTGCCTTCCTAATCTGCTTTAAAAATGTTTGAGCAGGGTTTACTCTTCTGTTCTAAGATAATCAATATTGAAAAAAGAAAAAACCTCTTTGACCTCATTTTGTAGGAGAGACCAGATACATCAGTTGCGATAACGAAAATGAGTATCAACTTCCTGAGAGAGGCTCTCAGAATGAGAAATTATTTTAGTTGCTCCGCCCGGTCTTGTTTCCAAATTGGCCTTCCCCGTCCTCTCCAGTTAATAATTCATGATTCCTTGTGCAGTGGGCCTCTTCCCAGTGGAGAGTGAAGAGGCAGATCCCAGGAGAAAATGGTGGCAGCCCCTTCTTCTTCAGTCTCCATAGGCATCTCTCTTTCCATTTCTCTGTGTAAATATTGTCAGCCCTTAGAAACACTACTTAGCAGAGGCTGGCTCAGAAGTGAAGGCTTTTCATTCAATCGGTAATTCATTCTTTCAGCAAACTTAGTGAATGGATGACTGCCAGTAGCTGTCACTGTGCTGGATGGGGGCGGGGAAGCAAGGTGACAAGATGCTGTCCCTGTCCCCAGGTGGCCCCCAGGGGAGGGAGGCACCCAGCTTGCACAGTGGCCAGCACCGGGGGAGCGTTTGAAGGACCGAGGCCAGGCACCCAGCACCTGCTGGAGCGATGAGGGGAGAGCTTCCTGAGGAGATGGTGCCACAGCAGAATCCAGGGCCAATCAGGGTGGCCGGCGAAGGGGCCAGGTGGGAGGGGAAAATGAGGATGTCCAGGCAGAGGGGGCAGCAATCTGCCAAAGTTTAGAGGCAAGAAAGGGGTGTCTGTGGGGGGCATGTGTAATTCTGTGTGGTGGGTGCACGGGAGGTGATGCAAGTGTTGGGGTCAGGCCGTGGGGAGGGATGGGAGGCTGGCGTGCCAAGCTAAGCAGCTATGGGGAGTTAATGAATGACTCTGAGAGGCAGCGAGGTACCATTCGATTTGTGTTTTAGGAGGCTTTTTGTGGCCGCCTCCGGGGAAATGGATTTCTGGAGGGCCTTGAGGGGCTGACGGGAGACCTGCCAGGAGGCCACTGTCCTCAGGGTTGAGCAGTGATGCAGCCTGCACTGCAGTGTTAACTGAGTTGGAGAAAAGGGCAAAGCCACAGGGTAACCGGCTGTCAGGAGTGAGGCGTGGGGAGCAGTGAACACGAACTCCTCGGGTTCTTTCTGGCTTGGGGGAAGAGTAGCAGAATTGAAGGGAAGGAAGAGGATGAATCCAACTTTGGAAATGTTGGTTTGAGCCCCTGAGGCTCCGTCACATGGATCCGTGGACCTCAGGGCAGAGGTCTTATGGGCAGTCCTCACTTTGAAATCATGAGTGTGAGAATTAGATCACCCACGAGTGACGTGTAAGAAGGTGGAAGGAATAAAGAGACAAATCTTGGCAACATGGAAGAGGTGAGAGGAAAAGCAGTAGAGACGTAAGCTAAGGGAGAATTCTAAGAGGATGATAGTGTTGGCTGCTGCCGAGAGATCAAGAAAGATAAAGGTGGAAAGAAAATGTATTTGAACTTTGCAATAAGAAGGGATTGTTGACTTGGACGAGAGTGGTTTCGGTGGAGTGGTGGGGAGGGAAGACCCACCACATGGAGAGTTTTCAGGAAGCTTGGGTGTGGGAAGACATGGATTAGTGGTGGTTATGATATGGAAGCATGCATGAGTGATGTCTTTGACCTGTAGGAATTGACTTGACATTGTCGTTTATACACACTTTATGGGGCTTGACCCTGGAAGAGCCTGCCTGGCCCTCATTTGCTTCTCTTCCCTGATACTGGTCTGTAATTTGGGGCACAGGGAGGGAAAGAGAAGGAAGAAATAGAGAGCCAGGGTGGTAAAGAGAAGGGAAGGAGGCCGGACCGTTTCTGAGGTTACTTTCAGCTGCAAAATTCTGAATCAACCCAGTGTTTCTTCTGTGCCCTGCATGCGACCTGCTAACGCAGGTGGAGAACCTTACACCACTGCATCGGGGCCGGGAGGTGTTTCTCTTCCCTGCTCAGCTGTGTGGCCCAGACAGCAGCTGCCTCTTCCCTCCTCACCTGCTCCTCTAACCCGTTAGTCTTCTCAGACTCTCTTCCCAGTGCTGCGTCCTCGTCTTCTGCCTGCGCCCTCATTTCCTGCTCTCAGAGGAGACCAAGTTCATCGGGCAGGAACCTGGAACCTCTCTGCAGCCCCTCACATCTCCATCTCACACAGAGCGGTGTCCCTACTTCTCTCCAAGCTGGCCCTTTCCAGCCTGGCCTTCTAGTCTTCTCACTTACCCTTGAACTAGGTTTCTCCCCAACCACTCCTTACCCTAGGAACTTTCTTAGGCGACCTCAGCTCCTCTCACAGCCTTGAAACTGCCACCGCCATGCCCCGGCCCATAAATTCTTTATCTTGAGTCTAAACCTATCTTGTGAATTCGCAACCTTCGGGACATCCTCCCTTGGAGGTTCCATGGAACCTGCAAATGCAACAGGTTAATTCATCTTTCATCACCTAAATCTGTCCCACCTCGTGTATGCTGGTACTGGTTACCATCCACTCCAACCATCAGCCTGGGAGATGACTTCCTCTGTGGTTTCTGCACTTGCAGTCCTTTCCTCACCTTGCCACACATCTGATTATGTTTCTCGTCTGCTTAAAACCTCTTGGCGGTTAAACTTTGCTTTCTGAATAAATCTTAGCACCCTTTGCATCAGACCCCTCCTGACCCAATCCTTGCCCACCCTTCTAGCTTCAACTCTTACAAGCTCCCTCAGGCATCCTGGACCCCACCCACCGGTCCTGAAGTTCTTGCAGTTCATAGAGCAGCCGGGGCTCTTCATGCACATACCTTCTGCCTCTGCTTCATACCTGGTGAACTTCTTCTCGTTCTTCAGGATCAGTTGTGCTTGTGATAAAGCCCGTGCAATTTGTCTGCAGAGAATGTCTTCTTTTTCACATCAACCTGTCCGTTTAGAGCCACCATATTCCTCATTTTTATGCTTTAGATGCTTCCTGGATGCTATTACTACCTGGTCATACTTAGGATAATTTAGTTTTATTCTCAGATCACTGACTTCCAAAATAATCAAGGATGGTATAGGCCTTTTATTGTGAATTTAGATCTAGTACAGTTAGAATCAAAGTGCTGATTATTCTAAAGAAATGTGAAAATTGACACCCTCATGACTGCAGGTATAAAAAGAAGAGCAAACAGAAAAGCGTTTTGTTTGCATGTTTATAAAGTATCTATTAGAATAAATGAAATCTTTTATATCAAAAGTGTTATTGACTCTACATATTAATTAGTCACCATTGCTGTGTACGTTTTCCTCCTTTCAGTCAAAATTTCTTTCCTCCTCAATACTTTATTTTGAGATCCTTACAAAAAGAGGTACACAAATATTTCTCACAAGATTTGTAAGCATCTTTTAAAAAGCTAATAAAGAAGAGTTGTGGTTGTAGTACAGAGTATGTTGAAATTGGTTGTGGGACTCTTCAGTAAAAATCAGGAAGGCTTAAAAAAATGAGAGAAATCTTTTTTTTTTTCCTTATTTTCATACTCAGGAAAGAGCACTGAAAAGAATAGAACTATATAGAATGATCAAACTTTCAGGGCCTTACTTTCCTCTTTTGTTTCTTTTTCTTGTGGAAAGTAAAAGAAATGGAAAGTAGCTACAGTGGAAAGTAGCTACGGTTGGCTAGCAACCCTTGTGTTCTCTCTGTAAAAAATATTTTCATCCTCTGATGTTTTCCAAGTGACCATTACCGCTGTATCAGCCAACAGTGGGAGTAGGGATAATTCCAGTACAGCTTTCATTGCTCACTGTGAGGAAAAGCTAAAACATCTTCTGCCTGTACGCCTACAGCTACGTTTTTCTTAGCCTTCAGTAGGAAAACCTTTTAATTTCTATCTGCCAACACTATGAACCATAAAAACGTTCCTGCGATTGCCCAGGCTCAGAGAACAAACTCAGCAAAGGCCTGGGTATTGCAACCAGCATAGCACATGAGCAGTGAACAACTGCTTAGCTGTCCACCCATACTACGCGGGAGCCCCTGGACAGGTGGGTGTTTGCCATGAGCAACCCCCAGATGGGAAGACTGATCCAACCAAGTTCCTTTGGTGTGTTCATACTCGCTCTAGGGTCCTGGAGAACAAACCGAAGCAGAGAGCTGCCCTTCTGGAGAATGAATCATTTATGTACTATTTATAATTTATATGGTTTATAGTAAACATAGACAGCTATACCTATTCCCTGATCCTGTCAAAAAGGCAAAAAGTTTTCTTTTTAAAAAATCCTTTCATATCAGGAAATATAAAATGCATACACAAAAGTGTACAAGACAAAAAGGTGCAGCTTAATTAATTAACACAGAGCATGAAAAAGAATAATGCCATTTGCAGTAACATGGATGGACCTAGAGATTATCACACCAAGTGAACTAAGCCAGACAGAGAAAGACAAGTATCCTATGATATCGCTTAGGTGTGAAATCTAAAAAAAATGATACAAATGAACTTATTTACAAAACAGAAGTAGACTCACAGACATAGAAAACAAACTTATGATTATCAAAGGGGAGGAGGGGTAAATTAGGACTTTGGGATTGAAATACACCCACTACTATATATAAAATAGAGAACCAACAAGGACCTACTGTAGAGCACAGGGAACTAAATTCAATATCTTGTAATAAGCTATAATGGAAGAGAATGTAAAAAAAGAATATATGTATATAAGTATATATATATATATATTTATAAAACTGAATCACTTTGCTGTACACCTGAAACTAACACAACATTGTAAATCAACTATATTTCAATAAAAATTAAAAAAAAAAAAACCCCACAGAACGCAGACCTTTGTAACCATTACTTTGATCAAGAAAGAATGAAGCCAGCACCCCAGTCCTTGCCGTCTCCTTCCTGATGCCCCCCACCCCGCCACGTAGGTACTCACTGTCTTGTCTAAAAGCCTTTTAAAGTGGGTTTCTACTTGTTTTCTGTGGGGCTGCCTGAGAGGAAGCGGAAGCGTGGCCTTGGGGGCTGGGGGATCTGCGGCAGCTGCCGTTTGGTGGGATGGTAGCATGGCAAGCGATCTGCATTTGTCACTGTTTCTCCCTCAGGCCCTAAGTCCAGGCATGGACTAGAGTCTTGTAATATCTGCAGTGCAGACTGCTCTTTGGAAAAGCTGCAAAGATTCAGTCCTCCAGAGTGTTGTGCTAAATTCCCAACCCCTCACTGGATATTGACTCTGTGGACCTGCTATGTATCTAACGCACAGTAGTAACTTGTCTCCACGCAATTGCAGGACCTTAGCTTATTGCCAGTGGGTGGACAATCTCAATGAGACCCGGAAGATGCTCTCTCTTAGTGGTGGCGGTCCCTTCAGTAACCTGCTGAGGTGGGTCGTGTGCCACATAACGAAAGGAATCGTGAAACGCGAGATGCACGGCCACGGCATTGGCCGCTTCTCAGAGGAAGAGATTTACATGCTGATGGAGAAGGACATGCGGTCTTTAGCAGGGCTTCTGGGTAATGTACCACGTCTTCTATTCTATATTTTCTAACCTTACTTTTTGCATGATTAGTAAAGAAAGCGCTGTTAGTTTACTGACTTAAAGTTTTATTTTTGTTCGTTTCTTTGCTCCCACATGTAGGTTGCCGTCGCACCATTTAACCAAGTCCCCTAATTTTCAGGAGCACGTGTCTCTTTTTAATCACTAGAGGGTGACTTTCTCGTGTGGCATGGCCTCGTGTAAAGAGAACGTGGAACATGGTGTAGCATTACTAACTGGCTGTACGTGATGGCTGGTGTTTCTGAATGTGTTGTGAGCCAAGGGGGATTTTGAGCAAGGAAGCTCTTCTATTTATAAACAGGTCAGGGTAGAAGGCTGTTTATAAACACATCTGCTCAGAAGGGTCGACTGGGTACTGTCAACATCAAGCTAAGAGAGATGCTGACCCAGCCCGAGTACACGTGCAACATTTGACATTTTCTCACCTCTTTCGTTTCCCTTTGTAATCCGAGTCCTCCTCTTATTAGCATGTTTTAACTCTTCTGATTTTGTATTTACTGCACCCAGTGGGTTTAGCTGTGTTGGGAAGCCTCTCAAAGAGAAGCACAGAGCGGCGTCTGTTCGTGGGTGGGTGAGGATGCTGAGCCGAGTGACACGCCCTTGCTCACCTGGTCGGCTGGAGGTGGCTGGGCTGATGTGACTTTGTACTGGACAGAGTTTGCGTCTCAGCTCTGACAGATGACAAGAAGATCGTTTGAATTCAGGAGCTTCAGTGTGTGGAACGATGGCCTCTCCTGGGAACAACTAACGTATACGGAGCCAAGGTCATAGGACCTAGTCCTTCGGGGCTGCTGATTTTGTCTGGGGACAGTGGGTTTGCACTGACCCTCTCTCAGTACCCTCATATCTATTCTGGAGCACACTAGGTACTTCACCTACTCCAGGAAGTGGGGTTGGGGATTTGTTTTGTTGAAACCTACCTGGTGCTGAGGAACTGGGGGCTGTGCTGGGTGTAACCGCCCCTGTGCAGGGTGACCCACTCTGATGGGCTCCTTCGTGCTCTTGGCTCCACTTACTGGACCTGGAGTCCTCCCCCGAACCTGGCCTGCAGGGGGAGAGCCCAACAGGGCATCCAGCTCTTGGCCAGCTTTGTCATGTGGGGGGTTTGATGTCCCTGGGCTCTTGCTCTACATAGACACTCAGGAGCCCTGCCTGGCTTGGAGGTTGATGCTCTCTGGACCTCCTGGTGCTTTGCCTCCCTGGGCCCAAGTGGGCCGGCCTGACGTAGGTATGAATGGAATTTGTCTCGAGTTTGCCTCTTTCCTTTGGAAACTTAGTATTGGACTCTTGGCCTCACACAGAGCAGGTGCACAGAGGGCCGTTTCCTCCTAGCAGTGGCTCTATCTGCTCCTGGCTTCCTTCCTAGCTCACGCTGTTGGGAGCCCCAGAAAGCCAGGAGTGGAGACCTTGAAGTGATGACAGCTTATCTCTAACAACAGTGTTCGTTCCTTAACTAGAGCGGGGTGATCGCCTCCCTTCTAGAGCATTTTTGGTTGGGAGAACCTGGGGGAGGGTGATAGCAATAATAACGATAATGCCAGTGTCTCTCTGGTATTTAATGACTCAGAAAAATGCTTCCACCCCAGTGATGGTGAGATGGGAGACAAATGAATCACTGATGGCTAGGCTATCAGTGGCTAGTATTCACAACAGCATCCCAAGTCCAGGTGATTTTCTAGGATGAGACACTGAGTGGGTTACTTGCAAAGCTGGATTTTACTAGAGTTATATCCTGTATGGGGGCCCAGGGAGCAGTCTAGTTTTGAACTCTATCACAGGAGAAGCACTTTTTCTGCATTTGGGGAGGGAGAGGCTCTGGGGCTGAACATCATAGTTTTTCTTACTAAATGAGGCAGAAAGCAGCTATTTCTCCCTTCACCCAGGGTTATAGCTTACTTTTAATGTCCAGCTGCCTAAGAAACTCAAAATGCAAAATGACTTTTTATTTAATTATTTCAAGATTTGGGGAAATTGTCCAGGGATGTATTTGACTCATTAGGATAAATTAGTTATTGCTGTTTCAGTTCAACTGACTGCAGTGATTTGACACCTTCTGTGTGCCAGGAGCTGGGAGATTGATTACAAAGATGAGTTAGAACTTGTTCCTGCTCTCAGGTGGCTATAGTCGAGTGGGAAGGATGAACCTATAAGCCAGGAGCAGGCAAATTACAGCCCATAGCTGGTGACCTATTGTTGTCCTTGATGTTTTGTTTTTTTAAATGGCCTGTGAGCTAAGAATCATTTTTACATTATTAAAATGTAAGGAAAAAATCCAACAGAGATCAAATGTGGCCTGGAAAAAGCCTACAGTTTTTACCATCTGACCCTCCATTGAAGAAGTGGTTACCACGCACAAGTGCACGAGTCGGGCTGCGGTAGGGCCCGTGATAGAGGTGCGTGCTCCCAGGAGCAGAGAGGCAGGAGAGCCGTGCCAGGGCTGTAGGAGAGGTGGCAGCTGTGTTGGCTCAAGAAAGAAAACAGTTGTCCCCATGCAGCAAATGAGGAAGGGTCTCCCGGGCAAATCACGAGAAAAGGAGTCCTGGGTGAGGAGCATTTTGGGTTCATGGTTGAAATGAAGATCAAAAGGTAGTTGGGGCCATATTATAAAGGGTAATAACTGTCACGCTCAGAGGTGTATACTTTTTTTTTTTTTTTTTTTTTTTTTGGTGGTATGTGGGCCTCACTGTTGTGGCCTCTCCCGTTGTGGAGCACAGGCTCCGGACGCGCAGGCTCAGCGGCCATGGCTCACGGGCCCAGCCGCTCCGCGGCATGTGGGATCCTCCCAGACCGGGGCACGAACCCGTGTCCCCTGCATCGGCAGGCGGACTCCCAACCACTGCGCCACCAGGGAAGCCCAGAGGTGTATACTTTATCATACAGGAAACACGGAGGTGGGAGAGCCTGACACCATAGTCGGACAACATGAAAAAATGATATCTTCATGTCGGAAAGGAGGAGTCAGAATTATTATTTACTGAAATTAAGAGATTAAGTAGCAAAAATAATGGAGAATCAACTGAAGTTATAACAGCTAACGGGAGTGTCCAGTAAGTCTGCAAAGGTTACAAGCATGCAGACATATACAGTTTTCTTGAGTATCCCAAATAAGCAATTAGAAAATATAATTTAAAAAATCCATTCACAAGAGCAATAAAAATTTAAAATATTAGAAATAGAATTTGTCAGAAATATTTAGTATCTAGAGAAATAAAAATAAACAATCCTAATAAGAGAGAGAAGGATTTTTAGAAAATGGAGGGTGTACCTTGATTTGATTGATTGATTGACTCATTCGAGAGTAATGACCCGAGAGCCAGAGGCAAACCCCAGCTTCCTCACTAACTAGCTCTGAGACCCTGGGCACATTTCTTAACTTCTCTAGGCCTCAGTTTCCTTATGTTTGAAATGAGGACAATCACCACGAGGAGAAAAGTAATACATGTAAAGTGCTCAGGACGGTGCCTGGCACGTTGGAAGCAATCAAACAACAAGCAAATTAAAGTACAAGGAGGAGAGGAAATTCAGGAAGGAGAGGTTCAAGGTGCTGTGAGAGCTGATAAGGGGGGTCACCTAGTGGTCAGTGCTAGTCGCTGTTTAGTTCTGCGTGGTCCCCTGACCCCTCTTTTTTTTAAAAAAAAAATAAATTTATTTATTTTTGGCTGTGTTGGGTCTTTGTTGCTGTGTGTGAGCTTTCTCTAGTTGTGGTGAGCGCGCCTACTCTTCGTTGCGGTGCACAGGCTTCTCATTGCAGTGGCTTCTCTTGATTTGGAGCACGGGCTCTAGGTGCACAGGCTTCAGTAGTTGTGGCATGTGTGCTCAGTAGTTGTGGCTCGCGGGCTCTAGAGCGCAGGCTCAGTAGTTGTGGTGCACGGGCTTAGTTGCTTCACAGCATGTGGGATCTTCTTGGACCAGGGCTCGGACCCGTGTCCCCTGCATTGGCAGGCGGATTCTTAACCAGTGCACCACCAGGGAAGCCCGACCCCTCTGTTTAAAGCAGAGATACCCTCCATGTAGTAAGTGCTTGACTGTCACCTCAGGCAAGAAGGGCACACATTGTCTATTTCCATCCTCCTCCCCAAAGGGTAAGAGTCTGAAGAGCATGAAAGATGTAAAAATTAAAAACAAATGGTTAGGTTTTGGGAAGCAGTGTGTGTGGAGGCAGGCAGCCTCCTGGCCGCACAGGAGGGAGTTCTGGAGTCAGATCCCTGGGCTCAGACCTTGGGCTCCACCACTTGCCAGCTGTGCAACTTCACATGAATAACTTAAGTTTTTTTCACCTGTAAAATGGGGGTCGGAATCTAGAGAGTGTGAGGATTAAAGGTGCTAATTTATGCAATACACTTACTATGGTGTCTGGCACATAATAAATGCCAAATAAGTATTAGCTATGACCATTATCACTTTTACAGATTTTGTATGTAATACAAGTTCACTAGGAGCATTATTTTCTGGGGAAAAAAATGTTTGTGAAGAAAACCTTTTTTCTGATTTTTAAATTTATTAGTTAATTATAGAAATTTGAGGGACTTCCCTGGTGGTGCAGTGGTTAAGAATCCACCTGCCAATGCAGGGGACACAGGTTCGAGCCCTGGTCCAGGAAGATCCCACATACTGCGGAGCAACTAAGCCCGTGCACCACAACTACTGAGCCTGCGCTCTAGAGCCCGTGAGCCACAACTACTGAAGCCCACGTGCTACAATGACCGAAACCCGCATGCCTAGAGCCTGTGCTCCACAAGAGAAGCCACACACCGCCGTGAGAAGCCCACACACCGCAACGAAGAATAGCCAACGTTCACGGCAACTAGAGAAAGCCCATGCGGAGCAACGAAGACCCAACGCAGCCAAAAATAAATAAATGAATAAATAAATAAATAAATTTATTACCAAAAAATTTAAAGAAATAAAAATATCAGAAAAATATTTTAAAAAAAGAAATTTGCTAAGGTTCAGAAAAGCATAGAGAAGGAAGATTAAGTCCTTAATCTTATAATGTATTGCTAACCACAGTTACCATTTTGGTGTGTAACTTTCCAATATTTTTATGCATAATTTTGAATCTTATATATGATTACCCGTATTATATATGTATGTGTATTTGTGTACACACACATATATAATTTTCCAACCTGTCTTTTCCCTGTTTAATATATTGCACATATTTTCCTCTTTTATTAAGTGTTCTATACCATGCAATTCTGTGTGACTGGTATCACATTTGATGCCATAAAAGCTGACTAAGATTCATCAGTAAAACTCTGTTTTGCGCTCTGCCTCGCTCATATTTCCGTCCTATTATTAATCCTGAGTCTACAGGTATGCGCATGAAGTGGAAGGAAAATAAGACAGAATGAACATAAGAAATATGTAGCTGTATCCCTCATTAGCATAGAGATCCCCAGCTGTGGCCATTAGAGGTGAGATTAAAGTAAGAATAGAGGATGGAATCTGGTATAAAGTAACAGCACCCATTTGGCTGATGAGGAAACTGAGGCACAGGAAGTGCCTCAGGAGTGACTTGTCCACAGCTGCACCAGTTGTAAAAAGTGGAGGCAGGAATCAAATCCAGGCTGTCTGACTCTAGTCCCCTGCTATTTTCTGGCCCAACAGCTACCCCCCCTCCTGGTCTGAAGCCTTTTGTTGAGTCATGAAAGTGGCTTAGGGAGTCTTTATTTTTCAGAATCCTTGTTGCCATTGGGTTGGCACATGTCAAAGAGCCAAATCTATTGATTATTTTAATAAACACCAATGTGTGATCTTGGCTATTTAATAAAGAGGAAAGGGATGCAAAGTAGTGCTTCCTTTCAAAGGCAGCAAAGTGAGTCACTTGCTACATGTGCTTCATGTCACCCTTTTCAGCATGTATAGTTACAATGTGGTATAATTTTTCAGAATGATTGTATTTTGCTATTGAACTGAAAAATAAAATCATTTAAAATGTATTTGTTTATTTTTCAGGTTGTAAATAATTTCATTTTTTAAATGCATAGATATTCAACTGATCACTTAGTTCTTTAGTTAAATAATATATAGAAGATTAAAACTGGCTTTGTGATTAGTAATAGAAAATCTCTAGCCCATTTTTAATCAGAAATGCCTTTGGGGTTCCATCCCTCCAGACTGAAAAACCTTGCTATGGAGCAGAAGTGGTGATGCGGTATATTAATTTTGTATCCTGCAACTTTACCAAATTCACTGGTGAACTCTAGTAGTTTTCTGGTGGCACCTTTAGGATTTTCCATGTATAGTGTCATGTCATCTGCCGACAATGACAGTTTTACTTCTTCCTTTCCAGTTTGGATTTCTTTTATTTCTTTTTCTTCTCTGATTACTATGGCTAGGACTTCCAGTACTGTGTTGGATAAAAGTGGTAAGAGTGGTTATCCTTGCCTTGTTCCTGATCTTAGGGGAAATGCTTTCAGCTTTTCACTGTTGAGTATGACGTTAGCAGCGGGTTTGTCACATATGGACTTTATTGTAAGAGAGCTGGTCTCAGAGAGCTGGGACTCCAGAGGAGGAAGCCGGGCTCGGTAAGAAATAGATTGGGGGTCTTGTAGCTGCAGCACGGGAGCTGCTCTCTTTGGGGAGTGTGGCTTAGGTTGTTGCCAAACTTTTTCTGCATTAAAAAAAAAAAATTATTTATTTATTTATTTACTTTTGGCTGTGTTGGGTCTTCGTTGCTGCCCGTGGGCTTTCTCTAGTTGTGGCGAGCGGGGGCTACTCTTCATTGCGGTGCACGTGCTTCTCATTGCGGTGGCTTCTCTTGTTGCAGAGCACGGGCTCTAGGCACGTGGGTTTCAGTAGTTGTGGCATGCGGGCTCAGTAGTTGTGGCTCGCGGGCTCTAGAATGCAGGCTCAGTAGTTGCGGCACATGGGCTTAGTTGCTCCGTGCTCAGTAGTTTTGGCTTGCGGGCTCTCTAGAGCACAGTCTCAGTGATTGTGTTGCATGGGCTTAGTTGCTCCACGGTATGTAGGATCTTCCTGGACCAGGGCTTGAACCCGTGTCCCCTGCATTGGCAGGGATTCTTAACCACTGTACCACCAGGGAAGTCCTTTCTCTGCAGTTTTATGCTCCATGTCTTGTGGTTCTCAAGCTTTTCCTAGTCACAACGTAAGATTGCAATATGACGCTTTTGGAAAGCAGCTTTTGTCAGGTGGATCGGAACTAAGGGTTATTAAGGAAAGTTGAGGTGGCATCTCCTTGAGTGGGGGCGTTGGGGGTGGCTTCTCTTGTCTCTAACTCACCCTCGGGTTCAGGCTGGGGAAACAGGCTGCAGGATGGGGGTGTCGGTGGTATTGATAGTTCAGACTGTTACAAAGGGGTCTTAAAGAAGCTGTCCATTTACCTGATTGTGATGAAGCAGCACAGAGGACTGAACTCTAATGTTTGTTTGCTTTTGACTGGACTTTTATAGACCCTGCATGGTGACACGGGAAAAAGCACGTGGTGACACGGGAAAAAGCATGACACGGGTGTCATGGGAAAAGCAAATGAATAATTGGCAGCTAGAGTTGGTTTGGGAGACATAATCTTATGGGGGAGAATAATAAAGGTACAGTTTCAGTTATGAGGTTCAGCTGGGCACTGTTGGTGGGCAATAAATAATTGCTGGATGAATGAAGGAAAGAATGAATGAATGTCAGGACATGTTTAGCAGGTAGCCAATGTGGCAGTCCAGGATCTGTGGGTCTGAGAGTACTTTCTGAGCAAAAAGTTGAAATTTGTGAATGCTTTTAAGAGGTAGGATCAGAAATAGTGCTGGGCTCTCTAGGTGGAAACTGCAATTTGCTATCAAAGAATGTTCTTTTTAGCCATGGCTAGAGACCTTAGGAGGGAGAGTATACTTGTAATAATTAGAATGCAGACTGAAAGATAATGCCTTTGACTTAGGACTGTATGAGTCTGACTGTATGGGCACACATGCATTCAGCTCTTTGAGAGGGGCTGTGAGCAAGTTGGGGACAGCCCTGGCTACGAGAACTGCCGCCTGAGGGAGATCTTGTAATATTTATAACAGCAACACTTGTGAGAAGTGCCACCCTGGAGAAGTACCAGGTACAATGAGGGCATTTTTTGCAGGGGAAACTGACATGGTCAAGGCTACTTTGAGGGGATGACATTTAAGCTGGGCTCTGAAGATAAACGGGGGTTAGGCAGGCATGTGTGTGGGGAAGAGGAAACGGATGCGGCAGGGAGGAGATGAGCATGGAACATGGAAGGAACTTTGCCCTTGAAGGCTCTGAATGGACAGCAGCTGGGAGCCTTCAAGGAGTGAAAAGATGGCCAGTGTGTCTGGAAACTGTGAGAGCCGAGGTGTGGCCTGAGGTGGAGGTAGGCAGTGGCTAGATCATACAGGCCTTCCACCTCACGTAAAGAACGCAGGCTTTGTTCGAAGAGCAGTGAAAGCCATAGGAGGTTGAAAGTAGGGAAGAGGCGGGACCTTATTTACGCGTAATGTGCTGGAGGGGCCGAGGGTGGATTTGGGGCCCAGTGAGGAGGCTGGTGAGGTCCAGGAAAGGTAAGATGGAGTTTGGACTACAACCATGGCCATAGAGTTGGGCATAAAATTTAGTGATTTTTAAATGTGTGTGGGGGCGTGGGAGGTGGTGATGGAGAGGGCAGGGGTGAGGAATAACCAAGTTCTCAACACAAAAATTGAGTAATAAGCAGAGTAGCCATTCCCAGAGCTGGGGATCACTGGAGAGAAGGGGAGGCTCGTGAATTTCAGTTGCAGATATGCCCGAGTTTGAGATCCTGGGAGACAGGTGCATGAGTGGAGAGGAAGTATATGAAAAAGGCAGCCTTTTGAATCAGTGGAGAAAAGATAAATTAATTCAGTAAAATGGTGTTGGGACAGCTGGCTAACCATCTGGAACAAAATAAGTACAATCCAGACTTTGTCATATACCTGAATAAACTCCAAATGGATTAAGCACTTCAGTGTAAAAAATAAAACCGTAAAGATACCAGGATAAAATATGGGAAACATTTATATAATGTTAACTTGGGAATATTTTTCTAATAATGGCACCAAAGGGAGGAACTATAAAAGAAAGGTTGAATTTGTGGATTACGTGAGAAAAAGAAAACAAAAATCACCATAAATAAAGTTAAAATTGAAATGGTAAGTTGGAAAATGTTTGTGACATGTGATAAAACAGCATTACTGAACTTGTGAAGAACTGCAGGTCAGTAAGAAAAGTGAGTGCCTGAAAGGGAAAATTGGGCAAAAGACATAAAAAGGTAATTTGCAAAAATAATACAAATAATAAACACATGAAAAGTGTTCAAATTCTTTAGTAATCAAAGCAGTGCAAGTTAAAAAATCAGGCACCACTCTGTCAAACTGGCAAAGTTTTTTTTTTTTTTTAATGGTGTGAAGTAGCTGCAGGGGTGTGGAAGAGGCAGTAACCTCTGTTGGTAGGAATAAAAATGAATACTTTCTGAAGTTGAGTTTCACAGTTTCAAAGGTCATAAAATTGTACATATTTATCAATACAGCCGGCTGTCTTTATCAGCCTGGGTTCTGCATCTGCAATTCAACCAAGCGTGGATCCTGTACTATGTTTAGGATCCGAGATTGGCTGAATCTGCGGATGCAGATATGGAGCGTTGAGTAATGGACTTGAGCATCCACGGATTTTGATATCTGCGGGAGTCCTGGAACCGATACCCCGAGGTACGACTATTTACTAGATAGTTAAGCCTGTGGGGGTTTTTCCTAAGAAAAATATTACAAAGATTTTTATAAAGAAGATTATAATACTGAAACATTGATATCTTATGGTTATTAATAGTATGGATTTTTTTTTTTTTTGTCCAGAGTACTTGGTTTTTGTTTGAGATGGTAACAGGAAACTTAAGTTACTAGGCACTCACAACTCCCTCTTTCCCCACCCTCCTCTGCCCCCCTTATATTGTCAACTTTCCCTTCTTTTAGGGCAGCTCAAGGTTTGACCATGGCAGATCACATAAAAATGGGTATATCCTTAGATGCCCACTTGTGGATCGTTTGTGAGTAATTTGCATTTTTCTCTAGAAAGAGTGATGCATTTCATCAGTGCTCTTTGGTCACAGGCATACCCAAAGAAATTATTATTACTGCCAGGGAGTATGCTTTGTTTAAACAGGCTAGGTTTTGTCAGCTCTATAGAGCTGAGCAGAAAGCTGTAATGTCAGGAGATTGAGGTTTGTGGTTTGTAAGAGAGCTCAGGACATTTAAAGGTTTTTTAAGGATACGAAGTTAAGTGACAGCAAGGGTAAAGTCTTAACACTCAACTCATAATTTGCTTCTATATAGAAAGTTGAATTGAAACCTAAACTAGGTGAGAAGGTCAAAAGAGAGCATTTCAATATTTTTTAACAACTAATGACTAACAAGCAAACTATTTGAACATTATTTTTGTATCAGTTATGCACCGGGTGCTATGTTAGGCTCTTGGGAAACAAAGATGAATAAAAATGGTGTTTACTTTTAGGAAGCTTATAATATAGCAGAGCTCACGTTTCTAGGCTCAAACAATATCCTTGGATGTGAAGAATTTCCCATGTGATCTTGGAACTCTGATTGTAATCTTTCAGAAATGAGGAGGCCAGGAAAAATGCAGAAGATGGAGATAGGAAATCATCCCTGTTTCCAAAAGGGGATGGAGAAAGTAGATTCTCATAATTAAATAAAACACTAGAATGAATTATTGAATAGATGGCTGGTTTTCTTGAAGGACTATTATTGGTTCATTGTGAATAAATCATACCAGAAAAGGACTGTAGTCATCCCTTGGTATCCCCTGGGAATTGGTTCCAGGACCTGCCGCTGATACCAAAATGCTCAGATGCTCAAGTCCCATAGTTGGCCCTTTGTATCTGTGGGTTCCACATCATTGAATTCAATGAACCTCGGATCACATATGTATATAGTGTATTTATTGAAAGAAATCCATGTATAAGTAGACGTGCAGCAGTTAAAACTCATGTTGTTCAAGGATCAACTGTACTGTTTTTGTGACTCGCTGGACCTACTAACTGGATAGACGATCCTTGATTTCTTCAAATCACTGGAGATTGTCTCTCATGATATGCTTGTGCAAGATGGCTGGTTTTTACAGGGGGCTTCATGGATGCATATGGTGCCACCAAGGTTTCTTGAGAGGTCTGGTTGGGGACTGGGGAGAGGGAGCCCTTGATGGCTGGATCTTTCCACCCTTTCTTCACCTAGAGCAGCTCCTCTGTTATCTGTTTATGTATTGGGAATCTCTTTCATTTTGATTGATAGAGAACTTTTCTTACCAAAGAAAAAAGTTTGAAAGCCCCTGGATTAATTGGTGGTGGGTGCATGCTTGGTTGAGTATCTGTAACCTCCACAGTACCCATTAATGGACTAATATCACCTGAATCTCCAGGGACACTGCTCTTGACTTTTCTCAAAGACCTGTTGACAACTTCAAAGACAAGCTTAATGGTTTTTGAATGACTCCAGGTGGAAGGATAGCTAAAAATTGGACAGAAAAATCAGGAATCAAAACTGTCAACCTTAACAAGAAGAAACCTAATAGGGATAAATGTCAAATTCTGTGCTTAGGTCCCCAAATTGAATTGCACAGGGTGGGGAGAGGCATATGAAAAAAGATTTAAGGATTCTAGTTGACTTCGATCTCAGTATGTCACCAGCATGATGGGCTTCCAGAGGTGCTAATAAAAACCTAGCCTGTTTAAACAAAGCATAATGTCTCGGCCTAAAAGTTGTTTCCTCAAGGAAGCCTTCCTGGAACTTTCTCCCAGAGTGTGTCAGGCAAACCTGTTCCATGCTCCAAGGCCCCTGGTACTTTCTTCCCCAGAGCACTCCCTGTACCTTCTCTGAATGGTAGGCTTGACTGTCTCCTCAGCTGGACTGGGCACCAGGTCTGGTGGGTTGGTTTCTGTCTCTAGGGCCTGAACAAACGCCTGGCACACGTTAGGCTTTCAGCAAGTGTTTGTTGAACAAAGGATGCAATTTTCAGTTCTGGGAGCTATCTTTTATTTATTTATTTTTATTTTTATTTTTTGCACTATGCGGGCCTCTCACTGTTGTGGCCTCTCCCGTTGCAGAGCACAGGCTCCGGACGCGCAGGCTCAGCGGCCACGGCTCACGGGCCCAGCCGCTCTGCGGCATCTGGGATCTTTCCGGACCGGGGCACGAACCCGTGTCCCCTGCATCGACAGGTGGACTCTCAACCACTGCGCCACCGGGGAAGCCCTTGGGAGCCATCTTTTAAAAGGAATGTGGCCAAACCAGGGTATATTCAGAGAAGGGTAGTTAAGAAGGTGGTTAGTCTCAAAAAATTTTCCTATGAGGAATTTGAATATACTGGACATGGATAATGTGGAAAAGTGCAGATATAAGGGTCATAAATTAGCTTTTTTCAAGTGTTGAAAGTGGGTAGTGACTTAGGTGTTGTTGCAGGTGATGGGCGTGTTTGGGCAGAGGAAAGGAGGACAGAGGGGGACTGGGGTGTGTATGAGGTGAAATAACAGATTGCAGCTCAGGGTAAGACAGCACTGTAGAGCAGACCCACCTAAGTTGGGAGGGCTTGTCTTATGTTGTGGTCGGAGCTGCCGTTTTTTTGGAGTCACCCCCTGAGGGTGAGGACCACCATCAGGATAGCTGAGGAGTCTTTTTACAGGCAATACGATGTTTAAGTAGAAATGGTCTCTGGGGATCCTTTCAGTTCTGACGATTTGGTGATTTTATATTCATTCCCTAGAGAGAAGAGCAGAGACAGTTTTCCAGGTTATAAAACGGGGCAGATTTATTCACTCGTGTTCTGGTTGATCTCTTGGATTGTGATTTATGTTTGGGCAGCCGCTCATGCCTTCTGAAGGCACGGTGCTTTAAATGATCTATGTTTACCCTATGTCCCTTGTTGTTAAATCTACTTTTTGAACAATGGTTGATTTCCAATAAACCTCTCTTCTAATCTTCTACTTCTTTTAAAGTGATTTTTACTCAAAGGCTTTTGGACAGTAGGAACAATTGTTTTTTTATTTTTTAAGAGAGCTTGGGAATAGGCTATTTTAATAGCTGCTCCTCCTACCCTGTTTAATTACATCATGCAAACAGCACTACATTCACATGAGACATTCAGGCCGAGGCTGGGAGCCCCCTAGCATGCAGCAGCCATGCACCATGCCTCTCAGTGTGAGTGGCGGGGGGAGTGTCTTCAGAACTAGAAAAGGATGAGAAACATTAGGTTATATCTATGTACATATTAGCACATTTAGCATACGTTGAGTAACTGAACAGAGGGCAGAGGAGGAGAATAAAGATAGGAGTAATCAAGCCTGTCAGTCTAACCAGAAAGAGAAAACCCACAGATAAAGAAGAAAATAATAGACACTACAAGGAATGTTCTGGAACTGCAAAGCAGTGTTTCCTAACGCAGGTTCTAAGCCCTTTCCAAATTACAGGGGCCTGTCTAGCACAGTGGTTCTCAGCCCCGATTGCTCGTTAGGGTCAGGTCTGGGAAAGGTATTTTTAAAACCCAGGAGGTGGTTCGAACATTTTTGTCATTTACTATAGGGCAGACAGAAGGGCTGGTGTGGGTGCTGGAAGGAGGACAGGTGAGTACAGAGCCCTGGAAGGGGCCACATGAGGGGACTGTCTTGGTTAGGGTGATCCTGGGTGGGTCTGTCGTCATGGTTCTTAGCCCGGCCCTTCCTTCTTTCCGTGTCACAAACCTATTAACGCAGACTGCAGGGGTTTTCTTTGCGTGTGGATAAATTTTAGACACTGTTTTTAACAGCATCCTGAAGATGTTGTAGTCTTACAGCACCCCTGAGAGCTAGTTATTTTTTTTTAATTATTTTTTTTTCGGCATGTGGGATCTTCCCGGACCGGGGCACGAACCCGTGTCCCCTGCATCGGCAGGCGGATTCTCAACCACTGCGCCACCAGGGAAGCCCCAGAGCTAGTTATTTCACAGAAGGGAAAGCCAAACGAAGGTCAGGGAGATGAGGGAACTGGTCTCGGGCTGCGCAGCTAATGACAGCGCGCGCGCTTCTTTTGCTGCAGGACAACTTCTGTATATTTGCATTGGTGGTTTGTTAAAATCACCTGCAAGAAGAGTAATAATTTGACCTGGAAACCATAAATTCTATTTTTACCTGTATTGATTGGGTCCCCGTGAGCGCTTAAGCTTTTTACCACTACATATCGGAATCCGATGCCAACTGAAGTGTGAACTGTTCTAGTCTGAAAGATCCTTACATATTATTCAGTAACTCTGCATTGTTTGCAGTTGCTAATGGAGGGAACCATTAGCTCAGATGCTCAGAGAGCAGCAACTCTTCTCTTCAGGCACCGCATCCATTCCAGACTTCCAGAAAGAGGGAGCAATGGAGGCCTGGTCATCTTAAAGAACCAGGGATTGGTGGGGCCACTCATACTAAAGTGTTTGCAGGACTTCCCTGGCGGTCCAGTAGTTATGGCTCCACGCTTCCACTGCAGGGGGCACGGGTTCCATCCCTGGTCTGGGAGCTAAGATCCCACATGCCAATGCGGTGCAGCCAAAATAAATAAATAAATGAATAAATAAATAAATAAAGTGTTTGCATCCTTATGGGGACGAGGCAGTTGTGGCTCATTTCTTTTCCAGGTTCATTGTTGCTATCTCAGTTGGTAAAAATATGTTGATTATTCACGAAAACAAAAAAAGATTACTTTTAGCAGATTAAAACGAAATGCTAATCAGCGCTGAGTTCTTGGAAATCTTTGTGGCTTATTTAGCAACACAAATTGGTTGATGTAATTCTGACAGAAGCAGTCTGGTTTTTGCTTTATCCTGGGGGTGTTCTAGCTGTTTCTTCCCTGAGAAAAGTGACTTTGTGTTTAAATTTTCAGGGTTCCAATTCCTGAATGATTAAAATAAAAGAAAAAAAAGAGGAAAATGATTCACAAGATAGTGCCATGTAGACAATAGATTCTTAAATCTTATGTAGGTATGTATGTGTTAGGAATGAGCACAGAATGAGAAGGCTCAGTGCTTTTCCTGTGTCGCCAGATATGGAAACCCTCCCCATTTGTGTCGTGGGGTTGGGGAACTTTCCCTTTCCACTTCTCTCTAGTTCTTGTGGATGGATTAGCACACAAGACAGTAACAGGAGAAAAAGAAATTTTCATTTGCCCGAATTCCCTGTCTCCGGGTGGCAGGGAGTGCACCTTCCACATGGGAGATTGATTTCCTGTTTTCAGGGAGACAGAGAGGAGGGTCAGAGTATCCCTCTTGCATTGACCATTTCTTTTTTTTTGCGGTACTCGGGCCTCTCACTGCTGTGGCCTCTCCCGTTGCGGAGCACAGGCTCCGGACGCGCAGGCTCAGCGGCCATGGCTCACGGGCCCAGCCGCTCCGCGGCATGTGGGATCTTCCCAGACCGGGGCACGAACCCGTGTCCCCTGCATCGGCAGGCGGACTCTCAACCCCTGCGCCACCAGGGAAGCCCGGCTATTTCTTAAGTGACTTTAATTCAAAATAATCAATATGCCACTGTGACATATTTTGGGTGGCTTGCCCTGAGTCCCAACAGTGTTCTTTTGGGCTGATTTGACTGGATAAAATTCATTGTCTAGACTGCCTGACTCCGGAGGAATTATAATTAAATGGTGACTTGATGTATCCTAGTACATTAAGTCAGTTGCTTGGTCCTTGGTGAACCAATCAACATATCGTAGCCCACCTCACTCCCACACTTGAGCATTGATGCCTCCAGACCTCAGGCTTCTTCCTCTTCCCCTTCCCCCCACTCTATTATTTTATTTGCTCCTTCCCAAATGCACTTCCCTCCCACTCAGCCTAGCCTGATCCATCAGGGAAGCTGCTGTCTCCCCAGGGTCCTCCATACCTCAGCCCAGCCCTCGTTCGTGGTCTGCATCCAGCAGCGCTCCGGGCAGCTGGGAGGCCTCCCTCTCCTCGCTGCCCCCAGTTCCA
Source organism: Kogia breviceps (assembly GCF_026419965.1). Taxonomy (NCBI): domain Eukaryota; kingdom Metazoa; phylum Chordata; class Mammalia; order Artiodactyla; family Physeteridae; genus Kogia; species Kogia breviceps. The sequence continues at coordinate 32,474,939 of NC_081322.1, read as the reverse complement.
TCCCCTCCACCCCTTCCCCTCAAATTCTCTCTTCCCTCTTTCAACCCTTATTTCTTTACAGCCTCCTTCTACTTACCACATAAAGTCTTCCCTGTCTAAAAAAGATACCACTCCATACCTCATTATTTAGTAATAACCTATAAGGGAAAAGAATCTGAAAAAGAATATATATACATATATATAACCGAATCACTTTGCTCTACACCTGAAACTAACACAACATTGTAAATCAATTATACTTCCATTTAAAAAAAGTTAAAAAAAATACCACTCCACTTCTGTCCTGTCTCTTGCCTTCCCTTCACACAGAAGCTTTTTATGAAACGAATCAGTAGTCATTCTCTTCACTTATCTCCCAGTTACATCATGAACCACTGTATCCTGACCCCCAACCCACCTGTCTGCAGAGTGCTCTTGCAAGGGTAAATAACACCCTGCCTTCCTGCCAGATCTTATTAAAGCCAGAATTTATTGCCTGCCTTATTAAAAGACTTATTTTTATTTTGGCCTTTTTGTTATTAATTATTATTATTTTTCAAGAGCCAAGTTTTTTTATTTTTTCATTTCTTGCATTTGAAGTAGTCCTCAGTGACATCCTTGGCCTGACTGAGACTCTTTGCCTTAGTCCTTGGCCACCACGCAACTGCTTTACGGAGCTTCCCTCTCTTGTCAGTTTTGCAGAGGCCCACTCATTCCCCTAGTTTCTTGTCATCAACTTGAATTAGGTTGGTTTGGTATTCAGCACAAACAGCCTCCGGCAGCTTGACCCACATAGGCTTATCACACAAAGATGAATGCGAGCACACAGAGATGGGCTTGGCGCTGGTCTAAGGCTTTGGCAGCTTCCCGAATTCCACGTGCGAGGCCACCGGTGGACGAGGGTGGTCTTTGGTACCTCCTGTAAAGTGTTGTTAACGTCCGTTACTCCTTCCAGCAGCAAATCAATGCCTTCCTTAGCCATGGCTGTGGGTTACAGGTGGAGCCGAAACTGGGATACGCCCGCCAGCTTGGTGGCAGCAGGGAAAGAGAACCTTTTATTTATCTTAGTTTTTAATTTTGGATTTTTACAAGTAGGAAACTTTGACCTGAAGGGGAGGGGCTTTGAGGAGTCCCTTCCCTGCTGTAAGGCTGATGGAAATGACATTTCTTGCGTGTGTTGAAGTACAGAGGATTCAGGCTCCCTCTTCCCCCGGAGGCTTCATCCTCCATTTCAACCCTACAGATTTCCGGGCATGAGATGAGGAGGCATTAGTCTCCTACTGTTTCAGGTGTCTCCCGATTGTTGGCTGCGGTGGGGCGGGGGTGTGTGTAACCTTCTAACACATGCAGGTGCGCATACTTTTCATGTATTAAGTCATTTACTGCTCACAGTGATCCTGTCCATGGGGAAATTTAGGCACAAAGAGCTAACTTGTCTGGGAACACCCAGCTATCATGGATTTGAACTGAAGTAGTCTAGGAGAAGCCAGGAATCATTGTCAAACACTTTTTAGCCTTTATCTTACTCATTGGCGCTCTCTGAGCCTCCCCCCCACCCCCCCCGCTCTCCTTTTTAGGTTCCTTAAATGTTGATTGGTCTCAGAAGTCAAGCCCCCCACCCTCTATTCATCTCCTGAATCCAGCTGTTTTCTGGGTCTTCACTTAGACGTCCCACAACCACGTGAGATTCAGCACGTTCCCAAACAGAACTCCTCACCCTCCCACCGAACCAGCATCCCCTCCTGCGACCTCTCTCTCTGTGAATGGCACCATCCTCCATTCAGTTATTCGAGTTGGGTGCCAAAAGTCATTCTAGACTGCTCCTTCTCTGTTGTCTTCCACCTGGCTTTCAAAGCCCTAGACTGCCCGGGCCCTGCCTTCTTTCCAATCTCATTTCTTAACCCTCACCCCTTGCCCACTCTGTGCCAGCCCCATCCTTGTCTCCTCTGCACTTCACAAACACACCAAGCTTATCCTGACCCTGGGGCCCTTGTCTTAGCTGTTTGCCTTGCCTGGAATTCCCAGTCTCCAGATCTGTGCATTGGTAGATCCTTCTCGACATTCATGTCTCTGGGTAAATATCAGCTCCACAGAGAGGCCTTCCCTGACCACCCAGTCTAACATAGCTGTCAGTCGCCCTCTATCACATCACCTTACTTTAATTCTCTGCATTGCACTTATCACTGGCTGATGCTTCCTTATTTATTGACTGGTTTGTTTATCATCTCTCCAGGGGATGTAAACTCCATGAGAGCAGTGACCTTGTCTGTTCTGTTAGTCCCAGGATCCCAGCACCCAGAGCTGTGTCTTGCATATAGTCAAAATAATATTGATAAGAGCTGACATTTGTGGAGCATTTCCAGTGTGCTTAGGCAAACAGTAGTACAATATATAATACCCTTATGTGGTAATATGTACTTTCATAATATACATAGTGTGTATTATATATTAATTATATAACATACAATATAATACATATAATATATTACACATATGATATATGTATACTATGTAATATAAAATACCTACTATATACATCATATGTACATATATATGTGTGTGCGTATGTATATCCTCATGGTAATATAATAACAATACCTATTCTCATATGGTTTGGTGAGAATTAAATGAGGCAGTATTAGTAACATCTTACTATGATTATGATTATCGCTAGTATTATTATGCCTGGTTTGTAAATGAGGAAACTGCGGTACATAGTGGTTAACTCACGTCACAAGATCACGTGGCTGAGACGTGGTGGGGTCAGGCTTGGACCCAGGAGTCTGGCTGTAGAACCAGAGGCTCAGGAAGCTCCCTGGGAGCTCACCGAACACCTTAACCTCTTAGCTCCTTTCTGCCCCACAGCCATAGGAGGAGCGCCCAATGTCTGTTGCCTGGATTTTGCCACAGATTCTTAGCTGACGTCCCAACCTCCAGGTCTGCTTTTGAATTCTACTAGCGTGGTCAATCTAAAATGTAAATCAGAACTGTTAGGCTCCTAGTTCTCTTAGACTAAAATCCAAACTCCTTTTCTTCATAAGCTGAATTCTCTTCACATCTCTGCCCGTGTTTCCTACTTCTTCCCCATGTGCACCTTTATTCCTCACGCACCAAATTACCCTTGGGTCCCTGAACGCACTGTTCTGTTTTGCAGGTTCATGCAAAACAGAGGCTGTTTCCCTTGCCTTGCTTAATTTGACAGATTCTCAAAGCTTGTTTCTATTACTTAGAAGCTTTCTTAGTGTTCTCCCTAACCTCCCCCAACCCCATGGGGCTGCCTACATTGGGTGTTCTCTTCTCTCATGTTTCACTCTGTGCACAGTTCGACCATGGAAGTACTATATTGTACTCTTCTGGGCTCCTGCTATGCTCCCCTACCTCCCAACCTCCAGCCTTCCCTCAACCTTTCCTGTGGACGTTATCATTTTGACTGGCTTTCCTCCAAACCTGGTACCTAAGAGAAGGCCTGGTAAATATTAGACACTCAGTAACTATTTGCTGAATGAATACTAACTTCCAAAAGGAATTTGAGGCAATCATATATAAGACAGCATTATAATATATTCAACATTAATACAAACATTTCAGAAGCCAACTAGAAAAACATTATGTTCTTGGAATGAGTTTATTCCTGGAATTGGGCACAATTTAACTTTGAGTTTTTTGGCTACCAAGATAAAAAGGGAGATGTGTGGGGGCAGTTTCATCTCTATTTTCTAGGAAAAGGAAAAGGTTCTTCAATTGAGACAAGTTTTTTCGTGGTCCTGAATTCTAGGAAGAGATTCTTCCACGGAAAAGAGATTGGATTTCCTTAAGGACAGTGTTTTTGAATGGAAACATGTGTAAAAATTTTTTCTTAATAAAAGCTCAAGGTTTAACATTGAATTGCAGCTCCAAAGGCATTTGTTTGGGGTCCTACTTTAATACAGTGCCTGTATTTTTTATTTGGATATATTTATTATAGGGGTGGAGCTTAGAAAGCCTAGAGATTTTGATAACTTACCCAACAACCATAGCCCAGGCACCTCTTATCAATAGATCCACTTTTCAATGTAAGTTATTTTTGGGGAGGGGAAGTGTGTGGGTTTAGGGCAAGCTTTGGCAAGTCCTGAATCAGCTATTTTACATTTGGGTCTTTGGTGACTACCAGGGGTTTAGCTTTTCCATGTTGTTCATTGAAGAGATTTCTTGCATTAGACACCAGGTGGTCGGTCGGTCCACCTTTGGAGGATCTCTCATCAGAACTTAAGGGCCTGCACAACTGCTGAGCCCGCGTGCCACAACTACTGAAGCCCGCGCTCCTAGAGCCCATGCTTCGCAACAAGAGAAGCCACCACAGTGAGAAGCCCATGCACCACAACGAAGAGTAGACCCTGCTCGCCGCAACTAGAGAAAGCCCGCACTCAGCAACGAAGAAGACCCAACACAGCCCCAAAAAAAGAAAAAAAAAAAATAAATTAATTAAAAAAAGAAAGAAAGAAAAAAAAGAACTTAAGGGCCTGACTTGTGCTGCCTGGTTCGAAGGCCATCTTGCCTTCATGAAACTGAGCTCCAGCAGTGTGGGGCAGGGCCACTGTAGTTCTTCACAATCTATTAGCTCAAGCACCTATGTAAGCCCTGGCTGAGCCTCAGAGTTGTACATCCTAGAGTTCTGTGCCATCAAGTATTGGGAGGGATAATTTTGGTCTAAAAGATTTAAGGACGAAGTATTATAAAATAGTCTGCATTCACTGAAAAATATATTTACTGAGCGCCTGTTGGGCACCAGGCACTGGTGGGTGCCGGGGGATACAGTCTTAGTGCCCAGGTAGAGCTCACCATCTAGTATGATTTCTGTCTTCACTGATTTTACAATCTAGACAGAATCGTAAGAGAACCATTGTGATGAGACTGTCAGGGCATCCGTGTACCAAATAAACTCCTAGGTAGCTGAGTTCGTTCACCTATTAGATGAGGATGATTTAGGATTGTCCATTTAAACATTGGGGGGGGTGTCTGCCAAATGTTACCATTGGAGATTTAGCATAGTCGATACAGTCTCTTCCCTTGACCCCTTGTCAGTGAACAAGATCAGGTGTTTTGTTTTTTCATTATGAAAATTTTCAAACACACAGAAAAGTGCAATAGTAGTCCAATGAGCAGCTTAATAACCATCACCTCTATTCAATAGTTGTTAACGTTTTGTCATATTTGCCTCAACTATTTTTTTTCTTGATGTGGACGTATTTTAAAATGAGTTACAGATATCATGACATTTAACGTCCAGACACTTGTGAATGTAGCGCTGATATTTTCCTCATGTGGTCAGCAGCCTCCAAGGTGGCCCCCAGTGATTCCTGCCTCCTGGGATTCATCCTCTCGGGTAATCCCCTCCCATTGAGTGTAGGCTGGACTTGTTGGTTGGCTTCTAAGAAATAGAATATGGCAGAAGCAATGGGATGACCCTTCCAAGATTAGGTTATAAAAAGATTGTAACTTCTGTCTTGGGCGTCCTCTCTCTCCTGTTCTTGATCTTTCACTTGCTCTGATGCAAGCCAGCAAGGTTGTGAGCTGCTCTGTGGAGAGGTCCGCGTGGCAAGGAATTCATCTCTGGCCAGGAGCCAGCAAGGACCTGAGGCCTGTTAACCATGTGAATGAGTTTGGAAACATCCTCCCCTAGTCAAGACTTGAGATAACTGCAACCTGGCTGACATATTTTTGGTTTTTTTTTTAATATTTGGGATTTTATTTTTTTAATTTTTAAAATCGAAGTATAATAGTTTATTTACAATGTATTAATTTCTGTTGTACAGCAAAGTGACTCAGTTATACATACATACAAATTCTTTTAAATATTCTTTTCCATTATAATTTATCCCAGGATAGTAAATATAATTCCCTGTACTATATAGTAGGACCTTGTTGTTCATCCATTCTATATGTAATAGTTTGCATCTACTAATGCCAAACTCCCAGTCCATCCTTCTCCCTCCCACCTCCCCCTTGGCGACCACAAATCTGTTCTCTATGTGCGTGAGTCTGTTTCTGTTTCATAGATGAGTTCATTTGTGCTGTATTTTAGATTCCACATATAAGTGCTATCATATGGTAGTTGTCTTTCTCCTTCTGACTTAACTTCACTTAGTATGATAATCTCCAGTTGCCTCCCTGGCTGACATCTTAATTGCAGCCTGTGAGAGACCCTGAGCCAGAGGCACCCAGCTAAAGCTGCCTGGATTCTTGGCTCACAGAAACTGTGAGGTAATAAATATTTGGCCTTTTGAGCTGCTAAATTTTTGAGGAAATTTATTATGCAGCTATCCATAACAAACACACCTACATAGCTCCAACCCCATTAGTCCTAGTAGGAGCCTCTTTGAGCAGCTGCTGAGCTGGGAAGGGTACAGCCCGGTTGTCAAGAGGGAAGAGTGCTTATCCTGCTACGATGGGCAGCAGGCATGGAATTGCAGTTGCCTCGAGTTACATAGATAAAAGGTTTTACATCTTTTAGAAGTGGAATCTTATCTTTTCGTCTCCCATGAGACTATTATTACTACCCATTCTGATTTTAGCAGTGTTCTTGTCTTGGCTGTGCAGAAACCTGGATCTATTCCAAGATTGTAGAGCTTGGCACACAGGAGGTTTCTGTCTCTGGATTCAGTGATCTTTGAGAAAGTAGTGTGCATTGGGGAGAGAGTGATGTGGGACATTCTTAACCATCTAATGGTCAGGATACATGGACAAGAATGTTCAGTAGGGGAGTAATAAGGCCTCCCACAGAGTAGGAGCTAAAGACTCAGTCCTACACTCAGAAAGAAGCATCACACAGAATTCTATGTGATATCCAGCATACTCATGTGTATATCATTTGAGAAGTTATCAAATTCCCGATTTTTTTTTTTTTTTGGCCATTCTCAGACCAGGGATCGAACCCAGGGCCCGGCAGTGAAAGTGCTGAGTCCTAACCACTGGACCACCAGGGAATTCCCCAGATTCCCAATTTTAAAGATGAGGTCAGTACCAGTTTGATTTCATCCCAAGGGATCTATGCCTACTGTGTGAATCTGAGTAAGGTCCACCACTCTGGACAGGTGCTAAACAGTTCTGGTGGTTAAAGGTGTGCACCAGTTTTTGGTGACTGCTCAGATGTTTGAAAATGGTTGAAGATCCTGGATTCCAGCTAAGGTGAAACCTGGGGTCCATCAAATGATGACAGATCCTCCAGAAATGTGGAGTCTGCTTGCAGGGCCCTGATGGCCAGACACAAAACCTGCCATTAGAATCTGCTACTATTCAACTTTCTTAAAAGAAGGATAAGTTCCTTATAAAAGGATTTGAATTTAAATTTCAGCATGACATTGAATTCAGCCTGATGTGTTATTTCATTAATTAAACCATGTTTGGGGGCTACCAGATAGTCTTTATTGAATAAAGAGACAGAACAGCTGGTTCCTCTGATTACCCAAATACAGAATAGCCAGGACAGAAATGAAATTAAGGGGAAAGCCTCTCCTGGGATGTAGTTTGAGTTGTGTGCTCTATATTATTTACCCTCAGAAGGTGTACTTGGGAAGGTGAAACAGGGGAGACCCATAGAACTTTTATACCCCTCAAATCTCGCTGTTTCAGTTGAATGTCTAGTCAGACTCAAAAGCAGCAATATTTCAGCAACTTCAAGAAGAGAGATAAATAAGAAGACCGATCATCAGTGAATCAGTAACACTGTGTCATCGTCAGAGATGATAGCTATGGTTCTTGAAGACTTCCAGAAGCTGCTGTTTAATGTTATTAAATTATAATAATAAGTGAGTCTGAGCAGGCATTTGCCTCCTCCTGAGAAATATTTTCCTAAACTGGATTTCCTGTGTGTGAAATTTTTCCACAACTGGTACAAATCCTTTATCCAAATTTCCTAAAATTACAGTATATGTGCATGAATGCTTTGAGTGCATGGAGTGCAAAAGGTGCTCAGAAACATTAATAGGAGGACTGAAGTACAGAAGAGCAAGTGCAATACCATCCTTATAGTGGGGAGTGTATGTTCATCCTTGTCTCATCCATAGGGAGTGTTAAGAGCTGGGACATCAACAAAGAGAAGATTGGGAGGAAGAGGCGAGATGGTTGGTATTGGTGGTCATTGGGGAAGGGGTCAAGCTAGTTCATACTATCTGGAAAAAATTTTCTTGTATGTTCTTCTAGAGAATTTTGTAGAAGATTGGAGGAGTATCTAGTTGCCTTCCAGAATGAAATCTGAGGAGGGATTAAATTTAGGGGCTTCTTCTGGTATCCCCCCACCCACCTTTATTTCTTCCCAGAGTGTGAGCCAGTTGGTGTAACTAGTAAATGTCAGAAAGTTGTCAAAGTTAATGGTTTTAATTCTGATATTTACTCATAAGGACCATGAATAACCTCATATATAAGATAGCACCACCCCCCTCATAGTTGAAAGAATCACATATTCAGTGATTTTAGAGTATGCTGGGAGTATGAACAAGAGCTCTTTAAAGGAAGTGGCCTGTCGTGTGATTTCCGACAGAGAGGTCTGACCAGGAGTGTAAGAGAGACTAGAACATAGATTTCCTTCAGCTTTGCCCTCTGGGAGGGTCACATGCAGGAAAAAGAGCTTCAAGGATGTGTTTTTTGAAAGGTTGGCTGGTAGGATTACTGTGACCTATGCTATCCTTGGGGAAAGCACTCAAAGTCTTTGTCTCTCAATTGTTCTTAAAGTCCCAGTTAATTAAAGGTTGAGAGAGGGACAATTAGAAAAAGGAATGATACCAACATTGACTTCACTGGAACTACCTGCTTAGAAATCCCATCAGTGTCCTCAAGTATAGGGAACACTAAGTAGGTGAAACATGTAATTACTCTTAATTCTTAGATTAATAGAAAAATGAGTGCTTGAAAGTCTTTTGACTATTAATCTTTAATTTCTCTCTAGAACGATATTCTCCCTACAGCCAGTCTTTTCTCTTCCTCCACTTATAGCATTTGGAAATTTAGCTAAATGGCAGGAATGGAGCTGATAGTGGCCAGTAAAAGCTGGGAGCAGAATTAGTAAGGAATAAGTGGATATAATTCAGAGGTTGATTTCTATAGCTACTTCCAGTGCTCTGAAATAGACATTCTACCCACTATCCCATAGTGATATATGTGAACACAAGTCATCGGTTTTTACTTGGGAGTATGTTAGTGGAGACGTACTTTCCTAGGGTGTTGGGCAAAATACATATGGCTGTAAATTCTTTGTGTGATTCCAGAGGAAAGAACTGGGATCACTGGTAGATGTACCAAGGGGACATATTTTGTCTCAATGTAAGGAACTATCTAACCGGAGAATTGCCTGCCTTGCCCAGGAAATGAGGGAGAAGTCCCTAGAGGGGCTGCAGTTGGGGACTATCTGGCAGGGAAATGGGAGAAGGGACTTCTACACTGCGTGGGAGGTTAGACTGTTCCACCCACAGCTGTAGTACTTGTTCTGTTGTTGTCGGTGAGTGTAAAATAATTCCTTATGTTAGACTAGCACCTTCTAGTTTGCAAAATGCTTTCACATTATTACATTTTTCAATCCTTACAATAGTTCTCTAATCTAAGAAAAGACAGATCAAACATACTTAAGGCTATCAACACCTTAATTGATGATTTCTACTGTGATAGGTACCACCAGATGGACAGGAAAGTGAAACAGAGGGTTACCTGCCCTCAAGGAGATTAAAAACTACTTGAGGAGATAGGACACACACATAAATAAGACTGTGAGATGATGTGTGAATTACCTAATGAGTGATCTAGACCAGTGATTCTTTTTTTTTTTTTTCGTTTTTTTTTTTTTTTTTTCGGTACGCGGGCCTCTCACTGTTGTGGCCTCTCCCGTTGCAGAGCACAGGCTCCGGACGCGCAGGCCCAGCGGCCATGGCCCACGGGCCCAGCCTCTCCGTGGCACGTGGGATCCTCCCGGATCGGGGCACGAACCCGTGTCCCCTGCATCGGCAGGCGGACTCCCAACCACTGCGCCACCAGGGAAGCCCTAGACCAGTGATTCTTAAAGTGTCATCCCTCAGCATCAGCAGCATCAGCATTACCTGAGATCTTGTTAGAAAGGCAGATTCTTGGGCACCACTCCATACTTACTACTGAATCAGAAACTCCTGGCCTGGGAATGCAAGGGGGGATAAATCAGTAGTTTTAAAAAGCCCTCTAGGTGATAATGATGCATGCTCAAGTTTAAGACCACTGATCTACTCTAGTCTAGACCAGTGCTTCTCAAACTTTAGCATGCAGAAGAATCATCTGGAACAGCACTAGTCAAAGCGCGGTCTAAGAACTGCACGCTCTCCAGGGAATTTTTGTGCCTCTAAAGTTTAAGAAACACTGACCTGGAAGCTTGTTGAAACACAGATTCTCTCCCAGTCTCACTCCCAGTCCTTCTGATTCAGTAGATGGGACCTGAGCATTGCTGATGCTGATGCTGGCATCGGGCTATCCTTTGAGCAGCCCTGCTCTAAGCAGTTGTCCCTCTGGGGTTTGGCAGGGGAGTGGGCAATGAGAGGTGCTAGTGGGCTGGACAGTGCAGGTAGCCTTCCTGCACTGGAGGAGGGAGAACTTGATCTGAGTCACAGGGGAAGGGTTGGGTTAGACAAGTGGAGGTGATGTGAGACAGGAAGGGTGGAATGAAGGATGGTGATGGCATATTTGACTGAAGTAGAGCATTCACATGAGCTGGACCTTGACTTGTCCTGCCAGGGCCTGGAGAGACCTATCTGCCGGCAGCTCTCACGCATCCTCCCCAAGGAAGAGGCTGAGAGGCAGGCAGCAGGCAAACAGCCTAGACCAGGGGTGCCTCCTCATTTGCTCTGTTTTGTGGTCCCTCCCTCTGGTGGGGCTTTTAAGATCCATGTTGCTCTCTATTTGTCCTCTCCTCATCCCTCGGTTTCCTTGCTCACTAAGCCATCTTGCTTCAACGCTGCAGCTTCCTTGTTCTCTCAGTTTGGTCTGAATCTTCAGGGTTGGATTCCGGCCGCTCTTCTCAGCCTCCATGTTGATTTAGCTCTCCCTGGACAACTGTGTGGCTTTGCCCTCCATATCTGCCCTCCCCTCACTCAGCTCTCACCTCAGTCAGTTCTAATGGGGTGGGGGCAGGTAATGGGGGTGAAGGACCTAGCTGACATGTGCAGTCTTATTCCACTTGTTCTCATCTTTGTTGCATCCTGGTGTCTCCTGGTCAGCCCTGTGTTGCTGCCTGTGACAGAAGTGGAAGGCCATGTGGGAAGGGCCAGAGGGCAGGCTTGGAGGTCAGAATAAGCAGCCTTGAGTTCATGGGGCCACTTAAGGTCTTGATCAATGATCTATGATAAAGTTCTATCACAGCGAGCTCAAGTCTGGCGTACAAAGAGCAGATATCCTTCAGGGCCCTAGAACATTCTTGTTATTTATGACTTAGTCCTCCCCACTCAATTTTTGGTCATTCTTGGGTGCTTCAGTGGTTCCTCCATCTACAACATGATCTTCCTCACAGAGAAAAGCTGCTCAAACCACCCAGGAGAGGTAGGATCAGATTCTGGAAACACCCAGGACCAGCTGTCATTCTCCAGCCCTCAGTGGAGCCAAGCCCTGCCCCGCTGCCATGGGCTCTCCTCAGGCCCATGTGGCTCCTCCCTCTGGCTGCTTGGTTGCCCTCCTTGCTTTTCCTCACTGGTCTCCGCTCCCTGGTGGCTGCTTGAAGCCCCAGCCATAGAGGTCTGTGAAATCACCCGGGCCACCTGAAGTCACCCTGCCACTGTTGGGATGTGGGCTCACCCTCACAGTCAGGAGGGCTGAGCATCCTCAGAAAGGCTTCTGTGGTTTTGGAACCTGGCCTCTGGTGGACCATCCCTTAGGGAGTCCCATGTACCCTGGGTCCCTCAGCTCCCAGTGTTTCTGATATTTTCAATCTTTATTTGCTCTAACCAATGGTTCACGGTCCACACACCAAATCTGGGGGCTGGCAGGGAGTTACAGGTGCTCAGGTATCCCTCAGCTCCTCTGTCCATCTCTACAGAAACTGGTGGGTCGTTACCCAAGCCTGCTCCTTCAGTGCCCTTCAGAAGTGCCCGTAGTGTTTTGTTTTTGCTAACACCCTCCACTAATGAAAAATGGGCTCACTTGGTGAAGCCTGGGCGTGCTGCAGACTTGAGACTTCTGCTTGTTCTTCTTCATCTCTAAGCAGAGTCTAATCTAAATTCAGTCTCCCTCTTAAAAATACTTCCTAAAAAAAAAAAAAAAAAAAAAAAAACTTCCTGCCAAGCTCAAAAGGCCAAATCTGGAACAATTTGAACAGCAAAAAGAATAATGAGAGTACTGGATTATAAGGCCATAGAATAAAATAAATATCGATAAGTGCACACTTAAATAAATAATGGAATACGTCAGTAAATGGGGGGTGAAGGGAACAGTAGTATTTGGATCAATACATGTAGAAGGATTGAGAGAAATAGAAAATCCTGATTAGGCAAACACCACAGTAGTAATTGTTTCAGATGACTTCTACTGATGGATGCTAAAATTAGTGGGCCAAAGTGTGAGGAGAAACAGGATAGTTACACAGTCTCAAAGTTTCTCTCCCAAGGCTATTAATTGCAAAAGGAAAAATAGTAACATTACAGTGAAGAAACCTTATAGACACCACCTTCACCACATGGTCAAGGTTAACATCCCCAGTGATATGGACATATGGACATTGTGGACCCCCTGATATGATGCCCTGAGAAGGGGTATTAGGTAGGGTTCTCCAGAGAAACAAGCCAATAGGAGATCTAGATCTATCCATGTCTATTCCTCTTATATAATAAAGTTATATTGACTCATACAACTATGGAGGCTGACAAGTCCCAAGATCTGCAGGGTGGGTTGGCAGGTTGGAGACCTGGGAGGGCTGATGGTGTAGTTCCAGTATGAACTGGCTCAAGACCGAGGAAGAGCCAATGTTTCCATTTAAGTCTGAAGGCAAGAAAAAGCCCATGTCCCAGCGCAGAGGCAGTCAGGCAGGAGGAATTCTCTCTTACTCAAGGGAGAGTCAGCTCTGTTGTCCAATAAGGCCTTCATCTATTTGGAGGAGGCCCACCCACATTAGGGAGAGCATTCTGCTTTACTCACTCTACCACTTAAATGTTAATCTCATCCAAAACACCCTCACAGAAACACCCAGAATAATGTTTGACCACATGACTTAGCACCCGTGGTCCAGTCAGGTTGACACATAAAATAACCATCACAGAAGGCTTCGTAAAAATGCATGACTGCTCTAATTATTCACCACCTTAGACAAACCCAAGTTGATGAAAATTTTACAAAATAACTGGCCAGTATTCTTTAATAAAAGTGTCAAGGCTATGAAAGACAAGGCAAGACTGAGGAGACTAAGGCAACCTGATAACTAAATGCAGTGTGGGATCCTAGCTGGGATCCTGGAACAGAAAAGGATACTAGTTGAAAAACTAACAAAGTTTGAATGAAGCCTATAGTGCAGTTAATTGTATCATATTGATGTTAATTTTTTAGTTTTGGTAAACGTACTGTGGTTACCTAAGATGTTAATCTTAGCAGAAGCTGGTTGAAGGGTATACAGAAAGACCGGAGGATTTCTTAGTAACAGAGGGTGTTTTTTTATTCTTTAAATTTATAACTGTCTTGTGTGTATATATACATATAATTGTGTATCTACCATGAAGGCTAAATTCAATCCTTTTTTTTTTTTTTTTGGCAAGTTCCTTTAAAAACCCTTAGACTTGTGTTCTTTGTTTTTCTTTCTGTATTCTGTGTTCCCTCCTGACTAAAGCATCCTTTTGTAAACGTTCACAGCCCAACCCTCTTGCTGTTCCATGGAGGGTCTTTATCTGTGAGGTGGTGCTCTGCTCTCCTTGTACAGAGCAGAGAGCATCACGCTCTGAGTCAGGAGACCCGGGTGCCAGCATTTTTAGTCTGGTTCTGTGGCTAACTCAGTGTCCTTCCAGTTTTAACATTCTGAGCCAAATGGCAAATTTGGGCTGAACGCTATATGCATTAGTTGATGTATGGATCCAAATGATTATATTTAGTATTTTCCCCCTTTTATCAAGGTCTTAAGTGCTCTATTTTTAGATTTCCTAAGTTTTTATAAACTGATGTACGTCTTTTCCTCTTGCCCCCCAAAGTCTTTGGAGTCTACAGCAGAATTCACAATTTACTCTGGCATTTCCCTTAGACTCTTTCCTTTTAGCCATTTAAGGAAATCAACATTTTGGGGGGGCCAGGAAGCCAGTGTAGCTCTCCTTTAACTTGTTTTCTCCCCTCTGAGACTGGGTCATACGTGTAAAAGTGAGATTTGAAACAGGGCTGTCTGAACTGAAAGCTTCTGTTGACCTGAGACGGCTTTGAAAGGAGGCTTCTGGTGGAAAGATGGATAGAATCTACCAGATGGAGAGAAGTGGGGGGCACATATGGGTTTTGGGGGGGCAGGGAAAGGGGTGGGCACCGCATGAGCAGAGGCGTGGCAGTTGAAAGCATGAAGCGTGCCGGAGAGTGGAGCTGTTCTGGGTCTGCTAGGGTAAAGGAGGGTGAGGGATAAAGCTGGAACATGGGTGGGAACAGAGTGCGATGAGCCTTGGATTCCAGGTTGAGTTTGGACTGTATTTCATAGCCCACTTCATAAACCAACCATTGAAGGTCTTTGTGAAAGGGAGTGCCACAGTGAGAAAAGTGTCTTAGAGATTTAAGTATGGGTGGGATATGGAATGGACTGGAGAAACAGAGGGTCTCTCCTCATGAGTGCTGGTGTTTGATGAGTTAACCAGATACGGCGCTAAGTGATTTACATGTGTTATGTCATTTAATCCTCACAGTTGCCCTAAGAAATACCCTTAATATCATCCCCATTTTCCAGATGGGAAAACTGAAGCTTTGCGAGGTTAGTTAATGACCAGGCTTTCCGTAGTGAATAACAGTGGTGGGGTGGCAGGATGTGAAGTAGGATGGATCCGTTTCCACCTGGGCTGCCTCTTTGTCCTGCCACGCAGTGGCCTGGAGACAACCTGGAGCAATTGTAGTAGGTTACATGTGATAAGTCCAGGTGATAAGGCCTGAACTAGGTCAGCCGTGGTGGAAAAGGAGAGATGGGAGCAGCAATGTGAGACATCCCTGTATGGGGAGCCTGATCCCAGGGCTGGGTCTGCCGTTTTAAAGCTTCTCTTTATGTTTGTTTCCTGATGGTGCTCAGTGGTGAGAACTTTGCCGAGACCGTGGAGACATCATGGAAAGCCCTGCCTCCAAACTTCCTAAGTAGCTTAGGCTTCTTGTTTTTTCCGAGGAAGTGAATTAATTTAATAAAGTAAGTGCTGAGGCTGGGTGTGCTTGGCTGGTGTTACTAGAGATGGTTTAAGCAAACTTCCAGGTGTTCTCAAGCACCTCAAACTTCAATGGCTAGAGTTGGAGACGAGGAGGTGCCTCTGGAGGTCTGGGGGTGATCAGTTCTTCCTTTTTTCCATGAACCCCCTCTCTCATCCACGTATCTTGATATGTTTCCAGTTACATCCCTGCTTTGCTGTTGTATGGGTTGATATATCACAGAATTGTTTATAATTTGCTTTACTTTTGTTTCTAGTTATAAGTCAAAGGGGGCACATGCATTTGGTCTTGCAAAGCTTTTGATGCACGCTTAAACAGGCAGATAATGGGCACGTGCTGAAGGCTGTCGTGACGTAGTGGGACGGTGAGGGCTGGCCCAGTGACCTCTGTCTGCTCTCTCTGCTGCAGGTGATAAGAAGTACATCATGGGACCCAAGCTTTCCACTCTCGACGCCACCGTCTTTGGACACTTGGCACAGGCAATGTGGACCCTACCAGGGACGAGACCTGAGCGGCTGATAAAAGGCAAGCCCTACAAAGCTCTTCAGGTCTGGGGAGTTGCTGGGGGGTGGAGGGTGGGAGCAGCACGGTGGAGAATTCTGGGCCAATGCCCCTGAGCTTGGCTGTGCTTTATGGAGGCGCCAGGCCGTTGGTGTCTGGGGCCAGGGTCGGTTTCCTGTGCTCAGGATATGTGGAGGCTGAGGAGAGACCCGGCTTCTCACCTGCCATCTTGCTCAGACCGTGTTCTTAGCAAAGCTGACACAGATCCTGCCGTGTTCTACACCAGGGCTTTTCTTCCAGCTCCTTACGTAGTGGACTTAGTACTTGTCGCTGAAACAGGGCTTGCGTTCCCCCTAGGGCCCTTGTTTTGTTGGTCTCCCTTACATTACTTTGGACTGTGGTGGCTCACCAGTTTCTGGTTTATCCAGCACGGCGGCAGCCCTGGTTGGATGGGGCTGATGAGCTCACTGCCCATCTCACATGCTCCTTTTGAGTCTGAACTGGTCTCGGATATTTCACACGTGTGTATAGGTACATATGATTCTGCGTCATTTGAGTTCAAAGCACTCCCGTCTCCTATTCCAGCGGGGTGTCTGTAGATCATACGCTGAGAGTAGTAGAGCTGGAAAGTTCAAGATAGTGGGAAAATGGGGAAAGTGTCAACAAAGGCTTTGCAAGTCGAGTGCTATGTGAGGTGTTATTATTGATATTATTATACATGCATTTTGACCAAAGAACTGGTATCTTTGTTGTGTGATCTTGATGTAAGGCCCATGAGAATGACAGTTCTAAACTGGAGGGGTCGAAGTGGCAAGAGTGGGACCAGAGCTAGAGGATGCACATATGTGTGGGGTAGGGATGGGGGTGGCTGCCAGGAGTACAATTGGCAGTGGGGCGGGGAAAGCTGGCTCAACCTGGGTTGATGTCAAGGGACCAGATCGTCATGTGTGTATGTGTGTGTGCGTTGGAGTGGGGTGGTGGGATATACATGGCAGCTGGGGCCTCTGGGAGAAGCTTCCTCTGCCTTGATGAATGAGAACCATTTTGAGTTGTCTCTGGGTTTAAACAGTACCTAAGCAAGCGCCCGGGGCCTGGGAATGGGGGCATCAAGGTTCCATATTTCGATTTGGGGAAGGGGATTGACAAGAGTTAATCAGGATTTTTATACCCCAGCTGAGAGACTGGAGGTGTACATGAGATCACCCGTGAATAACATATAGAGTACTCTTAATTAATGTTGGATGGACTGATGGATGGATGGATGGAACCAAGCAAGACAGAATCATACAAGAAACTGAGGCAGGTGAGCAGTCATGTGAGGTAGTCGTGAGTGGGTGGGTGGGGAGGTTGGTGAAGTCTGTAGCTCTGTGTGTGTGTGTGTGTGTGTGTGTGTGTGTGTGAGTGTGTGTGTGTACTCATGTGCATGCCCAGAGATTCAGACCAGGCTAAAGGCAGCAGGAGTAACTGTCCAGATTGGTGGGGATGGGGCTCTAGATACGTTACCAGACTTGGTTGGAATGGATCAGGCACTGACTGAAGGTCTTTTAGAACAATAGCTAGGTGGGGATAGGGATAGTATGGACTTATATTTAATTTCCTAAGTGATCAGCATGGAGGTGTTCTTTGTCTTGTGATGTGTTGGAAGTTATCTAAATTGAATATGTTATCATATTGGTGATGTTTGTAGCACTTAAAGTAGTTTCCATTTATTTATTTATTTATTTATTTTGCGGTACGTGGGCCTCTCACTGTTGTGGCCCCTCCCACTGCGGAGCACAGGCTCCGGACGCTCAGGCTCAGCGGCCGTGGCTCACGGGCCCAGCCGCTCCGCGGCATGTGGGATCTTCCCGAACCGGGGCACGAACCCGTGTCCCCTGCATCGGCAGGCGGACTCTCAACCACTGCACCACCAGGGAAGCCCCTTTCCCTTTATTTTAATCAGATTCTCCATGGTGGTCTAAAAGATAGTGATTCCTTTTCGTTCATCTAGGGGTGTGTTTTGTATTTACTCTTGCTTCCTGTTTCTTTGTACTCCCTCTTTCCCTACCACACCACCTTTACACACCTATGAGTACCCACACACTCACATCTACTCATATGCTTCTGTACCCACATGCCCTGTACACACTCACTTGTACACATACATTTACACTTCTACCCAAGCACATACACACACGTACCCTATGCATACACACTCACACACACCCTGTGTGCGCGCATACACACACACACACACACACACACACACACTACAATTGACACTCAAACAACACAGGTTTGAACTGCATGGGTCACTTATACATGGTTATTTTTCAGTAGTAATGACTGCAGTGCCACACAGTCCACGTTGGTTGAATCCACGAATGCGAAGGAACCTTGGATACAGGGGACAGACTCTAAGTTCTTTGCGAATTAACCCCCATGTTGTTTAAGGGTCAAGTGTATTGAGGTCATCTGTTATTTTAGTCAGAAAGATTTAGGTATCCAGTATCAGTAGAAATCTCAGATTGTACAGAATCCCTTCTCGAAGAAATGAAGCATCTTTTGTGAATTTATTTATGACTTGGCCCTTTCCTCTATTACTTCCTGGAGGGACTTGAGGCATTTAGTGTTCTTTTTAAAGAAATGATCAGTGTTTTTGGAGAATTGATTTTGAGTCTCATGCGGAGACGCACACATTTGGGGGAATCTGATGCTGTCACCTGCAGGGCACTTTGGCACGTAGATGCAGATTCTTAAAATAAGCCGGTAGCTTCCAGTTCTCCATGGGGACTGGAGGAGCATAAATCATTCAAGTCCACAGCCAGCCTCTAAAGCTCATTTCAGTCATTATTCTATGCCCCTTTCTAACCTTTTGATCGGAGCTGCTAATGCAGGCAGACTACTAATTTGATCTCAACTTCTTTCTCTGCCTTTGCTCTTTTTGTGGTGGAGACCTTCAAAGGAGAAGTAGAAACAAGCAACCAAGAGTCTGGATAATTTAGAACTGGCTCACATCCAGGAGTGGAAGTGGCTTGAATCCGGCAGTTTTCTGCCTTAGCTTTGGAACAGCCAAGCAAGCCACTGTTGTCCTTGCCATCTGTGTGAGTGTGTGTGTATCAATATTAGCTTTTTGGTCCTAGATATTATTTAAAATAATCTAGCCACACAGGTTACTCTGGGAAACATCCAGAATCATGAGAACTTTTCCTTAATTTATGTGAGTAGGAGGACAGACTTTGAATATTCAGCAGTTCCTAAAATATACATAATATGTTTGTGTATGAAATGAAATGTCATTTCCTTACTAGAGAAAATTTAGAAAAGATAGAAAAGTTTAAAAAAAATAAAATTAACTTGTGACCCCATCACCCACAGAGAATTTCTGTTAATATTGTGGTATGTTTCCTTATCTTTTATCAAGTACATGTATATATGTATGTTAAAAAATTGGGATCATTATGTTGATATAGTTATAACCTGCAGTTTTTTTAAAAAAATTAATTTATTTATATTTGGCTGCGTTGGGTCTTCATTGCTGCACGCAAGCTTTCTCTAGTTGTGGCAAGTGGGGGCTGCTCTTTGTTGCGGTGCGTGGGCTTCTCATTGTGGTGGCTTCTCTTGTTGTGGAGCACGGGCTCTAGGCACGAGGGCTTCAGTAGTTGTGGCATGCAGGCTCAGTAGTGTGGCTCACGGGCTCTAGAGCACAGGCTTAGTAGTTGTGGCTCATGGGCTTAGTTGTTTCGCTGCAGGTGGGATCCTCCCAGACCAGGGCTCGAACCTGTGTCCCCTGCACTGGCAGGCGGATTTTTAACCACTGTGCCACCAGAGAAGTCCATAACCTGCAGTTTTTAATTAACTATGTATTATGGCCATTTCCCTAGTCATTAAATATTCTTCAAAACAGTGTATTTAGTAGTTGCATAATATCCTATCCCATGGCTACATTGTAATTTATGTGATTAATCTTTTTTCTGGACTTGTGGGTTGTTTCAAAGAATTTTTACTAACATTCTATATTAACCACTGTGCCACCAGGGAAGTCCCGAATCTCAGTTTTATTATCAGCAAGGTTTTTTTATTAAAGTATAATTGACATACAGTATTATATTAATTTCAGGTGTACCACATTCAATGTCTATGTCCATTTTGAAATGATCACCACAATAAGTCTAGTTACTGTTATCATACAAAGTTAATACAATATTATTGACTATATTTCCCCATGGTGTACATTACATCCCCATGACCTATTCTCTTTATAACTGCAAGTTTGTACCTCTCAACCTCCCCCATTCATGTCCCCACCCCCCGAGCTCCCCTCTCCTCTGACAACCACCAGTCTGTTCTCTGTATCTGTGAGTCTGGTTTTGTTTTGATTTTTTGTTTGTTTTTAATTAAAAATTTTCTTTTTAGTAGCAAGGATACTTTATTTTTTTAATTAATTTTTTTATTGGAGTATAGTTTATTTACAATGCTGTGTTTCTGCTATATAGCAAAGTGAGTCAGTTATACATACACTGCTTGTTTGTTTTCTAGATTCCACATATAAGTGAAATCTTATAATATTTGTCTTTCTCTGTCTGACTTATTTCACCTAGCATAATACCCTCAAGTTACATCCATGTTGTCACAAATGGCAAGATTTCATTTTTTATGGCTGCGTAATATTCCATACTATGTATGTATGTATGTATGTATGTATGTGTGTGTGTGTGTGTGTGTGTGTGTGTGTGTGTATCTTATTTATCCATTCATCTGTCAGTGGACACTTTGGTTGCTTCCATATCCTGGCTATTATGCTGCAGTGAACATAGGGATGCATGTATCTTTTTGAGTTAGTGTTATTGTCTTCTTTAGTAAATACTCAGGAGTGGAATTGCTGGACCATATGGTAATTTTATTTTTAGTTTTTTGAGTAACCTCCATACTGTTTTCCATAGTGGCTGCACCAATTTACAGTCCCACCAGTAGTGCACGAGGATTCCCTTTTCTCCACATCCTCACCAACACTTGTTATTTCTTGTCTTTTTTAGCAACCCTCTTAATGTGGAGTCACATTTGATATTTTGATCAGAGTATCCTTATTAGAGAATTACATGTGGATTTGGCACTCTTTAAAATAGACATGGAGAGTTGGAGAGCCTAGAAAAGTGAAAGTAAAGCACAAAAGGGAACAGGTTCTGTCGCACAGCTGCTTGCCCTGGAGAGCCGTACCAAACCCAGAGAACCTAACACTGCTTTTCTGAACTTGTAAGGAACAGAGCCTTCTGTGTTTTAAGAAAAACAAACACTGTTCAGCAACTCTTTTGCCATCAGTTATTTATTGTATGTGGATTTTTTTTTGGCTTATTACTTGATAGATTAAAAGGTGGAAAAAATGCTGGATATCTTTGAAAAACATACACGTATACTCCCACCCCATACTCTTACTGTTCTCCATTCAAAGTGTTTAGGAAGAGGTTGTGGGGGAATTCGGGTCTCAGGGAAGGGCTGGCTCAAATGATCTTTGCTGGTCTTTGTATCCTGAGATCTGTGGATTAGCTTCAGTGAGACTGGGGAAGGGGGGGGGGTGTCCTCATTACCGCATTCACATTTGCTAAGAATTTAAAAAAAAATTTTTATTTACTTATTTATTTTTGGCTGCGTTGGGTCTTCATTGCTGTGCGTGGGCTTTCTCTAGTTGTGGCGAGCAGGGGCTGCTCTTCGTTGTGGAGCATGGGCGCTAGGTTGGTGGGCTTCAGTAGTTGTGGCACGGGGGCTCAGTAGTTGTGGCTTGCGGGCTCTAGAGTGCAGGCTCAGTATTTGTGGCGCACGGGCTTAGTTGCTCCACGGCATGTGGGATCTTCCCGGACCAGGGCTCAAACCTGTGTCCCCTGAATTGGTAGGCGGATTCTTAACCACTGCGCCACAAGAGAAGCCCTGCTAAGAACTTTTCTGAAGAGGAAATGTTCAGCGCCCTTGCTGCCTGTGTGACACAGTGTTATAGGGAGCAACCAAGGACACAGCCAGCGCCTACCACAGGCGTGGAGCCAGGAGGTGCTGAGTAAATACCTGGAAACCAAAACAATGTGTGTGAGCGCCAGCCCTAGGTTTTCCGGATATTGGCTGGTTAAGAACCCAGGGCTGGCGGTGGTGCTGGGAGGAATTGGAGAAATATAGGAAAATGAAAGGAGTCACATTTTTCAAAGAGCCGTGGGGAATATTTCCATTTGAGAAACTCCAAGAGGAAAGCTCTTTATTCTGTCTGGGAGTGTCCTTGGGGTAGAGGGCCATTTGGCTTTCTGATAAATATCCTCTCAAGTTGTCTGAGAATATCAGTAATCACTCATTAGTCATTTTACTAATTTATTTTATTGGATTTTTAAATTATAAAGGTAATACATATTGTCACAATAAGTTAAATTAAACAGGTGTATTTTAAAAGATTTATTACCTTCCCCTCACCCATATCCAGTGTCACTCCCATAGAAAACTAATATTAAGGATTTGGAGTGAACCCTTCTGTGCCTTTATTTTTTCATATACAAATTTACATACATGTATATAGCTGTTTTGGTTTGTTTTTATTGTTTTAAAACTAAACAGTGGAATTGCATTATACACAGTACTTTATAACTTGTTTTTTCACTTAATAGAATATTATGTCTTTTTAACAGTTGCCCAATATTCTATAGAATTGATACACCAGAATTTATTCAATCAATCCCTACTGATGGACATTCAGGTGTTTCCATCTTTCTTTTCTTTCTCTTTTTTTTATTGACATAATACTGCATTCGACATCCATGTTCATCTATCTTTACATACTGATGATTTTATTTTAGTAGAATAGAGTACTAAAAGTGGAGTCCTGAGCCAACAGATAACTGAATTTTAAATTTCAATAGATAATATCAGATTATGTTCCTAAAAAGCTTATAGCAATTTATACTTCCACTAGCCATCTAGTATAATGCCTGACCCTCCACACTGGATGGTATTAGACTTTTTTACCAGTCTGATAGGTGACATTATCTGATTGTTGAGTACACTTTGAAAACACCCCTGCAGTTTAAAAAAAATTATTTCACAAAGTTTACATCTTCAGTATAGGCATTTATGTTAACATGGGCATCTCTCTCTCTCTCTCTCTCTCTCTCTCTCACACACACACACATGCACACATTACACACAGCCTGTTTCTACTGCTGACTTTTTTCATTCTTTTTGGCTGGTAGCACATTGAGTAGGTCAGCTTGGTGCAGAATCTAGAAACAAGCAAGGATTGGCAAAACCAGATAAACGGGCTTCCCTGGTGGCACAGTGGTTGAGAATCTGCCTGCTAATGCAGGGGACACGGGCTCGAGCCCTGGTGTGGGAGGATCCCACATACCGCGGAGCAACTGGGCCCGTGAGCCGCAACTACTGAGCCTGCACGTCCGGAGCCTGTGCTCCGCAACAAGAGAGGCCGCGATAGTGAGAGGCCCGCTCACCGCGATGAAGAGTGGCCCCCGCTCACTGCAACTAAAGAAAGCCCTCGCACAGAAACGAAGACCCAACACAGCCATAAATAAATAAATAAATAAATAAATTTAAAACAGGGTGGGAAACAGGAGAAAAGCATCAAGTAAGATTTATAGGAAATGAAGCTTGGTAATAAAAGTTTAAAAAAAAAACCAACCAGATAAACGGAGAACTCAACTGTAAATTTTCACTCTTTGTCTCACTCTTTTTATCAGGGGCAGGATATGAGGATGGGTATGTGAGCTCGCAGCCCTTGCTTATCAAAAAGCACATCCTTTCTTCACTGTGTGATAGAGGGATCTCTTCTTCATGACAACCCATTATCTTTGAGTGACAACACCTGTCTCCTCAAAATTCTTGAGACTCCAGAAAGAATTACAGAAAAATATTCTGTAACAGGTAGTGGGAAGCTATTAATTCCCAGGCCAGGCTGTCAGCTCATCAGGAGAGAGGCAGAGTCCAGTCATGGTGAAGAGAATGGAGTCTGGAGACTGCTTGTGTCTGAATGCTGGCTCGGCCACTATATAGCTACGTGACCTTAGGCAAGTTAATTAACCTCTCTGTTGCTTCAGTTTTCCTATTACAGATGGAGATATTAATAGTTCCTGCCTCATAGGATTGTTGCCAGCACTAGGGATGGGAGTTAATACAATTCAACAATAAATAAAGCACTTCAAGTAGTGCCTGGTGCACAGTAAGGCCTATATACATGTGTGCTATTATTAATTTTTATTATTGCAGACTGAAGGGGTTCTAATGTCACACAGGCATGAAGGGGGCAGCTCTCCTGGAAGAAAGGTAAAGAAATAGGCTGTAGAGAGAATGGCTACAAAAGAAGTAGAGACAGTCATATATTGTGTAGATCCCATGCACATTGTGACTAGATTCTTACTTTCTGGGAATGGACTTGATTGAGGCAAACAGGGTTGCCCCCCGGGCCTGCTGTGAAGTGACCACAATTCATCTTTGCTCTTCGCTGCCCCCAGTGGCCCCTTGCTGCTGCTTCTGCGTCTTTATCTAATTTTTGGTTACCAGCAATACCCGGTGAGGCGTTTCGTAACTGCTTCCCTGAGGGAGAAAGTAAGGGAAAGTTTTGCGTGCATCTGCCCAAAAAGGAGCAATGATGTTGGCTTCTTAGCTTCCGAGCGCGTACACAAAGCCTTCGAGTTGGGGGCAATCAGAATGGACTCATGTAAGTGTGAGTTGAACTGTTTTGACCTGAGAAGACTGAAAATGGTGACCTGGAACCAATATGAATCCACTGGTTTACAGGATCCATGAAGCGGGGGGATTTGCCTTATTATGTTTTGTAGCGGATGTATTTAAGCAGAACAGCAATCAAGTTTTGAAAAATTTTAGTGGGAAAATGCTTATAATGTTACAGGAAGTGACAGGTAATGATAATAATGACAATAAATAAATAGAAAAAAATACTGAAAGAAATCACACCAAAATGTTAATTGTGATCACCTTGGATTGGTGAGATTATAGGTGCTTTTGTTTTCTTCTTTATTATGTATTATGTATATTTATACCATTTCTATATACAGACTTCTAATTTTCCAAAATGAGCATATATTATTTTCTCTGATAGAAAATAAAATAGAGTAGTTACAGGCTATAACCATTAGAGCTGTTGATATAGAAACAGCCTAAATGGCTGTAATAGGGGATTGGAAAAAGCAAAATGAAACTGTGGTACATCTGTATAATAAAGTACTATGCAATTATCAAGGTGGTCATGGAGTGAAATTAAAAGGTTTACATTATATGTTGCTAAGTGAAGAAAGTAGCATAGGAAACAGAATATATAGTAAATGCTATATAGCAAATGTAAATATATGTAAATGTATATACAAATATGTAAATTTCGGGAAGAGTTTAAATGAAAATGTTATTATGGCAAATGGGATTATTGGTAATTCTTTTATTTTTTGCTTATCTGTATTTTCTAATTTCCTGCAATAAAACATGGATTACCTACACAATAAGTGAATGTTTATGTAACTTTTAAAAAATAAAACATCCAGAGAATATTCTTAGGGCAATAAAGTCCTGTAAGAGACAGTGACAAATTATATACTTCTGAGGAGTGTTGCCATCTGGTGGATCAAAAGCAAAAACTCGCCCTCTTTCTACATTTTTCATTTGGAATTAGGAAATGAAAGCCATATACCATGTCGTATTTCAGATGAATGCCTGGACAATTTTAGCAACTTAACAAAAATGTTCCTTTGATTCACAGGAAAAAGAAGTAGACCAACGACCAAGCCCAACGAACCCAACCTTGGGTGCAGTGTTGAATTTTATTTAAAAAATTAAAAAATCTCTGTTTTACTAAATATGTTTACAGGCATGCTCATCCATAAAGACAATTCTGAGTTACCTATTTTATGGATGATTCAGGGCAAAATTTCCATCCTAACCTAATTTTTTTCAACTAGTTGGCATACTGACCAGCCCGTAATGACACTCCAAATATTTGTGGAATGAAGGATCACTTCTGGCTGACTTAATCCAACTAACAGTTGGTGTGTTTTCATGGACTATAAATTAATTTAGATATGAACCAGTCGAAGCACTAGTTCTCTTGATATGCAAACACAAAATAATAAAATACTTCACAAAGCCAAATGATGGTAGTTTAGCTGCCAGTTTGGATAAGCTCTACCCCCTCACTTCTCACCACCATCGGACTCACTCTGAAATTTCATTCAGCCCATTCACGGAATTTAACTTTTCCCACTCACCTTTCTCCTTCTGTGTATAAAAATCTAAACATTTTGACAGTGCCTCTGTGGACAAACATGGTTCATGCCTACTCTACCCCATCCCTCTGAGTTTCCCAGAAAGCCAAGGGGCTGGTAGATTGTTGCCTTTGAGAACTAACCCTCGCTTTCCTCACCACCCTGCAGGTGAGCTGATCAATCTTGCCATGTACTGTGAGAGGATCAGGAGGAAATTCTGGCCTGAGTGGCACCATGATGATGACAACACCATCTATGAGTCCGAGGAGAGCTGTGAAGGCAGCAAGACGCATACGCCCCTGCTGGATTTCAGCTCTTACTCAAGGACAGAGACCTTTGAAGATGAGGGAGCAGAGAACAGTTTTTCCAGAACCCCAGACACGGATTTCACTGGACACTCGCTCTTTGATTCTGACGTGGACTTGGATGACTACACAGACCATGAACAGTGCAAGTGACACTCAGCCCTGCTCACCCTCCTGTGTCGGAGCTCCCATTCCCTGGGGTCAGTCCAGTTTCCCAGGTGGAAATCCGTCCGAGCTGGGAGGAGATCTTCGTGCTTGACACAGTGATCACAAGCTAACTGGACTAGAGCAGCCTTATTTCTTTTTTGTACAAACAAGACACAGAACCATTCCGATGGCTCCATTTAAAACAAACAGGCAAAAAAAAAAAAAAAAAAAGTCAGCATGGTTCCTGAAATCCACCTTTGTTTTCATTAGAAAACTAAGATTGTGTGGTAGAGCAGGTGCAACAGCAGTTTGTCCACAGAGGGTGTGTACATCGATCCCCTGCAACCCGAGGGCTTAGGTGCCAGATGGATTCCTGAACATCCTTCATCCAGCAGGGTTCAAAGTCAGGAGAGATGTCATCAGGAGGAATGTAGGAGATAAATGTTCTATGGTGGCTGCTTGTATTTCCTGTGTGTATATTGTATGTTGAGATATAAGTCAAATAAAATCCATAGATATTCAGTGAACACCTACTATGTGCAAAGCACTGTGCTAGGTGCTAGCCAGTATGAGTTTTATCCTAAGCCCTGCCAGTGGCTAGCTGTGTGATTCTGGGCAATCCCTTAATTCTTGTGTGCCTCATTTCCCTCACCTGTAAAGTGGGGGTAACAATAGTCCCCGCCTACCTACCTCACAGGGGTGTTGTGAGGATTCACGTGGTAACATACGGCGCTTTAAACCTCTCGGAAGAGGTGTGACATAAACACATTTTATTCTTTAATGTGCTTCGTGTGTGTGGAGACTGGAGGGCAAAGGAATTCCACATCCAGGCAACAGTGGCCACAGTCACTCGCCCGAGCGGAGCCAATGGAACACACACCAAAGCACAGTTAGGACTCTGTCATCATCCTCTGTGATGTTGCTTGAATCGAAATCTTTTGTTCAAAGAACCTTGGAAATGTTTCTACAGATCAACAGCTACAAACAGTCTTCAATTCTACTGTACATTTTCAGGGAAGCCTTTCTTTCGTTGCCTGAACACACACTGGAACGTTGTCCTTTGTTGATTCTGGAGTGTTAAGTTGCCTACGTTTGGTTTACTTGGGGGGAATAAAGCTCAGGAATAGGATGGTTTTAATAGTGGTGAAGGGGAAAGGATTTGACTGATTTTTGTAAGCAGAAGCTCGCCAACTTGTAATGTCTTTTTTGAAAACAAACCTTGCAAGATGTATTGGAAAGATGAAGTAGGAAGAGGATCATTGTAACTGGTAGCAGAGCACTTTGTGCAGTGTAGACCCTATGCAGTTTTTTTTTTTTTTTTTTTTTTTTTTGCGGTACGCGGGCCTCTCACTGTTGTGGCCTCTCCCGTTGCGGAGCACAGGCTCCGGACGCGCAGGCTCAGCGGCCATGGCTCACGGGCCCAGCCGCTCCGCGGCATGTAGGAACTTCCCGGACCGGGGCGCAAACCTGTGTCCCCTG
Organism: Kogia breviceps; assembly: GCF_026419965.1. Lineage (NCBI taxonomy): Eukaryota > Metazoa > Chordata > Mammalia > Artiodactyla > Physeteridae > Kogia > Kogia breviceps. The sequence continues at coordinate 32,446,960 of NC_081322.1, read as the reverse complement.
CATCGGCAGGTGGGCGCTCAACCACTGAGTCACCAGGGAAGCCCCTCTATGCAGTTTTATTAATGCAACTTTTCTGGTGTTCTCAGCCATTGTCCGGCGAGGGGAAGGCAACGCTGAGGAAAATCTTAATGTTTCTTAAAGATTTTTCCTCCTCTCCCTGTCCTCTCTCTCCCTTCCCATAGAGCCCCTGAACTCTTGGGGTTACTGTGTTGACTGAGGCACTCCATCTCTGAAGACATAGTTTTGGTTGACTTAGAACATTTTCTAGTGAAATATGGGTTGAAAATCCTAGGGTGATGGCTGTGGATTTGGGCTTCTGACCACAACTGACTGGGGAAGAGTTATTCCTTATGGGGTTAAAGAGGAACTTCTTAAAAGACAGCGTCTTCTGGTAAGTTCACATACTTTATTTGAAAAAGACTCTCTTTGAATATGGTTTTGACAGAATAGTCCTAAAATGCTGTGGATTCACAAACTAGTAAAGGGGGAGAGTTTTTGAGGCTATTTACCATTTAAGCAACAGGGTAGGGCATATATAACTGGGAAGAAATGCTGAAATACCCTAAGCTAGACATTTTTATTCCACAGAAAACTCAGTTGTTAATATCTTATTAAAGCCCTTCATCTTTTGAGAGGACTGTTCTATGACTAATAAGAATGTGTTGGAGGATGTATGAATGGATAAGCCTGTTTTGTTTCCAGCATCATTTGGACTGTTCACCTCTCCTCTCCTCTCTCTAGCTTAGTGTGTTGCAAGGCCGGCTGGCGGTAGTTCTGTGTGACAGGGAAGCTCCTGGCCTGAAAATGTGAATATAGTGAACGGGTAAACTGTGGACCAGTCTCCACAAAGACTGAGTTCCCCTTTCCCCACCCTCAGCTGGAAGGAGTTGTGTTTGAAATTTTGTCTACAGTTTATTCTTCCTGTATAGCACCAAGTGTGCTGTGTCTTCAAGCCAGGAATGATTAAGTCATGAGCATGTAGAAGTCACAGATATTTTTTATTGTGTGTTACTTGGAGGGCAAGTCCATGGAGAGCCAACATTCAAAGTGAAGTTGTAAGACCATTCATTCTCTTTAGGAGCCTCCCGCAGGGGCTTGAATGGACATTGCTGGAGTCCTGGGTACTCCCTGACAGCTCATGACTGGGTATTCAGCATTTTGTACGGGTAACTTGATTAGGAACCCTAGAGTTAGACCCAGGTTTTACTTTCCCAAAATTGGTTATGGAAACAAAATGACCAAGACAAAACCCACTGTGCAGTGGGTGACTGATGCACTCTTGATTGGGAAGGCTTTCATTTCATGTGCTTCATTCTAAGCTATCCAGGTTTGAAGTGTTCTCCAAGTTGATGAACAGGTGCTACTTATAAGAAAAATAAGAGATTAGGGGATGTTTTGGTCATCTGGCTTACTTGTTCAAGTTCTGTATTTCTTTTTTACTGGAAGGTAACTTAAGGAAATGTGATCTTTAATGGTAATAGATGCTTTTGGATGGACAGAAGACCCATGGGCTACCTGTTCTTTTTTTTTTTTTTTTTTTTTTTAACCTCTCACTGTAAAGTTAAATTCTGCCCTTCTCTCCACTTCCCTTTGCCTCACCCGACCCCTGTCTCCACTCAACAGGATGAAGGGGCAGCAGTATCACGCTTTGCCCTGCACATGCCAGAGTAGAGATACAAGGATGATTGAAATTTACGCAGAAGTAAGCTATATTGTCAGAGGTTCCCATTTCTTGTTGTAACATCATGACTTGTGAAGAGTGACACTACCAAGACCACGTGCTACCCAGCTGACTGATCACAGACTTAGAGCAACCGGACTTGAATCAGAACTTCAGTCTGGCCCTCACGGGAGCCCTGCCTGTGTGCCCTGAGGTATGAGGATATGTGTTTGTGAAACAACTAGGGTTCAAGGAAAGGAGGCATTAAGGGTCATAGCCGTGGGAGTCTTGCCCAGGTTATTTGAGAGAAAGTATAGACTCATAGAAATGGATAGCTGGGCCGTGGATTCACTCTAGAAAGCCATATTTGTTTGGAGGACAGGCCCGGAACGGAGGTCTTTCACCTTGCCTTTTACAGGGTTCTTCCCATTACATCAGCTTGACTTGGATTCTTTTTAAAACCCACCTTCCCAAGAGGTCACTCCATGTTCATAGAACCAGCACATCCCTAGTCTCTCTCTGACAGTGCTTGGAATTCTCCACTCCTTGTCCCCTGTATCTCTTCAGCCTGGTCTAGGCCAATTTAAAGGATCTTTCTTCGGTATCTACTCTGTGCAAGGCGCTGCTGGGCTCAGTGAATGATACCCAGAGGATATCCAAGTCACCAAGACTCTTCATTCTCGGATTATATCTTTTAAGGAATCCATGCCCATATGCTCTCTCACTGGATATTTACTCACTGGTGAGTTGATAGCCACCTACCCTGTGCCTGGCCCTGGGATCCACACTGGATACAGAATGGTGAACAGAACAGACATGGCACCCTGGTTTAGGGTATTCTCTTTTACCTAAGCTTCTGTGTTAGCCTGTTTTATGTGCTTAGCCACTTCCCTGATCCATTCCACTCACCACCACTAGATTAATATTTCTAAAAAGCTCTAATAGGGCACCGTATTGCTCCAGGCTGAGGTATTCCTTAGGGCGTGGTGTTCTCACCTCTTTCTTCACCTTGTTTCCTGGGGCTCCTCCACATGGTCCTCCAGTGCATCCAAGCTGGTCCATTGCCGTTGCCTAGACATACCTCATGTGCGTGCGCTGTGTCTGTGCTCATGCCGGCCCTCTCCTGAAATGCCTGCCCTTCTTCTCCACTGGCGCAAGTCGTATGCACCTCGCAAGGCCCAGCTTCATCAGTTCTGCAAGAAGAGGTCTCAGCTCATTGTAATCTCCCCTTCCTCTAGAAACACAGCTCCTATCATTTCCTTCCCTGAAGGCTGCATGGGAAAGGTATGCCCAGAAAGTGGGCCGTACACTAGAAAGTAATGGTTTTTAATCTTTTTGTCTCCATTGATAATCTGATTCAAGTCCTATGCCCTAGTCCAAGAAAAATACGTATATGCAGATATATGATATTTTACATGTAAGTTCAGGAGATTTAGAGACATCTTGACATTATCCGTGGATTCCTTAGGGGGTTCATGGACTGCAGGTGAAGAAGCCTTCTTCTAAAGAGTCTTTAAGTTAGTGTCTGTTCTTGCTTGCTTTTATCACAGCCAGACAGGAGACAAATTGGAATGGAACGTGCAAGCAAAAGTGATCTCTGTCATTATCCCCACGGAGAGTCTGCTGAGTGACAGGGGAGGAGGATAAGGCCTGTCACATTAGTTGAGAAAATATCTTTGTTTTGACAACTGTGGCATTTTGAAAGTGACAGGGTTTCGTTGTCATCGTCATTGACATCTCCCTTCTGACCACCCAAAAAGTTGATTTCGCAAAATCAGTTCAGGGCCAGGGGAGCTTCCCTTCAGCCCTGAAACCCACCACTTCTGCTGGCCGACCTGGGCTTAAGGTGGGAGAGAAGACGCTGGATTTTTCCTTACAGGAAAAAGTTCTACACAATCAGGTTTTTCTGCATTAATTAAGCAATTAAGTAATTCATAGAACAGTTGAGTGTATTTTCAATAAAAGGACGGTGCCTTTGGTTGATAGAGAACAACTCAGGTTCTTCCTCTTCTTTTCCTTCCTCTTCTCCTTTCTCCTGCCCCCTCGCCCCGCCTTCTTCCTTTTTGTTTTCAGGGCGAAGCTCCTTTCGTATGACCCAGGATCCTTTGTTCTCCTTTATATGTAGTGCTGTTTAAGATGAACACAGACTGATGAAGGTACATTCAATGACAAATACTTCCTGAGTCTAAATGCTGAACTCTGGCAACCGATTTCTAACAGGTCCGGGATTGGTGGCTTGACCTTCCTTCACTTGCTTCTGGTGGTCTGGATGCAACTTGCAAAGTTCAAAAGGACCCCTCGGTGGGTGGGACCCCTCATCTGGCCAGCAAAACCCTTGCTAGTGCCAGGAGTAAATGCAAATGGATGTGAGGCTTTCCTCACTTAAATTTCTTTCCAGAAATTTAGGTTTTTAGCCCCTGGCTTTAAAGAATATCTTAAAGATATTTAAAATTCTTTAGGCTTTAAGATAACTGGAGCCAGCAACACATTGGCCTTGCACCTTTGAGAAGGTTACAGAGAATATGAGATACAGCGTAAAAGGAAGCAACTCACTGTTTTGGGGCTCACAGCGTGACCTTCTCAACCATTCTGGCTCTTGCCAAAGTAGGGAACTTGCCCCCAGACCAAAGCTTCTCTGAAGCTTCTGCTGCTGGGGCTAGACCATTAGGATGGTCTCAGTGTTCAAGAGGATTATTGCCCCTAATTGTCGAATTTGTAGACAGTAAAGGGGACCATTGCAGTAATAAGATAACTTATGAATGTGGTCCAGCCAGCACCAACACTCTTGGTTATTTCCGTGGGGAAACAAGTTATCTAGAGCAAAAGATTGGTACAGTACGTTTGGTGTTCCGTACACAAATAATTTCAGCAATTAACTTGATGGCCTTCTTGAATATTTTTCAATTGCTGTTGTCCCTAATTACAGCTTTAAATATTTTGAAACAATTCACTAACTATAGAGCAATATATATTTATGATGATATTTTATTTTATGAAAAGAAGTATTACTGTGACCAATTCACCTCCTTCCCCCCACCCGCTGGCAAGCATCCTTCCCACACCCCAACTGCTTTTTTTTTTTCTGTTTTACTTTTAGCTCTAGAATAGAGTAACTTTTATTTATCAGAAAAATGTAAACCTTCTTTAGCATTAAAAAAAAAAAAAAAGTTACCTCATGGCTTTAAAAACAATAGGTTTTATCTCCTGAGTTGTCAAGTTAATCAGCAGTGGCTAAACAGATAGCAGAGGGAATGTGATATAATTGGAGGCTAGAAAAGAGTAATGCTTTGGGTATTTACTACCTCCCTCCCTTAAAAAAATACAACAATCTATGGACTTTTCTCTTTAATAGTTGTTCAGAATTGGAAGTGTTCTCTCATATTTGCTTCTAGCCCCCAACAAGAGATCACATTTGGCTTATTAAAACATCAACGATGTCCAAATGATTGTATTTTTACCTTTAACAAATTATATCTGAAATTTTTTGCAGCAATAAGAGTAAAGATAATGCTCAACTTTTGGAGGGATCTCTGCTTTAGTCGGGGCAACATGTTTGTGTTACTTCTGTCAAAATGATTTTACCTCAAGTGATCAGTCTCACAGGATCATGCTTATTGTAAACATGTATTTTTTCCCAGCGATCTGTATCCTGCTGAGTGTCTGACAGCTCCACCATTGATGAGGGTGACGGTTCCTCGATGGTGGTGATTGAAAAGATGAGGGTCCGAGTCCTTCATCTGGTGGTATTTGAATTTCACTGAGTGGGAGGAGAGAAGGAATGATGAAGAGATACTGGGGCTTCAAGCCACCACGAGGTGTGGCTGTGTTAGCGATGTGTCAGGCACACTGAAAGTTTTCTGGGTGGTGGTATCTTACTAAAACCATCCAAGGAACTACGGGTTTTGTTGCTGTTGTTTTTCCGGTACGCGGGCCTCTCACTGTTGTGGCCTCTCCCGTTGCGGAGCACAGGCTCCGGACGCGCAGGCGCAGCGGCCACGGCTCACGGGTCCAGCCGCTCCGCGGCACGTGGGATCTTCCCGGACCGGGACACGAACCCGCGTCCCCTGCATCAGCAGGCGGACTCGCAACCACGGCGCCACCAGGGAAGCCCTGGACTACGGGTTTAAATAAAAAACAAATGCAGTCTGTAGGGAAGGCTTGTTTGTGAATATCCTGTTGATCTTTGTACTGCTATAGTTTCCATTTTATGATAGAAAATGTACAGAATATATTTGTATATTCATTTTATAGAAGACGTTTAAATGTTTAGAGACCGCCCAAAGCATCCCTATGTAGGCAGTGGTCTCCAAACCTTTGCGCTCATTGACCTCATCTGAGCATGCCCCGCAGCTTATTTATTTATAAACACACACACACTGCTCTACTGATATGTTATATACATTAAAAACCATAGCAAACATAGACATTTACAAAGAGTAGTCTGTACTCAATAGAGATGAGAGTATGGGGCGAGGAAGGCTTAGGCGTAGCACCCAGAAGGTGGCAGTTGGTTAAAGAATGTGTAGGTAACGTTGGTGGGAAAATGGATGTAAAATAGGCATGGACGCATGATTTTAGGTCAAGGTTATTCATTTATTCGTTCAATCTTTTTTTTTTTTTGTTTGTTTTTTGGCCATGCCGTACAGTACGCGGGATATTAATTCCCTGACCAAGGATGGAACCTGTGGCTCCTGCAGTGGAAGCGTGGAGTCCTAACCACTGGACCTCCAGGGAATTCCCCATTCATCCATTCTTTTTTTTTTTTTTTTTCCGGTACGCGGGCCTCTCACTGTTGTGGCCTGTCTCGTTGCGGAGCACAGGCTCTGGATGCACAGGCTCAGCGGCCATGGCTCACGGGCCCAGCCGCTCCGCGGCATGTGGGATCTTCCCGGACCGGGGCACGAACCCGCGTCCCCCGCACCGGCAGGCGGACTCTCAACCACTGCGCCACCAGGGAAGCCCCATTCATTCTTAAAACAGGCATTTTTGGTTAGGAGAATTAAAAAGTGAATAATTAGATATGACCTTTACAAGAGCTCTTTTAAATTCTGTTTTTTGGGATCACTTGATCTAGAACGTCTTGTCAATTCCTGCAAGATTTCCCAGTACACTGATTTAAGCAAAACAAGAAAAGAAAGGAGGGGAAAAATCCCCATTAATGCAGATGCTGGCTCTAATGCCTGAGAATTTCTGAATCTGAAAAGCAAGTTTTGATAATTCCTGGTAATCATCATCTCACTGATTATGTCTTTTTTCTTTTCTTCTTTCTTTTAATAGATCTTTATTGGAGTATAATTGCTTTACAATGGTGTGTTAGTTTCTGCTTTATAACAAAGTGAATCAGCTATACATATACATATATCCCCATATCCCCTCCCTCTTGCGTCTCCCTCCCACCCTCCCTATCCCACCCCTCTAGGTGGTCACAAAGCACCGAGCTGATCTTCCTGTGCTACGCAGCTGCTTCCCACTAACTATCTATTTTACATTTGGTAGTGTATATAAGTCCATGCCACTCTCTCACTTCGTCCCAGCTTCCCCTCCTCCCACCCTGCGTCCTTTCTTCTACTTGTTCATTATCCTGTGTCTCCAAACGTGTGGAAGATGTACAGATTTATTTTCAGATATTTGAGATAGGAAGGACCAGTGTTGGTGTGATTCAGACCCACATTTCAGCTACTTGGGGGCTGATGGGTGGACACTGCCTGGAAAACATTTACCTGCACCATCTGTTTTGCAAACACAGTGAATAGCATCTTGCTGAACGAGGGCCTCGACGTGGAGGTGGCATTCCAGTGTTTATTTCTGGACCTATGAGTTACTTTAGCAGTTACTGTTAGTAGTTTATAAAGCCATATTTAAACTTGTACACTCGACTGTAGATAGATTTGAATTGTGCACTGTTGATTACTGTATATAAATGTGGAAATTCTGTATATTTGGTCTTAATGCTGTATGTATTTGATGTGTAAATGATAACTAATGGATATGAAATAGCTGGCTGTGAATGTCTTTATTCCAATTCACTTCTCTTTTGCAAATTTGAATGTTTAAACTTTACATCCATGGGGAAAATCTGAGATTTTTGCATCTAATATACTGTTAAGTGGTGGTCTCAGATGATTGGCAGAATATTTTAGTTGTAAGGCTCTTGTATAATTAGAGCAGAGGTAATGAATTTTTTAGACATTATGACTTTCTGATAGAATTTTAAATGAATGTTTTTTTTTAAGTAGAAAAACAGGTCTCTGGATTACGTTGTCTTTACTCTCCTGCCTTTGTTTCATGCCCAGTGTTCCCGTCGGAGCTCTGTAAGGACTGACGTCCACTGGCAGAGAGAAGAAAAGGAGGTAGAGAGACTGGAACACATGTGAACCTTTACTGTGGTGTCTGGGCCTGATGAGAGACCAATTTTCCTTCTATATAAATATGTCTCAATTAGTTTTCCCAACTGTTCAGTGAAGTAATTCTGCTTCCCATTTTGCAGATGAAGAAAGAGGCTTGGAGAGGTAAATTAGGACAACGTGGCTGAGATACTCAAGTTATATATATATTGGGATCAGAGACTCACAGCGAGGTTTTAGAAACACACATGTTATTACTGTTTCACACACGCATGGCTGGCAACCGCGAAGTATAGCTGGGCCCGCGGGCGTTTCAGGATGCGTAGAGACATTCGGGATGTTTGAAATCCGATCTACAAATTTGACCGACTATTATTCCAATGTTAGTTTCTTACCATTTAGAGCAAATTACATTAAAATCCCCAAATCCCAAACTCCCCCAAATATGGGGACATCTATTAAGTAACAAATGAGAGAACCCCCTAATCCCACACTCTATAGAGATAATAGTTTGGTTTTTATCCTTTTAGAACTCCTTTCTCTCTTGACCTATAAATCCTAACTATTCATCTCTGCTTGTTAATAACACAGACGCCGATTGGAAATGCTTTGGGGCAAATCTATTGTATATCTACTTCTAGAACATGTGTGGGGTCTTGCCCTCAAGCTTGGTGTCTGTACCTTTACGGAAGCTTTATTCTCCTCGCTTTCAGGAGGAAGAGGGTTGTTTGCCTTTCCAACGTGCAGTGCTCTCAGAAGTGTTAAGAGAAATACTTTGTGAAGGGTTGTACCGGATATTGCATGAAGCCGTTTTTCACATTTTTGTCCTTTCCTTTTAGGGCAGAGACAGCATGGTCGGCCTCCTGTTCTCTCAGGGGCTGCCTGTGTTCTTTGTAGATGGTGCCACTGTCAGCACCCATTAAACGCTGCCCAGCTGGGCTGGTACCCATTAGCAACAGACTTTTAAAATCTGCCAAGGTTAAAGTAGCTTGTCCTTCGGATGAAAGGGGACTTTGGAAAACAAAGAGGAAACAGGACCAGATTCCTTCCTCACGAGAATGACTGCGTTGCTGCCCCGTGTGCCTGAGAGGTACCTGGTCGGTTTCAGTGATGGTGTTCTTATTGTGAAGACATGGGGGTCCTCTCTGGGTGAGGGACCATCAGGATTGGAGTTTACCTCCCTGGGTGTTTGCCCTGGGCGAGCACACTGGGTAACTCGTGCTCCGCACGTATCCAGGAAAACCCCGATTAAAACAGCATCCCAGGGCTTCCCTGGTGGCGCAGTGGTTGAGGGCCCGCCTGCCGATGCAGGGGACACGGGTTCGCGCCCCGCTCCGGGAGGATCCCACGTGCCGCGGAGAGGCTGGGCCCGTGAGCCATGGCCGCTGGGCCTGCGCGTCCGGAGCCTGTGCTCCGCAACGGGAGAGGCCACGACAGTGAGAGGCCCGCGTACCGCAAAAATACAAAAAACAAAAACCAAACAAACAGCATCCCAGGCAGCCTTGAAAGGGAAGAGACTTGAGGAAAGGTCTGAGTGTGGGAGACAGCAGCCCCAGGCCTCTTCCCAACCCTACTGTGTCCTCGGGTTTATTGTGTGGAAGCCCGGCTGCTGCTTCCCCACCCTCACAAGGCTCCTCCAGCTTTAGCGGTGCATTCCAAGGAAAACAGCAGAAATTTTAAGGGCTGCTCAGGGGTGTCAATAGTCCCGATTCACCGGTGGTGCAAAAATGGGAAGGGGGTTAAGTGGGGAGGAAGGACTTGGGGCCAGACTGTTTGGAAAGTCATCCCTTTGGCGGTAAGGAGGGTTTCTGAGCAGGGGACTAACGAGAGGAAAGAATATTTAAATAAGAGTCACTGATGACAGCCCGGGTGCAGGACTAGTCAGAGAAGAGGCTGCAGCAGAGCAGCTGGACCTGATCTCAGTGGCTCAGAAAGGAGTTATGGGTGGGAAATGAGGACAGGGAGGGGAAATGTGGGTGTGTGGAGAGCAGCCAGCATGCCCAAGGACACACTGAGACCCCCAGGTGTGGGGAGCCCCTGGGGAAGAAGGTAAGGCCGCGAGATTGGGTTCGTGCTGCTGCTGCTGCTGCTGCTGCCAGATATGGGAAAGATGGAAGAGGCCGAACTGATTTGAGGGAAAAGCAGCGTTTGGTTTTAGCCACCTGGAGCTTGAGGAACCAGTAGGAGATGCAGCACTGGAACTTGTGAAGGGGTAAAAGTGAAAACACAGCCCCCGAAGGGATGGCTGAAGCAAACGGGCTGGAGAGAGAATCAAAATTATTGGCACCTTGCATTTGCATAATGTGTATCTTTGAGATACTGTTAGAGTCAGTAACACCCGGACCGCATCACTTACCATCTTCGTTTACAAAATGAGAATCTTAACAGGTTGATCTTTAGGAGAGCTTCTGGCTCAGATCTCCTTTTATCCTTCTGAGGCTGAAAACCACTTCTCTGCCAACACAGAGTCCACCTCCCGCTTTGCTGATTCTCAAGCGCTAAAGAGAGGAGTTTTTTGACCAAATCAAGTAGTAGTAGCTAATTAATTAATATTGATAATGTTAATATCAACTCTAACAATATAATTATAATGTAATGTTATGTATAATTATTATACTATATTAATATTAATAATAGCTAATTAATTAATTAGCACCATATTAATTACCGTGAACCAAGCGCTGTGTTCCTAGCAGCCTACTTCTATTTACTCATTTGCTCCTCACCACAGTCCTGTGAGGTTCTGTCATTCATCATTATCCTCCTCACCACACCTTCATCCTCGTCATCACCATCTCTAGTTTACAGGTGAGGAAACCAAGGCAGAGAGAGGTTAAGTAACTTTCTCTAGTCTCTGCCAAGTGATCGGCAGAGCTGTGGTTTAAATTCAGAGAGTCTGAGTCTGAGTCCAGCTTTAACCCAAGTGTCCATTGACAGATGAATGGATAAAGAAGATGTGGCACATATATGCAATGGAATATTACTCAGCCATAAAAAGAAGGGAAATTGAGTTATTTGTAGTGAGGTGGATGGACCTGGAGTCTGTCATACAGAGTGAAGTAAGTCAGAAAGAGAAAAACAAATACCGTATGGTAACACATATATATGGAATCTAAAAAAAAAAAAAAAAGCTTCTGAAGAACCTAGGGGCAGGACAGGAATAAAGATGCAGACCTACTAGAGAATGGACTTGAGGACACGGGGAGGGGGAAGGGTAAGCTGGGACGAAGTGAGAGAGTGACATGGACATATATACACTACCAAATGTAAAATAGCTAGCTAGTGGGAAGCAGCTGCATAGCACAGGGAGATCAGCTCGGTGCTTTGCGACCACCTAGAGGGGTGGGAGGGAGACGCAAAAGGGAGGGGATATGGGGATATATGTATACATATAGCTGATTCACTTTGTGATACAGCAGAAACTGACACAACAATGTAAAGCAATTACACTCCAATAAAGATGTTAAAAAATATATCCATACTACAAAAAAAAAAAAAAAAAAAAGAGCTCAGCTTTGGGGACTTCCTTGGTGGTCCAGTAGTTAAGATTTCACCTTCCAATACAGGGGATGCAGTTTCGATCCCTGGTCAGGGAGCAAGGATCCCACATGCCTTGCGGCAAAAAAACAAAACAAAACAGGAGCAATATTGTAACAAATTCAATAAAGACAAAAAAAGAAAGTGTAAAAAAAAAAAAAAAAAGAGTCCAGCTTTTATACTACCGTCTACCACTAGCTCTACAGCACTGAAGAGGAAAAGGAGGCAGAGGTATGGAAAATGGGCTAAAATGGACACAAGGGCCTCTGTGGTGGCAGCGACAAGGTTTTGCTCAAGAGACACCATGCCAGTTGCTTGCAGGCAGGGGGTGTGGGCAGATTGGGTGTCTGTGCCTATGTCTTAGCATCAGTGAAGTCAACCCCTTCTCCTTAAAAGCAGCCTCCCCAAGTCGCTGGGCAGCTTTTCTCTGTGAGCGGGAACTACTTAGACAGAGCCCCACTCCCAAACACCTGTGGTTGTAGCTTCCTTAAACATTTGTTTTACTTCTTTGTTGCTGTTGATGGGTATTTACTCCCCAGGCAGGGCTCTGTAGCTGGCTGTAGGATGTCTTATTTCAGGTGTTGGATAACTCTCAGGGTTTAAGGCCTGCAGCAGTTGGAGGCCCTCAGGGGAGAGGCACACTGCAGCTCTCCCCATAGCTCCGTGTGTGTAGTAAATGATCAGTAAACGTTGGTTACAGGAACGGACAGATTCTCAGGTAAAAGACAAATCAAACTGCAAAGAAATATCCAAAGTTTGAAGTTTGACAAGACAGACTGCAACGGCAGCCCGTAAATTACTCATAGAACAAACCGCAGGTGACTGAAATATGGGGTAGTAATTTCTGGAGGCTCAAGTGGCTTATGCAGTCCTCAGGATCCCTAGATGGAATTATAGCCCCATAATGCAAACAGCTCCCATTTCCTTGACACACAGATACCACGCATCTGAATCCCAAGGCCTGCCCATGCTTGGCACTGTCTTCTTCTCCACCCCTGCACTCTTATGTTGTCCAATAAAGTCTTTTGTTAGAGCCTCTGGTGTTAGGTACATTCACCTGCCCTTTGTCTTACATTGCTTCTATGTATTATAGGATATTTAACTTATTAACGAGACTGCATACATTAAAATTCTGTGTATAGCTTTATTTTGGGGTTTTGGAAGCTTATGCCTTTTAGCTCTCAGTTTTTGCATCCTATAGGAAGCAGAGCGAGGTTAGTGATGCATTCTTTGGATTTAGCTTGAACTCTGCACATAAAGAGAGAGGGAGGGGCTTCCCTGGTGGCGCAGTGGTTGAGAGTCCGCCTGCCGATGCAGGGGACACGGGTTCGTGCCCCGGGAGAAGTTCCTGGTAGGTAGGAGATGATAAGTCTTCTTCTTCTTCTACATTTTTCTCCTCCTGCTCTAACTCTTTCTTTACATTAGGAATTTGAATTCATAGTAATATGCCATTGTTCTTAGCCCTATTTCCTATACTGTCTTATGAATATGTAACTAGTACCTTAAAAGCAGACGTGTCAGGTACAATGAATTATAAATTATTATTTTTTAAATAACTGCCCCTGCAAAGCCACTCCATGGTGCTAGTATTTCCCCTAATGTTGGATGAAATTTTAGTCAAGTCTCATTGTTTCTCTGCTCACTATTAGACAATTGAAAGCTGGGGATCCCTCTAGTCCCTCAAAACAGTTGCAGTTCTGTTATTAATATGTACAGTCAAGGGCAATAATACAAATTCTGGATTGCGTTTAACACGGAAGCTGCTCCTCTGCTTAGCCTGAGTCTCCATCAGAAGAGGGGCATGTTCCTTTTTTTAAAAAAATAGTTGCTATTTCACACAGGGTCATCTGGGAAAGTCTTTTTATTTTATTTTACTAATTAATTTATTTATTTTTGGCTGCATTGGGTCTTCGTTGCTGCACGTGGGCTTTCTCTAGTTGCGGCGAGCGGGGGCTACCCTTCGTTGCGGTGCACGGACTCTAGGCACGGTGGCTTTGCGGGCTCAGTATTTGTGGCTCGCGGGCTCTAGAGCACAGGCTCACTAGTTGTGGCGCACGGGCTTAGTTGCTCTGCGGCCTGTGGGATCTTCCCAGACCAGGGCTCGAACTCGTGTCCCCCGCCTCGGCCGGCGGATTCCTAACCACTGCGCCACCAGGGAAGTCCGGGCATGGTTCTTTTATTTTCTTTATTCTATCAACTTCTCCCTCTCTCCTCCTTTTCCCACCCCCTACATGCATTGGCCAGCTGCAGCTTCTGACCCTTCTAGGGATAGACCAGAGAAAGGCAGAGGAGTTTAGAGAGTTTAGAGGTCTAACTCAGCTGCCACCAAAATGGTTGTAGATATTTGCAGGTGTTTAAAGATGGCTCTCTTGTGGGCACTTTCACGGGCCCTTTGGAGACCTCCCTAGTATCAGGAAATCTTTCACCTGGATGTTCCCATGATACAGGCAAATGCCTCTCCTCTGGTTCAGCCCTTATGACTCTGCCGTGGGCCCACGGCTGGGGTTGGAATTCTAGCACTCTTCCAGAAGGCCTCGTAAGAAAAGTCTCTTTTAGATGGTGCCATCATCTCTGTTTCTCTCTGTGCTAAGATGTAGACCTCTCCACCAAAACGTTGAGCTCCCCACCAAGCCCCACTCACAAAGCCCGAGGCAACTGGAAACTTCCCCTACCCCCTTTGCTCACCTCTGCGTATGTGTCTAAGACCCCACTGCAGAGTGGGATTAGTTGGTGCCTACTGTGTTGGGGCCTCAGTGGAAGGTGAGGGTGCAGTCCTGTAAAATGTAGCATATACGTGTGAATGAGAACCAGATAATTATTTTTAGGTGAGTTTAATGGTCATGAGTCTGCAAATGTCCTCCACTGACGTCCTCACCTAAATGGGCGGCATTCTGGCATCTCTTCTCAGGCTGGTTATGGGCGGCTCTTATCACAAGGACTCAGGGAAGTTATAATGATTTGTGTTTTTATTATGCCTGTGTATAAGATTAGGGTTAATCTAAGACTTGTCAAAAATAGTAGAAATCCATGCTTTTAAAGTCTGGGTATTATGTGCCGTCGTGCCCCTGGGGACAGCAGGTACAACCAGGAACAAAAACCCACCTTAAGTGCTGAATTTATTAAAAAAAAAAACAAAAAGTTAAAACTTTTTGACATCTTAAAATTATAAATGATGAATTATAATAATAAGATGAGTGGAAAAGATTCTAAGTATAGATGAGTTCCTAGTAAGTGAAGCCAGCATGGGCAAGAGGGGAAGATGTGGACTCGAGCTTCTTCTGGATGAATGGGTAGGATTCAGGCAAAAAACAGTGGAATGGGTGTTCCATTGGACTGGGGGTCTTCCAGAGTAGCACTCTATTTTATGACCTTTTCATTTTCACATCTAGCACAGAGATGGGCACAAAATGTGTGACCATATATGTTTGTTCATAATGAACGGTGCGTATGTTGGAAATAGAGAGCTGCAGGTTGACAGTGGAAAGGTCTTGTTGTAAGTAAGTGGCAAATGAGTCTGTAGTAGATCTATGCAAGGCCATAGAGCGTGGCGGGTACCGAGAGGAGGACTTTGGACTTTGTGTGGGTTTCCGTGAGGACTTTCCGGTGGAAGATTCGTAAGATGATAAAGGAGGATTAATCCAGCAGTAGTGTGCATTAGAAGGGAAGAGCAGGACATCCTGTATATTTGTTCCTTCCTTTCTGTTCACATTGTTGCTCTCAACTTGAGTCCTTCTTGCTTCTTGTCAGAACTTCTTGCTTAGATACCTTTGGTGGCCCTTCCCCTTCTACAGAGTACTCTCATCTCTTTAGCCTGCTTGTCAAGGGCTTCCTGTACAGAGTTCCCCCACTATCAGAAAGTATGAAAACTTACATGAGCTGAAATGTTATAAAACAAAGAAGCAATTACCTTAGAACTCATCTTGCCAATGGATGCAAAAAATGAAATGAGATAAAGCCCAGATGCTCACAGACACAGTTCAAAGTTATGGCAGCTTGATGCTGTGATGTCAAGTGTAGTTCCCAGGGAGCAACTTGGGGGAACCACTCCCCCTGCCTCTGTAACAGCTCACTGCAAATCAATCACTGGATGCTATTTTCTCTTTTGTCCTTTTTTTTTTTTTTTTTTTGTAAAAGTGAAAATCCTTTTTGAATTTCTTTTGGTTAGTGGAGATAGGCAGGTCTTTCTTAAAAGTGAAGTCACACAAAGCAAACTTTCAGAAAAGGGAGGATTCCTATATTTTGGTCCTAATGATTTCATTTTCCTACTCTTCAATGTGAGCGCCGTCTTTTCCCCAGAGAGCTGATTTGCTCAAAATTGTGTCAAACCCTTGGCCACTTTCATGCCTTGGCTCGTGGGATTTCCATCCTGTCTGCTTATCTGTGCCCTGAAATCCATGGATTACGGCCATATCAAGCTCATCCTTCTCAGCAAGCCTTCCTGCTCTGAGAAATGGCCCTTTCTTCTTAATTTCTGAAGCAAGCCTTGTTCATCTGTTCACTGATCACCTAGCATATGCTTACATGCTCTCCTAGTCACCTCTTGCTGTATACCATGTCCCACTTTCTAGATTATAAACTTCCAGAAATGACACCTGAGTTCTTGTGTTTTGTCAAATTTCCTCTGCGGCTTCGTGTTGTCCAAAATGGGGACAGTGGAAATAGAGGGGAAGAGATAGAAGCATGAATGATTTCAAAGGAAGAATTCACAGAATTTTGTGATTACTGCCTTTTTTTTTTTTTTTTTTTTTTTTTTTTTGCGGTACGCGGGCCTCTCACTGTTGTGGCCTCTCCCGCTGCGGAGCACAGGCTCCGGACGCGCAGGCTCAGCGGCCATGGCTCACGGGCTTAGTTGCTCCGCGGCACGTGGGATCTTCCCGGACCGGGGCACGAAGCCGCGTCTCCTGCATCGGCAGGCGGACTCCCAACCACTGCGCCACCAGGGAAGCCCACTGCCTTATTTAAATCCTTCTTGGGGACTTATTTTTATTTGTATGCTGTTCAAACTCTTGAGATAATAGGTTCCATATACATCCACACTCCTGTGTAAAGAAATTCTTCTTTATTTGTCCTAAACTGCCCTTTATACTGATGATCCTATTTAAAGCATAAGGTCTATATGCCGTTTAAAGGTTAGGGCACTGTTTAGCCAGACGCCCAAATATTTATATACTGAGACCTACAGGAGTGTTGTCTGATTAATACCTGTCTTCTTGGGAAAGCTGTGAATAATGTCAACATGGACTACATTATTCCTGCTAAAAATTCATCCATTTAGTTTAACTTGCATGTAACTGACACCTGAAAGTCAGGAGCTGTTTGCTGAGCGCATTTGCAATACTGTTGTAGCTCATTCATAACAAATGGTGATGAAGTACCTTCAGCATATGAAATGGGAGCCTCAGCATAAATTGGAAATTTAGGGGCTCCTGGAAACCTTTAATATGTAATGAATGTAAAGGGAAAATGCAGTGGGTCTCAAAGAAATCCTTGTTTTGGGAAAAAAGGACGCCTTTAGTAATAAAATTGAATTGGGTATTAAGACGATGGTATTAACCACATGCTTTATGTTAATGCCAGTGGAAATTTATCAAGATAGCTGAACAATAAAGAAGGTGGAGATGGGGGTATTAAACAGAGCTAGGAAGGGCTAGGGAAGGCAGAACCTCTCCGTCTTTTCATCTTTCTCTTTCCTCTTTTTTTGATTTCTTCTTTTCTCTCCTGTTACATGGTTCTGTTTACGCTTTTTCTTCCCTCTTGAAAGCTTTTACTTCCCTTGGTCTTTCATCAGCTTCTCCTCTTTCCTCTAGCTGCAGATTCCGTTCTCCCCTCCCACTTCTTTCCTACTCCCTGTGAAGCGACCCTCCCTCCACTTCAGATGATCTGTTCCCCCTCTGTTGTAAATTATGGAGGTTTGCAATGAGAGGGACCTTGACACCATGTAGTTCAGTTTTCTCTTCTTACAGATGAGCCTGAAAAGCCCAAGAGAAATTAACTTGCTTGCTCAAGTCATCTAGATAGTGAGCGACAGGCTCTACACAAGAGGTACCACGTCTTAGTACTGAAAGGGACTGGAATGTCATCTATGCCATTCTTCCATCCGATGCAGACGCACTTTCTAAACTGTGTGGAAATATTTAGCTTGTTTGTGAATATTTCCAGCAGGACTGAGAGCCCATCCCTAGGTAGATTGACCCTTGACTTGTCTATAAGAATCTGGTGGCTTGACTGAGGTAATAGGCCTTGGAGTTATCCAGCTTGGTATGAGTGAGGGGAGAATAAGGAGAGGTTTAGATTTAGTTTCCAGAAGCTACATAATGGAGAGTGGGGTGTTCTGATCTCCCAATTTCATCACCCTGTGTTTCCACCATTCTCCCATTGGCTGCCTGCTTAGATGTAGGCCCTGGAAGAACTCAGAGAGTTCTTAGGAATAATCAGACCCAAAGCTTCATTTGATAAATGAGACAACAGAGGGGTTTTAACCTCTCACACAGCTAGTTAGGGCAGAGCCAAGGATTTGACTCCAGGTTTCCTATTTCCCAGTTCAATTCTTTTCCTCCAGATCACGCTGACTCTGAAGCTAGAGGAGGTGTTTTTTTTTTGTTTTTTTTTTTTTTAAGAACTGTATTTCAAACTAGGGTGAGATCAAAGCTCACATTTATTTTAAAAAATAATTATTTCATAAAATTTCCAAAGATACAATTACTGTTATTAAATAAGAAAATATTTTATAATAAAATATATTATGTATTAGTAAAATATATTATTAAGAATAATTAATGTTACAAATATTTTATAAAAACTAAACAGCTATGGAATGACTCACAAGAGGCCAATTAACCATCTAGTTGTGGGGTGGGGTAAAGTAGATCATGGAAAGCTGCAGGGAGGAGGTGACATTTACCCTGGGTTTTGAAGGATGAGTAGTAATTCACCAGGTAGTGGGGGTGGGAAGGACAGGGGAGACATCCCAGGGAGATCAGCATAAGTGATGAGTTAGGGGGCCATGTAGTGGGATGTTTGGAGGAATGGCCAGAGAGGAGAGTAAGAAGGTGGTGGGACCAGGCTGTAAAGGGCCTTGTTTGCCTTGCCAAAAATGTTCAGCAATATCTTACAGAAAAGTTCTGTTCAAGAGCCCCTTCTGATGGACAGGGCCATGTCAGGGGGTGTGTTTTGGGGTGCCTGTGAGCTTAGTATGACTTTAGACAGTCTGTCTGCTGGTGGGTGGGGCTGTGTTTCTGTCTTGCTCATTGTTTGGCCTGAGGCATCCAGCACTGGAGCTTGCAGGCAGTTGGGTGGAGCTGGGTCTTGGTGCCTAGATGGGGACCTTGCAGAGCTCAAGCCGATTAATATTCCCTGGGGCCGGGAATTCTCTGGCCGGCCAGCATCCTGGAATTGGGGTTCCAACCCCAGGGCCCCAGGCCCAACACCCCGCTGGGGGACCAAGACCCTGCAAGCCAAAAAAACAAAAAAGGGAAAAGAAAACACACAGTCAAACAAAACCCAAGGCAAGTAATAAAAACAAAAACTAACAAGCAAATAAACAAATAAGAAGGCCCCTTCTGTGATCTTGGAAATGTTTGTCATTTGTATTGTCCAATTTTGTAGTCACACGTGGCTGCTGAGCACTTGAAATGTGGTTGGTACAATGGAGGGGCTTTAATTTTAATGAATTAAAATGTAAATGTAAATAGACACACGTGGCCAGTGGCTACCATATTGGACAGTGCAGCTCTACAATATGTGGGACCATAAGAGATGCTAGGTAGCTGAGATGTATGTTTAGGGATTCCTCCATTTGAGGAAGCATGAGTATGGAGCTGAATTTGTGCAATGCTAGAACAGTCAATCAAGTAGGAAAAAAATAAATCCATTGATCAATTTCTGCACAGAATTCTCCTCAGAATGAAAACAACAGTGATCTTGGGATGGAGGATGCTCATAAAACAGGCATGAATTCTCATGGGATCAGAATGAATGCTGCTTTAAAACCACAACTCCAGCAATGGTATCAGTAGCCTTTGTATTTTGATATACCAATAAGGAGATAATAGCAAATAAAACACTTTGATTAAGGTTCCCCTCTTTCCTTAGATCATTAGACTATGCGGCTGCATTTCTATAAGATTTCTGAAATTTCATGTATACATTAAGAATATAATAATTTAAAAAAATTCATTCCGGTTCATTTATCCGTCACTAGTTAAGTTGCAAGCACGGAGTCGGCAGACAAGGGAATCTTCAATGTTTCATTAGCACAGGTAGTCTCCAGAGAGACAGCAACTTCAACACACATTCTGGATATATTCTAAGCTAGGGAGTATAGCTTTCAACAATCCTAAAAACAGAAACAAGTTTTTGAGCTCCTGATGGCCTGAGGTCTTATTTGGCCAGTGGGGATAGGACTGGGGCTGCAGTGGGTGTGTAGCACCTGCTCCCCGCCCAGGCTGCCTTCAGTGTGGATTCACCTCCCCTCCAGCTCCCTGGAGCCTGGTTTGGTTTCATAGTTGATCTAGTCCAGGATTTCATAATGGGCCTAAGCCCCTGACTTTAGTTCCCCACCCCCCCCATTACCCTTGGCTGGACCAAGGTTGGGCCAAGAGCCCAAATCCAGATTGTAGCACAGGAAAATTATAAACACTGTTAAGTCAGACATTTTATTGTTTCTCCTCCTTCACCTTTTCCTCCAAGGCTAAAGGGATACCCAGACTCCCTTTGAGTGCACTGAACCTTGGCTAGAACTAGACCGATTTCCAGACACACATGGGATGGTCTGGAGCAAGCAAAAGTACAGTTTTTCCAGGTGCTTTGCAGAGGCGAGCAGAGCTTTTGGACACCAAGTCTATGTCCCTCCTTTTTGCCTGTGTCTCATCTTGGAAACTGGAGGGACAGGATACCAAGTCACCCACAAGAGGGCAGCAAATGATTTCCATTCTAGTTTTGTTTCCCTTCCACAGAGCTTCTCTTTAGTCAAGAAATAAAAATTTAATGCTGTTGGGAGGACCTGGGGCTCATTTCCCTTCGCAGCTTTGGCACATTTTCCCGGGTATCCTTGTTAGTACAGCTTATTGCTGGAGTGTGGCAAGCCCTGGCTGGAGGTCCCCCGGCCCAGGCACACAGGATGGGAGGCCTGTGGGGACGGGACCTTGTCTCCACTCAGCTTTCGAGGTCAGGGTTTATCCCTGAGGAGAGGAACATCGCAGCCCTGCATTTATAGAGTATTTCTACATTACCTCGTTTCAACTTCCCTTGTTCTGAAAGATCCCTCAGATTGTGATAATTTGTGGACCAAGTTATCAGATGCTGCTCAGTTGCCAATTTACCTACACAGGAGACTGAACTCGGAGGGGGTGTCTGGAGGGCAGAGGTCTTTGCCTTGGCGGTCATTGTCAGGAATCCGCCCAGCTGGTGATGAGGTGTGATAATTCCTGTGTTCCCACCACGTGAGGCGCAGACAGGCCTAGGCTGAACTGTGAGAGTGGCCGTAACCTGGCATCGTTTGATTACCTCCTTCTCTATGCCCCTCTCTTGTGGGAGGGCTTTCCTCTCGTCTCCACGTTCAGACCGAGGCATATTTATTAAGCACCTCCACTGGCAAGTCACTGGGTCGATGCTGAAATGGCCATCCAGTGACACTAATAATAACTTAATTATGAAGTGTGTATGCTTAGCTCATTTCATGACTGCCCTAAACAACTCTAGCAGGTAGGTTTCGTTCCCAGTTTGCAGATGAAGAAATTGAGGCTGGGGGAAGTGAAGCAGTTTGTCACTTAGCTGGTCAAGGGGAGGAACAGGAATTGGAACCCAGGCTTGGCCAACTCCAGGACCCTAACTGCACTGCTATATTGGTTTTCTTCCTAGAAAGGCCTTTAGTCTCAAAGACCTTGTAATTTACTGCAATGGGTTTTTAAACTTGGGTCTACATCAGAATCACTTAGGGAGCTTTTAAAAATCCCAATGCCAGGGTCTTATCCCAGGCCAGTTAAAGCAGAGAGTGTGTGTGTGTGTGTGTGTGTGTGTGTGTGTGTGTGTGTGTGTGTGTCTTGGGTGGGTGGGGGGTGTACTAGGCATCAGCCTTTAGAAAATCTCCCCCAAGTGTCTCCCTGTGCAACCAGATTTGAGGAGCCCTAAACGGAGGGGGAGGGATGGGTGATATAAAGTCCAGACACCAACATAACGAGCAGAATATATTTGTTTTCGCTGGGATTGCCTGTCCGTGTTCCTGCAAAGATGGGTACCTGTGTCCAAAAGGAACTCCCAGTAAATAACAGTTATAATAACTAATATTGGTTTGAGTGCTTGCCCCTTGTGAGGCAGTTTTTAGATTGTCACCTATATTAACTCTTTTAATCCTCACACAGACCTAATGCAGGAAGTCCTACATTTTCATCGATTCTAAGAGGCCAGGGTTCCAAGATGCATCATCATCATATGTACACTAAGAAATAAAGAAAAAAACCTACCAATTCATTGTAAGTCACCATAAATGATGATTTTTTTTTTCAGAGATGTTAAAATATGGGAAAACATGCATCTCAAAATTAATGGAATAAAAAGAAACAAAATTGAGTTATTTGTAGTGAGGTGGATGGACCTAGAGTCTGTCATACAGAGTGAAGTAAGTCAGAAAGAGAAAAACAGATACTGTATGCTCACACATATATATGGAATCTAAAAAAAAAAAAAAAAAAAAAAAAGGTCATGAAGAACCTAGGGGCAAGCCGGGAATAAAGACTCAGACCTACTAGAGAACTTGAGGATATGGGGAGAGGGAAGGGTAAGCTGGGAAAAAGGGAGAGAGTGGCAGGGACATATATACACTACCAAATGTAAAACAGCTAGTGGGAAGCAGCCGCAGAGCACAGGGAGATCAGCTCGGTGCTTTGCGACCACCTAGAGGGGTGGGATAGGGAGGGTGGGAGGGAGACGAAAGAGGGAGGGGATATGGGGATATATGTATATGTATAACTGATTCACTTTGTTATACAGCAGAAACTAACACACCATTGTAAAGCAATTATACTCCAGTAAATATGTAAAAAAAAAAATTAATGGAATGTGATTGTATTTCCACTTACATATGAGGAAACAGAGGCGCAGAAAACTTCAGTAAGGTGTCCAAGGTTGCTCGGCTAGAAAGCATTGTAAGCATTTACCATGTCATTAGTATTCTTCCTAGACATATATATATATATATTTTTTGGTCACACTGTGGGGCACGCGGGATCCTAGTTCCCCGACCAGGGATGGAACCCGTGGCCCCCTGCAGTGGAAGCATGGAGTCCTAACCACTGGACTGCCAGGGAATTCCCTTCCTAGACACAATTTTTAATGGCAACAGTAAGTTTCATATAAATAAACCCTAATTACTTTAATTACTCCCCTAATTGTAGTTGACTGTATCTCAGTGTAGGTTTTTATATGTGTCTTTTCCCAGGGCATTGCCAACCATGCATTGGGTGCTGACTGTTTTACAGCTGATAGTTCAGTTAAGTCTTCCCCACTGGCGTGAGATAGATGCTGGGACAGTGCAGGCCTCCCGTAGAGCTTTCTCTTTTTCACCCGACTGGGTTGCTGATTGGCGACGCATTGGCTGGTCTCATTAGGCAGCATCTCAAGTCCTCTAGCTTCTGATTGGTCCTCCCCTCTGGACTGAGCCAGTGAGTCGCTCTTTGAGACTGACTGATAATGATTATACGGTAAATCAGGTCTTGGGCGCATTGCTTTTCCTGCAGTCTTGGGAAGTGAGTGGATGATCGCCACCTGAGGGTTGAGCAACACTTGACGATCAGGAAAAAGTGTCTGGGGCTTTCTGATTCCGGCAGATCCAACCCTCTTTACTGCAAACCCCTGTAGACATTCCTCCTGTGTGATCCGTGATGAGATGTTGGCACTTCTACGAGAAAGCCTGACCCGTCTTTTGTAGAGTCTATCCTTTCCTCCAGCAGTGTGCTGCGGTTTGGAGTTCAGGCACTGATGAAAGCGACATAGTTCGTAGCTTTTGGGAGAAGGTGGCAGGTTCCCTCAGCTGGCTGAGGGTTTGGTTGGCGACACCTGAAAGCAGATGTCTCACTCTGAAGAAAATCAGCTGGATGCCCACCTCCCTGTCCTTTCTCAATCGCCCTCTTGTAGCCAAGTGTTACAGTGTTTGTTCCCCACGCACTGGGAGGCAGGTGATGTAGCAACTGACCGCTGGTCGGTCATCTGGAAGTGTTGGTTATTTTCTTTCACCCGAGGTAGATTTCTGGTAGGTAGGGCTAGCTTCTTGAGATCCCAAGACTATTTCTGATTTACCAGAACTGTGTGGTATCAGTTATTTATTATTGTGTAACAAACTCCCCCCAAACTTAGGGGCTTAAAACAACCACCGTATTATTATTTCTCATTTGGTTCTGTAGGTTGGCCGGGCTCTGGGCTCAGCGGAGCAGCTCTGCTTGTGTCACTTGGAGTCTCTTTCAAGGAAGCGCAGTCCGATGGTGCATAGACCTCAAGTCGTGGGGGGGGGGGGGCTACCCTAGCTACCCTGAGTGGGAGGGCTGAGCCTCCGTCCCTCTCCACGGTCTCAGGACCTCTTCTGTCCATGGGGGTCTCTCCATCAGGAGACTCAGATTACCTGCCTGGTGACTCAGGGATCTCCAAAGAGCAAAGGTGGAAGTTGCCAGGCTTTCTTAAGGCTCAGGCCTGGAACTGCTGTGGTGCCACTTCAGATCGTTAGGGAGTCACAGAGCCAGTCTAGATGAAGGGGAGTGGTTCATAAATGACTGTTTAAATTTTTAATTTTTTTATTGAAGTATAGTTGATTTACAATGTTGTGGTCGTTTCAGGGGTACAGCAAAGTTATATATATATGTAATTTTTTCAGATCCTTGTCCCTTAAAGGTTGTTACAAAATATTCAGTAGAGTTCCCTGTGCTATGCAGTAGGTCTTTGTTGGTCATCTATTTTACATATAGTATAGTGAGTATAGGTTAATCCCAAACTCCTAATTTACCCCTCCCCCTCTTTCCACTTTGGTAACCATAATAAATGACAGTTTTATGGAGGGAGTTACAAAGAATTTGAGGCCATTCTTACTCTGCCACTTATGTTCACATTCGGTGGTGATACTGGCGAAAGTAGGCTAAGAGAGGGATCTGACCCCAAGGGTTTTAGGGTGTGCAACTGCTTCCCTACTGTTGCTTTTTTAAAAAAAATTAATTTATTTTTTTGTTTTATTTTATTTTTGGCTGCGTTGGGTCTTCATTGCTGCGCGTGGGCTTTCTCTAGTTGCAGGGATCAGGGACTACTCTCTTTGTGGTGCGCGGGCTTCTCATGGCGGTGGCTTCTCTTGTTGCAGAGCACGGGCTCTAGGCACGCAGGCTCAGTAGTTGTGGCACACGGGCTTCGTTGCTCCGCGGCATGTGGGATCTTCCCGGACCAGGGGTCGAACCCGTGTCGCCTGCATTGACAGGCGGATTCTTAACCACTGCGCCAGCAGGGAAGCCCCATACTGTTGCTTTGATTGAAGATGCCAGATGGGTCTTGTGTGCATTGGCAAATGTCTTATTAGGAAGAAACAGGCAAGTGTAGTGGACAGATAGGGTGCCTGGTGGTCTTTCTGCGTTGGGCGTTGGCTGTCTCATCCAAGTACAGAAAGGAGAGTTGGGCACTTTTCCTAATTAGAACTGAATTCTTACCTCCAAATTTAGCTATAATTTGTTTGTTGTCATGTTTGCTCTGTTTTGGCTGGTGAAGCTGTTCTCTCAGTTGTTCGTGGCCTTGGAGAGCTCCCAGCAGAGCTGCTGCTGGGCTGAATGACAAGAGAGAGTCTAGCTCTCCCCGTGTGGACGTATCTCCCGGAGGACAGACCAGTGTCTTTGCTCCCTTTTTTTTTTTTTTTGGTACGCGGGCCTCTCACTGTCGTGGCCTCTCCCGTTGCAGAGCACAGGCTCCGGACGCGCAGGCTCAGCGGCCATGGCTCACGGGCCCAGCCGCTCGGCGGCACGTGGGATCTTCCCGGACCCGGGCACGAACCCGTGTCCCCTGCATCGGCAGGCGGATTCTCAACCACTGCGCCACCAGGGAAGCCCTTTGCTCCCTTTTTTAACCGTAGCGCCTGGCATAGGATAGACAAGCAACTGATTGGTTTCAGTTGAGCCACAGGTGTTGTGAAGGAGACAGGGCAAACCTAGGTAAGGTCAGATAATGAAAAGCACAAGAGACAAAATAAAAGTACTCTCTTCCTACACTCAGCCTCATATATGGGCGGAGATGGGACAGGAGAGCAACAGGGGCTTGAGGCTGAAATCAGGACAGGATCACTGAGAAAACCTTCAGGGTTGTTAATCAAAAGAGGGAGGACTCAGGAGGGCCAAGTGGGTTGAGGAATAGAGAGACTATAACGTAGCACAGGCTTTTCAGACTTTCACGTGCAAGGAAATCACGTGGAGGTCTTGAAAAAAGAGAAATGCTTGTGTAGTAGCTGGAATGGGGTCCGAGAGTCTGAGTTTCTAACAAATGCCCAGTTATTGCTGATGCTGCCTGTGCAAGGAAGACGGGGTGGAAAGGAGAAAAAGGAGGCAAGTTTTCAGGATGGAGAAAAGTAGGTGAAGCTCGGAGGTGATGCAAAGGGCCCTGCTAAAGGAGTCCTTTCCTCTGGACGGTTCTTACCTTGGAAATGTTCTCTAGCAGGACTGTGAAAGGACATGCCTTTCCAGAAGGCAGGTGTGTGGGAGGCAATGGGGGAAACCGTGTCAGGTTTTTGTCTATTTATTTTGTGCCCAATAGACCTCAGATATTTTCTTAAACATTCCTCACCTCACACTCCCCTCCCTCAGGTGTGCTGGGATTCCACCTTTCCCGGTTACCTGTAAAATGGTCTCAGAGATTCCTTCTGGGGGAAATAGGGAATTTGCTGATTTTGAAACTGCTTTGAGATATGGACAGATGCCATGATAGCCCACAATACATTTGAAGATCAAAGTGATGTTTGAAAAACCTCAGATGGTCAACAAAGATGAGAAATACTTGAAAAATCTATATCTAAATACTCTTTGCCATTTAAGGATATTATTTATTTTCATGCTTACACGGCAAGACTTTCATTTTCCCAGTTCAATATGGTAAATATTTTAAGTGGTGTGGGGTTGCTTCTAATTCTAAGAATATGCTTCTAGGCTCCCAGGAAAATCCTGTTCATCCTAGGAGCACTCAGTACTGACTGACTAAAGGGGAGATTATACCCAGGAAACCTCTGGCTTCTGCTGTGGCTGCATAGAGTTCAGTGTCTCCATTCCATCTGAGACACATGGGCCCAGGACCACCGTGCCTTCCATGGTGAGAGCTGTTAACAGGCTGTAATGGGAAGTGAACACCTCTGCAGGTTTATGACCTCCAACCACACCCCGTGACTATCCAGATAGACAATATCTCCTCTTATCACATCCCTTCTGTCATAACCTGGGAGACAGTGGTCAGGGTCCAAATAAATGATACCACTGGAGTTCAATTGGTGAGTTTTGTATCACAGTAGCGATTTCAGGTATATACTCCCAAGCTCTATGAGATGCAGCCTCATGTCTTTCCTGTAGGGGAACTGTTGATTTTTAACACTAATTTTCCAGATGATTGTTTTCCTGGCCTTGTATTGCTGCAAACCACTCCCTAGAAAGCTAATATTGTATCTTCTTCTTTTAAAGTGGTCCAGTGTAGATAAGGAAACATGCTTTCAGATTCTTATCCAAAGCCTATGCAAACCACTTAGGTTTAGAAAATTGGTCTGTAAATCTTACAGGGTCTGGGATATTCTTGGGCACTTACTTGGTTTCAGGTGGATCAGAAATTGATGCAGGGTGTCCTTGGAACTACAGCATTACTCTCTGAAGCCAGCCTGTAACTGCAAATACTGGGCAGTGTTACAAAAGGGAAAGGAGAGGTACCTGGATGCTTTGAACTCTGAAAAGGACTTCTGTTTCATTTCCATTTCAGCTTAAAGGTCAGTCCTCTCCAATGGCAAAGCTTGTCCTCTGGGGCTCACCCCGCCTCCATAGGAACAGTTTGCCTGCTTTCCAGGGGTGCCAGCTGAAGGCAGCCAGATCGGAGTGACGCTGCCTCTGCCTCGTCTGCTGAGATTGAACTGTGTGTGTGGTACTTGTGGTAGCCAGTGACAGAGACAGTAACAATGATATGCAGGTTGCTGGTGTGCATGGCTTGTCCGGGGAGAAAACAATGATACCTGCTACCGTTTATTGTATGCTTACTGCCTGCTGGGCTCTGCGCGTTCATTATATCATTAATTCCCTCAACAGCCCTGCGAGGCAGGCATTGTCATTCTCCAGCTTTCTGCCAGGATGACAGGGAAGGGCCCGTCAATACAGCTTGCTTGCAGTATCTTAGGTCCCTGACCAGGGATTGAACCCCCTGCAGTGGAAGCGTGGAGTGTTAACCACTGGACTGCCAGGGAAGTCCCCAACAGTGGTGAAAATTAATTGGGTTGGTCTCCACTTCCAGCTTTATCCATCCCTTTAGTTTCTTTGTCCTGCCTCGCTAACCCTGCTTCACTCCTTAGGGAATCCAAGAAGGGCGAGAAGGCAGGAGGAGGAACAGAAAAAGAGGATGGTGTTAGTGGTTCAAGCTAGGACAAGCTCTCAAGGAAGTGGAAGTGAATGGAATAAAGATGCTCTGTCTTGAGTTCCAGGCCCTGACAAATTCTTCTTTGAAAGAGCATGGAGGGCAGGGCCGGAAGAGTGGTTCCCTGGGGTGAGATCTCCTTGGCATCATTGCCAGCACCAAGGATGCTGTGGTGTGGAAGATACAGGCATCTTCCATTAGTATATGGGGGTACGCTCCTATTCTCTAACGACAGACCAGTGACTGCCAGCTTATTAACATTCAGAATTCAGGCAGTTTTTTTCACTTTTCTCGGTGCAGGGAGCCAGACTTTGGGGAAGCACTTCCTTTCCTTTGTTACCGACACTCTGCTCCAGGGGTAAGGATGCTGCCGGATGGCGCTTCACAGAGCTGTGGGATGAGGTCCCACAGACCCTGGTTCTGGAAAGTCGAGTCTTCCTTCTGGAATCCTTCATTGCGGCTCTGGGTTTACAAGGCAGCTTGTCTCTCTTCTTTGAAACCAGGGTTATTTGCTAAGCAAAGGCAGCAGTATCACATCTCACTGACGCTCCCAGCAAACATCAGCAGCAAATGATCCTCTTAAGCAAGTGAGAGGGGCTGGAGGCAATGCTGGGGGCGAAATATATGGAATGGAAACCAAAACAGCTGCTCAGCCTCAATGCTACCGCACGTCAGAGGACACCTTCAGAATGCTGATGTGGAGAAGGCCCCTCAGAATTGCAGGTGGAAGGATGGGAGAAGGGGCTTTCCTCCATAAGAGCAAGCTGCCTCCATCCCGGGGCCCCGAGTCAGTGACCTCAGCTCTTCAGCTTTGCCTTTTTGGCTGGAGAGAGGCTCAGCCACGGAGGCCAACTTGGATGAGGGCATAAGAGGACTGGACCTGGGCTGGAAAGGGAAGTGCCTTCTGCACACTGTGGCGCTTTGATTGCAGCAAGTGGTATATCCGTGAGTCCAAATGGACCATTCCCATCAATTATATTTTATTAATTTTTTAAAAAAATATTTATTTATTTATTTATGGCTGTGTTGGGTCTTCGTTTCTGTGCGTGGGCTTTCTCTAGTTGCGGCGAGCGGGGGCCACTCTTCATCACGGTGTGCGGGTCTCTCACTGTTGCAGCCTCTCTTGTTGCGGAGCACAGGCTCCAGACGCGCAGGCTCAGTAGTTGTGGCTCACGGGCCTAGTTGCTCCGCGACATGTGGGATCTTCCCAGACCAGGGCTCGAACCCGTGTCCCCTGCATTAGCAGGCAGATTCTCAACCACTGCGCCACCAAGGAAGCCCCCCATCAATTCTATTTTTATTTTTTAATTAAAAACATTATTTTTTGGCCGAGCGGCATGCAGGATCTCAGTTCCCCAACCAGGGATCAAACTCGTGGCCCCTGCAGTGGAAGCGCAGAGTCCTAACCACAGGACCGCCAGGGAAGTCCCTCCCATCAATTTTAATAGGTGGCAGAAGTCCCTGCCACTCGAATGTATGGTCTCTGTTTTGATTTTGGAAAAAAAAAAATCCTTGGCTATTTTTCACAATACCTTTTCTCAGTCTTACCATTCTTGTCATCAGTTTATTCTAAATCAAAGGAATTCCCTTTCCTGATGGAAACCTGGGACAGGGCTCTTGGCACAGAAGAGAAGTCAAGGAATATTAGTGGCTGGTGGCGCTGGTGTTACCAGGTTACTAGTGTAATGGCGGCATGTAGAAGTGGGACCCCATGAGGATTCAAGCTCTCAACCACAACGCTGTTGGTCTGCTTTCAGATGACTGTTGGAAAGGTCCGTGGAATTTGATGTTTGCATTTTTCTGGAACTTCACCCCAGTTCTCCTTTCTCTTCACTGGAGTTATTAGGGTCCTTTTTGCTTCCCAGGTTGTCTGATTTCCAGCCACAGTTGCCTCTTCTCCCCAAGGCTGCATCTCCCTGAACACACCTGTAGTCTCAGCTCTGCCCTGGACTCAAGGACTAATCCCACTTGCAAGCAAGAGGGATTTAAGGAGTTTCAGGTTTGAGCATCAAGTGGCCTTTGGTGCTGGTACAGCTTTGACCTCATGCGCTGATGCTGATAACTGAAGTTGTGTGCCAGTCCTGAGACATCCATCTTACCCTGTGCCTTACGTCTGATAACTGAGCTTCTGTCTAGCACTCAAGACCCAATTGTTGGCATTTTCATTGGAGAGTTTAGTTTTTGTATTATTTGCCTGTTACAAATTATTGTTTCAACAATCTTCCATTTATTTTTCTTTGTTCAGGGTGAGGATTCTCTTCATTCTCTCTCCCTGAATACCTTCTATCTGCAGATAGATATCTCTGATGCTGCCTGCCTGTCAAGGCTGCTGGGTTTCTCCTGTGTCCCTTTTATCCCCTGATTAGCTGCCTTTTTTAGGTAGCATGCTATCTCTTTTGGACTCTGAATCTGAATGCCCATTCGTCCATGCATTCATCTACCCATCAACCTCCTATCCACCCTTTCATTCACCCACCCATCCATCCATCCATCCATCCATCCATCCATCCATCCACCCACCCATCCATCCATCCATCCATCCACCCATCCATCCATCCACCCATCCATCCGTCCACCCATCCACCCATCCACCCATCCACCCATCCACCCATCCATCCATCCATTCACCCATCCATCCATCCATCCATCCACCCATCCATCCATCTACCCATCCATCCATCCATCCACCCATCCATCCATCTATCCATCCATCCATCCATCCATCCAAGCATACCTACCGTGTGTCAGGCATCATCTTCTCTGACTATACCCTTTAGAGACGATATTGCACCTATCAGGCTGTGTTTCCTCCCAGCGCTTAGAACTAGATCTCTCTTTCAACTCTATTGAGTGGATGTAGGTGTGGCGCATTCTTCCCTGATGTCAGACCCTTGCAGCTGCTCTGTCTACTTGTACTTTACTGAGATTTCTCATTTGCCCGCATAAGCCAGAGGCTTCAATTCAGTTTTTTATTCTTTCTTTTCTGATTCTGATCACCATTATGAAAATATATAGTTTCACATTTTTAATCCAATTATTATTAACTCCATAGCATTCTTTGAACTTTATTAAGACTCTGGATCTGGTCAATGTAAACATAATTTTGTTGTTTCCGATATGTTCAGATTCCTTCAAAGTTGTACAATTGGTTCATATTAATTCTACTCCTACTTGGTCTTGATAAATTTTAATGTTGTATTCTTCTGAGAAATTTTGTATCATTCTATCAAAATCTCTCATATTTTCAATACACTTATGGAAAACACTTATGGAAAAAACAAGGTGCAAAAGAATAAATGTCTTGCCCAACTCAGGCAACCTCAGAGAGTGACAAGCCTAGAGAGAAAGCCATTCTGTGTTCTCTCTTCAGACTCCTCAGTGGGCAATTATTGCTCAGCTTTGCAAATGAATTGTTTCAAATTATTTCCTTGGAAGTGGCAGATTTGTTCTGCAAAACAGTAAAGTGGTAGAAAGAGTTAAATTAAGAAGACATAGTAAAATTATTAGGTTTAAAGGAGTATGAAAAGACATTTAATAATTTGAAAATATGGTGCAGGAAAAAATAATTTTTTAACTTAGAAATTAGTGGCCTACACAGATGTAGACAACAAATGTATGGGCACCAAGGAGGGAAGTGGGTGGGGGAGGTGGGAGGAATTGGGAGATTGGGATTGACGTATATATACTAATATGTATAAAAGAGATAACTAATAGGAACCTGCTGTATAGCACAGGGAACTCCACTGCGCTGTACAGTAGAAACTAACACAACATTATAAAACAACTATACCTCAATTAAAAAAAAATTAGTGACATAGATAATAAGTGAGTCCAAAAGCAAGTGATAAATGCAAATTAAGTGCTAAACTCAGCGAGTGGGTAGAATACATAAATCTCTCAGGGAGAGGAGATTGGTCCCTTTTGAGGAAGATTGTTGGAATCTGAGTGACATACTCAGGAAGGTCAGAGGTTCCAGGACTGGGGTGGAGACATTTAAAGACAGGCAGACCCCACCGGAATCCTGGACAGTTTCATTTATGCTTCCAGACAGTGTGTTCTGAACGAGCACTTGAATAGTTCCTCTGGGCAAAGTCCTTAGATGTGGGTGGCTGAAAGCCAGTACTATTATCTCCACAGTCGTCCTTCTCGCTCTTAACTTTATAACAATTCACTTGATTCCCAAATGAAATGTTTCTCACCCGTCAGAGTCTTTGATCTGGCATGTCAGCGTCACATCAGATTGTGTCACCTGCTCCCTTCTCTCCTTGCTATATCATCTTACTCTGTTTCTTCTGAACTGCGTGTCCCTTCACATTAGGATGATTATGTTTGAAAACGCTGCCTCGACATTTTCCCTATGGTATCATGTGTCTCGTGCTCCCACACTCTGTTGGAAATGAGAATGCACAGTTAAAAGAAACCCAAACATTTTAGTTAACAAGATAGGATGGAAACCTCCCTATGTGAACTACGCACTGGAATACGTCTGAAGAGACACCTTTGAAAAAAAGCACCCAGGGCTGCCGTGGTGGCGCAGTGGTTGAGAGTCCGCCTGCCGATGCAGGAGACACGGGTTCGTGTCCCGGTCCGGGAAGATCCCACGTGCCGCGGAGCGGCTGGGCCCGTGAGCCATGGCCGCTGAGCCTGCGCGTCCGGAGCCTGTGCTCGGCAACCGGAGAGGCCACAACAGTGAGAGGCCCGCGTACCACACCAAGAAAAAGAAAAAAAGCACTTTTCTTTAAAGCACTGCATATAACTCATTTAGAGTAGTTAAAGTTTAGCAATCTCTAAATTCTGCATAGACTCTGATTGGTCTATTCTCTTTGGCATTTTGGCAAATTAAGACCTACCTGCTGAGTTACTTGGTTCTCTCTGCTCTTTATACAGCATAGTATATATTATTTACTATAGAATAGTATTACAGTATGTTATATTGTTACTTAAGCATGATCACAATCATCTGGATGCTCATCAAATTTATAATAGGTCCTACTTATTAAGCACATACTGTATGGAGTAGCGGGTTTCAGGCATGGGTGCACCTCAGAATCTCCTGAGAAGCTTTTAAAAATCCCAAGGCTGGGACTTCCCTGGCGGTCCAGTGGTTAAGACTGTGCTTCCACTGCAGGGGGCATGGGTTCGATCCCTGGTCGGGGAACTAAGATACTGCTAAGATCCCGCATGCCATGCATCATGGCCAAAAAAAAAAAAAAGAAAAAAATCTCAAGGCTCAGGCCACACCTCCAGATCAACTAAATGAGAATCTTGGGGCTGGGACCCAGTCATCAGTATTTAAAAAATTTCCTTGACAAGGTGTAGCCAGGTTTGAGAACCCGTGATGTAAAACCTTGCTCCTCAAAGCTTGGTCTGTGTACCAGCAGCATTGGTGTCACCTGGGAGCTTGTCGGAAACCTCATCCCGGACTTAATGGGTCAGAATCTGCATTTTGTCAGGATCCCAAGAGGCTTCCTTATGCACTTCAACACTTGGGAAGCACCGATGGACACGGAAGGGCACTCTGCTAAGCATTTTAAGGCCATTCATTCACAAACAATTTATTATGTTTCCATAATGTGCTGGACACTGGACAAGGCTTAAATTCATGGCTACCTGGCCAAGTAGTACTTGAGCATTATTTTATGAGGAAATTGAGGCTTAGCCAGGCTAAATATCTCAAAAGACACTCAGCCAGGATTTGAATCCGGGCCTCTGTTACTCTAAAACACAATTTCTTCCCGCAACACCAAGCAGCTTCTTAGTTTTTGGATATTTTCTACAGTAAATCAAATAAACAACACTCCCTGAATCTTTACACTATTAATAACATCTTTAATCTATTTATCAAGAACAGAATTAAAGGCAATTTCGCCTGGCGAAACATGTATTTCCTCGCAGGGAAACAGGAAGGTGATGAGTCGTTTGTTAGTCACTGATGCGGAAGGCAGGGGGCAGGACAAAAATATTCCCCTTTTGGTTATGAGGGCGTCCCAGGGGACACACTGAATATTCATTTTAAAGATGAAATACCCTCAGTGTAGTTACATGGGGGCTCTAGTGTGCCAGACTTCGGGGAACAGGTCTGGAAGAACCAAAATTGCCTGTGGGGTAGCTTCGAGGAATTCGACATGCATTCTTGTCATCTCACGCAGTTGCTTGCCTCACGGGGATCATTCTGGGGTTAGCTGTTCGAAGATTTTGTGTAAGCAATTCACGGGGACTCTGGTAGCTAGGATGTGAGGGATATTTGATATGACTGAAAATGTGCTCAGCGATGTATATTGTATGTATGGATATTATTTCAGCTAAATAATAATAATGATGATCTGCCACTGCCATTCTCTTCCACAAGTCTAATTCTTGGCTATCTCGTGTCAGTTTCCTTCCCAAATTAGAGATGGCTTTAGTGGGACATTTCTAAGTTATATTAGATGTAATAAAATGGAATAGGTAAAATAAACCCTACCTTTTCACTTAATCACAAGTATATTTTTCCTATCATTAGAAACCATAAACAGCTTTTCAAAATTACTGTTTAATATTCTAATCTGTGGATACATCTTAATTTACTTCACCATCATCATACTTTGGCTACCTCACTTTTTTTCTATTTTATTTGAACATTTTTCTCCACAGACTTTTCTTCACCATTTAGATCTTTTCCTTAGGATGTGTTTCCTAAGTGGAGATAGTGAGTTAGAGAGCATAAACATTAAACTCAGAAAGGGAAGGTATTCATTTACAATGAAAAAGATAATTATCAAAAAGACCACTCATCGACACATTCTTTCCTTGTGCGGTACGCGGGCCTCTCGCTGTTGTGGCCGCTCCCGTTGCGGAGCACAGGCTCCGGACGCGCAGGCTCAGCGGCCATGGCTCACGGGCCCAGCTGCTCCGCGGCACGTGGGATCTTCCCGGACTGGGGCACGAACCCGTGTCCCCTGCATCGGCAGGCGGGCTCTCTGTGGCACCACTGTGCCACCAGGGAAGCCCAGTACAGATAAAGGCTCATATGATCCATATTGTAAAGTTCCTTTCCAGAAGCGTATACAAGTGTGCATCTGCACCAGAGAGGTGGCATTTGAATGCCAGCTGCCCCTGCAGGGCTTGTGATGGTGATCAGCCTGGTGGAACAGTCATCAGAATGGGAGCCGGTACAACAGGGAGCTAATTCAAGCTCTGCCACTGGAGATGCATTGGAGACTTCAGATGGGGGGGGGTCAGACTTTGTCTAGAGAATGAATTAAGCTTCTCCAGGAAAGTGATAGTTCTACTGAAACCCAAAGGATGAGCTGCCTAGAGGAATGATGGTAGAGACTCTTTCAGGTAGAGGGAATAGCTTATGGGAGACATAGGAAGAGCCGGGGTTGAGAAGGATCACAGTCCATATAAAGAAGTCCAAAGTGGCTGGAACAGAGAAAACAAGAGTGGTGCAGGCTGTGGCTGGACAGGTGGGTAAGGGCCAGATCATGTGGGTCTTGGAGGCCACGGTAGAGAGTTTGTGTCTTGTTCTAAGGACAGTGGGGAACCATCTTAAGGTTTAAGCACCAGAGGGACATGATTATATTTGCATGTAAAAGGATCACTCTAGCTGATCTAGATGAGCAAGGCTGGGGAGTGTGGAGTCCATCAGGAGGCTTCTGTAGTGATCCAGGAAGGACAGGGTAGTGTCCGAACCAGGTGAGGATGGTGGAGGTAGAAGAAGGAGGAGAGCTATCAGAGACATGGGAGACAGAATCAGTAGGATTTGGATGCAGGGGAGGGGGAGGAGGAAAGGGTGCATTCGCTAGAGGGTCCACGTAGATGACGTGCAGAGTCCTTTGTACCGCTGAGGTGATATTCCATGAGCCGGGGGCATATGCAGGGTCACATGAATTTGAACTTTTGTTTTTGTTAAGAAACACAAGGCTTCCCTGGTGGCACAGTGGTTAAGAATCTGCCTGCCAATGCAGGGGACACGGGTTCGAGCCCTGGTCTGGGAAGATCCCACATGCTGCGAAGCAGCTAAGCCCGTGTGCCACAACTACTGAGCCTGCGCTCTAGAGCCCACGAGCCACAACTACTGAAGCCCGCGCACCTAGAGCCCATGCTCCACAACAAGAGAAGCCACCACAATGAGAAGCCTGTGCACTGCAACAAAGAGTAGCCTCGGCTCACCGCAACTAGAGAAAGCCCACATGCAGCAACAAAGACCCAATGCAGCCATAAATTTTTTTTTTAAAAAAAAGGACTACAATTTCATAAGTTTTGACATATGTACACGACCATAACACTATCATCGCAATCAAGATAGCGAACATACCCATCACCCCAAAACGTCTCCTGGTGCCCCTGGTGACCCCTCCCTGCTACCCCATCCCCAGTCAAACACTGATCTCCTTTGGTTACTATAGATTAGTTTGCATTTTTTAGAGTTTCATATAAATGGAATCATAAAATCAAAAGAGTTGAACTCTTTTGGGGGGAAGTTCTGGCTTGTTTTATTCATGAAACTCTTCTATATACCTTATCTGATTATTTAAAAAATGACCCTTTATCAAGGAACCGATATTCAGAGAGGCTAAGTCCCAAGTTCTCCCAGCTGAACAGTGGAAGCGTTGGTCTCAGAGGCCATGCTTTCCCTGTTGCCACACACAGCCTGGCTGGTGCACCCCCGCCCCCGTAGCACGCATAGTCTCTGAGGTGCTTCATCTTCATGGCATGAGTCTAGGAGGAGGGGCCTAGCCCACGTCTCATGGGTTTGGAGGTTGGAATCAGGACCTGGTGAATCTGAGGATGAGCCCCTTACCTCCTCGACAGTGTACCTGTGAAGAATTCCAGTGGCAGAGAAACAGACATAGGTGGCCTGAAGTTTTGTAGGATCCTCATTTGTGAAGGACACCAGAAGCCTAGGCTGGTGGAGACAGAAGGGATTAGAAGGGTGGGACAGATTGTCTGCTCCCTTGCTTTTGAAACAGAACCCAGTGCAGACCTGGGTTCAGCAAAAGGTAGGGGGAGGGCTCTGGCTGCCCACCTCTGCCTCAACCATAGCAGCTCTGTTCTACCTATTCCATACATTGTGCTTCTGGGACAGATTTTTTTTTTTTTTTCTGCCATGCCATGCAGCATGTGGGATCTTCTTTCCCTGACTAGGGATCGAACCTGTGCCCCCTGCAGTGGAAGCACGGAGTCTTAACCACTGGACTGCCAGGGAAGTCCCCAAGACTTTTTTTTTTTTTTTGACAGGAGACCTTCGTTCTTTAAAAAGTCTGAAAATCACTGATCTAGTTTAATATTCCATCTAGAGATGAGGAAACTGAGGTCTCGATAGAGCTGCCAGATAAATAGCAGGATGCTCAATCAAATCTGAATTTCAAATGTACAAAGAAAAAAATTTTAGTATATCAAAAATATTGCATGGGAATACATATTTAAAATTATTCATTTTTGCTAAATCTGACGACCCTAAGGCTAGAGAGCGTAACTGCCCTGCTCAAGAGAAGGTCAGGGCTGCAGTGCAGGAGAGGCGTATGCAAATAAGTAGCCTCCCGTCCGGATGTGGACCTTGGTCAGAACATGTTGTGTAGGAGTTCAGATCTTCCCATGCCAGAGGCCTGGAAGTTGTTTTCAGCAGAGCCACACCCCTTTTCGGGCTGCAGTGAGGGAGATTCGTGGAGAGAGACCTGGATGAAGCCAGTGGGCCTGCTGGCATGCACCGTGCCTGCTTCCTCCCTTCCCAGCTGTGCCCTGGGGTCTGGGGATAGGGCAGCCCACGACCCTTGGGGTGGTGGAGAGCCATGAACGGCTCCAGCACTGGCGCCTGCGGAAGGGGGCGCGCTGAATCCTCGCCCTGAGAGCGCCCAGCTTTCTCTGGAGCAGGGAGAGAGGAGAGGAGTGCTGGGGGAGAGAAGGGGCTGAAAGTTAACAAGCAAAGTCACTCAAATGATCTCCTGTCTTACTCGTCCCTGACTCGGCCTCATTAACACAAGGAGGCTAATATTTGGCTCCGGAGCGAAGGCAGGACTGAAGCTCTCTCCAGTGGCTCTGTTAAATGTCATAAATTGCGAGAGCGCAGCTTGAGGAGTTTGTAAATGGCATCTGAGCCCGAGGCCATCTAGTAATATTTATACTGTGGAAGTTCAGCCTTTTCCCCCTTTAGAAAAAGTTTCCGATTTGTTTCAGAGGATGTCCATCTTAATCACTGTTTCGGGCGCTCTAATGGGCAGGCTTCTCAGTTCCCGGCTGCCAGGGGAAGGGCGCGGAAGACGCAAGGCTCCGCACTGCGGCTGGCTGCTCGGTGGCGCTCAGATTGCTGACCTTTATTCCGCCCGATGCCTTCTTTCTCTATGGGGTACAGTAAGGAAACAGATGTCTAGCTGTCGTGGGCCAAGAGAATCATACTTATTTTTAGTCTATAGAATCCGAAGAATGAATTAAATATGCCTGTTTAGCCATGTCCAAAGAGCGTGAAACTCCTCAGGTGGGTTGATGAATCTCACCCAAAATAAGAAAATAATAACATACCTAAAACTTATTACTTGCCAGGCCCCCTGTTCTAAGCTATATAATATAATATATCATATTATATTAGCAGTATATATACATATATACTGTATATATTAGCTTAGATATATAAGCTATATAAATGTATTTTGATATACATATAATATATATTATCTATACATACATATATACATTATATATATACATTATATATATACATATATATTATATATATACATACATGTATATATACATGTATATATATTACATGAGTTAGGCACTGTTATTATTCCCATTTTAAAGGGTGAGAAACTGAGGCTGGGGTCTTGTGCTGCCGCCCAAGTCTGATGCTGTTTCTTAATGATTCATCTCCTTGTCTTGTTCCCAAACTAGATTATAAGCTTCAGGAGGGAAGAGGCTTTGAATGAACATTATGGTCCCTTGGTCAGAGATACTGAAGGATAAGGGGCGGAGTGCTTTGTTTTACACTTGCTGACTCTTAAAAGAACCACGAAAGAGGTAAGTGGTTCTCTTCATGGGCAGTTGGGATGCTCCTGGTGTCTCTTGTAATAGACAAGTTCTGAGATTTAATACTGAATATAAGCAGACACTTATGCATTTCTGGTCTTACCCAAATTCTATTTTCCTCAAATAATTCTATAAAGCCATAGTAAGATTTTAGAGTCGCAGAAAGTTAGGGTTCTTGCAGGAACAAAGAGGCAACGATCACAAGCAGCAGCCGCTCTGAGCAGGGCTTTCCCTTTCTTTCTGGGATGATGTGGGTGACCACGGGACTCAGGAGGAGTTAGCCTGGAGTATGTCACTGTTATCCGTGTCATTGTCCTGTCAACTGCCATGAGTTCCCTTTGATCGCCTCACTAAGTGCAGAGCACCGACTCTGGAAAGGCTCGAGCTCTGACTGCAGAAGTAAGGGTGAAATCCAGTGATGCAAGCCCCCACTTTGCACCTAGTCACTGATTGTTCAGCAGATTCAGCTCATGCTTATTTTTATAATGAGAAAGTGAGCTCTGATGGGGGATTGAAAGGAAGAAAAAAATATGCTGAAGTGTTTTTGACTTTCACAAAATTTGAGTTTTGCAGGACTTTTGCTAACTTTTCTAGGACATTTGGGTGTCTTAGGGAGCATTTGTCATTTGTGCATCTGGGTGAGATAAACCAAAGGTGAACTCTTTTTTTTTTTTTTTAATTTATTTATTTTATTTTTGACTCTGTTGGGTCTTCGTTGTTGCGCGCGGGCTTTCTCTAGTTGTGGCAAGCGGGGGCTACTGTTCGTTGCGGTGTGTGGGCTTCTCACCGCGGTGGCTTCTCTTGTCGTGGAGCACAGGCTCTACGTGTGCGGGCCTCAGTAGTTGTGGCACACGGGCTCTAGAGCTCAGGCTCAGTAGTTGTGGCTCACAGGCTTAGAAGGTGAACTCTTTCTGGAAATGTGTAAGCATTTTGTGCCTGTGCCCTTTGCGAGGTCTCCAAGCTCACACCCCTAGTTCTTCTGGCCTCCAGGCTTTTCCTCAACTTTCCTTATTGTCCAGAGAGAGCTGTTTGTCCTCATGATAAGGGGAGGAGACCTGCTGGGGACAGAGAGTGATGACTGCTTTTCTTTTGTGTTCATTCTAAAGATCGATAATCTGCATATAATTTCCACATTGGGCGTAAGGAGGAGTAATTATGAAATAATTAAATGTGCTAAGGGTGGCCAGGACTGTTCAAAGAGCAATTATGTAGCTAACTCCTCTGGGCTGCCTTCACTCCCAGTCAAAATGAAATAATTTGAAACATAACATCAGGTTTCAGAGTGTGCATTTCAGAGTCCTCTTCTGTTACACACTGTTTACCTGTGTGTTTATCTGTTCATTTACTTAATGAACAGATACCAGTCTTAGGACGTCAAACCAGGGCAGAGACAAAGGGAATTCAAGACTGTGCCAAGGTAGGGCCATCCCTACTGCATTTGTTCATGCTGCTACTAGCAGCCTGCCAGTCTTTCAACATCTAGTTCAAATACCACTTTGTCTTGAAAAAATTCTGTGATTTGAATTATCTTGAATCCCTCCCTGACCATAGTACCTCCACTTCTATAGTAGAACTCTGTAAAATCTGTCTTATTTTATGGCTTTTTGATAATAAACATAATAAAAACCTATCTAAAGTGCTTTGTAATTTATAAAGCATTTTCACATATCTTATCTCATTTTTATCCTCATAATAACCTGTTAACTATACAGAGTATTGCAAATTTATAGCTGAAGAAACTAAAGCCGACATGACTTAAAACTTTTAAACTCAAATGCCCATAGGAGCTAAGCAAATACAAACACAAAATAATCTCTTCAGGTATGTATCAGTCAGCATAAGCTAAAATATGGGCAGTAACAAAGTGATCCCCCAATCTTGGTGGCTTGTATCAACAAAGGGTTATTTCTCAATCAGGTTTTATGTCATCGCAGGTTTACTGTGGTCCTGCTCCGTATATCTTCTGTCTGGGATCCAGGCTGAGCAGCAGGGGCATTGCTGGGAGTGAGACAAGAGGTAATATGGTACAGCCGTGTGATGGCGTCTAAAGATCTTACATGGAAGTGGTACACATCTCTTCTGCTCACTAATTAAAACATGTCCTTTTCCTCAGGCTTCTCTAGTAGATCGGTACGAACCAGACATTCATCCTGCATAGGGGTTGGCCAACTGATTAATGCTCATGGGCCACATCTGGCCCACTACTTGTTTTTGTGTGGCTTGTGAGAGAAGAATGGTGTTTAGATTTGTAAAAGGTTGAAAAAAATCAAAAGAAGAATAGTATTTAGTGAGATGTGAAACTTACATGAAATTGAGATTGTAGTGTTTTTGTAAATAAAGTTTTACTTAGACAGAACTACTCATTTGTGTATTGTCTATGGCTGCTGTCACGCTGCAATGGCAGAGATGAGTAGTGGTGGCAGACTGTATGGCTCACAAAGCCTAAACTATTTGCTGTCTGGCCCTTTATGGGAAAAGTTTGTTGTATCCTGTCCTGTATCATTGTTCAGAAATCAACTTGGCCAGGTAGGAGCTCAGACTAAGTCTCAGCTGCTTTTTTTTCTTTACAATCTCCTTGGACAATGTGTTTGGAATCCAGAACCACTGCATAACTGGTGAGTGCTGTTCAAATCACTTCCAACCTAACTAGAGCCCGTGAACTTGTGTGATGTGGTGCCTTGCTCCCACATAGGCTGTGGGAAATCCTGGCAACAAATATGGTAGACCAAAGATGGATATATATATATATATATTTATTTATTTATTTTCGGTACGCGGGCCTCTCACTGTTGTGGCCTCTCCCATTGCGGAGCACAGGTTCCGGATGCGCAGGCTCAGTGGCCATGGCTCACGGGCCCAGCCACTCTGCGGCATGTGGAATCTTCCCGGACCGGGGCACAAACCCGTGTCCCCTGCATCGGCAGGCGGACTCTCAACCACTGCGCCACCAGGGAAGCCCCCAAAGATGGATATTTTTAATGCATAAAGAGCTCTTAAAAATAAATAGGAGAAGATAAACACCATAATATAAACAATGAATAAAAGTTATAAATATTTAAGCAAATATCCAAACAGCGTATGACAAAATGTTCAACCTCACTAATAAACAAAAGAAATGCCAATTAAAACAGTGTGCTCTCAATTTCACCTATTAAATTGGCAAAAAAGTGGAAATGCCCCCTATGGGCAAAGGTACAAGGAATAGAGCATAGTCTACAAATATCTACAACTTTTGATGGGCAACTTGTTAATATAAACCAAAATCTTAAAAACATTCATACTCTCTGACTTTGTCTACTTCAAGGGATTTATCATAAGGAACTAATAAGTAGAGATGCACAGAGAGATTTAGGCATGAGAACTTTTACTACTGATGTTATTTCTAATAGAGAAAATTAGAAACTACTTAAATATCCAACAGCAAATATTATACAACCATTAAAATTATGTTGTAGAAGAAAAATTAATGTCATGGGAAATTGTTTGAGATATTAAGTAAAATAAACAGAATACACATAGTCTATACAAAATGTTTCCGTTTTTGTAAAAAACAAAAAACTAGGTGAGAGAAATGTACATGCACAGAAAAAACAATGGGATATATTCACTAAAATGTTAATAGCAGTTATCTCTGAGTTAGTGGATAACGATTGATTTAAAGTTTTACCTTTGTGGTTTTCTGTACTTTTCTAATTTTCTACCATAAATATATACTTGGTAATCAGAAAAAAATTAAGCATGTTTGGACTGAGGAAACTTTGTACTTACAAGATTCTCATGACTATATCGAGGACCATATAATCCTCTTCATTATTTCCTTCAACTTGGAAGAAATCATTCCAGAACCACTTTTTAGGTGAATCATGAGCTTTGTCTTCCTTGATACTAGAAAATGTGTGAGTCCTGATCACGCTGGAAAAGGAACATCCTGATTCAGTCTCTCTTACCTGGGTATTAAGATGTATTAAAGAGGAAATACTTTGTTTGGATGCTCTGAGGTATTTAGAGAATTGCCTCAGCTCAACAGACTACTTTATTACAACAGCTATGGCTTAAGACAGTTGGAAGCCAGGGTGCTTTCTAAGATGCAGTGATACAGCTTTGAACAGAAATGCTCTTCTAAATTGGGGTAGGACCTTGCAGCCTGTGGTTTTCATTGAGAGTCAGCATGCTTCCCCACCTCGTGAGATGAGTGGGCGCCTGCTTGCCCAGCCCAGGCACGCCTGAGCATCAGGGAGAGCGGCCTGATGGGGCCTCCCTTTGGAAAGGTTGCCGACTGTTACTCAAGAAAATTGCTTTTGTTCTCCAGCTCTTGTTACTGCCGGTCTGGCCCTGGGTGTCTGCGGTAAATGAAATTCTACGTAAAGTTTGGAGAAAGTTGAATACTTTTCTTGGGTCTGAGGCTAGACATCTAGAAAGTTCTGGGCAAAAGCCTGTTCATTTTTATCTTGGAAGTCAGCTTTTGCTCGACCTCTTGCACATGGTGCCATCACAGAGTTGATTACCTGCCATCTCTGGTGTCCTGATGTTTCCTGTCCCTTTTTGGGGATTCACACTGCCCTGGGTCAGGGGCTCACAGGCAGATGGGGCAGATTGAGGGAAACTAGGAAGACGCCAGGAATGGCTCTTGGTCTGCTTGTAGCAGCCGAGGGAGGCTTGGTTTGGCCAGAGCAGGAGAGATTCCAAGGGGCAGGGAAATAGCCTGGCAGAGTCAGCCATGCAGCCAGCAATGGGAATCCAAGACAAGGTAGCTGGGGGCCCCAGCAGAGAGGCAAATCCCAACGGAAGGAGTTAGTCAGTGATCTGAATACCCAGTAAGCAGCCAGTCAGTGGGTAGCAGGGCACCAGACACCAGGTGAGGGTTCAGAGATGCTGGACACCTAGCACAAGAGAGTGGTATGGTCCAGCACTGGCCATGTGGTACGGCTGAAGGGGCATGGGCTTTGGGGTCAGACAGACCTGGATTTAATCCCGGCTTCACCGCTGACTCACCATTGGTAAAGACCTCAGGTGTCTTACCTTTGAGTTAATGCCAACCTAGCTCTGGGGGGGGTGTTGGGAGAATTAAGTAAGTTGGGATATATTGTATGATGCATTCAGAGCAGACACACAAAGGGACCTTCTTAAGTTCTATTGCCCCAGCTCAGGATAGAACTGGGAGGGTCGCTGGGCTTGCAGGTGGAGAACCAGTTGGAACTTCCTCTGGAGAGTATTCTCCGGCCACAGGCTGGGGTTTGAGCTGCCAGGCAAAGAGAGTTAATGTCCTAGGAGCTACCTTCAACCCTGAGCGATGAGAGTTGAGGGAAAAACACTCCAGCTTCTTCCTCCCTCACTGGGATGATTCTGAGGTGTGTTCAGAGCTCTTCCAGTGGCTCCCCACGGAGGTGAGCCCCAGC
Organism: Kogia breviceps; assembly: GCF_026419965.1. Taxonomy (NCBI): domain Eukaryota; kingdom Metazoa; phylum Chordata; class Mammalia; order Artiodactyla; family Physeteridae; genus Kogia; species Kogia breviceps. Next base: position 32,402,411 of record NC_081322.1, on the reverse strand, counting down.
CGCTCATAATGGTAACCTATTCATTACAATATCTTGTTTTGGTCTTCCTCATTTTGCTGCCTTCTACTCCCTGTGCTTCCTGAGATCCTCTCCCCCACCAATAAACTACCTGCACTCAGATCTTTGTCTCAGGGTCTGCTTTTGGGGAAATAAACTCCCAGACAACTTCCCCGATATTGCAAATGCCAGTAATGTCTTTCCATTCCCAGGACACATGCCACTCTACTTCTTCTTTTATCATTGCAACAATTATATTTTACCTTACCTTTGAGAAATTATATCCGTAACTTATGTCCTCTATTAAACCTTTTTGAGGGCAGGATCCTCTGGTGAGCTCTCCTTTCATTTTCCACATTGCCTAACACAGTACTTTTCACGGAATAGATATTCAATATCTATCTGTTGAAACTAGGAAGACGCCAGGAATGGCTCTTGGTCTGCTTGTAGCCGCTTTGTTTGTATCGGTGCTTTGTTCGTATTGGCGGAGACAGAACACATTCCAGAGGCTCTGCCTCCCCACTCTTTGCACATGACAAGAACTCAAAAGGTGTTAGTGGCAGGAAAGAAAAGCATATTTGGCAGAAACAAAGCGATCCTCAGAGGGGCCAGAGTCTTTTACCAGGCCCATGCCCAGCTCGCGGTAACTTGATCCAATGGTATTCGAGAGGCCTGCATGTTCTGCAGAGTCTAGAGGCCATTGGCAGCCAAACCCAGTTTGCTGGGGGCCTTACAGAAACAGCCAGAACAGTCTGTCAGTCTGGGCTCTGTCCCTGTCTCTGTGAATGAGCCTCAGGACTGGCCGTTGGCAAGAGGGAGGCTTGCCTCCCTGACAGCTGTCAGCTGCCCATGGATGGTAGGAAACCAACTCAAGTGGCAGCCTATAAAATTCAGACTACTCTGAACCACTGAAGAGAAGCCTTAAAACCCCTCACATAGTGCCCTAGGGCCTGATCTCAGCCTGAAGAAACCCCTGTGGGGCTGGAGCTTGGCCAGACTCCCCTGGGATGCATGGTAGAGGGAGCCCAGAAAATTCTTTGGCTTTTGGGAGTGTTGAGGAGACACTGAGGCCCCAATTCAGACTCTCAGCTGCTGAAGTTTTTCATGCTGAGGGACTGTGTTGATACCCAGGGTCCAGGGTGGTAGAGGGGTGACACCTACTTCCTGTGTGAAGGGAATTGCTTAGTGTGTTAGGACAAGACCTTACCAAGGGCACTGAGTGACGGCCCAACGTCACCTCTTGGCAAGGAGTGGACTTTGGGAGTTGAAATCACGGAGGGACGGTAGAAAAAGACCTAGCTCTGATGCTCGTAAGCCCCGGGCCGTGTGCAAGTCACATAAAGACACTCAGCCACACTTGCCTTCCCTGTTACTGGAAACAGTAATGATGACCTAGGACAATTAGGAGGATCGTGAGGGACAGGTATGTAAAGCACCTGGTCCACAGTAGCTGCTCAAAGCCTTTGTCCTTTCTTTTCAAGCTCTCCTCTCCTCTCCCCTTTCCCCCATTTCTTTCTCATTTCTGTTGCACCTTGAAAGAATAATAAACTAGAAAGTATTCTTGAAGTATCCAGTATTTTATCTTTATCACTAACAAGCTGTCGGTTGACTTGTGTGTTTTTTGAACACTGAAGAGACTCATGCAGGAACACGTACATTCCAGTCACTTGTCAAGAACAGCCCCAGGCAGGGAGCCCCTTGTTTGAATTCTTTTCCTGGCCAGTCTAGATCCAGGGCTTTGGGTGCCACCCTCTCCTCCCACCCCCTGAGCCTTGGCTGGGCCGGTTCTGACCTGAGACCCCAAGCATCTACCTGAGAGATCTCCCGGAAGCTGATGCTCCCAGGTACATCTGAGTCACCTGAGGCAGGAAGCTTCTGAAAGTGGAAGAATTCAGAAGCAATCTGGTTGATGGAGTTGGTATTGCATATTCCTGCCTCCTGAAAGGAAGCAGAGAGATATACTTAGTTAAAAAAAAAAAAAAAAAAAAAAAAAGAGAGAGAGAGACAATCCCCTGGGAGCATCCCACAAAACTTAGAAAAGACCTTAAAGGTGTCACAATTTCCCATGTTAAAGAAGCTTATAATTTAAATAACTACTTGATAACAGAGAAACAGAAATGTTACATTGATAATAAACTTTAACACTTTTATTTTTATTGGGAGATTGTGAACAATGAGGGGAAAGTGAAAATTTGTAAGCCAAATCTGCTTTGTTAAGGAGAGAAAACAAGTTTTTAAAAATCTCTTGTTACAGTACTTCCCTGGTGGCACAGTGGTTAAGAATCCGCCTTCCAATGCAGGGCACACGGGTTCGAGCCCTGGTCCGGGAAGATCCCAAATGCCGCGGAGCAGCTAAGCCCGTGCGCCACAACTACTGAGCTTGCGCTCTAGAGCCTGCGAGCCACAGCTACTGAAGCCCGCGCGCCTAGGGCCTGTGCTCCACAAGAGAAGCCGCCGCAATGAGAAGCACATGCACCGCAACGAAGAGTAGCCCCCACTTGCCGCGACTAGAGAAAGCCCGCGTGCAGCAACGAAGATCCAACGCAGCCAAAAATAATAAATAAATAAATAAAAATCTCTTATTACAGGTAAGTGAGAACTCTCTTCTGTCACAGCTTTGTTTTTAATGTTGGTAGCTATACTTTCTATTCCTTTATTAATTTCTCTATATCTTTTTTAAAGGATTCATATTTCAGTAGAGCAGCAAAAAGCTTTGTGTGTTCCTATAGACCTCTGTCAATTATGCTGAGATAAAATACATTTTGATATAAAGATGGTGTTATAGCTCTACCTTGTCATATGCATCTACTAATCAAATGTTATGGGTTAGACTTGTGCATTTTACTGTCATAAAGTTCCAATGAAAATAATTATGTTGACATTCCAAATACTCTTTCTTACTTTGGACAGTGAAATGACCTTAAAATGTTTATGTAAAAGAAAGTGAGATGTCCAGAAAAAAATTATTCAATCTCTTCCAGTGTCATACATGTGAATTTAGTGATTGCTTAAAGCTATCCACCATCTTGAATGGCAGATGGATGTCTGTACCTGTGGTTGCCAAAGGGGCTTCAGTTGGTCTTGGGGGGAGGGCAGGAGGGGCTGGAGTGGGCATGCAGATAGACGGGCAGGGGCAGGGGGGATGTTTCCATGAACGTCATTAGAAGGTCAAGCCAAGATGAGGGAAGCTTATGTCTCCACTGTTGTACAGAACAGAAGATAAGTGCAGCCTCATGCAGGAGGAGCTGTAGGGGGACCAGGTTGGTCCAATCTAATCACATGGATTCTTAAGAGTGGAGAATCTTTCCTGGCCAAGGTCAGAGGGCAATGTGACTACAGAGAGATGCAGCATTGCTGGTTTTGAAAGATGAAGGAAGGAAGGGGCCACAAGTTAAGGAATGCAGGTGGCCTCTAGAAGCTGGAAAAGGCAAGGAAATGGATTCTCCTCTAGAGTCTCCAAAAGGAATGCAACCTTGCAGACACCTTAATTTTAACCCAGCGAGACCTGTGTCAGACTTCTGACCTACAGCACTGTAAGAGAATAAGTTGTGTTGTTTTAAGCCACCCAGTTTGCAATAGTTTGTTACAGTAGCAACAGGAAACTAATACAGTAGTAGAGAACTAATAACTACAGATCTCTCAGAGTGGGTCCAGTTCTGGAATTCCTTAATCCAAACTCCTATATTATTAGACAGTTCCTCCTATATGAATAATTTTCCCATTAGCCTCCCATATTTCCAGACAATGTGACAGCATAAAATATTTAAGTCAAAGCAAATAGACTTAATGAGTTGACTTATCTTGATTTTATAAACATTTTCCCATTGATCAAAGATAGTCTTTTTTTGCGGGGGCTGCGTTGGGTCTTCATTGCTGCATGTGGGCTTTCTCTAGTTGTGGCGAGAGGGGCTTACTCTTCATTTGGGTGCATGGGCTTCTCATTGTGTTGGCTTCTCTTGTTGCGGAGCACGGGCCCTAGTCGTGCAGGCTCAGTAGTTGTGGTGCACAGGCTTAGTTGCTATGCGGTATGTGGGATCTTCCCGGACCAGGGCACGAACCCGCGTCCCCTGCATCGGCAGGCAGACTCTCAACCACTGCGCCACCAGGGAAGCCCCTCAAATAATTTTTAATTGAAGTGTAGTTGATTTACAATGATGTATTAATTCTAGGTGTACAGCAAAGTGATTCAGATATATATATATATATATATATATATATATACTTTTTCAGATTCTTTTCTATTGTAGGTTATTACAAGATATTGAATATAGTTCCCTGTGCTCTACGGTAGGTCCTTGTTTTTTATCTATATAATTATTGGTTTTTAGGATTAAAATGAACATTTATATTCAAAAGACTCAAAGATCTTGAAAAGGTCACTGGGTCTGTCTTATTCCTTCCTAGAATGTTCTTGCCGCTCCAACTTGCAGCTCAGGAAGGAAGAGAAGGCACAGCCATGCGAAGGCATCCACTTTCCAAAGAGAAAAACAAATTAAATTTCCACTTTTCTACAGGTGAGAGGATCACAGCCACTGAATCACAACCTTTTTCAAACCACTGTTCCCTAGACCCTTTTCTACCTCAAAGCTTTCCGGAATCTCTAGACAAGAAGATACATAGAGGGCATACCATTCCATTCTGTTTTATTCCATTTCACTGAATTAAATTCATGTTTACTGAGCACCTGTTATCAGTCAAGCATTGTATCAAGAGTTGAGAAAACAAATCAATAAGATACAATGTTTACCCTCAAAAAGGACTCACTGTTGAGTGCGGAAGACAGCAAACAGATTTCAGTTGAGAGGTTTGTGCTACAATAGGGGTAAATACAAAGGGTAGAGGAAGCAGAGGAGGTGCCAAGCTGGGCTGGCTTCCTGGGTGTGGGACCTATGTAGCCTCACAGGGGCCCACGCTTGGTTTCTGCTGTCCAGTCTTGACATTCTTAATAGTTTTTAAACAGAGGCCGCTGCATTTTCGTTTTGCATTAAACACTGCAATTTACGTAGTTGGTCTTGGTGGTGGGTTTGTCTTGCGGGCAGCCTGTCCCTTCTATGCCGTACTACCCTCTTGTTCAAGGACTATGGGATCACACCCCTTCTTGAGGCCCTTTCTAGGGGAAGGGCCAAGGCAGCACTTCCTATGTGTCCCCAAGATTCCTGGTACAGTGCCGGCCAAAATCCCCTCATCCACCAGCTCATCTGACCCTATTCTGGGGTGTTCACAAAGGTGGATTTGGCATATCCTCTGCCTCAGGGGAAGCTCACATGCTAGAAGTTGGAGATCAGTGTATACACATAATCAACTATAGACTGATATGGCCAGTGCTAGAAGCAGGGATGGAGATGTTCTGGGAGCCCAGGGAAAGATGAGCAGGGATCACAGTGTGTATTGAACATTTATGACCTTTGTGTGTGGTTTCCTTCTCCTGCTTCTCTTGGGAGAAAGAGTAATTTTTTTTCTCATGATTTGATTTCCATGAATGAGGGTCCAGACAAGGGACGATTTGGTAGTGCAATTCTTAAAACTCAGAAAGGCACAAAACTTGGACTTGTTTGAGCAGAGGCCTTCTGCTCCTGAGATTGCAGAGCGGGTCCTGGAAGCCCTACTCCACCAGACTGTGTGAAAGGCTGTAGGTAACTCTATAGTCTGACAAACAGTCCTCTGTAGCAAACAGGGCCTTCATCATAAGGTCCTTCAACATATTTTCTAATAACTTTTCCCTGGGTAATCTTATCTTTTCCATAATATCTCCCTCCTCGCTTGGAAATGTCTTGAGTGGTACCTTTGCTAGAGGTGGAAGGACTTTAAGGAGGAATCTTCATCCAGTGCTCTCAGTTATAAAATGTCTTCGTTGGCCATCCAAAGAAACAATCTAGGGGAGATTTAGGGTTTTTTTCTCCCTCTCTGACAGGAGAATTGTAAACAAATGTCTAGATTAAAAGGTGGCTCCCAATAGAAAAACTGCTCTCTCTTGGTACTGAGCTCAGTAGAGGCAGGGCTCCTGTCCCATTGATCTTTGTCTCTGCTGTGTCTAGCACAGTTGCCAGACACCTGGTCAGGGGCTCAGGCAACAGCTGGTGAAATGAAACAATAGTAACGGAGTGAGAGTGAATGCTCTCTGGAACATGAATATCCAAAAGCAATTTTGTAAAGTATAACGGAGCTTCCACAGCCTAAGCTGCTGAAAAGTAGCCAACTATGGCAAGATGGTGGTCCACTCAGGATTCTGGACTGGATCTACCTTTAAATACCACAGTTATGCCTCCTCGATGCCGAGCAATTGGATTAATTAATTTTGGCTTTCCCTGAATTGGCCAGTTGTGTACCATTCATGTGGAGAGAGCCTCAGAGAGCTTCCTTTTCTCTTCAGTGACAGTGTAACAGAGCAGGACCCTATGGGGGCCTTCAGGAACAGAGGGCTCCCCCATATCTTCTGTTGTAGCTCCTCTCTGAAGTACCTAGATAATAGTATCTCATGTATATTTCCTGAGTTTTTCAGATGCTGAAAACCACCACCAAATGGAAGAAATTAACTGCTTGAGGATTACAAGCGCGCAGCCCCCAGACCTTTTGGCGCCTAAGGGTTGATCGCGTTAACCTCCCGGTTACCTCACCATCAGCCAATCAGAGATTTGTGCACGAGCTGATCGCATATCCTGCAAGCCTCCTCCCTCACCTGGCCTTTTCAAATGCTTTGCTGAAACCCTTCGGGGAGTTGGGGGTTTTGAGGGCAGGAGCCGCCCGTTCTCCTGGCATGGCCCTGCAGTAAACCTTTCTTTGCTCCAAACTCTGATATTTCGGTATCGTTTGGCCTCACTATGTGTCGGGCACGCAAGCTTGCATTTGGTAACAACAGAAATGGAGGCCTGAGCCGCTTTCCAGACGATTTCCCAGCTGAGTTGATTCACCACGTCGCATTAGCGTATTTAACCAAGTGCCCTTTCTACGCAGAAGCACCAAACCTGGAGTCACTTACAGCCAAGGCACGGACACGCGCATCTCTAAAGGAGCGCCGAGCTCTCTCAGAGCCAAATCCCACCTCCGGAGACTGACGACGCTCCGAAGTCACCGGGAGCTGGAACCCATCTCTACGCACATCGATCTGCGTTTTGATTCCAGTCATGTTCTCCACCAGCCGAGGAAAGCGTTCAAGGTGAGCACGAGCCCTGGGGAGCTGAACTTCTGCTCCTTATTTCCTTATGAGAGGACCTAGGGTTTCTCATAAAATCACACCTAGCATTTGTTTTACTTGATGAGGAGGGAGAAAGAAAGCAAAACCAAGTAAAACAGAATACATTTAAAATAGAATATCTCTGTAGTTGAAAATCTGAAATCAGACCCCTGCCCTGGGTGTCTTTCTCCTCCTTTGTGTGAGAAATAGCAACTCACTGTTGATCAGATGACCACCATAGCCATTATTAGTATGTGTCAGTCACACAGCTCCAGAAACGTGCAAAGTGACTTACTCTCATGCTTTACAATTTATTAAAGAGAAAATAATTCTTTGAAGTGAATTGACTTTTCATCTGGGAAGTGTCTACTGATCTCTGGTTCACTTAACTCAAGCAGCCAAAATACATGGCTCATTTTCCACTTTGAGCACCTTTGTACACAACCTCCAAGTTTCAGAATTTAACACTTTGGTGAAAAGTAAAAAAAGCCAGATACAGTTTTTGTGAAAATTTTTTAGCCTCTTATAAAGACATCCCTTTGGCAGGACTTGTGATATTGGTAGTTAGAGTGAATTAAAATTAAAAAGAGAGAAAATAGGTTAGAAGGAAGAAGAGAATGACTTAAGTTGGAAGCAGATGTTGTCACCTGCACCACCGCGATCCTAATGGGGCGCTTAGATTACCTTGTGCTGTCTCCCCTCCGCCTGTCCACCCTCTACAGTGACGGGCTCATAGAGGTGAGCATGTCTTCTCTTGCTTGAACTTGTCGATGGCTTTGCATTGCTACCCAGTGTCTGACACACAGTAGACAGAAAGCAAACACAAGCTGAATTTGTTTGTTGAGATTCCCATTTATGAAACCCCTAGGCCTTAGGGAAGGAGGAGGGAAAGAGAGATTTTTGACTGATTATTAATAAGATGGGATGTTTTCCCTATGCTTGTTGAACTTTTGTATATGGATATGTGTGTGTGTGTGTGTGTGTGTGTGTGTGTGTGTGTGTGTGAATTTCCAGTATATTCCCTCATCTACTTTTCTGATGTGGTGGGTATACTTTTCTTTCTTGATCTCAACATATACTGTTTAAACAGTTTCTGGTAAAAATGTGATAGGCCAGCTCTTAGCTCTCTTGGCCATGAATGTGCACTCGCGAGCACACACACACACACACACACACACACACACACGCACAGCTGTTCTGTGACCTCTGCTTTGCACCATCATTTGGTAAATTGTGCTTAAACTGCTTCACTAAAGAAGTCCTAGACTCATATTCTTTTCTTTAAAACCTTGCCTTTTCTCCCTGTCCCAGACCTAAAGCACACATTAGCAGTACTAATATTGTCTAGGCATTTAAGTCTCACCAATGTAGTCTTTTTTATTTTATTTTTATTTTTTAATTTATTTTATTTTTATTTTTTTGCTGTATGCGGACCTCTCACCGCTGTGGCGTCTCCCGTTGCGGAGCACACGCTCCGGACGCACAGGCTCAGCGGCCATGGCTCACGGGCCCAGCCGCTCCGCGGCACGTGGGATCTTTCCGGACCAGGGCACGAACCCGTATCCCCTGCACCGGCAGGCGGATTCTCAACCACTGCGCCACCAGGGAAGCCCTATTTTATTTTTAAAATTTATTTTATTGAAGTATAGTTGATTTAAAATGTTGTGTTAATTTCTGCTGTACAGCAAAGTGATTCAGTTATGCATATATATATACATTCTCTTTCATATTCTTTTCCATGATGGTTTATCATAGGATATTGAATATAGCTCCCCGTGCTCTACAGTAGGACCTTGTTGTTTATCCATCCTATATATAACAGTTTGCCTCTGCTAATTTAAACAACTAATCCATCTGTCTCTCACTCTGCCCTCCTCTTGGCAACCACAAGTCTGCTCTCTGATAGAGAATGTAGTCTTAAGTACAGCGTTTAACTAAATTCCTTCACTAGGGAGGCCTAAGCTGTGTTCTGGAGTGAGTGCTCTCCCCTTTGCTGGGAATCCTTTCCCAGGTCCCCGCTTTGCCCATTGGCCCTATCTGCAGTCTGTTCCTTTTCCCATCAGCCCTGAATGCAGCTGGGAATGAAGATTAGGAAAGGAATTGATGTTCAATGAATGCACTACGGAGCACTTCCTGCACTCTCATCATTGGGCAACTGGGGCAGAAAACGCGTTCCCTTCCCATGCCCCCACCTCCACCCCTGAACTTGACCAAGTTGGGTGGTTGCGCCATAGAGACGACATACACTTCAGGTGTGAAAAAATATGAGACCATAAGTGGTTAAGAATTTGAGGAACTGGTTTAGATAATAAGTGCCATCGGAATCAAAGAAGGTGAGATCCATGGGAACTAAAAGGATGGGGAAATATTGCTAGAGAAAATGGGACCTGACTTGGAATTTGAAGAGTGACTAGTTTGGATTGCAAAGATGCTCCGTGTGAGAAGAGAGAGTCTGAAATGGGGTTTCTGTTGCAGAGAATGGGGAGGTAGGTGGATTCATTGGGTGGGTCTGGTTATCATGTGGCCTGGGGGACAGGTAAAGCCTGAGCTCTGGGCTGAGGACCTGCTGGGGACTTCCAAGCAGGGCGGGTGGGATCAGAGTTTCAGGAAGATGACTGCTTGGCAACAGTGGGTTAGCAACGAAGAGGAAAGAGCCTGGACGGTGGAAAACCTTCTCCTGGGCCCAGTAGTCCAGCCATGCTGTTGGAGGAGGGTTTCATCTGAGGAGGGCGGCCCGAGCGGACAGGCTTGACCATATATGGGGTCTGAGAACTGATTGCACATAGGTCAGAAGTTTACAATGTGACTGTGTGGTGGGGTCCCTGACAATGGCATGCAGAATAGGAGGGAACTCTGCATCTGGTCTTTGGTGAAAGAACCAAAGAGCTGGTTCAATTCTAAAGCTTTGAGGGAGAGTGTGCACTGGTCCTCTGAGGGCCAGGGCCTCTGTCTCTCAGTCACTTCCCTGCTTTCATGATCACCCAGGATTGCTTGGCTGTTTTGGTGCCACCCTGGACTGTAGGAGATTTCATGAGGCCATCATGAGGCCTGTGACTTCCATGCCAATCCTGACACTGATTTGTCCTGCTGCACCCATGCTTTCCTGGGAACTGGGTGTGTGTGATGAGGTACTTATCAGCCTAGACACAGCGTGTGTCTCTTTCCTCCTTGAGCATAGGGAACTCTGCATCACTCTGCTGTTTCCCGGAGCTTTGTTCAGGAAGAGCCTAGTTCGCTTTGCTCTCCATTTTTTCCAACCTATCATCATACTTCATGCTCTTCCCCAGCACACACACACACACACACACACACACACACACACACACACGAACACACACACATGATATGAATATGCTCTTTACTTTTCTGTGTCTCCTTCAGCTCTTCCTTGATCCAGGCAAGAAGGTCTTTATCTAACCCTGGGGTAGGGTATGTGGGGGGCTTTGCTCTTCTTCGCATCTTTCCAATTATTTTGCCTCAGCCAGGGAAGAGCATTTGAATCAAGAACTGACTCCTGTGTTTTCCACTTTTTGCTGTGTCATCTCTTCCCAGTGGTAATTAATAACACATCAGGAAGAGTAGGAGCAATAAGAAATATTATGGAAAAATCCTGACTAATAGTTCAATATATGAAGCAAATTTGGGGATGGGAGTGTATCCTGCTATTTTACTTAAAATTGTATTTTCATTATTTTCCTGTCTTATCAAATATTTTTCTAAGATATAATTTTTTTCATTCATAATTTGTTTTTAATTTGGCTTTTTAGCATTTACCCATCCCCCCATGCCATTGTTTTCTTTTTCTTTTTTCTCTATTTATTTAACGTCTTTTTTTTTAAATACAGCAGGTTCTTATTAGTCATCAATTTTATACACATCAGTGTGTACATGTCAATCCCAATCACCCAATTCATCACACCACCACCCCCACCTGCCCACAGATTTCCCCCCTTGGTGTCCATACGTTTGTTCTCTACATCTGTGTCTCAGTTTCTGCCCTGCAAACCGGTTCATCTGTACCATTTTTCTAGGTTCCACATATATGCGTTAATATATGATATTTGTTTTTCTCTTTCTGACTTACTTCACTCTGTATGACAGTCTCTAGATCCATCCACGTCTCAACAAATGACCCAATTTTGTTCCTTTTTATGGCTGAGTAATATTCCACTGTATATATATGTACGACATCTTCTTTATCCATTTGTCTGTCAATGGGCATTTAGGTTGCTTCCATGACCTGACTACTGTAAATACTGCTGCAATGAATATTGGGGTGCATGTGTCTTTTTGAATTGTGCTTTTCTCAGGGTATATGCCCAGTAGTGGGATTGCTGGATCATATGGTAATTCTATTTTTAGTTTTTTAAGGAACCTCCATACTGTTCTCCGTAGTGGCTGTATCAGTTTACATTCCCACCAAGAGTGCAAGAGCGTTCCCTTTTCTCCACACCCTCTCCAGCATTTATTGTTTGTAGATTTTCTGATGAAGCCCATTCTAACTGGTGTGAGGTGATACCTTATTGTAGTTTTGATTTGCATTTCTCTAATAATTAGTGATGTTGAGCAGCTTTTCATGTGCTTCTTGGCCATCTGTATGTCTTCTTTGGAGAAATGTCTATTTAGGTCTTCTGCCCATTTTTGGATGGGGTTGTTTGTTCTTTTAATATTGAGCTACATGAGCTATTTATATATTTTGGAGATTAATCCTTTGTCTGTTGATTTGTTTGCAAATATTTTCTCCCATTCTGAGGGTTGTCTTTTCATTTTGTTTAGTATTTCCTTTGCTGTGCAAAAGCTTTTAAGTTTCATTAGGTCCCATTTGTTTATATTTGTTTTTATTTCCATTACTCTAGGAGGTGGATCAAAAAAGATCTTGCTGTGATTTATGTCAAAGAGTGTTCTTCCTATGTTTTCCTCTAAGAGTTTTATAGTGTCCAGTCTTACATTTAGGTCTCTAATCCATTTTGAGTTTATTTTTGTGTGTGGTGTTGGGGAGTGTTCTAATTTCATTCTTTTACATGTAGCTGTCCAGTTTTCCCAGCACCACTTATTGAAGAGACTGTCTTTTCTCCATTGTATATCCTTGCCTCTTTTCTCATAGATTAGTTGACTACAGGTGTGTGGGTTTATCTCTGGGCTTTCTCTATTGTTCCATTGATCTATGTTTCTGTTTTTGTGCCAGTACCATATTGTCTTGATTACTGTAGCTTTGTAGTATAGTCTGAAGTCAGGGAGTCTGATTCCTCCAGCTCCGTTTTTTCCCCTCAAGACTGCTTTGGCTATTCGGGGTCTTTTGTGGCTCCATACAAATTTTAACATTTTTTGTTCTAGTTCCGTAAAAAAATGCCATTGGTAATTTGATAGGGATTGCATTGAATCTGTAGATTGCTTTGGGTAGTATAGTCATTTTCACAATATTGATTCTTCCAATCCAAGAACATGATATATCTCTCCATCTGTTGATATAATCTTTAATTTCTTTCATCAGTGTCTTATAGTTTTCTGCATACAGGTCTTCTGTCTTCCTAGGTAGGTTTATTCCTAGGTATTTTATTCTTTTTGTTGCAATGGTAAATGGGAGTGTTTCCTTAATTTCTCTTTCAGATTTTTCATCATTAGTATAAGAGAATGCAAGAGATTTCTGTGCATTAATTTTGTATCCTGCAACTTTACCAAATTCGTTGATTAGCTCTAGTAGTTTTCTGGTGGCATCTTTAGGATTCTCTGTGTATAGTATCATGTCATCTGCAAACAGTGACAGTTTTACTTCTTATTTTCCAATTTGTATTCCTTTTATTTCTTTTTCTTCTCTGATTGCCGAGGCTAGGACTTCCAACACTATGTTGAATAATAGCGGTGAGAGTGGACATCCTTGTCTTGTTCCTGATCTTAGAGGAAATGTTTTCAGTTTTTCACCATTGAGAATGATGTTTGCTGTGGGTTTGTCATATATGGCCTTTATTATGTTGAGGTAGGTTCCCTCTATGCCCACTTTCTGGAGAGTTTTTTTTATCATCAATGGGTGTTGAATTTTGTCAAAAACTTTTTCTGCATCTATTGAGATGATCATATGGTTTTTCTTCTTCAATTTGTTAATATGGTGTATCACATAGATTGATTTGCGTATATTGAAGAATCCTTGCATCCCTGGGATAAATCCCACTTGATCATGGTGTATGATCCTTTTAATGTGTTGTTGGATTCTGTTTG